>NC_137892.1:78846276-79556253 GCF_963455335.1 Martes martes | reverse complement strand
CAGGAGATGTTTGACATTTTTGGGATTTCCATGATATGTGGTTTTTGTTGTTTGTTTTTCCCAACATGGATGGTAGCCTTGGCAGTGGTTTACATTAGGTGCATTTCTGGCAGTTGTGACTTAGGATTATTTACTTCTAGTCATTTGTTTCTCTTTTCCAGGGATGATGCTAGGTTGTGGAGGAATTTTTAAGCAGAAAGTAATTTATATTTATATAATATTGTCAGCTTAACAAAATAGCACCAGGAGCATTGGACTGTAGTCAGGAGACTCAAATCTTGGTCCCAGATCTGCACTAACTGATAGCTGACCCTGAGAAGTCACTTTACCCAAATTACAGTCTTTCTCTGAGAAAGGTGGAGGATGTGGATACCTTACTCAGCAACTCCCCCAAAGGCTAAGATTCTGTGAGTCTGTGAATCAGATCATCAAACAAAAATATTGCAGTGTTCTCCTCCTACATGGGTTGTAAATGGTGGTAAAAGGTTGAAATCTGCTGTAAGAATATTTTGTAAGATTATATTTACGTTCTGTCTTAGGGGTGTCCGTTTTACAGGACTATGATAGAGAGGAACTCTGGGATAAGCCTCAATTCACTGGAGCCTATCCCGGACTACCCACAGCTATTTGTAATAATTTGAATTCAGAGTTCTTGGAAGGTTTTTTTTATGAGTAAGGATATTTGATATACAAATTATAGATAAGTAGGAAATTATTTGTCTAAATGAGAATGTACGTGTGGAGGAAAAGGTGGAGGCTAGGGAGAAAGGAAAAGACAAAGGAAACCACTAGTTTACCTACACAGATTATTCAAGAGAAGGGCATTAGCAGAAAAAGAAAAGTTCAGCCTGAGGTGGGGGCTTAGATGATACGTACTGAAAAGTCACTCTAGTATAAGTTACTTAGTTGTGCAGTAAGTTATAGCCATCTGTCAAGACAGGGACCGAGAGAATAGAGCAGCTGAATGTGAATGGATATTTAGGAAGATGCAATTCTCATCCTAGGTGAAGGCCCAACAGGTGAGATTGCTATTTCAGGGTTATTAATAAGTATACTGTACTGTATCCAAACTTTGAGCAAGACATCCACGGTAGAAAAGCTTCAGAGACCACTCCAATCTCATACATCATCCCAATCATCTGCTAGTATGTCCAGAAATTTCTCAGACCTATTTAATTATGCCTAGCAAGGTATGGTTTCTTCATCAACATCAGGGTAGCAGTCAGCCAGCCGAGTGTTTGCTCACTTTTCTCCAGGAGAGTAGAGTTTAGAGGAGAGAGAGAGAGAGAAATGCAACCTTTCTAAAGTTGTATAAAAAAATACAATATTTCTAAAGATTTCTTTGAGTGTGTTTCTCAATTTGTCCCTAAATAACCTTGCCTACTAATGAAACCAAGTTAAGGAAGCTTAATTAGGTTTTTGAAATTCAAAGGGAAGACAAGGAATGAATGTTAACTGTGTCAGAAATCATTAGATCTTGAGGCAAACAGTGTGCTCCCTCTAAAGGAGAGATGATCTTTCATTTAGAAGGAAAGTCAAATTACAAAGGTCATTCACTACAGAAGGCATTTGCATTAAACTTTTAACTGATTGATTTGCAGGAAAATAGGGTGGGTAGAGACCCTTAGGGCATTCAGTTTTTTTTTTTAAATTTTTAATTTATTTATTAGAGAGAGAGCATGCAAACATAAGGGGGTGTGGAGGGTGAGGGGCAGCGAGAAAGGCAGACTTCTGGCTGAGAAGTGAGCTCGACATGGAGCTCTATCCCAGGACCCTGAGATCAGAACTTAAGCTGAAAGCAAACACTTAACCAACTGAGCCACCCAGGTACCCCATAATTTTGTATATAATACAGAGTGGTAGAACATAAGTTAACCACTTGGCTCTTTTATCCATAGAATTGATTTGACAAATTTATAAGAAGATACATATTTGTTTACAATTAAAAAAAAACAGTTTAAAAAATAACAATAAGCCTCCAAAACTCAATTCATCAAGTATCACTTAAACATTCTACATTTGCTTAGCAGAAGATAAGAACTCTAAGGATAAAGAGAAAATTGGGTGTTTGAAATATTTAATTTGGAAATGATCTTTATGATATTCTGAGTTGGACAGTAAAATTATCAATGTAATATCTGAAAGAATTCAAAGTTATAGTAATAAAAATAAATTCTTTGAGGCCAGACACTATGCCAAGTATGCTATAGACATAATATCATTTAGAGGTAGGGCAATCTAGCGGCGCCTGGGTGGCACAGTCAGTTAAGCACCCAACTCGATTTTGGCTCAGGTCATGATCTCAGGGTTGTGAGATCAAGCCCTACGTTGGGCTCCACACTCAGTTTGGAGTCTGCTTGAAAGTCTCTCGCTCCCTCTGCCCCTCCCCTTCTCTAAAATAAATAAATAAAAATCCAGGGGGGGGGAAAAAAAGAAGTGGGGCAATCTACATTGTGGTGTTGGATGGGTAGGAGAAGCCTGCTTAAGACAAGTTTTGCTTTGATTCTTGAAGAAACTGGAAGGTAGGGCTCAGCTGAGGCTTGAGGAGGAGCACTCTTCTGGACCAGGGTGGGGGCGGGGGGAAGGAGCAGTCAGTCAAGACCTACCGGCAAGAAGGAAAACGACATAAAGTATATGCGTGGGACAGAGGGTCCCAGCAGGGAGGCTGGAGGAAAGAGTGATGAACTGAGGAACCAAGACAGGCAATATGGGTCAGGCTAATGATGGCCAAATGAATTTAATTTGGACTAATTTTGTAGTAAGAAAGACCATCTTATTAACGACAGACCTTTTGCTTGCCCCCTCCCTTTGCTGCTTACCTGTTAAGCATGAAGAAGATATGAGCATGCAGAATAACAGAACAACAGTGGCTATGTTGATCAAAGGAGAAAAAACAGGTTGGGCAGCTCTACCAGCCCTCCTCAGAAATCCATCATTCTCATTTTGGGCATCCTTACCTTCACGGTCAACACAAAGGCTGCTCTTTCCTTATTTGCCTTTAAAGCATTGCTTAGTGCTCTGGCATTCCCTTGTCAGCTTGTCACTCTCTGCAGTCACATATTTTCTTTTGCTCCACTTTATCCTACCCAGCATTGAACACTTCATTCAGAATGTTTATGCGATTTTTTCCCGTTTGTGTTTCCCCCGTTCCGGAGCAAAGAGAAAGGAGGGGGAAAATGACTAAAAGACATTTTCAAGAAGAAAGAAGAGAGAGCTGCCTGAGAGGGAGAGAGAAATGTCTTATATAACTGCTTATTGTGCTGTGGAATAGAAACGTCTAGAGTAGCAACAGTTGTCCAGGCGCTGTGCAGGGGATCTGCTTTGGGCGAGAGAGAAAGGCTACTTCAGAGAAAACAAACCTCAATGCATAATTGGAACATTTGTTCTTTCCAGATTGTTTTGTGAGAGCATGCTGCCAGAAACCATTTTTTTTTCCCTTTAACTGCTTCTTTTGAAACTTCATTCTTTTTTTTTTTTTAATTTCATTTCAAGGATGTTTATTATTCACTCATTTCTTATTTATTTTTTGAATTATGATCCCCAATGTCTAGATGACAGAGACAACTAGGCTTCATATTACTCAGATATGATTAGTCTGATAGCCCCTTTTTGCAAGTTCATTCAGAGCATTCCACTGGAATTGAATCTCCAGATCACCTTTCTTTGGTTCGAAGAAATTGAAGGTGTTTCTTGATGGTTTACCTGCTCCATCTTCCCCCACGAAGGCTGATCTAGTCTCTTCTGTTCATATAGAGTTACTCATGAGTGACCAAGCTCATTTTCTAATGCTCATTGTGCATTTTTCTGTTTCAAAAAGGCAAAATACAAAATGTTATGAAGAAGAACCATGATATAATTAAAAAGCAGAGGAAGGGCAGAAGATTTTCATCCTGACAGTCTCTGAGTCATTTAAAGAATTTTCAACTCACTTTTAAGTCATTTGTTTCTTTAAACCTGGAGATTTTTTTCTGAATTTGAATTGTGTGTGATAACAATGTATGATGACTCATAGTCCTGCAGTAAAAAAATTTAAAAAACTAAAAAAGAAAAAAAATGATATATCATCTATGAGTGTAATATCCCAGTCATCTCCAAAATTGCCTTTTAAATAGAAGAGCCAGGGGTGCCTGGGTGGCTCACTGGGTTAAGCCTTTGCCTTTGGCTCAGGTCATGATCTCAGGGTCCTGAGATCAAGCCCCACCTCGGGCTCTCTGCTTAGCGGGGAGCCTGCTTCCCCCCACCCCCCTCTGCCTGCCTCTCTGCCTACTTGTGATCTCTGTCTATCAAATAAATAAATAAAATCTTAAAAAAATAGCAGAACCATTTTGAACTTATAGGAGCATCAAGCAACATTAAGATGTTAATATTTTAGCTCTGCGCTCATTTCAGCTTATAGACAACATCCCATTTTCCAAAAATTACTACTGGGTTAAAAAGCTAGGCATATCAAATTTTAGGATGGAACCAGATTGTTTGGACAAGTTCTGCCTCCTTGAAAATAGTGGGTACCACAAATAATAATGCAAGTCCTCAGCAGTATAATCTATAGCTACTTAGTAATGACCTAGACTGAAAATTCAAATAGCAGCATAGACTATAAAAACAGACGTGGTGTAGTATTTTCTCTCCAATCAGTTTAATTGAATAATGAATGGATTCAATATCCAGATGGGATATCACCAAAACACAGGAAAGTAATCAGGCTTCAGGGCACAATAAGACTAAATTCTGGGATGTGAAGCTCAGTGGTAGTGCTATAAAAACTTCTAGCCAGTGTTTTGCCTGTTGTAATGGGAATGTAGATGAATGTCACTAAAACAGAAGATGAAAAAAATGATAAGATATGTGTGCATGTGTACAGAATTGAGAGCTTTCAGGCAATTGAATGTAGCATGTCCTTCCCACCTTCCAGTAGTATTATGTGCTATGATTTATGGTCCCCCATTCCTGTTTTCCTATACCTATCAATGGTACTTAAAATGCATTGTATTGATTAAGATAGTTTTGAATGCAGGTGACAGAAAGCCAAACTTAAATTCGTTTAAACACATCATCCCACATAGGAAGTCTCATAGTAGGACAGGCATAATGGTTAGTTTTTTTGTAGCTTAGCTGTGTGATAAAGACCAACCTAACACCATCCTTCTGTCTGCTTTTCTCATAGTCCACTTGGTTTTTGGCTTGCCTCTTACTATTTGTGTAAGACGACTATCTTTTGAGTTGTTCACTTTGGAGTCCAGTCATTATGTGTGAAGAAACCCGGGAGCATGGAGAGGCCATGTGTAGATGTTTCAACAGACAGCCTGGGTTAAGTTCTAGCTGGCAGCCGTCACTAGAGTGAATGAAACTTCAATTGACTCCAACTCCCTGTTTTGGAGCCTTCCAATAGAGGCCTTAGGTATCACAGGGAAAAGACAAACTACCCCACCATAGCTTATTGAATTCCTGCCCCACAGAAATTTCTGAGAGATTATAAATGATTATTTTAAGCCACTGAGTTGGCACTAATTTGTTATACAGAGTCTGAGTTTTAGCAGGGGACATGGGACATGGAGAGCAAAGACTAGACCTACCTAAGGTGAAAGCCTACAAAAATACCCTTACATAAAGGTAGGCTTCCCGCCAGTATCACCAGAGTTGGACAGTCTAGGTATAACTTGTCTTATGGATGCATTGGTGAGGATTCTTGTCTAGCACAGAGCTCTCTCAAGTTGAAGAGAAAGACAGACACCAGATGTTTGAAGGCCAAAGTGACAGCTAACTAAGATGACTTACAGGGACTGTGTAGACAATAAGCAAAGCAAAAACAAAATCAGATCTGTAGTACTCCCCTAAGGACATCGAAAGAGGAAAGTGTGGAGATAGATGAATAGGGCAGGGCATCACACTGAAAGGAGAGACAGTAAGGGAAGACAGTAAGGCCACCAATTTGCTACTGTTTCACGTGGCTTGCTCTAGCTTGTGGGGCCAGCACCAGAGGTGACAGTGCTATTCAACCTAAGCAGAATGCGAATAATATCTCTGTTAATGATGCTTCCCCCTTTAATCTCACCGGAGTCTACTGACTTAATCTCTGCTCTTGTTTATTTTTTGCTGAAGTACAGTTGAGATACAATTCGTTTTAGGCGTATAACATAGTGATTTGACCCCTTAATCTGCCGTCAGTCTTAGTTTCAGTTTGGCCCCAAAGGTCATATTTGGGCCTTGAGATATGCCTTCCACATGGCTGGAAGAATAATCCAAAAATAATTAAGTAACTGGCTACTAGTTTTTACTGAAATCCATATGCCTATGGATTATATGTATATATTCCATATATACAGTATATACACACATATACATGTATATACATGGTATATACATACCATATATACAGTATATATACATGTACATATACTATACAATATAATTTAACTAAAATTTTTCTTTTATACTGAGGTGTACTTGACATACAATGTTACATTAGTTTCATATCCCAGTGCTATAACTATTTGTTCTCTGTATTTATGGGTCTGTTTTTGTTTTGTTTGTTTGCTTGTTTGAATCTCTGCTTTTTTCCCACCACCTTCCTAAAGCTAAAGTATATGTGGTGTAGCTTAGACTCACTTCTCCCAGGAAGGGTTCTCAAATGACTCTTCTTTGAATTCTATATTCTTTGTCACATTATTTGGAACTTAATCATAAGCCATTTTATTTTTTAGCTTATGGTTACTTGGTTTATGTTTTTCTTATTTTTCCATTTGGATTACAAGTTGGGGTCATAGATACCCATAGAATACCTAGCATAGTGTCAAACAATAACACATACTTTAAAAAAAAAAAGATTTATTTATTTTGGACAGCGCACGCACGAGCAGAGGCTGGGAGGGGCAGAGGGAGAGGGAGAGAGATAATCCTTTAAGCGGAGTCTTGCTGAGTGGGGAGCCTGACATGGGGCTCTATCCCAGGACCCTGAGATCATGACCTGAGCCAAAAGCAGGAGCCAACTGTTGAACCGATTGAGCCACCCAGGTGCTCTGAACAATAACACATTCTTATTAACTGCTGGATGGACTTTATAAATAAATAAATAAATACCTTTAAAAATATAAATATATATAAATATATTTAAGGATTTTATTTATTTATTTGAGAGAGAAAGCGAGTGCACATGTGTGCTCAAGAGCAGGGGAGGGGCAGAGGAAGAGAGAGAGAATCTTTAACAGACTCCATGCCGTCTGCAGAGCCCAAGGAGGGGGTGGGGGGTGGGGGAGTTTGATCCCAGGACCCTGAGATTGTGACCTGAGCTGAAACCAAGAGTTGGTATCAACTGACTGAGTCACAAAGGTGCCCCAGTTCTGTAACCAATTCTGAATTAATTGTGTATATGGTGGGAGGTATTCATCAAAGTGTATTTTTCTTTCTTTCTTTTCTTTCTCTCTCTCTCTCTCTCTCTTTTTTTTTTTTTTTGCATATCGCTATTCAGTTGTTCAAGCATGATTTGTTGGCAGGGAATGTGGAGAGTCTGAGCTGGGCCTGAAGCACAGAGGACAAAGCCAGGCCAAGAACTTGTGGTAGGATCCTGCGTGTTCTTTGGTGATCATCACATCACCACAGCTGAGCTCTCGCCACGGCACTGTTCCACTCCGCTGCCAGTACTTGCCCCACCCTGCTAGACTCCCACCTCTGTGGAGGCCACGGAAGACTTAGGGGATTGACCTAGTGCATGTTTGCATCTCTCCCTTAACATTAAAAATCCTGGGACTATGTGACTGGGTGGGCTAAAATCACTATTTCAGAAAGTGGGGCAGATACTATTATCCCCTCTTTGCCTCTGCAGTGGGAGATGCCTCTTGTCTCCTTTGGAATTCTTTCCAAATATGGAGAGTGCTTAGATTCTGGGAGAAAAAATGAAAAGAGTGTTCTTCAGAGGAAAGAAGAAGGGGAAATTAAAGATGAAATCAAATGCAAAGTGACACTTTCAATTTGTAACTTACATTGGGCATGCGTATGGGGCCCAGTTATGTGCAGTGTCAAATACATTGAAGAAAGGGCATAGTTCTGTGTGTTTGATCAGAAGTAAGGTGTCCTTTTGCAAAAGTGCTGCTGATTTTCTTCTGCCACTCCTGGGCAACAGCAATTTTGACTATAATTATTGTGCAGGGTCCACACAATTTACTATATAAAGCGATACCTGGTTGAGGTCCTTTAACTCAGTGCATTATAAAGTATCAAAAGCATTAGTTGAGAGTGAGTTAATTTATGTCTTGTATGAGAATATATAAACAAATGCACACACATGCATGTACACACATGTTGCTCTGGAGACCGGAGGTATACATATATACCAGAAATTATAAATGATTTATAATAGAGTCACCATATAAATCTCTAATTCGTCCTTGTTAACAAATTCACCACCTGCTCTTAGCTGAGCGAGTTGCGTTTATCCTGGTTCTTATTTCTCTTTTTCTGGAAAGATTCTGCTGGTTTTCTTTTGTGCCTCCCACACTGTTTTTGACATTTGTCTTGGGAACCTACTTTGCTGTTTCAGGGCAGTATTGCTATATCCTGAAATTTCTGTGCTGCCTCAAATAGTCCCTTCCTAAGCAGTCTGTATTTTTGCTCTGTAGATAGTGGCTGTTTATTACACCTACGATCTCTGTCTGTCTGGTGGTGTCCGGTTGTCCGGGCACGCCTCCCTGTGCTCCCATCCTTCACTCTTTACTCAGCTCTTTCTGTGTGGTGTGCCCTACAGTCACGGAAGAGGTTAAATTCTGATGAACTGGTTAGAAAGAATGACTCCTCAACTGTGATTTATCTAAAAAGAATTTTGTGATTGTGCAGAAGTGACCTCCTCATATACTGAGTCTGTAAGTCCAGAAGTCTCATGGAAAACAGAGCCTTATCCTTATTCTCCCTAAACTGAGTGAGGATCTATGAATCAAATACAACCATAATACAAGCCCGTTTTTTTCCCTAATCTGGGCCACCTCTTAGTAAAGACAAAGGCAGTGATGTGGAGTAGATGTTGGCAAACTGTGACCTCCCCGTTCTGCCTCCCACCACCTTCCCCTCCACCAACCACCGCAACTAAATCAGCCCTGCTGGTTGTTTTTGTAAATACAGTTTAGTTGGAAGGCAGCCACACTGCCCTGTTTATGTGCTGTCTGTGGCTGCTTTTGCACCACAATGGGAGAGAAAGAGGATTGCCAGATAAAATACAGGAAGCCCAGTAAAATTTGAATTTCAGATAAACAACAAATATTGCATAGGACATACTTAACACTAAAAAATTATTTGTTGCTTCTCTGAAGTTCAGATGTAACTGAGTGTTCTACATTTTTATTTGCACAGTCTGGCAGTCCTAGATAGAGGCTGTAGGGCTCACAAAACCTAAAATATTTACCACCTAAACTTTTACAGGAGAAGTTTGCCAAATGCTGATATGGAGGTAAGATTTTTGAACTGATCAGCAAAAACATCTGAGTGTTAGGTCTTCTTTTTGTTATGAATTGGCCCTCTAACCTTGGGTTAGATACTAGTTTTCATTTCTACCAGTTAGTCTGATGATGTGTACTCACCTGCTTCCCAGGGTTGTTTGGGGAATATTGAAGGTGGCAATGCACTTAGATGGGTGCATGGATGGAAGGGGATGGAGTTTACACTAGGAGGCAAGGGTGTATTAACATTACATTATGGATCCTTAGTTTACAATTTTGCTTTCATTGATCTCTTTTGTTTCTAGTCTCTGTTTTTCCTTCAAGAAGAAACAGTTGCACAAAGTTTGGTGCTAGCTAAAAGGAACCCTGATAGTCAGATATCATTCATGAAACCCAGCTAGCTAAACAGGTGCCAAATGCAATCTCAACCCTATCTTTTTATTTCTTTCATGTAACTTTGTACTAGCTATTTATTCTATGAATTTTTTTATTATTTGAATTAGGAATGCAGGTAACTCCTTTCTTGCTGTCTGGAAAAAAATATCCGTCTTTAGGAATCATACATGGGAGTGATCAATCCTCTTTTGCATTTTGATAGCTCTGGCATTAGTGAAGAGCAGAGGCTGCCTTTCAAAGGTGGAATGGCCCTAAGAATTCATTTCTGTACAGGAGAAGAATGAGACAATATGAAGAACAGAAAAAGAGGAAGGAGGCTAATGCTAAGTGTTATGCTGTCTTCAGAGAATTGTTCCCAGCTACCTAGCATCCTCCTGTAAAACACTGAACTAGAAGCTCACCAAATTACTGCTACTTGCTGTAGTAAAAAATTGAGGTGACTTACTTCCACTTAAAAGAAATCTGTGCTAACGGAAACTTCAGGTAGACTTGGGTACTATCTTCTGTGCTCCCATAGCATAGTAAATGTAGTTCTATTGTAGCCTAATAGTTTCTTGGCCATGTGTTTTTCCAGTCGGTGGTGATTATCTTCATGTCACAAATTTATATTCATCTCCATATCCCCCCACACTTATTGTACTAGTAGGCACTAGATAAACGGTGATCAAATGAACGAAAGAAATTTCAAACTGATAGAAACATTTTCGTGCTCTAAAATTCTTTACTGCTTCACTTCAGCCTGTTTTCTGAAGTAATTATTCAGTGGCTTGATCATAGTTTGATGTGAGGTATTTAATTAGAATTATAATCTGACTCATATTCCTCATTACCCTTTCCTCTTTCTCCTGTGTTTGTCTCTCTGATTTACCGGCATGGACTCCAGTCTTGTCTCAGTGTGACTAACTCCTACGTTGGTGACTGTAAACTCTATACTTCTTTTCTACTTTCCAGTCCTGGATATCTCACCTGGGATGTTGGGCTGATGCCACACACGGCGTATGCAAGGTGTGCTAGAAAATGAGGTGGCCTTGGAGGCAGAAGATCGATTCCTAATTCCACCTTTTCCATTAACTGGCTGGGGAGATTTGGCAAGTCATTTAGCTTCTCTGAGAGTCAAATTCCTTAACCGAACAGGAGGCAGTGGCTGTGATGATGGGTCCCCATACAGAACACACAGTGCAGCTCTGTAGAGTTCAGAAAGAGGACAGAAACCATCATAAGTACTTAACGTTGGCTGTGTGTTACTTATGTGAGGTTGTGGAAATGTAGAACTTATAGGAAATTCATGAAAAATGTGTCGTAATTCTCTCAGGCAGTTCTCTGAAGCAGTAAGAGGGAGTGTCGGTTTAGAAGGAAATCTGTTTGTATTTTGCCATCGTAGTTCCCCTGGTGATGAAGTAAAGCCTTGAGATCACCGGACTGCAATGGAAGCCCCTGCACTGGGTGTGACTCGTGTTACTGCTTGGCCAGTTTTGAAGAAAAGCCTGTGTCAGCACTTTCCCTGAGGGTCACTCTGCCTTGCAAGGCTGCTTCATCTTGAACAGCTTGCTTCTGGACATACTGCTCCTCATTACAGCTTCCAGTAACTCAGTTGCTAAGGCCGGGAGATACTGGAATGCGAACACATAGGCCACTTGGCAAGAAGTACATGTCATCAGAGCACGGGCCTGCGGCTGTGTGTCTTTAGGTCGGGATGGGTGGTCTGACTTGAATGGGACTTGGCATCACAGCATGCAAAGTTATTAACTTCCTGGAGCTATTCCTTGGGAATAGGATATTGTGTTTTGATACCAAATATGTCAAAATGTACCATTTGTTTTTATGTACAGTTTTTTTCTAGGTTTTTTTTTTTTTTTCAAAGAAATGAAATGGAAACCTTTTCACCCAGAGCTAACTTGAACCTTTCTGAGTATGATCCTGTCCATGCCATGTCTGGTCTTTATTACCAGGCCAACCACCCCACACAGTGAACCCATGACCTCATGGAGGCAGGTCACACATACACTCTGGTGTTCAAGGATGGTGGCTTTATAATTCCACTGGTGTGTTCCTTCCTCATTACCACTGTGATCGTAGCACAGCCCCACTCCAAATTTTTAACTGTGTGACTTGAACTTGAAAATATCTCTGATTTGAGGATTGCTTTAGGTATGTGAATTTGAGGCATTTACGGGATTTACAGGTGGGGTGCCCTGTTGGAAATTGGAAGCATGTACTCACAGCTCAGGGAAGATTTCTGAGCTGGAAATATGAAATTAGGATTCACCAGTGCTACATAGCTATTGAGATGATTGAAGTAGAAGAGATCATGTAGGACATGTGTGGAATGAGGATGGCATCTGAGAAAATGGAGAAGCATTTAATGGGTAAGCTGAGCTGAGAAGATCAAAAGTTATCCTTAGAAGAGTCGTTTGCTTCCTATTAAGATAGGCTCTGCCTGAGAGCTGTTTTTCAGCTTGCCTTCTGAATGTAGGCCCTGGCTACTTTTACCTCCTTTCTTATTAATTGCAGTATTGAATTGATCTCTGTTAAATTTGTTACCAACTCCTTATTGACCTTAGTCCAGAGATAGAGAATTCCTCCTTATTGATCATTGGCTTGATCCCAGCTGGTATTTTTTGAGATCTTCCTTAGAAGATTTGCACTTCATAACAGTTAAAGACAATTCACATTCCAAATATGAAGTTCAGATTTCATATGAGTAGAGCTTTAGTTTGCAACTGGGTGGCGATATTCCTCTCCATGGGACACTTTTTAAGACATTTCAAATTTTCACCACTGTGTGTATATGTGTGTGGCAATGCTACTGGCATTTGGTGGGTAGAAATCAAGGATGCTGCTAGACATCTTACAGAACACAGGATAGCCCCCTGCAATAAAGAATTATCTGGTCCAAAACATCAGTAGTGCCACCTTAGAGAAACCCACACATGAAGATATATTACTGAAAGATTTTTGAACAAAAAGTTGTATCCCCAGATTTGTATATATGTATGTATGTAAGTATTTTTTAAATTTTATTTTATTTTTTCAGTGTTCCAAGATTCATTGTTTATGCACCACACCCAGTGCTCCATGCAATACATACCCTCCTTAGTACCTACCACCAGGCTCACCTATCCCCCCACCCATCTCCCCTCCAAAGCCCTCAGCTTGTTTCTCAGAGTCCACAGTCTCTCATGGTTCGTCTTCCCCTCCAATTTCCCCCAACTCCCTTCTCATCTCCATCTCCCAATGTCCTCCATGTTATTCCTTATGCTCCATAAGTAAGTGAAACCATATGATAATCAACTCTCTTGCTTGACTTATTTCATTCAGCATAATCTCTTCCAGTCCCGTATATGTTGATACAAAAGTTGGGTATTCATCCTTTCTGATGGAAGCATAATATTCCATTGTATATATGGACCATATCTTCTTTATCCATTTGTCTATTGAAGGGCATCTTGGCTCTTTCCGCAGTTTGACGATTGTGGCCATTGCTGCTATGAACACTGGGGTACATATGGCCCTTCTTTTCACTACATCTGTATCTTTGGGGTAAATACCCCATAGTGCAATTGCAATGTCATAGGGTAGCTCTATTTTTAATTTCTTAAGGAATTTCCATGCTGTTTTCCAAAGTGGCTGCACCAAATTGCAATCTCACCAATGGTATAAGAAGGTTCCCCTTTCTCCACATTCTCTCCAACACTTGTTGTTTACTGTCTTGTTAATTTTGGCCATTCTAATGGTGTAAGGTGGTATTTCTTTTCTCTTTTATTTAAATTAATTAATTTATTTTAATAAACATATAATGTATTTTTATCCCCAGGGGTACAGGTCTGTGAATTGCCAGGTTTACACATTTCACAGCACTCATCATAGCACATACCCTCCCCAATGTCCATATCCCCACCACCCTCTCCCGTCCCCCCTCCCCCCAGCAACCCTCAGTCTGTTTTTTGAGATTGAGTCTTCTATGGTTTGTCTCCCTCCCAGTCCCATCTTCTTTCGTTTTTTCTTTTCCTACCTGCCCCCAACCCCCCACATTGCACCTCCACTTCCTCATATCAAAGAGATCATATGATAGTTGTCTTTCTCCGATTGACTTATTTCGCTAAACATAATACCCTCTAGTTCCATCCACATCGTCACAAATGGCAAGATTTCATGTCTTTTGATGGCTGCATAGTATTCCATTGTGTATATATACCACCTCTTCTTTATCCATTCATCTGTTGATGGACATCTAGGTTCTTTCTATAGTTTGGCTATTGTGGACATTGCTGCTATAAACATTCGGGTGCACGTGCCCCTTTGGAGCACCACGTTTGTATCCTTAGGATATATACCCAGTAGTGCAATTGCTGGGTCAGAAGGTAGCTCTATTTTCAGTTTTTTGAGGAACCTCCACACTGTTTTCCAGAGTGGTTGCACCAGCTTGCATTCCCACCAACAGTGTAGGAGGGTTCCCCTCTCTCCGCATCCTCGCCAGCATCTGTCATTTCTTGACTTGTTAATTTTAGCCATTCTGACTGGTGTGAGGTGATATCTCATTGTGGTTTTGATTTGTATTTCCCTGATGCCGAGTGATGTGGAGCATTTTTTCATGTGTCTGTTGGCCATCTGGATGTCTTCTTTGCAGAAATGTCTGTTCATGTCCTCTGCCCATTTCTTGACTGGATTATTTGTTCTTTGGGTATTGAGTTTGATAAGCTCTTTATAGATTTTGGATACTAGCCCTTTATCTGATATGTCGTTTGCAAATATCTTCTCCCATTCTGTCAGTTGTCTTTTGGTTTTGTTAACTGTTTCCTTTGCTGTGCAAAAGCTTTTGATCTTGATGAAATCCCAATAGTTCATTTTTGCCCTTGCTTCTGTTGTCTTTGGCGATGTTCCTAGGAAGAAGTTGCTGCGGTGGAGGTCAAAGAGGTTGCTGCCTGCATTCTCCTCAAGGATTTTGATAGATTCCTTTCTCACATTGAGGTCCTTCATCCATTTTGAGTCTATTTTCGTGTGTGGTGTAAGGAAATAGTCCAATTTCATTTTTCTGCATGTGGCTGTCCAATTTTCCCAGCACCATTTGTTGAAGAGGCTGTCCACTGGACATTCCTTCCTGCTTTGTCGAAGATTAGTTGACCATAGAGTTGAGGGTCTATTTCTGGGCTCTCTATTCTGTTCCATTGGTCTATATGTCTGTTTTTGTGCCAGTACCATACTGTCTTGATGATGACAGCTTGGTAATAGAGCTTGAAGTCTGGAATTGTGATGCCACCGACTTTGGCTTTCTTTTTCAATATTCCTTTGGCTATTCGAGGTCTTTTCTGGTTCCATATAAATTTTAGGATTATTTTTTCTATTTATTTAAAAAATGGATGGGATTTTGATAGGGATTGCATTAAATTTATAGATTGCTTTAGGTAGAATAGACATTTTCACAATATTTGTTCTTCCAATCCATGAGCATGGAATATTTTTCCATTTCTTTGTGTCTTCCTCAATTTCTTTCATGAGGACTTTATACTTTTCTGAGTATAGATTGTTTGCCTCTTTGGTTAGATTTATTCCTAGGTATCTTATGGTTTTGTGTGCAATTGTAAAGGGACTGACTCCTCAATTTCTCTTTCTTCCGTCTTGTTGTTAGTGTAAAGAAATGCGACTGATTTCTGTGCATTGACTTTATATCGTGACAATTTACTGAATTCCTGTATAAGTTCTAGCAGTTTTGGAGTGGAGTCTTTTGGGTTTTCCACATATAGTATCATATCATCTGCAAAGAGTGATAGTTTAACTTCTTCTTTGCCAATTTGGATGCCTTTAATTTCTTTTTGTTGTCTGATTGCTGAGGCTAGGACTTCTAGTACTATGTTGAACAGCAGCGGTGATAATGGACATCCCTGCCGTGTTCCTGACCTTAGTGGAAAAGCTTTCAGTTTTTCTCCATTGAGAATGATATTTGCAGTGGGTTTTTCATAGATGGCTTTGATAATATTGAGGTATGTGCCCTCTATCCCTACACTTTGAAGAGTTTTGATCAGGAAGGGATGCTGCACTTTGTCAAATGCTTTTTCAGCATCTATTGAGAGTATCATATGGCTCTTACTCTTTCTTTTATTAATGTATTGTATCACATTGATGGATTTGCGGATGTTGAACCAACCTTGCAGCCCTGGAATAAATCCCACTTGGTCGTGGTGAATAATCCTTTTAATGTACTGTTGGATCCTATTGGCCAGTATTTTGGTGAGAATTGTCGCATCTGTGTTCATCAAGGATATTGGTCTGTAATTCTCTTTTTTGGTGGGATCCTTGTCTGGTTTTGGGATCAAGGTGATGCTGGCCTCATAGAATGAGTTTGGAAGTTTTCCTTCCATTTCTATTTTTTGGAACAGTTTCAGGAGAATAGGAATTAATTCTTCTTTAAATGTTTGGTAGAATTCCCCTGGGAAGCCGTCTGGTCCCGGACTTTTGTTTGTTTGGAGATTTTTGATGACTGTTTCAATCTCCTTACTGGTTATAGGTGTGTTCAGGTTTTCTATTTCTTCCTGGTTCAGTTGTGGTAGTTTATACGTCTCTAGAAATGTATCCATTTCTTCCAGATTGTCAAATTTGTTGGCGTAGAGTTGCTCGTAGTATGTTCTTATAATTGTTTGTATTTCTTTGGTGTTGGTTGTGATCTCTCCTCTTTCATTCATGATTTTATTTATTTGCATCCTTTCTCTTTTTTTTTGGATAAGTCTGGCCAGGGGTTTGTCAATCTTATTAATTCTTTCAAAGAACCAGCTCCTAGTTTTGTTGATTTGTTCTATTGTTTTTTTAGTTTCTATTTCATTGATTTCTGCTCTGATCTTTATGATTTCTCTTCTCCTGCTGGGTTTAGGCTTTCTTTGTTGTTCTCTCTCCAGCTCCTTCAGGTGTAGGGTTATGTTGTGTACTTGAGACCTTTCTTGTTTCTTGAGAAAGGCTTCTACCGCTATATATTTTCCTCTCAGGACTGCCTTTGTTGTGTCCCACAGATTTTGAACCATTGTGTTTTCATTATTATTTGTTTCCATGATTTTTTTCAATTCTTCTTTAATTTCCTGGTTGACCCATTCATTTTTTAGAAGGATGCTGTTTAGTCTCCATGTATTTGCGTTCTTTCCAAATTGAGTTCTAGCTTCAGAGCATTGTGGTCTGAAAATATGCAGGGAATGATCTCAATCTTTTGGTACCGATGGAGACCTGATTTATGACCCAGGATGTGGTCTATTCTGGAGAATGTTCCATGTGCACTAGAGAAGAATGTATATTCTGTTGCTTTGGGATGGAATGTTCTGAATATATCTGTGATGTCCCTCTGGTCCAGTGTGTCATTTAAGGCCTTTATTTCCTTGTTGATCTTTTGCTTAGATGATCTGTCCATTTCAGTGAGGGGAGTGTTAAAGTCCCCTGCTATTATTGTATTACTGTCGATGTATTTCTTTGATTTTGTTATTAATTGGTTTATATAGTTGGCTGCTCCCATGTTAGGGGCATAGGTATTTAAGACTGTTAGGTCTTCTTGATGGACAGACCCTTTGAGTATGATATAGTGTCCTTCGTCATCTCTTATTATAGTCTTTGGCTTAAAATCTAATTGATCTGATATAAGGATTGCCACTCCAGCTTTCTTCTGATGTCCATTAGCATGGTACATTGTTTTCCACCCCCTCACTTTAAATCTGGAGGTGTCTTCGGGTCTAAAATGAGTTTCTTGTAGGCAGCATATTGATGGGTTTTGTTTTTTTATCCATTCTGATACCCTGTGTCTTTTGATTGGGGGCATTTAGCCATTAACATTCAGGGTAACTATTGAGAGATATGAATTTAGTGCCATTGTATTGCCTGTAAGGTGACTGTTACTGTATATTGTCTCTGTTTCTTTCTGATCTACTACTTTTAGGATCTCTCTTTGCTTAGAGGACCCCTTTCAATATTTCCTGTAGAGCTGGTTTGGTGTTTGCAAATTCTGTCAGCTTTTGTTTGTCCTGGAATCTCTTCATCTCTCCTTCTATTTTCAATGATAGCCTACCTGGATATAGTATTCTTGGCTGCATGTTTTTCTCATTTAGTGCTCTGAATATATCATGCCAGTTCTTTCTGGCCTGCCAGATCTCTGTGGATAGGTCTGCCGCCAATCTAATGTTTTTACCCTTGTATGTAACAGACTTCTTTTCCCGGGCTGCTTTCAGGATTTTCTCTGTCGCTGAGACTTGTAAATTTTACTATCAGGTGACGAGGTTTGGACCTATTTTTATTGATTTTGAGGGGCGTTCTTAGCATCTCCTGGATTTTGATGTTTGTTCCCTTTGCCATATTAGGGAAATTGTCTCCAATAATTGTCTCCAATATACCTTCTGCTCCCCTCTCTCTTTCTTCTTCTTCTGGAATCCCAATTATTCTAATGTTGTGTCGTCTTATGGTGTTGCTTATCTCTCAAATTCTCTCCTCATGGTCCAATATTTGTTTGTCTCTTTTTTGCTCAGCTTCTTTTTTTTTTTTTTTTTTTTTGCTCAGCTTCTTTATTCTCTGTCATTTGGTCTTCTATGTCACTAATTCTTTCTTCTGCCTCATTTATCCTAGCAGTGAGAGCTTCCATTTTTGATTGCACCTCATTAATAGCTTTTTTGATTTCAACTTGTCAGATTTTAGTTCTTTTATTTCTCCAGAAAGGGCTTTTATCTGTCTGGAGAGGGTTTCTCTAATATCTTCTATACCTTTTTCGAGCCCGGCGAGAACCTTGAGAATCATCATTCTGAACTCTAGATCTGTCATATTACCAATGTCCGTATTGATTAGGTCCCCAGCCTTCGGTACTGCCTCTTGTTTTTTGTTTTTTTTTTTTTTTTTTGTGGTGAGTTTTTCCGCCTTGTCATTTTGTCCAGATAAGATTTGCTTTCTCCTCCTCTAGAATTCTGATGTTCTTGGTGAGTGAAGTTGGCTTTGGCTGTGTTTCTTGTTGATCTTCTGGGGGAGGGGCCTGTTGTAGTGATTCTCAAGTGTCTTTGCCGCAGGCGGAATTGCACCGCCCTTGCCAGGGCCCGGGCTAGGTAATCCACTCGGGTTTGCTTTCGGGAGCTTTTGTTCCCTGAGCGCTTTCCGTAGAGTTCGGGAGGATGGGAATGAAGATGGCGGCCTCCCAATTTCTCGGCCCGGAGGCACCGAGAGCTTGGGGTTCCACTCCTCAGTGCGCTCCCAGAGCAAAGTGCCCAACCGCCCCGCCTCCCTGGCCTGCAGTCGCACCCTGAGGAAAGCAGTCAACCGCTGGAGCTGGAGAAAAGCCCTGGGTCGCTTCTGTCTCTGCAGCCTCCAGCCGTGCTCCGAGCCCACCCAGCCTGCGACCGGCACAAGGTAACCCCGGGCTTAGAGCTCACTCCTCGGCTTTGTCGCTGTAGCCAGCTTCCCCTCTCTAATACCTGTGAGCTCTCGGCACTCAGACATCCCATGTTCTTCTGTGACCCCGCGGGACCTGGGGTTACGCTTACCCCGCCTGGGCTTCCCCCCAGTTTAGCCTCTGGAGCCATGTCCCTCCGTGGAGCAGACTTTAAAAAGTCCCGATTTTGTGCTCCGTTGCTCCGCTGCTTGCCAGGAGCCGGCCCCTCCTGCCGGGGTCTGTCTTCCCATCGCTTTGGATTCACTTCTCCGCAGGTCCTACCTTTCAGAAAGTGGTCGATTTTCTGTTTCTAGAATTGTTGCTCTTCTTCTCTTCGATTTCCCATTGGATTTGTAGGTGTTCACAATGGTTAGATAAGCTATCTAGCTGATCTCCTGCTACCCGATGTCGTCTCAGCCTGCTACTTCTCCGCCATCTTGACTCTGAATTCTAAGGTTGTATTTCAATGTGGTTTTGATTTGAATCTCCCTGATGGCTAATGATGATGAACATTTTTTCATGTGTTTGATAGCCATTTGTATGTCTTCTTTGGAGAAGTGTCTGTTCATGTCTTCTGCCCATTTTTTGATGTGATTATCTGTTTTTTGAGTGTTGAGTTTGAGGACTTTACAGATCTTGGATATCAACCCACTGTCTTTAGTGTCATTTGTGAATATCTTCTCCCATTCTGTGGGTTGCTTCTTTGTTTTGTTGACTGTTTCCTTTGCTGTGCAGAAGTTTTTTTTTATCTTGATGAAGTCCCAAAAGTTCATTTTCACTTTTCTTTCCTTTGCCTTTGGAGACATGTCTTGAAAGGAGCTGTTGTGGCTGATGTTGAAGAGGTTACTGCTTTTGTTCTCTTCTAGGATTTTGATTGATTCTTGCCTCATGTTGAGGTCTTTTATCCATTTTGAGTTTATCTTTGTGCATGGTGTAAGAGAATGGTCGAGTTTCATTCTTTTATACATAGCTGTCCAATTTCCCCAGCACCATTTATTGAAGAGACTGTATTTTTTCCACTGGATATAGAACCAGAAAAGACCCTGAATTGCTAAGGAAATGTTGAAAAAGAAAAAAAAAAAAACTGGGGGCATCATGTTGCCTGATTTCAAGCTTTACTACAAAGCTTTGATCACCAAGATAACATGGTACTGGCACAAAAGCAGACACGTAGACCAGTGGAACAGAGTAGAGAGTCCAGATGTGGACCTGCAACTCTATGGTCAAATAATCTTCAACAAAGCTATATTTATATTTAAAAAATTTCTCTGCTACATGAAAAGTAGTTTTGTGGTGAAGTTGGAAGGAGAAGAATGGATACAGGGTAGGACGCCACTGGTTTCTTGAGTTATTGTGGTAGAAGTGAAGATGGAGAGAAGCAGATGGTATCAAAATATGTTTTGGGCTAGAAATGTCAGGACTTGTCAGTGATTAAATGTGAGCATTGAGCAGAGGAATGAATCATGCTGGACTCTCAGATTTCTGTCTTGAGAATCTAGGGGAATGTGTATAGAATGAGATGGGGAAAATGGGCAAGAATGAGTTTGGAGGCTGAGTTTAAGAGTTCTATTTGAGGTTTATTAAGTTTGAGATGCCTGTGTGAATTTCAGATTAAGCAGGCAGTTGGATATATATTAGTTAGAAATTCAGAATACTTAAAATGTGGCAGCACAAATCATATTTCTACATCCTAAAAGAAGATATGACATGTTTAAGAGGCAAATACTTTGACTAAGAGATAGTTTCTAGCTCAACCTGCCACTTATGCCGATCTGGACAATATGCTTCCTATCTCTGATGATATCAGTTCCCCAATGTGTGAAAGAAATGTATTAAACTAGAGTAGTGTTTTTCAACCAGTTCAACCCCAACAATTCCTTTTATTAATTTTCTCTCATTAGCCCCATGTTTGGAGTTCTTTTTAAAAAAAAAGTTTATTTATTTAATTTATTTACTTATTTATTTATTTATGAGGGAGTGAGAGAGACTGTGGGGAAGGGAGCAAAAGGAGAGGGACAGAGAGAATCTCCAGCAGACTCCCCACTAAGTGGGGAGCCCAATGCGGAGCTCAATCCCACAACTCTGAGATCATGACCTGAGCCAAAATTAAGAATCAGCTACTTAACTGACTGAGCCACCCAGATGCCCCTTCAATTTTTAAAAAGATCATCCTACTATATTGCATTCATTAAGAAATCATACACTAAGTCCATCTATGTCATGAATATTTTTCCATTTTAATGTATTCTCCACATTTTAAAACTTTGATAATTATGTCTTGTTGGGTAAGATGGTATATACTCTCAGAAATGAAGTTTAAATGCTGCCATCCTGATCATTAGCTTCTCTTTCTTGCTGTCGTTTCCAGTCCAGGGTCAGTTATACATTGGATGTGTTTAGTTTTGATCCTGAGATCTCCTGGCTTATGACTATATATTTCTTTTGAAGATTTTATTTATTTTTTGACAGTGAGAGAGATCACAAGTAGACAGAGAGGCAGGCAGAGAGAGAGAGAGGGGAAGCAGGCCCCCCGCTGAGCAGAGAGCCTGATGAGGGGCTCGATCCCAGGACCCTGAGATTATGACCTGAGCTGAAGGCAGATTCTTAACCAACTAAGCCACCCAGGCACCCAGAAGGTTTATGACTATATTAATAAGTCTGAAGCAGCTATTACATATAACTAATCAAACTTCTGACCGATAATGGAGAACCAGGACTCTATTACTCTTCTACATAGTACTACACATATCTGATAAAATTCCATGCAAAAGCAAAGACCCTGACATTGTAGTCAGTCTGATATAATCATTGTGAGCAAATATTTCCATTTTTTTCAAATATTAAAAAATATTTAATAATTGTTTTTGTTGCATTCATTGGTCCCACATGGAAACCACTGTACTTGATTAATATCAATTCCAAGATCATGTAGCTATATACTTATTTTGCTACTAGATGTCAACTTTTAGCATTGCAACTCTTTAGTAGTGGAACTTTATTAATAATTCCAAGATGGTGTCACTTTCTTTGTAAGTCAGGGTTTTATTAAGTAAAATTACCTCAGTTTCTTATTAAAATAATTATAGAATACTGTATCCTATAAATCAAATATGTATGCAGAGAGGTGGGCTAAAGTTTTAGGACTATAATCTGAAAATAATCATGCTTGAGGAAGAGGCAGGCACTGGTAAGGTAGTAGGAAATCACAGCCCTTATTATTGATAATGAAGAAAAAATCCAGGTAGGTATAATGCCACAGCATGAATATATAGGAAATGATAATAGGCAAGCAGAAAGTGCAAAGAAATCCCAAAGCCAAGTGTCAGAAGCACAGAAAAAGCAGGTCTTTGTCATTCCAGGTAGGAAGTAGACCTATAGGGAATCTGGGGTATAGTTAATGGGGCCTCAGTCCTAGAGCAACTGACCTCTTGGCAGTTATCAGCATTGGAAGTTAGGCACAGAAAAGCTAGGTAAGGAACAAGTATCTGAATAATTCTATCAGCTGACATCTCAACCCTTGGAGAAGGCTCCACTTATTAGAATGTGGAATCAAGGTCAAAGCTAGAGGAGTGAGTGTGATGATGCCAAGTCCCCACCTGGTAACAGCAAGTGGCAGAAATGCAGTCTGATGTAGTTCAAGAGAAATGGAGATTGTAGAGTCATATAATTTGTCTGGAGTGGTTGGTGGTTTTAAATGTCCACATGTGCTTTGCAGACACTGAACCTAATTCCCCTCTCCCTGAGTGTGGGCTGAATTTAGTGGCTCATTCGAGTGAATAGAATACAGTGGCAGTACAGTGTGTGACTTTGGACTGTGACTTCTTATTTGCTCTCACTCTCAGTCACTCACTCTGGGGTCACTCACTCTGGGGGGATCATGTCATGAGGACACTCAGACAGCCCTGTGGAAAGACCCGTTTGGCAATGAAACAGGGCTTTCTGCCAATGGCCATCTTTGGAATAGATCCTCTAGCTCCAGACAACCTGCAGCCTGACCCATCACTGAGCTCAGTCATGTGAGATATCCTGAGCTAGACTCCAGCAGCTAAACCATTCCCAGGTTCCTAACTCTCAGAAATTGTGGGAAATGACATATAACATATTGTTTAAAGTTGCTAGACTTTGGAGTAATTTGTTATGCCGCAATTGATAACTGATAAAGGAGGACACAGTTCCAGGCATGGCTAGATCCTGGAACTCAAATGCTGAAGTCAATGCACCATGTTATTCTCTGTTTTTTGCCTTAGCTTTCCAAATTTGTTGTTGTTGTTGTTTGTTTGTTTTTTGTCCTCAAAGTAGCTCTCTACACGTGGCATAGGAGATTGCTTCAGGTAATCATAAGTGCTTGTCTTTATGGCTTGTGATTTAAGAGAGGAATTGTTTTTTTCTAGGGTTCATATATGACAACTTCAGAGAAAGTTCTTTTCTGGCTCTATTGAGTCACATGTCCACCAGGCATCCCATCTCAGGAGATATAGAATCATTATGTGAGTCAGCTCTTGTACCTACTCTTGTGGCCACACATAGAGTCTCATTGTTAACATCCTTCACCCAACCCCAGGGGATGTGGGAGAGGCAATTCTCTCATAAGCAGGGTGCTATTGCCAGTGGAAAGGAGTTAGGAGTGTGGGTGAGGAGAAAACAAAAGATATTTAGCACAGTGGAACCAAAATGGGTGGGGGTATATACAAAGAAGATTCTGTTTTTTGTTTTTGTTTTTATTTTTTTTCATTTACAACTACCCTTTCAGAGCAATCTTGATAATGTCAAATACACATATGTTGAAAAAATTCTCAGTATCAACTTAAAATACAGTAGTAGCATCATTGCTACCATCTAGCAATCTTTCATATTCCAGATGAACTCAAGAACCAAGAAGTAGCTAGACATAACAATAGAATGTTTTGTTTTGTTTTTGAGAGCAAGGGAGAGAGAGAGTTCGTGTGTGCAAGTGAGAGGGGGCAGGGAGAGGGAGAGGGAGAATCTTAAGCAGGCTCCATGCCCAGCACAGAGCCTGGTGTGGCTCTCCATCTCCTGACCCTGAGATCATGACCTGTGCTGAAATCAAGAGTCAGACAGTTAACTCACTGAGCCACCCAGGCACCCCATAGAATGGGTTTTATCAAGAGCTATCCCCTCTGGTTCCGTTTCTGAGCCCCATTTTTTTTTAACCCACAATTTTTAGAAACTGTATGTGTAGCACAGGATGAGACACTCTGGGAGCTCACCATGTCCACAGCCCACTTCAGAGAAGCAGCTGCCAGTGTCTCCTAATGTATATCTAATAATGAAAACAATAGGTAAAATCCATTGTGTTTATATTTGCTGTATGCTCCAGGCCCTCCTCTTAAGTGCTTCTGTCAGTCAGGATTCAACTGGATGAGCAGAACCAGTAGAAGACTGCATGTGTATATTCTTCCCCAAGCTCACTCAGCATCAGAATAGCAAACATATGACTCACTTCACTTTGAAAATTTTAGAGAGAAGGTCTAAAGGAATATTCAGCAGGTCAGTCTGGCAGGGGCGTCCAGCATAGTTGTAGTCCACAGTGGCCTCCTCCAGCTAGCGGGACCCCCTCAAGTCTTCACAAGGGGGATGCACGACACAGGTGGTATTTATCCCTAACAGGTCACAAGTCGACCTACCCAAAAGCCTTCCTGTTTGGCCCATCATAGGCATCACCTGGGAGTCTGTGGAACATATAGATGGTCAGGCACCACCCACTCCACAATCCAAATCTGTAATTTAATTAGAGCCTTCACTGATTTGTGTGCACATTAAAATTCAACAGAATACATTTAATTCAGGCATAACAGGCTGCATCTAAACATGTTCCAGATCCTTTTCCCTGATGATTATAGTCCTAAGGGGCCCATAGCTTCATTCCACCCACTCTGTGAGCCTCTGCTTTGCCTCCCCCATGGAGAGAATATGATAACTGGGTCAGAAGAGCTGGCCCATGAATGCTGGGCTATATTCTAGCTCCCCACGGACGCTGGCATTGGGGATGCTGAGCCTTCTTAAATTTTTAGTGTGTTTTGATATCATCCTCCATTAACTGAGGAACATGAGTATATGACTGTCCTTGCAACCTAATGGATTGTGACAAATAGCCTGGATAATTTAATTTGCAAAGCCACAGGGATTATAACTATAGTAAATTAAACATGGGAAGAAGGGCTTTTAGGAATAGGTACACTGAGAGCAACGGGAAGCTGTTGACCACAGATAAACCACTCCCGAATACAATAACTTGTGCCCTTTTCTGTGGGTGAAAATAGCCCACAGGCCTCCCTGAAAAGGAACTCTGGCTCTTTCTGTTTTGCAGAATGTATAATACATAATGGTGATAAGGATGGCTGAGTCATAAGAGAAAGGCTTAGCTGCCTACAGCATACTGATTAGGAAGGTTTAACATGTTTAAAAGATTTTCAATAAATATGATGACAATAATAGATAATTTGGAGCTTACATAAAACGTTGTCTCTCCGAAAAAAAACAGATTTTCTGGCATGACTCATTCTCCAGGCCTCTAGAGTACAAGGTGTACTGAGATGCTCAGCACTCCTCCCCAGCCCCATGGAGAGTGTCTCCCACAGTGCTGGGGGAAGCAGCCACAGGGGCTACTCAGTCCTTTCCTATCACCATGACTTATTTTTCCCAGCTGGATTCATTAAATTCACTCTCTCAAGAACCTGAAGTGGAGCACATAACCTTTTGTGGGTCTTTGGTAGCATATGAGTTGAGAAGCCATATGCAGTCTGGGTCTGCTAAGGTTTACCAAAGCCCAGAAAGTTGGCTGTAGACAAAGTGTGGAGTAAAAATCCCTCAGGCTCATGATATGGAAAGCCAAACTTCCTCCGTTCCTATCACTTGTTCTAATCCTTCTTGAGGTCCTATTATATTACCTGCTTTGTATACCATGAAATACATAGTCCTGCCCCCCAATTATACTACTTTTTTCGTTAAACTAATTTGAGCAATGTCCGCTCCTTGAAAGTGGTAGTTCGTTGTTGAAGTCAAGAGGCTTTTCTCTATTAAAATCTACGATGATCCCTCATATTTTATCAGTAATAGGTCATGGTGGCTATGGGACAAAATGGGCTACAGAGGACAGAGCATAGCGGAAGAACTTGTCACAGTCATCTGGGCCAGACTAGTAGCCGAAGGATGATGCGATGGCAGATCACAGATATCAGGCTGGAGTCCCAGGCAGAGGTCAGTGACTGAAAGCACATGATGGCTAGGAGACCTAGGAATGTGTCTGGCTCAGTGTTCAAGCTGGGCATAGGGAATAGGCTGAGGGTGATTTGGAAATAGCACCTGAGGTTGGGGTGCAGGTTGGGCAGGTCGGCCCTCCAGTCATGAAAGGGATAGCTCTGCCTGATCACAGCAGCTACTCTAGCAAAGGTGAAGGGGTGCTGTGGCCCTAGAGATCACAGCAAAGGCCTGCGCCCTCTTAGGCCCACCAGAAACATAAGAGATCACAACTTCATGTCTTCTAGCTCTGTGATTGAGTAATTCTCTTTGGAGAGCAGGCCCTTTCTTTCCAGGCTACTTTTGTAGCAGCTACCCATTAATGTGGTTTCGTTAGGGTCCATTCTGTAAATCTTCCTGGAAAAGAACCCACTTCCTGGAAAAGAACCCACTATACTTCTATTGTTTCTGTTGTTCTTTTCCAACAGAAACAACCTAATCTTGCTTGTGGCTTGCTCATACCCGTTTGATACTTGGTCCAGTTGGTAGCTCTCAAGTCCAGGTTAAAGTTGACCAACGCTTTTTTCTTTTTTAACTTTGGAGATAGTCTTAGGGAAAGCTGTGGATAACTATTGAGGATCCATTTAAATTAACTCTAAGTAGAGTCTGTAAATTCCCAAGTGTTTTTATTTTTGTTTTGTTTTTCCCCTGATGTCTGTGACTCTATAGTGAGGAGAAAGTAAATGTCCTGGGGGCTATGTATATGCATGGATGTGTGTGTTGGTACAAATTTCAGAGAACCCAAGAGAATGTGTTCTGAAAAATGTCTCAGAAATTTCAAATTTTTAAGTTTCATGCACTTAAACAGTGGGAATGTTCAATGTTATGGCATTTATTAAGATGGGACTAATTTTAGCTATTCAGTTGCGTTAGACTTTATCCCTGCTGTCAACTTTTGACTTGCTATTTATTATTCTGATTTTAATATAATAAATTAAGTTTTGACAGACAATTTTAGATCATATCTTCCTTTTCAGAAGTATATAATTGTTGAAAGCCTCTGACAAATAATCATGTGTATTATGCATTAACATCAAATATCTATGTAAAAAAAGAAACAGGTTCCCATCTACTTTAGTCAAATGGCCTGTCATTTCTTAGAATTTATTGTAAAATATTCATTTGTTTGACAAACATGTATTAAGAATGTACTGTATTGGCATCATGCACAGGGACAGAGCTCAACTCTTCAGGAAGTATAACATTGTAATTCAGAACAAGGGCTTCAGAGCTGGGCTCCCCCAGAAGCAGATCCTGGGACAAGTGCTTGCACACTCTTGGTTCATGAAGGAAGTGCTTCTCTGGGAGACAAATAAAGGAGTTGGGCAGGAAATCAATAGGAGGAGGAAATGAAGCAAGAGTATGATCTCAGGCAAAGTGTCACATAGGTAGGCTTCACCCTGAACCCATCCACCCCACAGTAGTCCATAGAGAGGCATCTCAAGGGAGCTGGGCAAAGCATCAGTATTATTTCTTAAAGAGTCACTGTTTAAATGTGAATGGAAAGCCAGAAATTAACAGGTAGTAGAGAAAAATCTCTAGGATAAATATGAAAGAACAAAGTAAGCCAAAGAAATGAGAAAGGAAGAATACATAGAATCTAATCTTTTAATTAATGTCTTCCAAGATAAGAGAAGATATTATATCCATGAATAATAGGCTATCAAAAGGGATATGTAGGAATCAAAGAAGAGTTCTAAATTAAAAAGATGATGGCTCAAATATTTTAGTAGAAGGGTTAGAAGGTAAAGTTGAGGATATTTTCAAGAAAGTAGAACAAAATATAGAGAAACAGTAAGAAAATTAGAAGATCAATCCTGATTGTGTATCATCTGATGAGTTAGAACTCAAAAAAAAAAAAAAAGAGAAAAGGGAGTAAAGGAAAATTTTCAAAGAAATAGGATAATTTAGAAAAGCAGATAAACACGAGCCTTCAAATTTTAAAGGTCTTCTGGTGTACTCAGACCAATGAATGAATGATTTACAAGAAAGTATGCTCTTATAAAATTTCAGAATATTGGAAATAAAGAGAATATTTTTTGGTAAGTTAGAAAGGGGAGAAGATTATTTACAAAGGTTAGTGAATACAAATGGCATTGACTTCTCAACAGCAACATTGGATGCAAAATGCCAATGAAACAATGCTTTCAGAATATTTTGCCATAGCAGGACACGTGCATGGTTCTTACAGTCATTGCATGGGTCACAATCCCCTACCACCAAAAGTGATTTGGTTATGGCATACCTGAAAGTTATTTCTCACATCTTCATGGCACCCAGTAATCACACAGAACAGTTTTTGAAATAGGAGCCCCTCTGCTTGTAGGCTCTTCTTCCCAATCTTTGTTAGAGCTGAGAAGTGTTGACTTACCCCAGCTCAAATCCACTGTTAGGAACTGTCACAGGTATTTAAAGACAGATCCTTCAGGAAATGTGGGGGTGTGGGAGGCAAGGGGCAGTATGCAGCTTCCAGAGCTGGAGGAACAGCTCTGTGGTTAGAAAATGGGGATACTGGCCGTGATAGGACCTGAGGGCATGAGGAGATGGTTTGGGGATGAAGAGAGAGGTGAAGTTCTCCTTCCCTTCTTTCCTCTGCTTCCAGCTTCCATGTCCCATACCCCTTCCCTTTCTAGCTTCTGCTCTATCCCAGGATGGAAGAGGCAGAGTCAGGGCCCCATGTGGTACAGAGAAGGGCTGTGCCCTCCTTTCTTTTTCCTTCAGCTCACTTGGCAGCAACGAAGAAGACAGTAAGTAGAAAGTAAGGGTTGAGTGTGGAGTTAGATCAGGAGAAGACAGGGGTATCCCTGGGGTATCCTCCTACTACCATTTCAATAAGACAGACCTTTTCATTAAACAGTTCTTGATGAAGGGGATGAAGAGCTGATGCTCACGGGGCTAAAGGTGTGGAGGAACAGCAGAATCTGTGTGTGGTTCATAGGAAGACCATCTCCCAGCAGCCTGGCAACCATGAGGAGGTGGTAAAAGAAAGACTGTTTCTGGTTCCAGCTGCTATACTGTGACTTGCATTCTTATATAAGTAAGGTACATAAAGAAGGTGCAGAGACTTTGAATTTTTCTTTATGGTCATCCTCACTGCCCCCCTTTCTTCAGCCACTGATGACAGGGGCACTTTCTAAGTTTCTGAACATAGAGCATCATATGAAATCTCAGTCTAATATAGGTTTTCCTCTTCTTAAAGTAGCCACAGAAATACAGTGCACGAACCAAGGATGAAGTCATTAGGCAGATCCCAAACACCTATAGCTTAAGAATTAGAGTTACTTTTCCTTCAGCCACATGCAGTCATAAACCATTAAAATATTAATCACAGTTCTATTCACAAAGTATTCCTTATTTCCTTACCTGGTCTTTGGCTCCCATCTCCGGTTTTATGGTGTGGATGACTTGAGGTGTTGTGTATTTAGCTGGGAGGCACGAGCAGTCTAGGATTTGGGGTCTGGTTTCAGGATGGTGAGATACTTGCTGCTCCTCTGGTTCCTGCCCAGCTCCTCTGAGAGTCCAGAGCAATTCCAGGGCCATATGGGGGCAGAAGGGACAGTGTGCTAGCTTCCTGTACTGGACCGGAAAAGGGTTTCAAAGTGTTTGTGGACGTTACATGGCAGGGGTTAGAATGAGAATCCTACTTCTATGGTTTTCTCTGTGGTTGAATTCAGTGTCAAGTGTGGCATTAAAGAGAGAGCAAGGGGAGAGATTAGGGGGTATATAGACCCAAGTGTGTACCATTTGTGGTATTAATTGGATCTTGTCTGGAAAAGTCGTGTTAAGTTTTTAAGCCTTTTTTTTTAAATTAAAAAATGAGAGAGAATCAATTATATAGAATGGAGGTAGAAATATATTAGAAGTTAGGAGACTTCCATGTTCATCTTGACTTTGATTCTAACCAGTTTTTTCACTTTGGGCAAGTCCCTTTGGTCTTGGTTTTACTGTTTTTAATTGAACCAGTTGCATTTGATGAACTCTGAAGTTCTTCCCTTTCCTTCTATACTTGTTTGGATAAAGACTATGGGACAACAGAAATACTGAAGCAATTAAGAATGGAAGGGTAACAAAGAAGACATACAGATGGCCAACAGACTCATGAAAAGATGCTCAACATCACTGATCATTAGGGAACTAGAAATAAAAACCACAGAGATACCATCTCACACCTGTCAGAGTGGCTAAAATAAAAACCACAAGAAACAAGTGTTGGCAAGGATGTGGAGAAAAAGGAACCCTTGTGTGCTGTTGGTGGGAATGCAAACTGGTATAGCCAGCCATCCTGGAGAACAGTATGGAGGTTCCTCAAAAACCTCAAAATAGAACTATGTTATGATCTAACAATTGTACTACTGGTATTTACCCAAAGAATACAAAAACATGAATTTGAGGGGATACATGCACTCCCATGTTTACAGCAGCATTATCTACAATAGTCAAATTATGGAAACAGCCCAAGTATCCATCAATTGAGGAATGGATAAAGAAGATGTGGTATGTGTAAATGTGTGTGTGTGTGTGTGTGTGTGTGTGTGTAGGTACATACATAGACACGCAATAGAATATTACTCAGCCACAAAAAGGAATGACATCTTGCCATTTGCAATGACATGGAGGGAGCCAAAGAGTACCATGATATGCAAAATAGGTCAGGAAGGACAAATACCATATGCTTTCACTCATATGTGGAATACAAGAAACAAATGAGCAAAGAGAGAAATAAGAGAGAGGGATGCAAACCAAGAAACAGACCCTTCACTACAGAGAACATACTTGGTCACCAGAGGGGAGAAGGGTGGGAGGATGGGTGAAACAGGTGATGGGGATTAAGGAGGGCACTTGCTGTGATGAGCACCAAGTGTGGTATGGAAGTGCTGAGTCACTGTATTGTACACTTGAAACTACTATTACCCCCTATGTTAACTAACTGGAATTTGAATAAAAACTTAAAAAAAATGGAAGGGTAAGAAAAGCAAGGGATTAAGAGAGTGAGGCACATGTCACAGAAGAGGAAGGGTCCAGGGGAAGGAGGAGATGAAAAAATTTAGTTTTTTGTATTTATAGGAAAGCCATATACGATTGACTGGATGTTCATAGAAATAATTTGAGAAGTAGAAGAATAGTTACAAATAAAAATAAAATGATATTAAAAAAAACCCCACAAACCTCTTTCTGTTGACAGATCCTACAGGCCCTAGTTGTCTGAGGAGAATTTATACAGGTGCTTAATACATCTAGCACTGAGGTTAGATCACCTATGTGTGATTTTCAAAGGAGATAGTCAAGAACAATATGCATTTTTGAGAGTAAGAAAGGTTGATATTTAAAAGGCTAAGAGAAAGAGTATTTTTGGTGAATCATCTGTGAGAGGGATTCACCGCCTACTCCCAACACCAGAAGAGTATTGGGTGCTTCCCTCTCCCTTCAGCTTAGCAGGAAGTCCTGTAAGGAGACCAGCCAGAAAGCGTGATAGGTGTCCCTGGATTTGGGGGCAACACTGGACTGCTGCCTGAGGGACTGTGGAAAATAGACTCTGTATGGAAGATGGGCTGCAGCCACACGTAAAGGCAGGGCAAGAGCAGAGTCTGCACGTTCATTGTTTGGCAACAGCACATAAACTTCCCATGGGCCAAGCGGGTGTCATGAAAGGGAATCAGGTTGGCACCTTCTGAACAGCATCAGCCAAAGTGTATGAGGCCGTGAGGTTCTTTGCAAAGGCAGGAACTGATGTGAGGGAGGTAGCAATAGGTCAACTGAGGGAGATGCATTAGGGACTTCTGAAATGTCCACATGTGCCCCAAGAAAAAGAGTTAGTTTTGGTTACCCATCAAATAACCAAGAGCATCAACCCTGAACAAGTCAAGTAGGTCTTTTTTTTTTTGGTCTTCGTATCTTTTTTCCTCCCCTCCTTATAATCATGGGGATTTGGGTGTGGGGTAGGGAGAGCTGACAGAAGAATTGGGTTTATTCTCCTTCCTCTCTCCCAACAGGTCTTCAGACTCAGACAGGCCCAAGCTAGGGGAGTATAGTTTGCTGCCCTATTTTAAAATATAATTTCAGGTTATTATGAGAGGACTAAGTAGGAGACAGAGCAGGACTATCTCCCACATTTTCTCCTGGAAGTCACGAACCAAGCATCCACAGGCAATAAACCTAGTTTTACAAGCTTGTCAGTATACTTAACTGCATAAAATAGTGATCTATTAGTACTAAATCTTAAATTAGCTACTGGATTTTTAGAACTCAGGGACAAGAGCCAAACAAAGAAGTTTCTTCTGAATCTATAGCAGCATCAGGCAGCTGAGAGCTACCAGCCGATAGTCTTACGAACAGATATTCTGGGATTCCTATTTATAGGGGCTATCTTGTCACATGGAAAACCACATTTTTCTGGCATTGTTCTTTACCATATCATGGAGCTTTACTCTTGGAATGTCAATTCCTTTCAATAAACTTGAATGGGTTTGTAGCCAGACCAGCACCGAATCCTGGAACGTAAAATTTGAAGGAGTATCAGAACTCTAACTTCCTCATTTTACAGAAGGGGATACCGAGGCCTCAAAAGATTAAAACATTTGTTAGTTACAGAGTTAGGAACACACCCAGGCTTCTTGACTCCAAGTCTCGTGCCTTTACCATAAATTTAAACTAAGGATTTTGTCTTGTTTTGTTTGGGGTGGATGAGTTTTGGATATGAGAGGAGCTGAGGGTAGGTTTTATTTTTTTATCCATGCAATTAAATAAATCAGAAGTTTTATAGGTCTAAGTTTCCTCTATTATTTAAGCAGGCCAGAGGACAAAAAAGATTTGTATTCTCTTAGCACTCACCACTCATGTTAGTAAAAATACATTTAGAGTGGCATGATCTGAGTAACTTGAAGGAGAGACTCAGTGCTGCCCATCAGGTATGGTCAGAATACATGGAGGTTGATCAGCTGGCTCTCAGTTCGGGCACTTAGGAGGTATGCAACTCTACATAAGTCACTGAAGTTTCCTGTAACTGTTTACTCTGTTGGTTAAAAAAGGAAACCAGTGAACCATGTTGGCTTCTATGTTAATCATCTTTGAAATTGTAAAACATTTTTTTAAAATTTAAATTCAGTTAGCCAACATATAGTCCATCATGGGTTTTTGGTGTAGTGTTCAATGATTCATTAGTTGTGTATAACACCCAGTGTTCATCACACACACACACACAAAATTAAATAAATAAACAGTAAAACATTTATAAATGAAGACAAAGTATTACAGTCGTTTTCATGGTTGGCCGTGTGGCAATCCTAGAATGGCTTCCTCTTCCATAGATACCTGTTACCGGGCTCACTACGTGAACTAGGTTCACAGGCTGGTCTATAGAGCTGTGTCCCAAGGGTACAGCTGGCTTAGATCCCACATGCACGGTGCGTCAGGGGCTTTGAGCTGTGCCAGGAGCCTGTTAGCTGTGTATGTTTATCTCCTGCCAGACTCGGTGTGCATCCTGCGCTGTCGTAGGCAGGCTCTGCAGAATGTCTTCCTATTTAACATCGCTCGGGTAGAATGCCTCTCGATTTTTAAAACTTCAGAGACTATCCTTATGTCTTAAATCAACATCTTTGACCCATACTTAAAAATTACATCTATTTTTCTAAAATATAACAAAATACTTTTATAAACTGGTGTATAGAATTTTCCTGATTTATATTTTAAACTCAACTGATAAGATGTCAAAATCACATGAGGATTGTTTGAAAATGTTCCAAATGTCAATAGGAGGGAGCTTGAAGGTATTAAAAGAGACATTTGGGTGTTGATGGTCTTAAAGAGGCCTCTAAGTGTCATACATTGTGTGAGCCAATGACTGCCAGGTCTGGCTGTGTGCTCTGCTGGTGCTGAGGATGTTTCCATGGTGATTGACACTGCTTGACCCCTGGAGCAACTTCCGCACTTAACAATTCCTCTATTTGAGTTTTTTCAAGAGCTTCTTGACATTTTAATCCATTTTTTAAAAGATTTTTATTATTTGTTTGAGAGAGAGAGAAAGAGGGGAGATGCAGGCACAAGTAGGTGGAGAAGCAGAGGGAGAGGAAGAGGGAGAAGCAGACACCCCGCTGAGCAGGGAGCCCGACTTGGGACTTGATCCAAGGACCCTGAGATCACCACCTGAGTGGAAGGCAGATGCTTAACCAACTAAACCATTGAGGCTCCCCTTTATCCATCTTTTCAAAACCAGCCTACTCTGTAAGAGCAACAGTTTTTACTTTGGCTTCAACCCTCTCTTCAAAGTCTGACATACACCACAAGTTACAGGGTTCCTTTCTTATATGCATTCTTCATCTCTTGTGGAAAATTTCTTTGCTATTATTTGTTGATGAACTCTAGAATTATCTTTTACTTATATACATTTGATTCCTTTGGGAGTAGTGCAGTGCCCAACAAACAGCGTATGTCTGAGACTCCCTTGCAAGCAGAGGAAGGTAGCTGTGTGACAGAATTCTAGCCAATGAAATATAAATGAAAGTTGTTAGGGAAGTTTCTCAAAAGAGAAGCATATGCCCATTTATTCCAGCCTTTCCTCCTTCCTTTTGCCTGAAACATGAACATGATGGCAGGAGCTTCAGCAACCATCTTAGATCCTAAGAATATGAGGTTACATCTCAAGGATGGTGAACCAGAAAACTAAAAAGAACCTGGGTGTCTGATGATATCAGGGAGCACCATGCTAGATCTGGATCAACTCCCTTTGGATTTCTTTCATGTGGGAGAACAATAAATCCTGAACGTGCTCAGTAATACTATCTGGGGGGTTTAGAACACAGTTTCTAAGTAATAAATAAATCTTGCTTATTTTTGTCTACCTTTTCCTCAGATAATTCCCACCACCCTTTTAAGGAATGACCTTACTTACTGTAGCCAAACCAAGTTCTCCATTTCCTTCAGGATATTTCTTAGAACCACCTCTTGTGAGAGACCCGTTACTCTTCTTCTTTCTTTATGACCATCCCTGTAATTTAAAATGATTAAAATTTTGATGTAGGAGTCAATCTCTCTTACATATAATATTCTTTTCTAGATAGTCAATTTTTTGTGTTTCAAGTCCCTCAAGATGGAAAGTCACTGGGAACAGCTTCTATTCTAGTTCATCTTGGTGTCTTCCATTACTCTGCAACAATTGGGATTAGCAAAGTGGTGAGATTCCAAAAAATTCTGAGTCCAGATTAAATGCATTTTGTCAAATCTAGAGGAACATGGGGTGGGGGTTGATAATTGAATAGTTCCTGATCTTATGTGTTCATGTGAGTTAGCCCTGGGTTGCAGAGCAGGTGATGGTCCTCCTGCCTCAGCCTATAGTTGGGTTCAATGTTCTCCATTTCCTGCAGAAGCAGTGAGGACTTCTGCTCTTTCAGGAGTCCCAACCCCACTCTATCCCTGGGCTTCTCCCAGGGCTTTTAGGGCCTTTTTCTTCTTCCTCTTCTCTCTTCCCCCACCCCATCGTTCTTTTTTTTTCTCCTTCTTAAATTGATGCAATTCTTTTTAAAACAAAACTAGAAAACAAGAGTTTCAAAATGTTGTGGAAAATTACTTATAAACCTAACCTTTCTCAGGCCATTTCTTTGCCAGGGAACAGCTCCCTGCATGTGAACTCACTATCTTGTACTTGTCACTCACATGGCTCCTCAAATTCTTTCTTTTCCAGGAAATCTTCCATGGCCCGACAGCCTGAGGGGAAGTTTACGTAGCATTTATTCATTCAATAAAGATGTGTTGAAGTCTACTGTGTGCTCAGTACTCCAAGATGCTTCTGGAGAGGGGGGTGTGTGTGTGTGGTTAGGGATTTCCCATCCGTAGAATTCAGTACGGCTATACATCCTATCATAAAGAGGTTTAAGATTATGTGAATCCTCTCTCTAGCTGCCTGTATCACGCCTAGTCCTTACTCCTTCCTCCTCAGCCAGAAGGATAAGCAGTGAACTGATGAAGTGCCTGTTGAATCCATCCTTACTGGTCAGTTCATTTTCCATACTTTCCTTTTGCTCATAATATAAGTTCTACTTTATTAACGTCATACATTTGTAACTGGATTCTTGTTTCAAATATTAATACATCAAAGAGCAGGGAACAAGCACTCCCATGGCTAACCTGTGGTTGGATATTTTGGGAAAAATGATGAGGTCTTGCATCCTCTGTTCATCATCTCTTCTGAGAAGACTTTGCTGATCCTGTCCCATCCTTGGCAGAGTTATTCATTCATAGCAGAATTTCTCTGCAGCAGTGATAGTAATGATTAATGTTAATTAAGACTTAGTAAGTGTCAGACACTGTCCTAAGTACTTTACTTGGCTTATCTCATTTAATCCTACCAACAAGCCAAAGAAGTATCATTAATTATTCTAATTTTGCAGGTAAGGTACAGTTAGCTAACCTGACCAAGGGTATAAAACTAATAAACAGGAGAGACATTCCAGTGCGGGTGGTCCAGTATAATCATCTCCAGTTTCAAGGTGAAGGAATTGTGTCAGTATGTGTGGGCTACCATAACAAGATACCAGACTGCATGGCTCAACCAGCAGAAATTCATTTCCTCACAGTTCTAGAGGCTAGAAAGTCTGAGATTAAGGTCCGACAGGGTTCTTTTTCTGGTGAGAACATTCTTCCTTGTTTGCAGATAACCACCTCTCACTGTGTCCTCACATGGTGGAGAGAGAAGAGAGCAAGCTCTTTGGGGGTCTCTTCTTATCAGGGCACCAATCCCATCATGAGGGATTCTACCTTTGTAACCTCATCTGACTTCAGTTACTTCCCTGAGCCCCCCTCTTCAAATACCATCATATTGGAAATTAGGGATTCAGCATACAAAATATTAAGGGAACACACACACTTAGTCCATAGCAGGAACCAAGGCTTAGGGAGATTGTATATTACAGTCAGGGTCAGAGTTATTAGGTGACAGATGACGGACTGATCCCAGACTTCTGGAGGCAGATGGCCTCTATGTTACTCTGAGTCAAGAAGAAAAAAAGGTAAGAAAGAATAAGGAGAGTGCATGATACTATCAGACATTTTGGATTCCCAAGCAACATTTCAGTTCAGGGCATCTTAACTTCTGATAATTATAAAAATAAACATGTCTTTTTTCCTTCTGCTGTATTATATTTTCAATGTTTTTACTTACATAGAAAGAAATAGATCTTCTTTTCTTCATCTGATTCAGTCAATGAGTGGTAATGTTTTAGTGAGGCTCTACATTCTTGCCAACATTTTCAATATTGTATCAGTCAAGATTTTGACAGGAAACAGATGGCACATTAAGATTGGGTAATTTGAAAGGAGTTTGATGAAAAGTCTATTTTCACGGGTACGGGCATGGCTTCGGAAAAGCACCAGGGATGGTGTGTACCCTATGCCAGTATGGGTTCCTGTTAATTCTGTCAGGGCTGAGGGAATAAGTAGAAGGGGAGGTAAGGGCAGCCCTGAGGGAGTTGTGTCCGGAGGGCTTCCTGACAGGAAGTGTGGCCTATAGTGGAGGAGTACAGACAACCCACAGCCCAGCACGGGCATCCCAGGGGAATATATGCCTGCCCTCAATCTCTTCCTGCTTCTGATCTCCTGACTCAGCTTCCATCTGGCTGAATCTGACAAGAGCCAATGGCAACAGGTGATATTGAAATATTCTGAACATATCAGCCAGCTAGGGTCAGGAAGCAAGGTTCAGAGGGACAGGGAATAAACTAAATGGAGTTAAAGGGAAGATGTCATCACAAATGCTGTTTTCAGTAAAGTAGAGATTTAGGAAGTGATCCTCAGTGCCATTTAAGTTATTCTGGCTTTTTCTGTTAAACCTCATAGGTGGTGGGCAACCAAGCAGTTGTCATGGTTCACTTTCCTATGTGAAATGAGAGAGAAGGGGAGATTGGACATTAGACATCTTCCTTACCTGATGGTAGTGGAGAAGTGGATATTCCATCCTAACATCCTCAATTCTTAGGTTTACTATAAATCAGCAACACAGTTCTGAGTAAACACATTGATTGAGCAAGTGGTACTTAAGTTATTGATGAGAAATTCAAACCAGTTTATGAGAGAGTATTTTGTAAGAACAGCTCTGGCAGCCAGTTTGAGGAGATGTGGTTTGATCAACTGTGGCTTTTATTTCTATCCTGGCGGAAAGCCATAGTCCCTGAAGCCCTGGTATAAAGGGTTGGCATCTAGCTCTGCCACTCACTGGGGTGTAGTCAGGACAAATCAGATTATCTCAGCTTCTTCAGCTGTGAACTGAGGAAGGTAAACCTGCCTCCCCCAACGAATCATGAGGACACTGAGCATCGTGTCTGGCACAGAAGTGTTTGGTAGATGTTAGATATTCTAACTTGGGTGAGTTAGGGAATCTGGCTAACAAACAGCGGACAATCCTTTTCTAAATAAGGAAATGATACCTCCATGAGAATGCTGGTTTTTTTTAAAGTGAAAATGAGGTTTCAAAGGGAGACATGGATCTTTTCCAGAAAATGATGAATTGTGGCTATTTTTGCAGTCCGTGATACAACACAAATCATTAAATCAAAGTTTGCCTGAAATACGTGGAAACTGCGAGTCAAAAGTGCACTCAGAGGTATCAAAGCAGGGTGAAGGGTAAGCACTGAGAAGCAGCAGAGGAGGAGGAGGAGAAGATGACCAGGGGCATTTTGCTATAGGCCCGCACCTAATTCATATCTTGAGGGTCAAATGCAAAGAGGATATGCATGGCTGTCCCTCCCATGACTGTATGAGATTCAGAAGATGAGTTTTCTCTTTTTTGACCATCTCCCTTCTGATAGGCCTCCAATAACCTCGAGGAGTGAAGAGGCACGATCATAGGGTTCTAAACTCTGTGACATAGTGAAGTGGTTTATCACTATAGAAAAGGGAGTTCTTTTTCTTTTTAATTAAAAAAAAATCTTTACTAAAACTTAACTAACTCAATAAACCTCAAATGTTTAAATAATCATGAAAAAACTCCCACAAAAAATAAAATCCTGTCATCACAGTATTTCTGTTTAAGTAACTCTGGACTATTTTTAAGAGCTATTACCAAGAACACTGTTTCTCAGACTCATAGAGTGGGCTTTCCCACTCCAACTTCCTCTTTTAATTTGTTTTCAAAGACTAGCCTTTTGCCCTGTCCTTTGGCCTTTTAATCTTGTGTTGGAAGGTCATCTCTTTCTGACTCTTTTTGGATTTTCTACCAAGGCAGTTCCCTTCTTACTCCCCTCACCCTTTTTTAGTACCATTTCCAAGGCAGTCCACCATGATGAAGACAGTAATCCAGTGATTACTAAACCTTGAGTTTAATTCCCCCGCAATGCAGCCTTCCTTTCTTCTGCCTGTTTCTGAATTCTACTGGTTAATTTACTCTCTATAGAGTTTCATATTTTCTGCAAGCTCATCCCTTTTTTAGAGACTGTTTTCCTGTATAATGAAAATTTTTCAGAGTTTGTGAATTTATTAAAACAGAATACGACCTGAAGAAGGTAAAAAATAAAGCTTCTTAAATCCATACAATGGGGAAAGAATTTTTTTGTTTGTTTGGGGTAATAGAAAAGTTATTACTAGTCATGATAGCTATATGCTTTTAAAACTGAAATATAGTTGGCCTACAAGATTAGTTTTGGGTGTACAACTTAGTGGTTTGATAATTGTATACCTTATGAAATGCTTACCATGGTAAGCGTAGTTACCAACTGTCACTGTACAAAGTTATTGCAATGTAGTTATCGACTACATTCCCTGTGATACTTTTTATTCCTATGACTTACTTATTTTATATCTGGAAGTTTGTACCTCTTAATCTCCTTTACTTATATCACCCATGCCAACACTTTGCTTTCCTCTGGTAACCACCAGACACCAGTTTGTTCTCTAGGAGTCTGTTTCTGTTGTTTGTAAATTTATTTTGTTCTTTAGATGCCACATGTAAGTGAAATCATATAGTACTTGTCTTTCTGTGTCTAACTTATTCCACTTAGCATAATACCTTCTAGAACCATCCCTATTGTCATGAATGGCAAGATTTCATTCTTTTTTATGGCCGAGCAATATGCTATTTTATGAATATATACTATATCTTCTTTATCCATGCATCTATCAGTGGACTCTTAGGTTGCTTCCATAACTTGTCTTGCAAGTAATGCTGTCATAAACATAGGGGCGCCTGTATCCTTTTGGGTTAGTGTTTTCGTTTTAATGGGGAAAGAAACTATAAAAGGGCTCTGAATGAAGTGACAGTGAGAAATTGAAGGAACTCTTATACACCATTGGTGGCAAGTAGGTCTAAGGGCAAATATTGCCCTTGAATGAAACACTTGGTTGAGGAATATGTTACTCGTGGTGCATCTTGGGAACCTAGGGAAGAACATTTCCTCCTTCTCATGGAGGCAGTGAGATTCTGCCTCCTGCAGAAAAGTGTGTAAGAGGAAGTGGAAATTTCTTGCAAATTAATGCTGGGATGTAGAACTGCTGTCTGAAGATAGTTTGAAGGGGGCCCTAAGGCCGACAAGGATAGCTCAGTAGTTGGGCTTTATGGAGCTAGATTTCAAGCTTATTTGTGAGATCTGAGATTTTTATAACTTTTTTTTTTTAAGATTTTATTTATTTGACAGAGAGACATCAGAAGTAGGCAGAGAGGCAGGCAGAGAGAGAGCGGGGGAAGCAGGCTCCCCACTGAGCAGAGAGTCCGATGTGGGGCTTGATCCCAGGACCCTGAGATCATGACCTGAGCAAAGGCAGAGGCTTAAACCACTCAGCCACCCAGGCGCCCCAGAGATCTGAGATTTTTGAGATCTGAGATCCATAGCTTTGAAATGACGTTTTTGGTTTTCTTCTTTTATGCAAAGGACTGAGGGAAATGTTGGTTTACAGGAGAGAGCTGAATGATCAATTGATCCAGAGGGCCTGTAGTGCCTCTGCTGAACAAGCTAGATTATCCAGTCTTATTCATTGCTGACTGAGGTATGGAGAAACTAATACAGAATGGTCTCCCTTTTACCACCTGCCTTCAGTTGGCATTTGGTGTTGCCTGTAGAACTTTGAGTATGTATTCTATAAGCTGGTTACTGGAAGACAGAGTTTAGCTTTGTTGCTTATTTTGGAACAATAACCTTGGTAGGCCCACCTATATCAATTACCTATTACTACATAACAAACTTAGGGACTTGAAACAATAACCATAATTTATTAGAGTTTTGTGGGTTGGCTGGGCTCAGCTGATCCATATTTTCTGCTCTACCTGGTGTCAGGTGGTCTCACCTATATGACTGCATTCTTCTGGGGCTTGATGGTACACGGTGGTTTGTTTACACACGTGCTGATTCATACTGGTTACTGGGTTGGACTCCTCTTTACAAGTGGTGTGCCCACTAGAATAACTGAGCTTCATTACGTAGTAGCTCAGGGTTCCAAATACGAGTGGAAGGAGAAGCTGCCTGGGTTCTTGAGGCCTGGGTCTAGAACTCAAACAGCATGAATTACTTCTGTCACATCCTGTTGGTCAACACAAAACATACAGGCAGCCCAGATGTAGTCTTGAACTCTTCATGGGCACATGCCTATAAAGATGGGAACATTTATTGGTGACCATCTTTGCTGACCATACACCACTCATGAGAGGTAAGTGATATCAGAACTGAAAACAGTCACAGCCCCTCAGATGTTGAGCCAAGGGCACAGAGACATGGGCACATGTATACCTAATTTGTTCAGGATTCCATAAGCACATCTGGTATCTGTTTACCTCACTAAGATTGCCAGGTTGGGTTCATAGGTGATCTGATAATTACATATACAGAGATCTTTTTTTTACTTATTCTGCAGAGTAAACTGGCACAGAAAGAAAGAGCAGAGCAAATGCACAAATAATGATTTAATGATCCCAGAAATTATTCACCTCAAACTGTCAACTAAAATGCTGACCATTGATTTCAGGATTAAAGAGACTTAGTCATAGTGGGAAACAGAGAGATTTAGAGGGACAGATTTAAGGTTAAATCCTGACTCCATAAGCTTTGTGATCTTGGAGAAATTATCTAATGCTCTGACTTTCATTTTCTTCATCTATAATATGGGGATAACTTCACTTCCTTCACAGAGTTGTTGAGAATATAAAGTACCTAGCACACAGATTCTTACAGGAAAATAGTAAATATTAACTATTACTATCTTTGTATCGTTTGCTATCACAATATGGCCCACTACTTTAGGGCTTCCTAAGAAGATAGCTCCTCCACACTCAAATGTAAAAATTTGGGAAAAATATATATAAATCTTTCCAACTCCATGGGTATCCAGGTGGACCCTTGTTCTCCTGGTCATTTGGTTCAGTGAAGAAAGTCTTTGTCGTAACTTTTCCTTCTTTCTCTCTTACCTGTTATCACCAAATTTACTGTTTCCCAAGTTTAAAATTTAGGTATTCAGCAGCTCTGTCCATTGGGGCATGGTTGTACATTGAATGTATCTGATGAAACTTTATTCTGTCCCTGTTCTACTTTTCTTGGAGAAGATAAGAATTATCAATTAAGATCTAAAAAGCAGATTTCAAGAAGTATCCTGTTAAGAAGAGAAGCTATGAAATTTTAACTCTAAACATCCAGCATTTCCTGGGATATTACTGAATTCAATTGTTTTCCCCTGTTAGAAGAGCATCTATTAGATCATATAGTAGCGTGTCCAAATTTGGAGATATAAAAGTATGGACAATGTAGATATTAAATTAGGAAGTGCATTTCCTGACTATGTATTTTTTATTGTGCCTTCTTAGGAAATCTTTGTCTTTCTGCCACAAGGACAGATGAGGGCTCTAGGTTCTCTCTGCCAATTCTTTGACTGCTAACCACTAATTTGTTACCTTGGCTTGCTGAATTAACCTTTTGTCTCAGTTCCAGGAACATGAACCATCATCCTCTTTTGACATTAACAGATCTTCTTTTTTTTAAGGAGGTAAGAGATGAAGATGCTAAATGAGCAGGAGAGCCAAACACATGTTCTTCTTAAGATTAGACTCCCAGGTCTTTCTTCTCAGGTCATGTTATTGGTTGCCATAGCTAGCAGGTGGCTGAGCAGAATTCATTTGGACATTGTGCGTTTCCTTCTTCTAGGAAGAATAGATCCTGCTCCGTTCAGTAAATCTCAGAAAATATCCATGCATTTTGAAAATAGATGGATTGAGGTTTCTCAATGATTAGGAGTCCTTGCAGAATTCCAGTAATGCGTCCTCTAAAGGTCTGTTAGAACAAAGCTCTGTGAAAGAGAGAACCTGTATTTACCTTTGTTTCAACTGTAACAACAGAAATGTTTTAACTTTTTGTTTGATCTTTGGTTGTGAAGGAGACCTTTTTTTTTCCTTAGTTCTCTTGCTTCAAATCACTTATCTCTTTCCTCAATTCTTTAAGGACAAAAATTATGCTGAGTAAGTAAACACGTAGAGGAGAGTTTGATTAAATTAACACTGAGGTAAATCCCATTTTAGCTTTGTATAAAACAAAGCATACGAGTAACATTAATTAATTGATTATTTTTCATGAGTTTTTAAAAATATTTTTTATTCATTTTTGGAAGGGGGTGGGTGTTTCTAGTATCACTGTTTGCTGAAGATCAGTTTCCCCAAGAAACAGATTCTGAGAAGGAGACAGTGTGCAGGAGACGTTGGGGGAAGGAAAGGAAGCAGGATTGGGCACAAGAGAAATTGGCTGTGGTGCAGACTCAGTAAAGGCCTCAGCTAAACCTGTGAGGAAGCTCGGAGTCTGGGATAGTTCTTCAGAATTTTCCACAGTTGAAATGAGGGACCCAGAACTTTACACACTTATGTCAATCAGCCACTGGATATGGGAACAGGGTGTGACTTATCTGAGGCAATGTTCTTCAGCCGAGGACACTCCTGGGGGGAAAAGAGAGCAGGAGAGTGCTGGCAGCTGAGGTTGAGGGCTGTGAGCTACAGTACTCCCAGCAACTACAAGTCTTTCAGTCACACGGGAATTCTGGGACAGGCATCACAGTCTTCATGACCTCTGAGACCTGGGCAACTGGATCCTTGCCTAAGGTCTGGCATTTTGGAGGGCTCCACTCTGACCCTACTGTTTTTCCCAGCTTTATGCCTCCTTAAAGGGCAAGGGTTTTAACGGTCAAAGCCTGCATTCCTTCTGACTGTACTTTGGATACTCAAGACCCTGAAGGCCCAAGGCTTTCCATCCTAGGCCACAGGGGTGGCTGAGGGATAGGCATTTGGGAGGGTAGATACGCATGGTGGGCTGTCCACGAGCATCCATGTGAAGCCCTTTATATGTGGCACCATGGAGAGTAGGAAGAGCAGAGCATCTGGGGATGTCCATTTGTATTTGTGCTCCAGGCCCCATAAATACTAGGGGTCTGTCTTATTTGATAGCAAACCCTAACTCTCTGTTCAGCTGAAGAAGAGGAGACAATTAGGAGACTAATCTTTGGTTGTGGAGAGGCATGGGGCCACAGATGGGACTGGAACTCTGGTTATTGCCACTAGACCAGCTGCTCTCCTCACTGGAAAATATTTACTGAGATACAGATGGCTAAATTTTTCCTCTGATACCTTGTCTTCTCAGAAAAAATTCGAGAACAATTCCAGTCTTCTTACTTTATTCGTGGAACTATTTGTGAGGATTAGAGTTAAAGTCTATAAGCCCTTTGCAATTCCCCGGAGAAAGGTGCTGTAAAAACATAAGATATTACAGTATAATCCTCAGAACACACTTATTTCAGAGGGCCAGGAGAAAAGATTCTGAATCATGGGTGCTGCCTGGCTTGCTCAAATGCCAGATTTAGCACTAAAGTGCTCTGTGATTGATAGGTCAATGGCTGCTAATCGATGAGCTTTTGTAAATGAGTGACAAGCACCTGAAGAAAGCCACATATTTGACCTGTTAATACCCAAGTCAAGTAGTTATTGTGACTTTTAGAAATGTTACCAGTAATAAATTGAGGTACTTTATGTCTTAAAATCTATAGTTTCTTTTCAGCTGTCACTGCTCTATCTCCTACTTACTGAAAATACCTTCTAAAGTTCTCTCGAGGTAAACTCAGTATTCCAGGCAATCTATAATGGGCATCTTCTTGCTCCTGAATCACATTTCACAGTAGACTTCACACCAAACAGATGACTCCTGGGGAAAAAAAAAAAAAAAAAGGGAAAGAAATCCACAAAAGGCAGGGGAGCCTCGTTCGTCCTATGCAACTCCATCCAAATAGCAAGAAAGCTGTTCCATCCCAACCAGCTCCCTGGGAACCCAGCTGCACTCCTACCTTATGTGATGTTCAATTAATAGTTCTTTTTAAATTTACTATCTTCCTGCTTTCTCAGCTTGCTGGCTTTTTGAAAAATTTGCATTTAATGAATGAGCAAATGAGCTAGAATTATGAAGAAATATGCACTGTGAAATATTGTTCTCGCTTCATCTAAATAGAAATAGGCAAGCATTCCATTCTCTGTCCCACTTTCTTAGCAGAGTTGGAAAAGAGCTAAGAAAACTCAGAGTTCTAGAGTCTGTTTATATCCTGTGTATATATAGCTATCTCAGCAAACAAATGCTCCAGGGATTGTTATTGGTAAACTGCATTTACTTAAACGTGCAGACCTGAGATGCTATCCTAACGCAGAGACGTGTTTCTCTGGATGAAGTAGAAATCAGAGGAGTGGCTCTAACCCTGTGCTGTCACTTGCTAGGTCTGTCATCTTGGCTTCTGTTCAGTACCTATAGAAAGAAGGGCCTGGGGAGTTAGGTGGATCAGTGTGGTTCCCAACCTGAGTGCATAACTGGAGTCCTTGAGCTGTTTCAGTATTTCATATAGCCTAATTGAAGTAGTAGCTAGTATGAAAACTGTGTCAGCGGTACGTAGGCTAAATAAAGAAGAGTCCTTTGTTTTTGTCTGAAATGATATTGGCTCAGTATGGTAACTGTGGTTTTCTCATGATGAACAGAATGGGGGAAGGAATTAATCATTAAATTGAATTATATAAAATTGAAGATATTTGACAGTTTTGACCTAGAAAGACAGCAAATTGCATATGGTTCTATCTAATACTATATGTTTATGTATTTTAGCATAGAGAGGTGGTATATCATAGAGGTAAGAAGCTTTGACTTTGAAATCAGCCAGACGTGAATTCAAATCCTAGTTCCACTGGCTGTGTGATTTCAGGTTACTCAGCCTCGGCTGACATCTGTTTCCTCAATATGGAAATACTGGATAGTATATAAATATGGATATATAAAAATATATATAATTGGATATAAATATATAAAATATGGATAATACTGGTCTTGTAATTTTTAAAATATCAAATGAGATCACATTTATAAAGTGCTTATCATGATAACAGGCACATATTAAGCCCTCAATAATTCATGGTTATTAGCTCAGGAGACAAAGAGTGCGTTGTTGAAAAAATAAGAGGTTGTTTTTGGTGACCAAAGTTTGGGGACCACTGGATTCACAAACATCTAGGATACTCTTCCATTCATATGCACATATTTAAGTGCTCAAAATGGTAAAATCCACGAATCATTATCATTCTCACTGATTCATTCTGCCATATTTTCATGCACTTTTTGGCAGTCATTTCTAGGCTGTGATAGCTTTGAAATTGAAGACACTAGGTGTTCAGGTACCAGCGTTGTGCGAGGAAGGTTTAGTCTCCCTCAGGGCTCAAGGATCTGTGATCCTGGTATCTGTAAGACGCTTTACCTTGGCCAAAATAAAAAGGACTAACCTTACAGCCAGAGATAAAACTAACATATTAAAATCTTTTATGTGTTTGCGTGTATGCATGTGCGTGTGAGTTTTGGTGTCAAGTCTAAAGACTCTTTACCTAGTCCTAAGGAATCGTGAAAATCTGTGATTTTTTCCCCTAGAAGTTCTATAGTTTTATGTTTCACATTTAATTAAGTCCATGATCCATTTTGAGGGTTTTTTTTTTTGTATAAGGTGAAAGTTTCAGTCAAATTTCATGCTTTTGACTGTAAAAGTCTAATTATTTCAGTACCAGTTATTTATGCCTTGGTCATAAATTAATTGATCATATTTGCTCGCATATAATTCTGATTTCTCTGTTCTGTTCTACTGAGCTATGTATCTTTCTCTCCATCAGTGCCACATTATCTTGTATACTGTGACAATATAGTAAACCTGTGAAGTGTTCACTCCCACTTTATTTTTCTTTGTACAAAGTTCTTTGGGTTATCTTATGTCTTTTTTATTTTTGCATACACTTCAGAATACACTTGTATATTTATGTGAAACATCTTACTAAGATTTTGATAGAAGTTGTGTTAAACTGTAGAACAAATGAGGAAGAATTGACATCTTTACTATTTTGAAACTTCTAATCCATGAACACAGTATATTTCTCCAAGTATTTAGATCTTTGATCAACATTTTGTGATTATTATCATGTAGATTATGTAAGTGTTTTGCTAGGTTTATACATAATAATTGAATTTTATTTTATTTTTTTGGAGTAATTGTAAATAGTTTGTGTTTTTGGCCTTGTTTTCCACTTTTTTGTTACCAGTATATAGTAGTGTAGTTAGTTGTTATGTGTCAATCTTGCATTCTGTGACCTTGCTGAATTCACTTATTAGTTCTGAGATTTTTTTTTTTTTTGGTAGATTCCTAGGAATTACCTACACAGCCAATCATGTCTTCTGTGAGTAAAGACAAATTTGTTCCTTCTTTGCCAATAGACACACTTTTAATTTTAATTTATTTTTCTTGCCTTATTACAGTGACTAGAACTTCCAGTAATATGTTCAATAAGAGAGTGGTAAAAGCATATATCCTTGTTTTATTCCTGATTTCAGAGGGAAAGCATTCAGCATTTTACCATTATCTTTGATGTTAGCTATAGGGTTTTTTGGTAGATGCTCTTTATGATATTAAGGAAGTTCTCTCTTCCCAGTTACTGAAAGTTTTTGTGATAAGTGGGTTTTTAATTTTGTCAAAAGCTTTCTCTAAGTCAATTGATATGATCATATGACTTTTCTTCTTTGGCCTATTAATGTGGTGGATAATAATGATTGATTTTTGAGTATCAAACCTCCATTGCAAACCTAGAATAAATCCCACTCTGCTGGGCATGTTATTCTTTTTTACACTTTTGCTGCATTTGAGTTCCTAAAATTTTATTGGGTATTTCTGCTCTGTTACTTTTTTTTTTTTTTTGAGATTTTACTAGTTTATTTGACAGACAAAGATGGCAAGTAGACAGAGAGGCAGGCGGGGTCGGTGTGGGGTAGGGTGGGGAAGCAGTCTCCCCGCTGAGCAGAGAGCCTGATGTGAAGCTCGATCCCAGGACCCGATCATGTGATCAGGTGATCATGACCTGAGCAGAAGGCAGAGGCTTAACCCACTAAGCCACCAAGGCGCCCCTTCTGCTCTGTTTTAAATGACTTTTATTTAGCTTTTAACCTCTTTTCCTGTGTAGCTTAAAATTTGGCAAATGCCTAAAGGCAGAAATCTCCCATGTGGAGAGCTCATATTATATGTAACCAAACCACTTAATCTAGAAGATGACACAAAAAGGTAACCTTAACTTTTGTGTCTCTTTAGAGCACACAAAAAGAAACTGATGTGATGGGAAGATAAAGTGATACTTGCAGAAATATCGTGTGTACAAATTTTCCTCTTTTTGTAGGCAGAGTTTAAAGATTCAAATTTGAATCCAAGTTGCCTGTGAGATCACGGCGTGCCCTCAAATGGTAGCCCATCAAGCCTATTTGTACATGAATTCATTTATGGTAAGCCCTGATTCCATGCAAAGCGCCATTGTAAGCATACCAGGTGTGAAGTTTCTTTAATAATTTCCTTAATTATGGGGCACCTGGGTGGCTCAGTGGGTTAAGCCTCTGCCTTTGGTTCAGGTCATGATCTCAGGGTCCTGAGATCAAGCCCCACCTTGGGCTCTCTGCTTAGCAGGGAGCCTGCTTCCCCCCACCCCCCTCTGCCTGCCTCTCTGCCTACTTGTGATCTCTGTCTGTCTGTCAAATAAATAAATAAAATCTTTAAAAAAAATAATTTCCTTTATTATGTAACAGATGGAACTTTCCATAGTCATTGCAATGAAGATATGTACTATATGTTTTTCTTTGTCTAAATAAAGCCAATGAGACACATAGCCTGGTTGGACATCGGGGAAGGATGCTTAGGCTCAGTAGTTCTTTAGTGTATCTTGGGAGGAGAGTGTGATAGGAGACAGACTTGATCTGAGCCATCTTACAAGAATAGGACTTTGATGGGATCCTTGCAGTCACTTTTAAGTGGGGTCAAGACCCAGAAGAAAAGAACACATTTTATAATCTTCAACTAATTGTGCTGGTTTTGCCTTAGTCGCTTATAATTCTGGGTCATAGGATTTAATGAGCCTCTATACATGAATAGCAATTCATTTATGCAAACAAAATATCTTTTTGGAGGCTGGATGATTTACTAGGCAATTATCTTAATTAGCCCAAGAAAATATAGGTTTTTGGGTGAATTGCTGGTCATTAAAGGAATTCTCTTACTGATTTAGAATTCATGGGAACATTTTGTCTTTAGGAGATCTGATAAAAAAGGAACCATATTTTTGGTTTTTATACAGCTGGACCTGTAACCACACAAAGATGTAGACTTTTCAATGATAAATGTTCAATTGATTTGGGTAATATTCTGTTTGTCCTCTGGAAAACACTGCATCATCCTTAAGCAGAAGAAGAGAAATGTCTTTGGCTTCACTCCATTTTCCAGGATAATTTTCTTCAAAGACTGATTTCAGATGACTTTGAAAGCTCTTTTCAAAGTGTTTCCTGGATATTCTCTTTAATGTTAGTGGAAATACTGTTTGGACTGTGCCTGACACTTTTGTACACTATTCACAATGCTTCTGTCATTTAATAAAATGTGTTCCAGGCTTATGTTCTTGAGATCCAATATGTTTATTACATTTTTAATAGCATAAACAGATTCTCTTTGTTATTTAATGACTGTCAGAAGAAGACAATCCAGAGACAAAACAACAACCATGAATTAATTTAAATTTTTCCATGGTAAGTCAATGCCTGTGTTCCTATTTATGTTTTTCTGCCTATCGTCATCTTCTTCTGTAGACTAGAAAATGAGGAAGTCAATCTTCCCATTTTTACCAGTGGTAAAAATCATTATCATTCTGGAGAGTCTTGTTATATAGGGGCACTTCAGCTTTCTATACATTTATCTTTCTTCATAAAGTTCTTTTTTTTTTTTTAAGATTTTATTTATTTATTTCACAGACAGTGATCACAAGCAGGCAAAGAGGCGAGGAAGCAGGCTCCCTGCTGAGCAGAGAGCCCGATGCGGGGCTCCATCCCAGGACTCTGAGATCATGACCTGAGCCGAAGGCAGAGGCTTTAACCCACTGAGTCACCCAGGTACCCCATAAAGTGCTTTTTAAAAAAGATTTTATTTCTTTATTTGCGAGGCAGAGAGAGAGAGCACTCGTAGGGGAGAGGGAGAAGCAGGCTCCCTGCCAAAGAAGGAGCCCAACGCAGGGCTCAATCCCAGAACCCTGGGATCATGACCTGAGCCAAAGGTATCCACTCAACTGACTGAGCCAACCAGGTGACCCTCTTCATAAAATTCTTTTTTTTTTTAAATTTTAAATTTTTTTATTTCTTTTCAGCGTAACAGTATTCATTGTTTTTTCACCACACCCAGTGCTCCATGCAATCCCTGCCCTCCCTAATACCCACCACCTGGTTCCCCAACCTCCCACCCCCCACCCCTTCAAAACCCTCAGGTTGCTTTTCAGACCTCTTCATAAAATTCTTAATGAAGTTTTTCCTGGTATCTCATGATAAAATGACCATTCCTATCAATGAAACTTTCTTTTTGTTTCCAGGTTGAGTGGTCTTTCAGAAACTTGTATTTATAAAGAGACCTCCATTAAGAGCATCTTACCAAAGAATTCACCTTACTTTCTTAAGAAGCCAAAATTGTTCCTATTGGTTTTTTTTTTTTTAAACGTTCTGAGGTATTTGATTATAAATTTCTATCTTCAAGTGTGAACATGTTTCTTTTGGGAGTTGTGGTTGATATTTCTGTTTCAATGACAAGGGCTATCACCAATGGATATTTATGTAGCAGTTACTTCTATATACAGTCATTGTTTCTTTTTTTAAAGATTTTATTTATTTATTTGAGAGAAAGTCTGTGAGAGAGCTTATGAGCAGGGGGAGGAGGGCAGAGGAAGAAGCAGCAGCAGTAGCAGGCTCTTGGGAGGTGTATCTTGGGAGGAGAGTATGACAGGAGACAGACTTGATCTGAGCCATCTCGAACAGGACTTTGATGGGAGCCTGACTGGTCTTGATCCCAGGACTCTGTGATCATAACCTGAGCTGAAGACAGCCTCTTAATCAACTGAGCCACCCAGGTGCCCCTAGAGTCATTGTTTTAAGCACTAAGGAGCAGATAAGTTCTTTGCAGACCATTGCATTATTTATTTCTTGTCTTAGATCTACAGGAGAGTTGAGTTTTCATATCCAACAGTTGTCAGCAAGCTGAAAGGATGATTATGGCTCATTCCACAAAATCCAATTGTTTATAGAACCAGAAATAACCCACCTTTCCTCTTATGATGCTGTGGTCTTATCCATGGGTTAATGGAGCTCAGCAAATGTCAAACTTCCCTTGGTCTTGTCAGTTGGGTAAGTTAGAGAAGTGAGTGAGCAGGGGAGGGGGACCAGAAGGATTAACCTCACCATATCGCTCCTCACCTGCACATGGAAAGGGAGTTGCTTCCCCTTGGGGGAATCAGGTGGGATACCACAGCTGTGTAGATCTGTCCTTCAGGTCTGCTATTGCAGGGAATGTTGTTGAACAACAACCTTGTCTGCTCTGCTTTGTAATTCATTATTATATTTTTTCCTGGGTCTCACTTCCCAAAGGCCATTCCTAGTCAATGCTGAATGTGACAGGGATACTAAGGCAGGCCCATTTTTTTAAAAAAAGGTTTCTTTCTTTCTTTATTAGAGCGAGCGTGTGCCGTATGCGTGCATGAGTGGGAGTAGGGGCAGAGGTAGAGGAAGAGAGAGAATCTTAAGCAGACTCTGTGCTGAGTACAGAGCCTGATGACTTGATTGATCCCATGACCCATGAGATCACAACCTGAGCCAAAACTAAGAGTTGGCTGCACCAACTGAAGCACCCAGGTGTCCCAAGGCAGGCCCATTTATGAGAGATAATTTTTGAGAGGTAATGTTGGTTCAAGTGGACTCCATGCCAGCCTTGCTGAACTTTCTTAGAGATGTACTGCAGTCTAAGAACTTCCTTCCTCTCTCCCTTCCTACCTCTCTTCCTTCCCCCTCTCCTTCACAGGGGTCAGGATGCACTTTGATGCTTTCCCAGCCTAGTCCACCTTCCCCCTCTCTTCCCCCACCTTCCGCTGGCATTACCCCAGTAACTCTCTTTCGTCTGTAATTCTGTGTTATCGTCTGCTTCTTAGAGGACTTGGACAGATTTGAGGAATAAAGTGCAGAAGCTATCCAGTAACACCAAGCATAGACACACAAATTGACAGAATTTGGGGAAGTGTAATACTTTGTGAATTTGCCCGTTTCAAAAGCTATTCCTCAGGACTAAGACAAAAACAGAATCTTCTACAATGGTATTTTTCTTTCTTTCTTTTTTTTTTTAAAGATTTTATTTATTTATTTGACAGAGAGAGACACAGTGAGAGAGGGAACACAGCAGGGGGAGAGGGAGCAGGAGAAGCAGGCTTCCCACTGAGTGGGGAGCCCAATCCCGGGACCCTGGGATCGTGACCTCAGCCGCAGGCAGACGCTTAATGACTGAGCCACCCAGGTACCCCTACAATGGTATTTTTCAAATTAACAGTGCTATATAAAGGACCCCTTCCTTTTAACTTCCCAATCCATTGTAGACTGATAATTTTGTAAAATATGAGAAAAATGAATTATTAAAAAAAGGAAATAAGAGGCATAAAATAGAAGCCCTGATTTTTAATTATTAGAATAAACAGATACAAAATTATTCTTTTGAATTGCAATTACAGTTTTTAAATGCTTCTCATGGTGGACTGGTAATAGTTCTCAGCCTGACCCCGGTCCATGGACCACACTTTGGGTTGTCTAGTTGTAAGGTACATGGCACTGAGTCACAGTCTTCTTGACACTGGCTCAAATGGTAGAGAATTTGAAGATTAAAACCATCAAGCTTCTGCTTCTTGAGGCTTTCGGGTTTCCATGTGATAAAGGGCTGGTTTGAGTAAGTTAGTGAATTGACCGCTTTCATTGGAGGACAACTATCTACAATGGTGTGGGCTTAAAAAGAAGGCTGGCGGTTAGATTTTGGTCACAGTGAAGTATCTGGCTTGTGGTTTACCACAAGAGTATTTCTTAGTCTTTTAAGTTGATCAGGGTAGATACATCAGAATCCCCACAGACTATTAGCAATTTCAGAACCCAGGGTGGAGAACCACTTTTCCTCTGTCCCTGATTCTCCCCTTCTTATTCTGGCTTCCTGAGTCCCTTCATTACAGTTGGAAGCCTTGTAAAATTTTAATTCAGGGAACCCTGATATTTGAGAGAACCCCAAGTGAATCTGTGGTAGCTTAGGAGAGCATACCCTTATCCTCCTTCCACTTTTGCATTGATTTTTGAAGTTTACTTAAGTGTGAAAGAGTTTATACAAACATATAATTTTGGTTCTCCACCTCGTGTTTAACAAAGCTGTAAGTAGAACCGTATGGAAACTCTCTGATAATTTTAAAGCATTAGAGTGCCTTCACCGGGGCCTTGTCCTTGCAATGAAAGAAGCTGCTTTTGCTTCTTTTATGATATCACTATTTTGAGGGGACTTAGCAGTTTGGAGCATGTTAAATTTTCACAGTGCTTTGAAGTCATTTTTATTCATTTTTATCCTTTGTGGAAGAGCAGACTAGTATGTGCCAACTGTCACCTCCTGCTGTATCAGTGAACAGGCTCAAGCACTCCAAACCCGTCATATCATATTTGCCAAACAGGCAGAGCAAGAGAAATAAACATGGAAGGAGGGGGACGAAAGAATGGTTTGCAATGGGGGTATTTGGTTAGAAAGAAAGAAAACTGGCTTGAAAGTGCTTCCCTGCTGTGGAAAGGGGCACAGACACGAGAATGGCCAGTGCCTGCAGTTTTCTTTCTATTTCTGATGTCCATAGGTGTGCACTTCTTCCTCAGCCCCCTGAAGAGTTGATGGCAGCCTGGAGCTTGTAATGGACAGGGCACCATCCTGGGACTCAGAGAACCCATCCCTACTGAAAAGCCATTTAGTAATGCAAGCTCAGTAGGCAATTTACAACGTGGACAGTCAGCTTGTTTTGAAGCTTCTGAACTCTGGTAGACCTCCCCCTCTGCATGCTTTTTTTCCTGCGAATAAAGATTACACAGCTGGAGAATAACAACTTCTCCATCATGTACAAATAGCTAATGCTATTAAGCTACAGGACAAAGTCTCTTTCTTTTATCCTTTTGGTGGATGACCCTGTAAAAATACATTAAATTTAATAAAAAAAATGCATCTAGGCACTGCATTGTGAGCAGCTGAATGAATATATTTAATCTGTGGTTTCTTCCTCTTAAGCTGTGATAGCAGGAGCTTGACTGGTTGTTAACCTTAGAGTCCTTTGTGAGGGTCTTTAGTAGAGTTTATCTGTATTCAGAAAAGAAGTGGCCAAAGGAGAGCAGAACAATTTGCTGCTTGTTAACTCAGAGCATGTGTTTCATATTTAATAGAGATAAATCTGCACCCAGAAAGTATCTGCTTTCCAACAAAACTAGGGTTAATGAAATAGATAATAAACAGGTCATATGCCAAAAATGTTTGGTGTGAGTCATCCTTAGTAGAATATGAGCCATTATCTTTTGCTTTCCCTAGAATTCCGTGTTTACGAGACTAAACTGTGTCTGCTGTGTGTCTAAGTGTACCTGTTCTTTCTGCTCAGGTTTGATTTTCTCTGTTCTCCTATACGAAACAGGCTAGCTGGTTAAATGCAAAGACTGAACAGCATTTTACAATTAACTTATAGAATATGATGGTAAGAATAATTGACAGAAAAGGTGTCTTTGAGGGTTTTATCTCTAGTCTTCCCAAATTTCTGTATAGGGAGATCAGAAGTGCAGGAGATATTATAGTGTGTGGCTGGAACCCACATTTATTTATTTGTTTATTTGTTGGTTTTTTTGTTTTAATAGAGCAGCTTTATTTTATTTTATTTTATTTTATTTTTTCATTGTTCCAAGACTCAATGTTTAGGCACCACGCCCAGTGCTCCATGCAATCCGTGCCCTCCTTAATACACACCACCAGGCTCACCCAACCCCTACCCTCTTCTCCAAAACTCCGTTTCTCAGAGTCCACAATCTCATATGGTTCGTCTCCACCTCCACCTTCTCCTAATTCACTTTTCCTTTCCATCTCCTAATGTCCTCCATGTTATTCCTTATGCTCCACATGTAAGTGAAACCATAGGATGATTGACTCTCTGCTTGACTTATTTCACTCAGCATAATCTCCTCCAGTCCTATCCATGTTGATACAAAAGTTGGGTATTTATCCTTTCTGATAGCTGCATAATATTCCATTGTATATATGGACCATATCTTCTTTATCCATTTATCTGTTGAAGGACATCATGGCTCTTTCTACAGTTTGGCGATTGTGGCCATTGCTGCCATGAACATTGGGGTACAGATGGCCCTTCTTTTCACTGCATCTGTATCTTTGGTGTAAATACCTAGTAGTGCAATTGCAGGGTCATAGGGAAGCTCTATTTTTAATTTCTTATGGAATCTCCATACTTGGAACCTGAATTTAAGTGGGGTATAGACAAAGTGTCTGCCTTAAAAAAAAAGTTTCCTCTTGTTTCTTCTTCCTTCTGCCATTTTTACTCTAAACTGGACCCCAGAGAGAATGGAGCCTAGGTTATATGTTTAGAAATTATTTTGATTCACAGAAAATACATCTAGCCCCAGTAGGGAAGATGCTTCGTTTACAGCAGACACCCAAAGCAGCCTCTCACCCCTTTTTGCCTTACTGAGGAGCCACAAGATGAAGACTTTCAACAATAGGAAGGACAACCTTCCTACAAATCTTTGCATGATTCCCTGGGGGAATTCTGCTCGCTTCTATTGACATTTCTGGTCTCATGTTCATCCCACTGGAGACTTGGAAAATAGTTCTCAGTCTCCTTGCTTTCCTATGCTCGGAGGCACTATATCGTGCCAATAGGGTGTGATTTGAAAAACAAGCAAGGCTTTTGGAAACTGGTTAAACATGCATGTAAAAATCTCTCTATCAAGTCATTGAACAGTAAAATTAAATAGGACAAGTGAGCAGGTGGTAAATGAATAAAGACTGCTGTGAAAAGTGATGTTTACATAAATAGCAGCCTAACTAATCCTTTGAAATAGGAATGTAAAGAATTTAAGATGTAAAAAACCCTCAAGTTCCAGGCATTTCAAGGGCTTCCAGCATCTTTTAAACCCCGCTTTCCCCACCAGTGTCTGTTAACAAAGTGGGAAAGAACAGAATAGTTTCCTTTCTCAAGGTGAGATTTAAAACTAGTCTTAGATCTCCCTCAGCACTGGAATGCATATTCTCCTTGACCCAACACAGGAACTGTAACTCTCCAAAAAAAACAAGTTGTTTTCTTGCAGCTCTCAGAACAAAAGTCAGTCATGCCACAATGTCTCTGAAGAGAAAGGCTTCAGAAGGCATTTTTGAAAGAGAACAGGAACTTCCTTGATGATAAGAAAAGGAATGGATCTGGCTTAACTACATAAAACACATGTGCGTATCCCTCTCTTCTCACCTCTCCTGCGAACCCACACCTTTTTTCAATTCTCAACACCATTCAGGTTTGTTACAAGTTCATTGCCAAACTCCTGCTTGTGATGAGAATGAAGCTTTTGTGCTTTGATACAATAAACGCTTGATAGAGGTTTACTTGGAACCTAAAATGATTGAAAGAATAGCATCAGACTTAGCAGGCGGGTATTTTGGCACCCTCATTTTAAATTCTATATTTGTAAGAAAACAATTCAGAAATCGACTTGGTTTCTTGGCTGGAGAGTTGGTGGGGGGAGGTAGATTTGTAGTGAAAAGTCAATATTTTCCCTCTGTCAAGTCCATGAAGTATTCTAGGCCCTACCAGAAGCTTAACAGAAAAGAAGGATAGGGGCACCAGGGTGGTACAGTTGGTTAAGTTTCTGACTCTTGGTCTTGGCTCAGGTTGTGACCTTAGGGTCGTGAGATCGAGCCCTGTGTCGGCTCCATGCTCAGCACAGTGAATGCTTTAAGACTCTCTTCTTCTTCCTCTGTCCCTCCCTTGTGCGCACACACTCTCTCTCTCAAATACATAAATAAATCTTTAAAAAAGGAAAAGAAGGAAAAGGAGTTAAGCAGAGGGAGGGCTAGCTCTTCGCCAACCATTTCCCTTTTCCCCTTGGCGCACAGACCATATTTCTCAGATTTCCTTGCAGTTAATCACAACCATGTGACCAGTTCTGCCAATGGGATGAGTGTGGGAATCATGCAGGCCACCTCCAGGCCTGGCCGATATGTTCCCTCAAATCTTTCACCCATTCTCTCTTCCTTCATCTGCCAGTGGGAAACAAAAGACCCATTGGAAGACTCTGAGGGCCAAGAGGCTCAGGACCCGCGTCTGAAGGATAACACTCTCTGAGCAAGGTGGACACAATTAAGGACTGACCTAAGTCTTGTTTGGCTTTATTCCTATTTTTTAAGTTGAGGTATAATTGACATATAATGTTATGTTAGTTTTTAGGTGTATAACACATGGATTTGATATTTGCGTATGTTGCCAGCGATCCCCACAATAAAGTCTATTTAACAACCATTCATTGTACATAGTTTCAAAATTAATTTGGCTTTAAAAGATCACCTATGTGAAGCACACTAGGTATAAAAAGGAAGAGAGGAAGCACAATATAGATGTAGGTATATAATAATGCATATGAAATTTTATATATATATATAGAAATACATGTATGTATTATATATATATTATATATATAATATATATATATAATATATATAGATTCCCTGCCCTGCTCATCTAATCTGGCTCATCTTGTGTTGCTTTTGGTGTCTTCATTTCCTAATGAATGTTTATTAAATATGTGTGCCAGGCCTTGCCCTTAGAATGGGGATTCAGAAGTCAGAACAAGGAGGTCACATGTTGGGGGGGGGGGGTTGGAGAGCAACAAGAAAATGCATGATCACATCAGGTTCCCATGAGGAAACTGGGGTAGCAATGTCCAGCTTGACTCGGTGCTGGTACTCAGGAGCAGCGCTCTGGGGTGGGAAGGAATAAAGGCAGTGGTCACCTGCAAATCCCAGGACTCTCTTAAAGTTCCTTAATGAGATCTTTAGTGTAACAATGTATACATATGAAATTTTCTTCTCCTCTGTTGTGGGAGGCCCTAATTGTACCTATTTAGTTGCCATTAGGATGGTTAGCAGGATTCAGTTTTAATTGTGGTTGCAACGGCACCTACAGCTATGAGTGAACTTCACCAGAAACTGTGTGGAAAGCAGACTTGCTAAATCACTCTGGGTAAGTGTGATTGTGAGCTTCATAGAGCCGAGCCACAAATCTACACCCTGCCATCTCATCCTCACGTGGTATCGGTGGTGGTCTCCTGCTCCTGGCCATGTCATTTTCTTGTGGCCCCTTTACAGGAGGGAAAAAGCAAGGGGGAGAATTCCACCTGCTGGCTCAGCTGCTATCAGAACTGGACTGATAGTTCCCCGCTCTAACTCACAGCCTGCAAAGGAACAGAGGTCTTCTCAGTAACTGTTTTCTGCACTTTCAAGGGGCACTGCAGTCCTATCTTATTGCCCAAGTGACAACATGAGTGGGATTCTTTACTACCCACAGACAGCAGTAAAACTAAGTAAACAGAAAAGGCTCATATGTAAAAATGAAAGGTATCTTCAAATCCAATTTCTTGGTGGAAAGGCCAAACATTCAGGTCCTAGGGGAGAGAGTTATTTTCAGCTAGCCCTGTGTCCAGGTGTCCAGTGACTCGAAATTGTTACAGCAGGCCTTGTTTCTGGACTCTGTCTACTTTTCCCTGGTTACAGTGTTCCAGGTAGCTATTGTCACATAATAAACCACTTGGAAACCTAGTGCCTTAACACAATAATTTGATACAGTGTTGAGGAATTGACTGGTTCTTGCTTAGAGATCTCTCATGTGATTATGTTGAGTTCTTAGCTAAGTCTGAAGCCATCTTTATAACAGGCTTGACTGGGCTGAATACCCAGATGGTTTCTCCCCTTCCATGCCTGGTGCCTGGGTAGGATGACCGGATAGCAGGTTTAGCTGGAACTGTTGACCTGAGTGCCTACACATGTTCTCCCCAGCATCATGGTTTCTGGGGCGCTGAGACTTCCTACGTGGCAGCTTGGGACTCCAGGCAGAAGCTGCAAAGTTTCTCTTGACCAAGCCTCAGAAGCCATGCAGCATGACTCCCTCTCCATTCTATGAAGTGAGTCACAGGGCAGCCCGGGTTCCACAGGAGGGGAATGCACGAGGGAACAGATAAGGTAGATGTAGTTAGTTCGTTGGGAGGTAGCTTTTGCAGTGTTTTGTATGAAATCAAAGAAGAGTTGAAGAATTATGAAATCCCCAAATCTTATTGCCAATAGGCCCACGATGAGGGTCGTTTAGTATAAAGCACCTAGCCCTAAAGGGACTGACTAAACTTTATCTGCCAAGGTCATGAACTTTACTATCTCTGGTTGAGCCTCCACTTTCTGGGAAAGCAGACAGTTTATTCTGACTTGGAAAATTGTATCCATACTTTCCTGGGAAGCTTTCTCAGCAACAACAAAATCCACATTTGATCATTTGTTACTTAAAATAAAGAGGTAGTGAGAGAATCAGGATTTCTCATGGCCACACTACTTAATATAGATTTGGCTTCATCCGTTTGTCAACAAGCAAATATTAGGAAGGGCTTCCCATGTAAGAAATAGACCCTCTATGAGGTGCTTGGGAGGGACAAAGGAGTCTGAAGTGTGGTTTCTGTCCTTGAGGAACAGGCCAGTTCTAAAACCAGAACTAAGAAGTGAGGTTTTTAGCCTTAGAAGTAAGATTGCAGCCTGAAATTTAGTAGAGAAAGTGAAGCATTGCATATGGGGAAGTATAAAGGTCAGCAGAAATTGCTAAATGGTACAGGACAGCTTCTATAAGGTTTATAGCTTTGTAATCATTCTTTATCCTTTGAACTATAGAACTTCAGGTTTGAGATTAGAGATCAGCTTGTTGGGTATTTTCTTTTCACCAGTCACTGTTTCTGGCACTTAGACATTTAGGATTAAATGTTTGTCTTCTATATCTTCATTTATAATGCAGTTGAGTTTTGGTGTACAGCCAATATATACTTCAAAGCTGATACCTGGAAGAAAGTAATTTAATTTAATATTATAATGACGCATGGCATATTGATGGTTGTTGATAGAGCACAACACATTCTCTGCCCAAAGGGAGAGAGAGGTCAGAAGTGCCCAGAATTGTTCATCAGTAACAGAACCAAAAGAGAATTTAGCTCTTCCAGGGATGAGTACTTGTCTCTTGGATTGCACAATTTAGTAAGAATTAGTACTGCCTGGAGGGGAGTCACAGTTTGCTGAAGAAAGCAACATGCAAGCAGATGATATTATTACCACAGAGGAAGTGCAGTAAAGAGATATAAACCAAGAACAATGGACCAAAAAAGGGTCACAGCAACATTTGGGCAGGTTCTTAAAGGCTCAGTGGCATAGTACTTGCAATGAAAGAAGTTTAGTCCAGGCAAAAATAAATATGTGTAGGGACATGGAATGGGGAAAAGACCCAGGATGTGCAAGGAACAGCTTGAGTCACAGGGCCCTATGGTGCAGGGTGTGTTTGTGGGGTGCGTCAGACTTTGGGTGCAGGTAAGAGGATTGGTGGTGGAGGATGCAGGAAAATAGGATGATTGGTCTAGAAGGGCAAAGGACAAGCAGGATTCAAGTACCAGTAATCAAGATTGAAAATGACTCCAAGATTGGGGTAAATAGAGACTCAAACAGCAGCCACAGAAACCTGTCAGCTTTTCAACCATGTGAGACTGGCCCTCAAGGATGGGATTGCCAGTCCATGTAGGACAGGGCTACTGGGCAGGGACTTGATCAATGGAACAATCCAAGAGTGTAGGTACTAGACATTGATGATCCAATTCAAGTTGATTATGTGGCAATCTGTTATCCAGTGAGTCCCTGACATAAAGCTTACTCGTGATCCCTACATAGAGAGACTATCCCTTGGATATGTTTAAAGGCTAAACCTGAGGGGAGAATCAAGAATCCCAGCCTTTAAAATCTAGAAGTATAGAAGACCATAGAAAAACCCAAGTTTTCATAAGCAGGTGTATCACTTGGGTTCCTCAGAGAAGCAGAACTAATAGGGTGTGTATATATTTAGAGAAAGACACTTATTTTAAGGAACTGGATGATGCCATCATGGTGGCTGGTAAGACTGGGCATCCAGGGAGAGCCAGTGTTGCAGTGCAAGTGCGTCTGCTGGCAGGATTCCTCCTCGCTCAGGGGAGGTCGGTCTTGTTTTATTCTTGTTTTATTGGGATGAGGCCACTCTCATTATGGAGGGCAATCCGTTTTACTCAGTCTCCACCAATTTAAATGTTAATTTCATCCCAAAACACCCTTATAGAAACATCCAGCAATGCTTGACCAAACATCTGGACACCTTAGCCTGGCCACCTAGACACCTAACAACAGGTGAGGTGTAAATGCCAGAGATCTAATGTTTATGAATAAGTCTTACAAATGGGTAATATAAATAGGAAATAAAAAAGGATTCAAATTAAATTAATTTGCTGGAGTACCCTTCATTCATCCTAAGCCATATTTAAAAGAATATGGATTTTATGTGTGTGTGTGTGTGTGTGTGTTAGAATGAGAGAAGGGGGCATGTTTTATGTATAGTTTTTATAAAACTATCCTGAAGATTCTTCTTTTTAGTTAACTGTATTTGTTGGACCAAGATGATTAAAGGGTGGTCAATTGATTCATTTTAGCTGTCTTTCATGATTCATGTTTCCTCTGGTTGAGTGATATACCAGTAAGTGTGTCAGTAGTTACAAATATCAGTGAGCCTAGCTGGTATGGAGGTATGGGCTGGAACCTTTCTGCTCTAAATGTAGTCCATGGATCAGTAGCTCAAAGCAGTCATAGACCCAGTTACTTCACTTAAATCAACTAGAAGTTTGTACGGAAGGAGAATATTAAGGCTCTCCCAACTTGGAAGAACCCTGTAATTCATACATACAGTTAAAATAAAATAAAAAGTATTTGCTTAGAATATCCATTGGGTGGGACACCTGGGTGGCTCAGTGGGTTAAAGCCTCTGCCTTCGGCTCGGGTCATGATCCCAGGTCCTGGGATTGAGCCCAGCATCGGGCTCTCTGCTCAGCGGGGACCCTGCTTCCCCCTCTCTCTGCCTGCTTCTCTGCCTACTTGTGATCTCTCTCTCTGTCAAGTAAATAAATAAAATCTTAAAAAAAAATACCCATTGGGAGCATTACTCAAATATTCACCTCTCTGAATCATCTTCTTTATTCACAGAAAATGAGAAAATACTGTGTTACAACTCCATTATATTTTATTTTATTTTGTTTTTTTAGAGATTTTATTTATTTACTTGAGAGAAAAAGAGAGAGAGAGCACATGAGCCAGGGAGAGGGGCAGAAGGAGAGGGAGAAGCAGGTTCTCCACTGAGCAAGGAGCCTGATGTGGGCTCAATCCCAGGACCCTGGGGTCATGACCTGAGCCAAAGTCAGACACTTAACTGACTGACTCATCTGGGTGCCCGTTATAATGCCATTTTACTTTTTTTTTTTTAAAAGATTTTATTTATTTATTTGACAGATCGAGAGATCACAAGTAGACAGAAAGGCAGGTAGAGAGAGAGGGGGAAGCAGGCTCCTTGTTGAGCAGAGAGCCTGATGTAGGCCTTGATCCTAGGACCCTGGGATCATGACTGCAGCCGAAGGCAGAGGGTAAACCCACTGAGCCACCCAGGTGCTCCTGTAATTCCATTTTAAAAATCAGTGTATGAATCCTGTCAATATAAGACCTCCATTGACAAAGGCAGCCCACGATGGAAGGCTCTTGAATCTGGATTTTTAGAAAAATTTTCCTTCCTTCCTTCCTTCCTTCCTTCCTTCCTTCCTTCCTTCCTTCCTTCCTTTCTATCTTTCTATCTTTCTCTCTCTCTCTCTCTCTTTTTCTTTCTTTCTTTCGAGAGCACATGCATGCGACTGGTGGTTGGGGGCAGACAGAGAAAGATGAAAAAGGAGAGAGAATCTCAAGCAGGCTCCATGGACATGGGGCTCTATCTCTGTACCCTGGGATCATGACATGACCTGAAATCGAGAGTCAGACGCTTAACTAACTGAACCACCCAGCCACCCCCAAACTGGAATATTTTTTTTTATATGCATTTTATTTTTTTTTAAATTTTTATTAACATATAATGTGTTATTTGCCCCAGGGGTACAGGTCTGTGAATCGTCAGGCTTACACACTTCACAGCACTCACCATAGCACATACCCTCCCCAATGTCCATAACCCAGCCACCCTCTCCATACCCCTCTCCTCCTGGCAACCCTCAGTTTGTTTCATGAGATTAAGAGTCTCTTATGGTTTGTCTCCCTCCCAATCAAATCTTGTTTCATTTTTTCCTTCCCTACCACCCAAACCCCACACGTTGCCTCTCAAATTCCTCATATCAGGGAGATCATATGATAATTGTCTTTCTCTGATTGACTTATTTTGCTTAGCATAATACCCTTTAATTCCATCCATGTTGTTGCAAATGCCAAGATTTCATTTCTTTTAACGGCTGCGTAGTATTCCATTGTATAAATATGCCACATCTTCTTTATCCTTTCATCTGTTAATGGACATCTAGGTTCTTTCCATAGTTTGGCTATTGTAGACATTGCTGCTATAAACATTTGGGTACATGTGCCCCGTCGGATCACTACATTTGTATCATTAGGGTAAATACCCAGTAGTGCAATTGCTGGGTCATAAGGTAGCTCTATTTTCAACTTTTTGAGGAACCTCCATGCTGTTTTCTAGAGTGGCTGCACTGGCTTGCATTCCCACCAACAGTGCAGGAGGGTTCCCTTTTCTCCACATCTGCACCAGCATCTGTCATTTCGTGACTTGTTAATTTTAGCCATTCTGACTGGTGTGAGGTGGTATCTCATTGTGGTTTTGATTTGTATTTCCCTGATGTCGAGTGATGTGGAGCACGTTTTCATGTGTCTGTTGGCCATCTGGATATCCTCTTTGCAGAAATGTCTGTTCATGTCCTCTGCCCATTTCTTGATTGGATTATTTGTTCTTTGGGTGTTGAGTTTGATAAGTTATTTATAGATTTTGGATACTAGCCCTTTATTTGATACGTCATTTGCAAATATCTTCTCCTATTCTGCCGTTTGTCTTTTGGTTTTGTTGACTGTTTGCTTTGCTGTGCAAAAGCTTTTATCTTGATGAAGTCCCAGTAGTTCATTTTTGCCCTTGCTTCCCTTGCCTTTGGCGATGTTCCTAGGAAGAAGTTGCTGCAGCTGAGGTCAAAGAGGTTGCTGCCTGTGTTCTCCTCAAGGATTTTGATGGATTCCTTTCTCACACTGAGGTCTTTCATCCATTTTGAGTCTGTTTTCATATGTGGTGTAAAGAAATGGTCCAGTTTCACTTTCCTGCATGTGCCTGTCCAATTTTCCCAACACCATTTGTTGAAGAGACTTTTTTCCATTGGACATTCTTTCCTGCTTTGTTGAAGATTAGTTGACCATAGAGTTGAGGGTCTGTTTCTGGGCTCTCTATTCTGTTCCATTGATCTATGTGTCTGTTTTTGTGCCAGTACCATGCTGTCTTGATGATGACAGATTTGTAACAGAGCTTGAAGTCCGGAATTGTGGTGCCACCAACTTTGGCTTTCTTTTTCAATATTCCTTTGGCTATTCAAGGTCTTTTCTGGTTCCATATAAATTTTAGGATTATTTGTTCTATTTCTTTGAAAAAAATGGATGGGATTTTGATAGGGATTGCATTAAATGTGTAGATTGCTTTAGGTAGCATAGACATTTTCACAGTATTTGTTTTTTCAATCCATGAGCATGGAACATTTTTTCCATTTCTTTGTGTCTTCCTTAACTTCTTTCATGAGTACTTTATAGTTTTATGAGTACAGATTTCTTGCCTCTTTAGTTAGGTTTATTCCTAGGTATCTTATGGTTTTCAGTGCAATTGTAAATGGGATTGACTCCTTAATTTCTCTCTCTTCTGTCTTGTTGTTGGTGTATAGAAATACAACTGATTTCTGTGCATTGAGTTTATATCCTGACACTTTACTGAATTCCTGTACAAGTTCTAGCAGTATGGAGTGGAATCTTTTGGGTTTTCCACATAAAGTATCATATCACTGCAAATAGTGATAGTTTAATTTCTTCTTTGCTGATTTGCATGCCGTTAATTTCTTTTTGTTTTCTGATTGCTGAGGCTAGGACTTCTAGTACTATGTTGAATAATCCTTTTAATGTCCTGTTGAATCCTATTTGCTAGTATTTTGGTGAGAATTTTTGCATTTGTGTTCATCAGGGATATTGGTCTGTTATTCTCCTTTTTTGATGGGGTTTTTGTTTGGTTTTGGGATCAAAGTAATGCTGGCCTCATAAAATGAGTTTGGAAGTTTTCCTTCCATTTTATTTTTTTGGAACAGTTTCAAGAGAATAGGTATTAATTCTTCTTTAAATGTTTGGTAGAATTTCCCTGGGAAGGTGTCTGGCCCTAGGCTCTTGTTCTTTGGGAGATTTTTGATGACTGTTTTAATCGCATTACTGGTTATGGGTCTGTTCAAGTTTTCTATTTCTTCCTGGTTCAGTTGTGGTAGCTTATATGTCTCTAGGAATGCATCCATTTCTTCCAGATTGTCAAATTTGCTGGCGTATAGTTGCTCATAATATGTTCTTGTAATTGTTTGTATTTCTTTGGTGTTGGTTGTGATCTCTCCTCTTTCATTCATGATTTTATTTATTTGGGTCCTTTCTCTTTTCTTTTTGATCAGTTTGGCCAGGGGTTTATCAGTCTTATTAATTTCTTCAAAGAACCAGGTCCTAGTTTCATTGATTTGTTCTACTGTTTTGTTTTTGTTTTTGTTTTTTGTTTGTTTGTTTGTTTCTGTTTCATTGATTTCTGCTCTGATCTTTATGATTTCTCTCCTCCTGCTGGGTTTAGGCTCTCTTTGTTGTTCTTTTTCCAGCTCCTTAAGGTATAGGGTTAGGTTGTGTTTTTGAGACCTTTCTTGTTTCTTGAGAAAGGCTTGTATCTCTATATATTTTCCTCTCAGGACTGCCTTTGCTGTATCCCACAGATTTTGAACCATTATGTTTTCATTATCATTTGTTTCCATGAATTTTTTCAATTCTTCTTTAATTTCCTCGTTGACCCATTCATTCTTTTTTTTTTTTTTAAGATTATTTATTTTTTTATTTGACAGAGAGAGAAATCACAAGTAGGCAGAGAGGCAGGCAGATAGGAAGGGAGAAGCAGGCTCCCTGCTGAGCAGAGAGCCCGATGTGGGGCTCGATCCCAGGACCCTGGGATCATGACCTGAGCCGAAGGCAGAGGCTTAACCCACTGAGCCACCCAGGTGCCCCGACCCATTCATTCTTTAGAAGGATGCTCTTTAGCCTCCTTTGGGCTATTTGGGTTCTTTCCAAATTTCCTCTTGTGATTGAGTTCTAGCTTCAGAGCATTGTGGTCTGTAAATATGCAGGAGTGATCCCAATCTTTTGGTACTGGTTGAGACCCAATTTGTGGCCCGGGATGTGATCTATTCTGGAGAATGTTCCTTGTGCACTAGAAAAGAATGTGTATTCTGTTGTTTTGGGATGGAATGTTCTGAATATATCTGTGATGTCCATCTGGTCCAGTGTGTCATTAAGGCATTTATTTCCTTGTTGATCTTTTGCTTAGATGATCTGTCCATTTCAGTGAGGGGCGTGTCAAAGTCCCTTACTATTATTGTGTTATTGTCCTGTGTTTCTTTGATTTTGTTATTAATTGGTTATAGAGTTGGCTGCTCTCATGTTAGGGGCATAGATATTTAAGATTGTTAGGTCTTCTTGTTGGACAGACCCTTTGAGTATGACATAGTGTCCTTCCTCATCTCTTATTATAGTCTTTGGCTTGAAATCTAATTGATCTGATATAAGGATTGTCACCCCAGCTTTCTTTTGATGTCCATTAGCATGGTACATTGTTTTCCACCCCCTCACTTTAAATCTGGAGGTGTCTTTGGGTCTAAAATGAGTTTCTTGTAGACAGCATATTGATTTTTTTTTTAAATCCATTCTGATACCCTGTGTCTTTTGATTGGGGCATTTTGCCCATTTACATTCAGGGTAACTATTGAAAGATATGAATTTAGTGCCATTGTATTTCCTGTAAGGTGACTGTTAGTGTATATTGTCTCTGTTCCTTTCTGGCCTACTACTTTTAGACTCTCTCTTTGCTTAGAGGACCCCTTTCAATCTTTCCTGTAGGGCTGGTTTGGTGTTTATAAATTCTTTTAGTCTTTGTTTGTCCTGGAAGCTTTTTATGTCTCCTCTATTTTGAATGATAGTCTAACTGGATATAGTATTCTTGGCTGCATATTTTCTCATTTAGTGCTCTGAATATGTGTGTGTGTGTGTGTATAATATATTCTATATATTCATATATATATATATATATATATATATATATTAATTAGACTGGTGAATAGAACAGAGCCACTCACTTGATTTTGGGTGTATTTTGGTCTCTTAGAATAAACTACTTCCCAAAATTTTAAAGAAAGAAAACTTATGTATATACCAAAATAAGAGTAAACACGATGAAGAGTTAGAATATGACTGTAAAGATGAAAATTAAAAAAAAAAAGTCTAAAAAAGGAATTGATAAGATATGTTGGTTGGAAAAATAAAGAAAAAGAAAGTGGAGAGAATTTGCTCAGGTTGGAGACTAGAACAAAGCCCTGTGCTAGATTTATGGTGTTGTTTGATCTATTAGAAGAAATTGTATCCCAAAATTTTTTATAAGAAAAAACCCTATATGTATACAAAAAATAAAGTTGGATGCAATGAAGGATAAAAATATAACTATAATAATGAAGTTTTAAAAAGACTTTTTTAAAAGAAAATTATTGTTAAGATAAACCAGTTAAAAAACGTTAAAAGATAAAAGAGGAAAAGTTAAAAAAATTAAAATAAGAAAAAAATAATATTAAAAAAATTTAATTAACTTTGCAAGACTAAAGAATCATGGGGAGAAAGCCATGAATTCCATGCTTTACTTTCTCCTCCTCTGGAATTCCTCTGTTCTCCTTGATCAGTTGAGCTTGGTCTTGGCTGGATTTCTTGCTGAGCTTCTGCGGGAGGGGCCTGTTGCACTGATTCTCAAGTGTCTTTGCCTGAGGTGGAATTGTGCTGCCCTTGCCAGGGGCTGGGTTAAGTAATGTGCTTGGGTTCGCTCTTGGGAGCTTTTGTTCCCTGAGCACTTTCTGTAGAGCTCTGGAGGTGTGGAATGAAGATGGCGGCTTCCCAATCTCCAGCCCAGAGGACCTGAGAGCTTGGGGCCCCCCTTCTCAGTGCGCCCTCAGAGAAAAGCGTTCTATCACTCCCGTCTCCCTGCTTGCCAGCCATAATACAAGCTCACCTGGCCTGTGACCGAGTGTTTCTGTCTCTGGCGCATGGCCCCGTTTGCAGTCTCCAAACCCAGCAGATTCCTGCCTCCAGAGGAGGAAGGTGAGTCTCCCTGGATCTGCCACTTGTGGGGTCCCTTCTCAAAGAGCCATGGCCCAACTGTGCCACGGATCACAGTTTGATGTAACCCTGAGCTAAGAGAGCTCACTCCTCAGCTCTGTCTCTGTAGTTGTCTTTCCCGCTCTGATACCTGCGAGCTCTGCTCCACTCAGACACCCCCAAACCTTCTGGGACCCTGTGGGACCTGAGATCATGCTGTCCCTGTGAGGGATACACCGCCACTTAATCCCTGGAGCCATGTTCCTCAGTGGAGCAAACTTCTAAAAGTTCGATTTTGTGCTCCGTTGCTCCACGGCTTGCTGGGAGCCGGCCCCTCCCCCTGTGGTCTATCTTCCCGTCACTTCGGATTCACTCTTCTGCACATCCTACCTTTCAGAAAGTGGTCGATTTTCTGTTTCTAGAATTGTTGCTCTTCTTCTCTTCGATCTCCTGTTGGGTTTGTAGGCGTTCAGAATGGTTTGATAACTGTCTAGCTGAACTCCTGTGACCTGGTGTCGTCTCAGTCTGCTACTCCTCTGCCATCCTGACTCCTCTCCCCAAACTGGATTATTTTAATGATTATTTTGCATCATGCAATTCAGCCTTTGCTATAAACTTTTTTTAATCTTTAAGCTATTGTACATAGATCTCTTGAAAACTATGGATCCACATGTTAGACCTGCTTCACATCACTCCATGGCTTACATCTAGCCTATGGGACGAGTCCAGAATTTCTCAGCCTGGTATACAAGGCTTTCTGTAATATAAGTTCTCCTCAGCTTCTCTACTACATCTTTTTTTACTATCCTTTAAAAAATTACTTCATTATTCTTTGCCCTAAGTGAGCACCATATTCACTTGGTCCCTATCCTAGTCTGCTCAGCCATTCTTGTCTTTTCCCAAGCTATCTTTACTCTATTCTCATTACCTCTGCTGTTTCTCTAACACTCAGTTCAAGATCCTTTTATTTTATTTACCATTTGATGAATAGATGCTGTATCTTCCCATAGGATTTAGGACATTGAAGAAAAGGACTGAGTCACAGTTCTCCATTATCCTTGCCTTGTGCTCTGAGCACAATAGGGGCTTAATTAACATTTGTTTATAGTCTAGTTTGGCCTAGGAAAGAGCCACTCCTCCAACCCCACATGAATCCCATTATAAGGAAACCTGTAAAGAATATTTTAGTGGAAATATTTTGCATGGCATAAACAGTATCTAAGTGATTGGTAATAACCAACTAACCAAACTCTTAATGTTAAAAAAGAAAAAAAGTCATTCTGTATGTTTTCTGTTAGATTTTAATTCTCATTTTTATTGGTTGAAAGGAAAAGTGAAAGTGCAAGACAAATGTAATTTAAAAGCATACAGTAAGTTATAAAGAGTTTTCTTATAGGGTTTCCCTTTATTTATGTATTTATTTTTAAAAATTAAATTAAATTAAATTTTTCTTTTCAGTGTTCCAAAATTCATTGTTTATGCACCATACCCAGTGCTCCTTTCAATACATGCTCTCCTTAATACCCACTATCAGGTTCACCAAACTTCCCACCCCATTCCCCTCCAAAACCCTCAGTTTGTTTCTCAGAGTCTACAGTCTTTCATTGTTTGTCTCCCCCTCTAATTTCCCCCAACTCACTTCTCTCCATCTCCCAATGTCCTCCGTGTTATTCCTTATGCTCCACAAGTAAGGGAAACCATATGATAATTGATTCTGCTTGACTTATTTCACTCAGCATAATCTCCTGCAGTTCCATCATGTTGATACAAAAGTTGGGTATTCATCCTTTCTGATGGCTCCATAATACTCCATTGTATATATGGACCATATCTTCTTTATCCATTCATCTGTTGAAGGGCATCTTGGCTCTTTCCACAGTTTGGCGACTGTGGCAACACCTCCAGCTTTGTGTGAAGACTGCGGCTTGGCCTTCACAAGGATGTTTGAAGGGAGTCCTTCACTGGGCAGTAAGTTGGATAAATAATCTATGATATCTCATCTAATGTTTTAGTTCTATTATTTGAAATGTTTTCCACAAACTTATTTTGAAAAATCATTCAGTTATAAAGCATTCCTTTTGGGGTTCCTCAGTGGTACAGTCAGTTTTAAGTGTCCAATCCTTGGTTTTGGCTCAGGTTCTTGGGATCAAGCCCTGCATTGGGCTCTGCACTCAGCCCTGGAGTCTGCTTGAGATTCTCTCTCTCCCTCTTCAGTTCCTGCTCATGGTCTCTCTCCCCTTGTGTCTCTTTCTCTCAAATAAATAAATAAATTTTTTTAAAAAGCATTCCTTTCTTCATAAGAGTTAGCTCAGAAGATCACACTGCTCACATCAGGGAAAGCTTAGGTAAGGTATCTTGGGAAGAGGATAAAGAAAAATGACTGCAAAACTAAAAAGACTGATTAGCTATATACTATCCTATTGTTGTTATTTCTGTCACAAAGTTTTAGTTTGAAAATTTTAAAGCATTTTTTATGGTGACGATTTAGAAAAATTAAATGATTTGGAATTAGGGATAGGAATGTCTTAGACTGAGTCATAATGATGCAGATATTTGATCTATATAATAATAATAGCAATAATCCATTCTCCACATTTGCTTATGTAAAACTAAGCAAAATTTATGTTTTGACTCAATTGTCTGGACCGAATCAATGTTGAGTGTAGTATAAACAGTTTTTAACAAGAAAATAAATCAGGAAAAGATTTTTGTCAAATAATTGTGAGAGATTATTGGTTTTATAGAACAGTTGATTAAATTTTTTCACACTTGAACTGGTTGTGACACCAATCCAGAAATTATTTCTGTTCTGTGTAATGACCAGCTGTTTTCCATGATCTCCTGGGAACAGAGGGGGAATGAGCATCAATAGCAGAAGGCAATTCTCCAGCCAGTAGAGGCAAAATTCTGAAGTGTAGATTTTGTTACTAAATGTGTTTCCAAACTCTTTCCCTGTATACCTTAGAAAACAGACAGATGTGTGTCTTGGGTGGCAAAATTGCAGCACTGTTCTGCACTCGGTGAGGTCTGAGCTCAGAGGTATAATATGACTACTTGCAACTTGCCATTTGCAACTTGCAGTGACAACTTCATTATTAGAAAGATAGAGAATCAGCATTCCTGCACCTTAAGAAGGAAAAAGGAGCCAATTAGAGGCTAAGTGTCTTGCCTAAGATGAGAGGTAGTGTGGAAATGAATTCCTGCCTTTCTCATGCCGGAACAGGTAACATTTTATGCTTCCTATTTTAGAAACCTAATAATCAGCATTTGAATATGGTGCCCTTATTCCTTGTCTATATCTGTTATGGACAGTTCATCTTTAGAGTAGAGGGTGTTGTTCTTTTTTTATAAGGTATAAAAATGACCTTAATCCTTCCAGGCAAACACTCCCAAGGTATTTTTAAGAGGCAGCCAGGGAAGGAGAGTGTCTTTTTGACAGTTTGCTGACCTCTGCACGACCCACACTGGAACTGCCTGGAAAGGCCCAGACTGTGTTTCTGCTCCTGGAGTTCGGCTGGTGACTCATCAGGGGCCAGGCAAACTTGAGTAATTCTAAGTTGCAAATGGCAATGAATGAATGTGAATCTCTGTTTTCCCTTTAGCCTGTTGTAGTCAGTTTTTACGGAAGCAGAACGGCACCCATTCTCTGGGTCACATTTTTCCTTCACGTGACTCCCAGCAAATGATGTGTCATTGAGGATAATCTGTGTTTAATCTCCATATTTACCCTGTAAAATAACATAGAACTAAGCAGGAAGGAAAATATTTATGTACATGCACATACATGTATACCTGCTGTATTCTGTCATTCTGGTAGCTTATAATGACTTGTCCATCTTGCCTTTGAATCTAATAAATGGTCTTTGTAACCAGGTTCTCTGTCTAAAGAGATAGGAAATGTGTTGGCTAAAGGGTAAAAAAAAAAAGCCACAGCACATATCAGCTTCTGATATGTGCTGTGTTAACATATTACGTTATATGCTGTGTTAACATACTCAGTGTTAGAAAGGCAGGCCCCCTGACTTCCCTGCTTCTTCATACCCTCCTTGCCAGCAGTTGTAGGAGTAATTTGAATCTAGCATGTGCTTGAACTGAGCAGTGGAACAGGGTTCTTGTGTCCTCTTAAGTGGCAGTTTCCAGTGTTTCAGAGCCATGAACGTGCCCTAAACAAAGAGAATGTTGGAGTCCCTGAGTCTTGAACTATAGATCTGTTTTCTCATCATTGGAACACCAGCTCTGGGCAGCTGTGAGTGTAGGGGTGAGGGCTGGAGAATGGGGCGGGAATGGGTGGCGAGTGACTACATGCACCTGGAGAGGAGAAGGTAGGAGAAGGCAGGCCCCGTACACTGGGGTCTTTCCTGGCCGACACCTATTCCTATGTAACAAGTGCCCTTTCAGGTAAAAGTAGTAAGTTTCTTCCTGTTTAAGTAATAGGTAGTGGAGATTTTTGTCTCTGCTTTTGAGAGTGAAGCCACACAATCTAGAGAATAGGGATTAGGTTGAACAGAAAACCTAGAGCTAGAATGCTCTGTATCTGTGTCATGAACAGTAGAGTAAATTTCCTGCAGGTCTGAGAGGCCAGGCTCTGATCGTTCACTGTTGCAGGGCTTTGGGCCGACAAAGATTGTGAGAAGTCTTTGGGGACTAGGTGAAGGGGAAATTTATGAGCCACTGTTGCTCTGCCTTTCCCTTCCCTGTCCCCTGAGAGGCCATGTATGGAAAGAGAGACCAGGCATCTGGCAGATAGGATCTGGACTCCTAGACAGATCACTTTCCTGAGTCCTACCCTTGGTACTCAGCCAAAGGCATACACTAGAGAGCAGTCATTCTCCTTGAAGTCCTTTGGCCAGATAAATCTAAACCAGGGACTTCCCTCTACAGAAACTTTGTTCTGTGCCTTGGCTAATTGGGATAGCACTCTCCCTCTGTCCTGTACTTTCTGGAGAGGTAGAGTGAAGCCACTGATACTTCTGTCAGCACTGGGCTCCTGAAGGTAACCTTCACCGGCAACCACAGGGGCTTTTAAACTGTTTGGAGAAGGGTATGACACCAAAGTTATTTGGAAAAGGAATTCTTCGTATAGTCCAGGATGCCAAGTAAATGTATTTTCTTCATCACATTCCTTCAGAATGTTTTGAAATAATTTTAGGGGGATCTTTTCTCCAGTAAAGATGTCCATTCCCTCTGTTCTGTGGTCCATCTGTGAATAACGAGGTACGGCTAAGGAGCACGGTCACTGACACAGGTGAGCTGTGGCAGAGGCAGACTGAGCACTCCCAGCCATCTGCCCTGTTTCGCAGCGGCTTCGGCCTGAGATGCTCACCTTTTGGGTTGAGATTGGCCATGTTTCTTGTTTATGTTGTTTCCTCATATCGTTTTGTCAAATGAAAATTGTTTTGTGTTTTCTGACGTAAAAAATTATTAATAAACTTGGCTTGCATTCAAGGAATATAGGCAAGCCAGGATGATTCAAGTTTGGGGCCTGTAATTTTGTCTTCTATGCACATTGGGCTGCAATCTCACAGGGGAATGAGTCTTCTATACGTGGGGCTGTATAAATAGCAGGGCTTTGTGATATGGGAGTACAGCAGCCCTAAAATAGTTGAACTAGAAGAGGTTATGAAAATGCTATTTTTAAGGCTTATGCATCTGTGCGAGTGAACATCTTATTATGTGTTCATAATGTGTTAACCAAATGCCTACAAGAGAGTGGTTGACTTTGTGTGGAGGAGAACAAGGGTAATGACAAAGCCACAGTCCGCTGGTGTGCAGAGAAGCAGAAATTAGGCAAGGAGTCACAGTGCTGGAGAGGCAAGATAACATCCTTAAAACAGTTCTATCTGATAACTGGCTAGACACACCATTAAAAAAGAGAGAGAAAATGAATCTTAAATGCTTACGTGCCAGATGGCTAAAATCTAAATAACAGTTTTCTATTGTCCAAGGCTATTCACTTGTCAGCCCTAGAAATTTATCTCTTCAAAACTTCCTATCCAGTTAACTTTTACTTGAATTGACTTTTTGGGAAGGGGAGGTTGGAGTCTAGCAACTTGCCAGTTATGTGATAGAGTAAGTGCGTTTGGATTGAATACAGAAGCCAAAGTCAACTTTTTTTTTTCTCTTTTTAAATAATAGATTACTGGTTGGAGTGGAAGAACAGGGGAGTTTACATTAATATTACTTTTTTTCCCCTCTTTATCCTTTAAAACCTTAAAGGTCCACTGTATACATTGTTTTCATGCTGTTTGCTAATAGACAATCATGCTGAACTCTGTATAGTGGAGCAAGGTGTCCATTTCTTACTGTACTATTTTTGTATTCGATTCACTCAGTTTTATTTGTGGGGGGTCCCATACCATCATATTGAATGGAAGAGTGAAGCTTTGTGTCTTCCTTCCATATACACCACTCCCTGCAACCTTTCTAAGATCCAAGAAGAACATTTCTGATTGAGATTTGAGTTTACGACTTAATCTAAACATGGAAAGGAAACGGAGTATCATAAGGCCAGATACCCCCTCTGCATGGCAAATAAGTCTTGATTCTCTAAAGCTACAAGGTCATGGGAAAGTGGTTTTGGTCCCTGATGACCCCTGAACCTCAAACTGAAAGGTACACATTCTCCGCAATGCTGTGGCTTCCTTGCATTGTATTGGGCTGTGTCAACAGGAGCAAGTACTCAGACTTCAATAAAACACATGGACTCCTTAATCCGATGGATGGAAAGTTAAGTTTAGATGAACAAAACATGAGACTCATTGTATCTTAGGCGTGTGATGAGAACAGAGGAAGGACCCATGAAGAGAGCTGTGAATAATGCTTGCATTTCAACAGGAAGTCAAATTAGATCCTGACATTTTAATATGGAAATGTTTTTAAAGATGAAACTGTAAATAGGAAATATATTCCTTGTGCAAGAGAAGCCATGAAGAAAAGGAACTCAGTCCTAGAAACTGTGGGTTTACATTTTGGCAGGATGACTTTTGTTTTTCCTAGTTTTTATTAGGGAAAATTCCTCTGGAGTTTCACAAGTGGACCTTTTGGGAGATGTATTTTTATTTATTCCATTTATCAGCCACAATCAGAGGCCCAGTTCTAAGGCAGTCTTCATTGCATACTACATTGAGAAAAATGTGAACTGAATGCAAATTATTCTATTAACTTTTTAAAAGTTACATAAAACATGAAATTTGTTCATGATTCTAATTATGTTCAAGCATTTCTAGTGTGTGTTACATTACAAATTACACATATTCGTCTTTTTAAGATTATTAGAACATTTGGCTAACATTGTTATATTCACTTTTCACATGAAAAAACTGAGGCCCATCTCACATTATGGAGAAAATAAGCTGAAATTACAATTTTGGAATTCATACTTTGCCATTTCAAACCATTCTTTTAACGCTCTGTTTTTTTGTTTTGTTTTTTAAAAAGATTTTATTTATTTATTTATTTGACAGACAGAGATCACAAGTAGGCAGAGAGGCAGGCAGAGAGAGAGGAGGAAGCAGGCTCCCTGATGAGCAGAGAGCCTGATGCGGGGCTCCATCCCAGGACCCTGGGATCATGACCTGAGCTGAAGGCAGAGGCTTAACCCACTGAGCCACCCAGGTGCCCTAACGCTCTGTTTCTATTGCAGTGCCTTAATATCAATACTTAATAGGTTCTTAAGTGGTTTCCTTTTCAATATTCTAAGTAAAAGGTATCAAGTAAGCTAAAGGGAGATTTAAGACTGAGGGGAAATATTCGGCCTGGCTTTTCATGCAGCCAAGGTAAATGAGCATTTAAGGCACATTCATGGAAAGGCAAATGATACCCTTCACATTCCTGTGATTAATGACACATGGCTTTGGAATGCAAATACTCCAGGTAAAGAGTCTGCTCACATACAACAAGATAATGCTCTCACTTCCCTCTTACCCTCCAAATCACAATAATCCAATGGTAAAAGCCAGCAAGCTCATTTGTCAAGACTGGATTCTATTCCCATCTTCTTTTTTCTTTGTATGTTATAAGAAAATTGAAATGGAGATAGATACCAGAGACCACAGTGATATCCTCCAAAGAAGTTGTTTCATAAATTATAAGGGCAGTTGTTCCATGAGTTTGAAAGTGACCAGTCCAATGAACAGATGCAATTGATGTCTGCCTTTATGATTGAAGCCAAAAGCTTTCTCCTCTCTCATTGCTGACCTCTAAATATCTGCTCTGTGAACCCACGATCCTTGCTGGATAATCACAGAACTCAGCACGCTGGCCCAGGCATTGGTCCAGGAGTAGGCATGTGCACAGGCATGGCTAATCAAAGTCTTCCCTGATGTGTGGGCACTGGAAGAGAGCTTTCTTCTATTTGGACTGTTGTGAGTCCATGGACAGACTTGTGCTGCCAGTGGTTATTTTTCCTGGGATGGGAGGAAAATCTGTCTGGAAGGGAACCCCAGACTCAGAAATAAATGGAACCATAAGATTGGGAGAAAGTTTTAATGACATTAGGAGAGCCCTCACATCTAGATGACCCTTTGGATTTCCTAGTGATACAAAGCAATATTTTTTCATTTTTTTTTCAAAAGCCAGTTTGAGTTAGATTTCTTCTACTTGCCACTAAAATGCTGATTATTAAAAGCTTAAGAAAACTCAACACCTGATGCTCTGTAACTTCCCCTTTCAAAGCCTTTTTTTTTTTTTTTTTTGTATCTCTCTTATGCTTCTTACTCTGAGTACTTATGGACGATTGCAGTTTGAAATTCACGATAAAATATGATAAAATTAAGGAATTACAAAAGTTATAGTTATATCTACATTAAAACCTGAAATTGGTGGTACAAAGGATAAATGTGTAGGACTTTAGAGAGGGACAGATGACTGGGAGCAGGTGTAATTCAGGGAAAGCTTAATTCCAGATGTAAACTTAGACCTTCAATGATGATCAAGGGTTGAAGAATAGATGGTGAGGAAAGGGAAGGGTAGTGCAGGTAAAGAAACTAAGAGGAACAAAGGCACAGAGATGGGGATGAGTAGAAGGGAAAATGCATTTTAAGTGAAAAACATCCATAGGATTTGATTGTGAAGATGAAGAAGCAAGTAGAAGATGGTTAACTCTTAAGTTTTTGATTCTTCATGTTAGGACACGTCCTTGCACACATGGGGTTTGAATTATTGAGAGGTCCACACTGGAAGGATGTACTATTGAAATTATAGGATTGGAATTTGGATTCCAGAATATAGAGAAGATAGGACTGGACACAGTGATTGGGAGTAAAGTTTCAAAGAAATGATAAAGTCAAGAGAATGAATGATGAGCAGTAAAGAGGAATAGAAAGAGAGACCTGTGTGTTTGTGTTTGTGTGTGTGTGTGTGTGTGTGTAAAAGAAAAAAAGTAAATTGTGAGTACTTACTATTCTTTCCAATTCAAATATAACAGTTGAGGGGTTTTATTTATATATTTGGTTATATATTTAAGCTGAAAATCTTGATTATGAATGACATTAACATAATAGCTTTAAAATTTTGGTTTAAATTTATGAATCACAAGTGATACAGCAATTCCAAGGTTTGGCCCCAAGTTTCTTTAATTTGATACTTGTTTTTAATGATGTTAGGTAAAAAAGATGTGTCCCCAATCAGAATCTTTAATGGCTACACTTAGTTAAACCATGATCCCTATTTTTCAGCTCTACCTACCAGTGACAGAGTTCTTTGTTGCAATTCTTTTGTTGGGTGGGGAAGGGAAAAAGAAGGTTGAGTTATGCTCCGTAGACCACAGGGCGTACTTTTGAAGACTCAAAAAAGCATCTTGAGATGCACAGACCAAGAAGAAAACAGCTTTAAGAAAAAGAAAAAGAACAATATAAATTTCTTTAAATTTGCCTTCTTCACATGAAATTATTGATAGATGAAATTACTATGGAGAATAAACACACAATGGCCACTATGAGTAGGGGAATAAAATGAGGGAAGCAGATTGTAGGAAGAATGATCAGGCAGCAGGTAATCTGTAGGTTAGGAGAATGAAGAGAAAAACAAGGAATTTGCAATGGGTCAGAAAAAAGTTGTAAAACAAATATAGTAGCAGGAGAAGAAATGGTGAACCTGGGAGATTTTGGTTGCAACAAAGAGCGACTTTGGTGACTGATAAATACTTGGAAAAGTTGGATCACATATGATTCTTCTTTTGTGTGTTTTATTGATCCTTACTGTTAAGGATATCTGATTTCAATCTAACCTACCTGACACTGAGCTTTTCTTAGCCATCTCCATGCTGAGGTGACCTTCAGGAATAACTCATTCATAGATCCTAGTCTGGCTGTAGCAGAACGACACTAAGACTACGAATATGTTGACTTCACAAATTCTCATTTTTATTTCCAATGAATATGGTTTGAAGGAGGATTTTTGCCAGATGTCCTTTCAGTCTTATCCTAAATTCATCTGTTTAACTTTTACATGGAGTTTCTACTTAATAGTATTAATGTTCATGGGTCGAATGAGACTTTATGTTGATGATACAAAAACCCGAATCATCTGATTAGATAACTAGAAACAAAGCATCATGATTGCTGTCTAACAAAAGGAAGGGCAGCCTGTGCCATCAGTTCACTAGCTGACCAGGAGAGCATAATTTAGAATGGTGGAGTATCTGTTTTCCTTTTAATAATTGATAGATTTTGAAATTTATCCTTGACTCAATCCTTGAGTTTAAATGTGAACTTATGCATCATTTCTGTTGATATTTGGGGGATACACGGTGGCAGATTTTGGCTGAAAAACAGAATGCATTTTGAACTCTCTGTGATTCTGCTCAATTTTTCTAACTGCATGACCCATTATCTATTTATTAGAATGTTAAAAATACACCCATATCCAAGTACATAGCTAAAAGCACAACAGCTCTTAGCTGTGCAGATTTTACTTCAGAGAGTAGGAGGACAGTGTCTCTTTTAAAAATACTTTTCCTCTAAATTAATAATGACTTTATACTCAGCTTTAAACAAATTATAGTTTCAGAATCACTAAAACCTAGGTTGTTAGGAGATCATTCTCATCTCTCTACCTAGCTCTCTACCCTTTAATGATTACCTTTTGAATTCATTTTGGGTTCTGTTATTTAAATTCTGATACTCTAAGAATTAGACTTAAAAATCAACTTATCTTGCATCCTAGATATATTTTCACTAGTGATTTACTCAGTAACCTTGAGATATCGCTTCAGCTCATTCACCATATGGAATCTGTCAAATTTGTTAATGAGAATTGTTTCCACAGAACTCCTAGGAGATTTAGAGGAAAAATGGAATTTGGATTGAAACAAGCAATATATTTTTGCTGATACATGTCTCTGTGTTGGCTTTCAGTAGGTATCAGATATCATTTCCAATTAGGTTTATAAATCCTAGGAGACATGGTTTATATTTGGAGATATTTCTCTATCCTAGTAAGTATAATCTAAAATTTTCCTAACCAGATATTGGGGATATAGTTTCTAAATTCATTTCATTAAAGAAATATCAACAGAATTGCAATGAGCTAGGTAGCCGCATTTGTTCTCCTGGTTACTTTTCTTTTTTTAAAAAAATCATTTCCTGTAAATGTTCCTAGCAGCCCTGTAAAATGAGATGTGATTTTCTTTGAAATGAGGAAAAGAATAAACATATAGATTGCTTACAAGCTTTTAAAGAAGTCTGTGCTCTACTCCTGACGTATTTTCGTGTGGTTCTTATTCTTCCTGGGGTCAGAAATAAAAACTTTCAGTTCATCCTTTTAGAAGATTTCTTGGGAACTGAGATGGAGCAAATTTGCCTCTCTTATCAGTGGGTCTTGTCATTTAGCTCTATGGTTCACTTAAATTATCTGCTGGCACACTGTTATTTATGAGTGTGGTTTGGCTTGTGTTTGTGCAGAGTTTTATGGATTAGGGTTTTTTTTTTTTTTCCAGTTTTGAGAGGACTTTAACATTCTGAGATGAAAAAAATGGTGAGGATTATTCCTTACTGTGTAGTCTTTTATTTTCTTTAATGAAATGAATTTAGAAACTATATCCCCAATATCTGGTTAGGAAAATTTTAGATTATACTTACTAGGATAGAGAAATATCTCCAAATATAAACCATGTCTCCTAGGATTTAAAAACCTATCTTTAAAATATTAATTGGCACACTTAAAACCAAAAGTCAAATCGAATCCCAAGGAGAAAAGCAGGAGCTTACTTCGGTAATACTGCATCTAAGGGAGTAAAGCCCAGGACAACTGGCCAACAGGTTTGGCTCAGTAAGTTAAACATTTTTTTGATACAATAACATTTACACTCAAATAGGCCCCATCAGTCCTCCTTATACTATTATAGTTAATTATGAGAGTGCTAGGGTTTCACCTGGATATGCTCCTTCCAGAAGCCCCTTCTTGCTGCAGTCTTCAAATGTCTGAATGTCTTAGTTTTTGTTTTTGTTTTTGTTTTTTGAGAGAGAGAAAGTGGGGGAGGGGAGGAGGGCAGAGAAAGAGAGAGAGAGGGAGAAAGTCTGAAGCAGGCTCCCCACCTCATGATCCTGACATCCTGACCTGAGCCAAAATAGGAGTCCAACATTTAACTGACTGAGACAACCAGGTGCCCCTGAATATCTTAGATTTTTATCATACCTTGGACAGTGTATAGGGTTTGGACAATAGCTTGGTTGTTCTGGTCATGGGTAAGCTTGCCAACCTCACGAGTCCTTTCATTTTTCCATTCCTGCTTAGATACTCAGTAAGCCATTTGTAATTCCTGGACTCCTCTGTAATTAAGTCTTTCTCACTGGCCACATTAGGTTAATAATCCATTCTTCCTCCTTATTTAGGCCTGTTTTAGATCTTCTTAAAACTGGCCTTATATATAATAACATTCAAAACAACCCTTATATTCTAAAATGGATTCCATTTTTAACTGACAGTATTTCTAAAACATAGTATTTCACACTTTCTTTTTTTCTTGCAAATGGATTCGGACTCTAACATTTATTTCTTTTTAAATATCTGTCAGGCACTGTAGTTGACACTGGAGATCTAACAAAATCAGGGCATCTGATCTGAAAAAAATTTACAGTCAAGTATACGCTGCTTTGCTTTCTGTATCTCCAAGATGCCTAGTAAAACATCTAGGCAGTTTTTATGTGCACAGGAGCTCAACAGAAGAAAGTTTTGTAGGTGAGTCCAACATGTTCTAATTTTAGCTTACTTCGGTTTTATTCTCCAGAGGCTTTATTTTGCAGGATATAGGTGGAGTTAATGGGCTTGGTTAATAATTCCTGGAGATTCTCCTTTGAAGGGGCATACTTTGCCCAAACAATCAGCTATATAATTAAAAGTCATAACTGGGGTTAGTCATAATTATCAGGCCTGCACCCCTAATTTGGTGGCATAGTCAGGGGCTCTTGAGACATTGCTCAGAAATGCTGGATGGTGTGTCTCAGGTCAATTTTAGCTAGGAGAGCTATTGCTAAGTGGACTGTAGAGATCTCATAAAAATTACAGATGATAGAATGGTTCTCAGTCCTTTTAAAGTGGAGAAACAGTACTGATTCTAACACAAAGGGCCCAAGGTAGACCAGTGTTATATATAAGTATTAAGTGTCAGGAGACAGGGGCGCCTGGGTGGCTCAGTGGGTTGAGCCTCTGCCTTCGGCTTGGGTCCTGATCTCAGCGTCCTGGGATCGAGCCCCTCGTCGGGCTCTCTGCTCAGTGGGGAGCCTGCTTCCCTCTCTCTCTGCCTGCCTCTCTGCCTACTTGTGATCTCTCTGTCAAAAATAAATAAAATCTTTAAAAAAAAAAGTGTCAGGAGACAGCTACAACTTCTTGAGGAGCCCTGATGCCCCTTGCTTTTCTCCAACTCCATTTGTGGACTTTTCTAAGCAAGGTACATCTGTGAGTCCTGAGGTGTGCAATGAGGACATCTTGGGAGCATGGCAGGGCTGGATGCCAAGTGTCAACCGTCCACCCTCTACGAGGCAGCACCCCACCTGGAGTAACAACATGAAGGAAGAGCTTCACAAAACTCTTGTATGTGTAATTTCTTCTTATAGAAAAAAAAAATTCTGGTATTCAAGACATACCAGGGAATTCCAATGTGTCTGGCCTCCTCAGCTCAAAGAAAGCTTTCCCTTCCCCAGCTAGAGAGAACCATATTTGTGACTTAACTAGGATGAGATAGAAGGAATTACCTATGCTACTTATTACCACTGTGGTTTGAGAAGAGGGTGAATTGCATCCCACATCAGATGAAACTGGATAGTCCTGAAGCCTCAGATTGCCTCCAGATGATGTAAGAATCCTTTATACCAAGAAATTCACAGTTAAGATTTTTTCTTTCCTCTTCCTTTGTCTTCAGCATTTACCTCCATTGTTCTAAGTAACTGCTCCCAGCTTGGTCCACTCCATGGGTGGGCTTTTCTGAGTTCCAGTCTGTGTTTTCAGGGAAACCCAATCTTCCATGCCTGGCTGGCTCTGGGAGGGATACCCCAGTTCTGGCAGGGAGTAGTCGCAGGAGATGAGGATTTCACAGTGCACTTTCTTGTGTATTTTTAGAATTCTTTTGGTTTTCTAGGCCAGAGTAGGGCTGTCCCCTATCAGTCTTTACTCCTTCCTGTGCTAATTAGTGTTGAGTTCTCCCTATCAGAGAGAGCTGACTTTGCACTTTCTTCCATAGAATATCGTCACAGTTGCCAGTTTTTTCCAGCTGATTTTTCTTCAGCTCAGTAATTAGTTGTTTGTGTTTGCAGAGAATGGTTTGGGGATGCTAAGATCAGAGAGATGGCCTTTGTCCATTTTATGGAAAGACTGCCTTCCTGCTACTTTAAAGATGAGGAGGAAAAAAAATGAGAAATTTTGGCCTTGGTTTCACAGAATTTAGATTTATCATGGCTGCAACACTTGTTTTTCTAAATAATAAAACCACCTCGGCTTCCCCTTCATACTTCTTTTATAAGCTTCTTGCTTTGCTTATAAAATAAGAAATCCTATAAGTGTACAAATGATGTTATATTTGGGAAATAAATGGATGTTCTAGATGTATTTCACTGGAGCACATTTATCATGCCGCTAAGTTCTGAAGTAGGTTAAAATACTCAAAACAGTCTCAGGTGGATTGTGTTATCAATTTTTCACTTATTGAAAATACTGCATTTGAATGTCATGCACTTTCCAACTAATTAGTGGCTACATTCTATGTTACCAACGTGAGGAATTTAGCCTGGGCAAAACTTTTAACTTCTCTTTGCTTCATTTGATCTTTCACAGTAGAGATGATTTTATAGATAGTTAAACGAAGTAAGGCTAGCCCAGTATCTGGACATAAAATAAAAGAATATAAACTAGGGGTAGAACAAGGGACTAAGGACTACAGAAGCTGAGAGGCAGAGAGATGGGCATAGGGAGAGGCTTTTCAGAAGACAAGCCTCTCTGCAGAACACTGGAACTCAGTTGGGACGTGTTGAGAGGAAGAATTGAATGTCAGGGGAATAGGACTCCGAGAGTTGGTTTAGTTTGGCTAAAGGATATTGAGGAGTAAGCACTGAAAAGGGAAGAGCAAGCCTCCCTGTGGAGGGCTTTAGATGCCAAACTGAGAAATATGAGCTTTAATTCAGAGACAGTATTTGGTAAACTGCCGTCAAGAGCAGGGTTAGGGTTTTTTCCCCGCAGGGGCCAAAGTGACCCTGGAAGCAGTGATCTCAGGGCATGCAGGGGTTACCTGACACAAATCTCACCCACAGAGGGTCTGGTCTTCTCTCATCTCTTATTCTGGGGAGGTGGGCTGTAAGCAGATACATTTCTTTCTGTCATCTAAGGATGAATTTTCACTCACTGTGGACTGACCCTGAGTTGGAGGACTGGTCTACACCATTTTTATTAGGTCCCCTCAAACACGCAGTCATGAGAGTTGCTACACGAAGCACATCAGCAAGCCTGGTTTGCAGAAGGGTCAGGTCCCTGCTGTGATCCCCACAAAACCCTCCTCCATGACCACACACAAAGTCACTGCCTTTTAGTGAGAACAGAGACACTCTGAGTGGGCTTTGTGTGATGATCTATGCTGATGAAATGTAATAGCAGATTAGCTTAGCAGCTTTATTGGAAGAAGATAAAAGTCTAGACCCCGGCTCTTACTAAAAGGCCATAAGGCCCAGTGGTTTTAGCTTAGATTGGTTTAAGGCTATAGAATCACTTTGTCTCCATTTCATAAGAGCATGAATTCCTTTTTGATCCTTCATGGTGAACATATGCTCTCTCCTTATAATCAATGTGACAAAAGTCCCAATGGGAGTAAAGTTTATTATTCCAGGCAAGTTTGGGAAATCATAACTTTCCATGAATTAACCTATATTTCTAATTTATAGACAGGGCATATTAGATGGTATTGTGAGTCTCCCAATTATGGGACAATTATTCAAGCTCTCACAGCCTAGTTGGCTATGGCTTTAAATGATTTTGCAGCCATCAGGCATTCTATTTTGAGAACTCTTTTCCTTTTTGTCATTGTTGGTGAATTTCTCTGTCAGTGTCAAGATTTGATTGTGCCAGCCCCTAATGAACAGAATGATGATTTTATGATGGCTTCCAGGCCCTCTATGATATAGCAGACTTTTATTAGATGTAGTTGCTAGGCTGAAGAGCTATAGAGTAATAAATATATTTGACATTCAACAAGTAGTTTTGAGTAATTATTATGAGCCAGACGCTCAAGTCCTGAGCCATATAATAATGGACTTATGAAATTTGGATTCTTTTTTAAAGTCAAACATCTGTATTGAGTATCTTTTAAATAGAATAATAGATTGGGGGGGCACCTGGTGGTGCAGTCTGTTAAGGGGCTGACTCTTGATTTCCACTTAGGTTATGATCTCAGGGTCGTGGGATCGAGCCCTATGTCAGACTCAGCGCCCAGCAGGGAGTCTGCTTCAAGATTCTCTCTCTCCCTCTGTCCCCCCTACCCTCTCTCTCTTTCTCCCCAAAATAACTAAATAAATCTTAATAAAAATATAATTATATATTAAGAAGACTTTTTTCCTGTTTTTTAGATTTTATTTATTTATTTGACAGACAGAGATCATAGGTAGGCAGAGAAACAGGCAGAGAGAGGAAGGGAAGCAGAGAGCTGAGCAGAGAGCCCTATGTGGGGCTCGATCCCACGACCCTGAAATCATGACCCGAGCCAAAGGCAGAGGCTTTAACCCACTGAGCCACCCAGGCACCCCTAGGAAGCCATTTTAATCTTCCTGAGATGTCATTCATCATTCTGTATGGTCCCATCCACCTCCCCGTCCAATCTTGTACCACTAGCCCGAGACTTCTCTCTCTGTTTCTATTCCTTAGACATCTGAACTTCTTTCAATACCTTGAAGATACCAAGCAATCTCCTCCCTCAGATCTTGCACATACAGTTTTTTCTTTCCTAGGATGCTCTTTACCTTAGCTGTTCTTTCTCCCAGCTAGCCCCTACACTGCCTTCAGGTCTCTGCTTCATTGAGACTATTTCAGGGAAGCATTCCCTGATCTCCCCAGACTCAAATCTCTTTGATTCACATTCCCAGATCTCTGTTTTATGTTTTACGTATTTTTTCTTTTTCAGAAATTTATCCACCTAAATAATTTTTTAGGTCTTTAGTGGTCTACATTAGATCACTATTTCCATGTGAGCAGGTATTTTGCTCACTGTCACAGTTCTAGCACTTAGTATATTTCCATGAGATATTTGATAATTGATTGGGAGATTATCTTGTTTAAACCTTCCTTCACACCAGAACTCTCAAGCACAGAGATGATAAATGGCTTGCCCAAGAAACACAGTTAGGATCTGAGTCAATATTAAATATTCAGATTCCCAGTCTTATGTCTACTGTCCTAATGTGCCAAAGTGGGAGTGAGGCCAGCTGGGCTGTGCGACATCTTCTCCAGTTAGCAGAGGTAACAAAGGTAGCATTCTGCATATATGTTCTTGCCTTCCAGACAAAGGGAATTAAAAAAAATATGTACTGTGACATATTTTCAGTTTTACAGAATGTTATGAAAATATTACAAAGAATTCTTACATACTCTTCGCCTAGGTTCTTCAAATGCCAACAATTATTTTTCTATCTATTATATCTCTCTCTCTATCTAATCTATCATCTATCATCTCTTCATTTCCATCATCATCATCAGCCTACCTATGTATGCTTTTTCCCAAACTATTCACCAGTAAGCTATAGATACGATGTTTCCTTACCTCTAATGATTTTAGCCTTATTTTATTAAGAAATGAGAACATTGTTTTACACAATCACAACACAATTATAAAAAGTAGGACATTAAACATTGATACATTATTATATAATCTGCAGTCCTTCTTCAGGTTTTGCCACTTGTCCCAAGAGTGTTTCCTTTTAGCGAAAGAAAATCTAGGATTATGGGCTGTCACATCTCTTATCATCTTTTAATCTGGAACAGTTTTTTAGCTTTCTAAAAAGTATAGGCCAAGTATATAGCAGACTGTCCTTTAGTTTGGGCTTGTTAATGTTTCTTCCTGATTAGTTTGAGCTTATGCACTTTTGGCAGGAGCCCTATGGAAGTGATGTTTTGTACTCGGTGCACCCGTCAAGAGGTGTGATGCTGATTTGTTCTGTTATGGGCAACGTTGACTCTGATAACTTAAAGTCAGGTTTCTCTACTGTAAAACTCTGACTTTCCCTTTGGTAATTAATAAATATTTGTGAAGAGGAACTTTGAAACTCTATAAATATCCTGTTACTTGTCAAATTTCACTGAGTTTTAGCATTCCCTGAAGATTCTGGCCTGAATTAATTATTATGATGGTTGTTAAGTGATGATTTTTCTAATTTTATAATTTCCTCAGTATTTATTAGCTGCCTTTCATTCTAAAGATTTATTTTTTTCCCATTATTTTGTTTATAGCAGATGGTCTCATGGATTATTGCTTTATTCAATGGGTTTTAATACTATTATTTATTTTGATGTCCCAATTATCTCAGCTTTGGCAAGTAGGAGTCTCTCAGACTGGCTCCTATAACCTTCTGGCATGTCCCTGTGTTTCTTTTGGTTCTTCTTTATTTCCTGGAACAACACGATGTTTCTGGCTCATTTTGTCATCTCTCTGCCTCAGCCCTGAGATTGACCATTTATCTAAAGAGATGGGCTCATTTCTACTGGAGTATAATCATTTCTATATCCTTTCACATGTTTATGTCTATTTTTATATCCTCTCTCTTTACTCTCCCGCCTCTTCTCTCTCTCTCCTATTTATATATAAAACACGTGAGTTTACGCTAACACCTCCATCTCCAGTCCAATACCACGGGGCCCATTCTCCCTTTCTTTTTTCTTTTTTTTCTTTTTTTAGCTTCATCCCTTTCAGTATCTGTAAATCCTGTTTCCAACAATCATAAAACTGCTTCCCATTATCCCCAATATAATATTTTTTTTTTGTCAGTCCTAAAATATAAAGAAAATAATTTCGGAATTGCTAAACCAGGCCTCTGCAAAAAGAAAACATACTAACTGGAGTTCAATGTTTATTTAAAACTCTTTTGTTCTTTAGTCTGAGGGCATTTTGTCTAAATCTTGTATGCAAACGTTGCTTAGGTTAGTTCTCTCCTCAATTCATTTGGTGTGGCTAGGTTATTGTTTTGAAATATGGTTTATTTGTTTTTGTGTATACTCCATTTCAGAGATTTTTTTCTTTATCTTCCTGATTTTCTTTTGCTTTTATTCTCTCCTTTTTTGAGGGTGTAAAACGCTAATGTTGTTCCAAAAGTCAGAACTGTACAAAAAGGCATATATACACAGAGAAGGGCTGTTGCCACCCTCGACTTCCTTCCCTGCTTTCCAGTCCTCAGTCCTCTTGTTTAGGTAATCAACCACATTCGTATCAGACTTATCCTCCCTCTATTTTTCCTTGCACGTGTGATTAGATACCATATTTGCTTATGTTTCTTAATGAAAACGGAGCTCTCTTTTGCACTCTGCCTTACCTCACAGAACTCTGCTTCATCCCTTTGCAGGGTGCTTAGGAGTTTACTGTGTAAATGTAACCACAGCTTATTCAATGGACCCTGTGTGTTCGGGCATGTTGCTTCTGGTATTTGGCACTGACAAATAATGCAAGGAATATCCTTGTGCACCAGTGCTTTCAAGTTATTGGAGGTATATCTGCACAATGAATTACTTAAAAGTGGGACATCTATATCCTAAGGGGATACATAAGTAGTTTTGTTAGATATGGCACAATGTCCCTGTCTAAGGGTAGTACCAATTTTCATTCTAACCAGCGGTACAGGAGGGGGCTCATTTCTCCACAGCTTTGCCAATAGAGTGTATTATTATACTTTTTAAGTTTTTGCCAATCCAGTAAGTGAGAAATTGTATCTCCGTGTAACTTTAATTTGCATTTATCTCCTCATGAGTGAGTTTGGACAAACTCTTTTATATTTAAGAGTAAACTGTTTGCTTGTCCTCAGTGAATAGGTAGAGACACAGCATCACACTTGTAGAAAAGTACCCAACAGTTAACTCTAGTGCCATAGTTCTCAAAGTCCAACAGCAGTGGCAGGAGCTGGGAACGTGTTAGAAAGGCAAACTTGGGGTACCTTGGTGGCTCAGTCGGTTAAGTATCTGACTCTTGTTATCTGCTCAGGTCATGATCTCAGGGTCCTGGGATCAAGCCCTGCTTCAGGCTCTGCGCTCATCAGGGAATCTGCGATTCTCACCCCCTTCTTTCCCTCTGCTCCTCCCCACCGCTCGTGCTTTCTCTCTCTTTAAAATAAATAAATAAGTCTTGGAAGAAAGAAGGAAAGAAAGAAAGAAAGAAAGAAAGAAGTCTCAGATTATTCCAGGACATATATCCTTTTCTCATAGAGAGATAGCATATTCTAATTTGAGTTCACAAATACCTACAGATCAAAAGCTCCTAAGAGATTCATAGTTCCAGGAAAAACTTTCTTGGTTGAAAAATTTCCCTTGTCAAGGCAGGGACTAAAAAAAAGGGGGGGGAGTTGGCAGAACCAATAGATTGTCATGGTCTAGACAGAAGGGGTGGATTCTTGTCTCTGGTGAAATTAGAGAGCAGTAAGGAAATAGGGCAGGAACTGAGCCCAAAGGCTTAGGGTAGGGAGTTACAATGAAGAATCAAGTAGGAAGCTACGAATGAGAGAGCCTGTGGGCAGCGGAGAGGCTCACTCAGGATATATGGAAACTTGACCTTGGGCAGAAGAATAATTCTGAAACCATAAACACTCAGAATTGCCAGGTGTTGTTCTTGTGGGCTTTGTGGTGGGGCTGAATCTGAAGATTGTAGGTGTTATAGGCCCAAACCCTCTGTGATAGAAAAATGTCATTTATTTTTACCCTTAGGTAGAGACACCAAAAAAAAAAAAAAAAGGAAAAAAAAAGTGAAACCTGAGATGGAGCATGAGCAGAAAGAAGAATCGGCAAAGGGGCTTGCTGTGTTTATGTAACTGGGTGAGCTGGTTAGGCAAGAATCCCTTTCTCATGTCGCCACTATCAAGTTTTTAAGAGTAAGTAAATACTTTAGACCAAATCATGTTGTTTTAAATTTGAACTCCTTTTTCTTGCATTTTTGCCATTTTCTTCTGTTGGGGCCAATGAAATAACAGAGTTTTCTATTAGGCAAAGAGTTAGCTTGAAGTTTAGATATTGGTTTTGGTTCTTATAACAATATAAATGATGGTCACATTTCAAGACATAAAATTAAACATTGTGCTTTGGCTTTTTTTTTTCTTCTTTTGTGACTTTTTAATTTTTTTAAATTTGTTTTTAAAGATTGTATTTATTTATTTGACAGAGAGATAGAGAGCATAAGTAGGCAGAGCAGCAGGCAGAGAAAGAGGGAGAAGCAGGTTCTCCACTGAACAGGGAGCCGGATGTGGGACACGATCCTGGGGATCATGATGTGAGCTGAAGGCAGACGCTTAACTGACTGAGCCACCCAGGTGCCCCTTTTGTGACTTTTTTGATATCATCTACATTTTGAGCCATTATTTCTCTCTATACACATACATACACCACATGTATATATGTAACCTGTAATATTAATGTATATTTTTTGAGAATAAGTAGAAAATATCATTTCCTTTTACTCTTAAATGTGTGTGTATTTCCTAGGAATAAGGATATTATTTTATATAAATACAACAGAGCTGGTAATAACAGGAAATTTAGCACTAATATAATGTTATTATCCACATTCCATATTCAAATGTTATCAATTGGTCCCAGTAAATCCATTATAGCTATTCTTTTCCTGGTTCCCGATCCAATCCAGCATCAGGTGTTGCATTTAGTTGTCTTTCTACTTAATCTCCTTTTACCTATAACATGTCGGTCTGATGTTTCCTCATGATAGATCCTGGCAACGCATTTTTGGCAGGAATATCAACAAAAGGATGTTCTGTCCTTTTCAGTTTATCATTTCAAGAGTCACATAATGTCCCTGTGTCCCAATACTGGTGAGGTTAGCTTTGATTGTTTGATTGAATTAAAATATCCTCCAGATTTCTCTTTGTCAAGTTACTGTTTTTCCCTTTGCAATTAACAAGTAATTTGTGGAGCTATTTTGAGACTATAGAAATGCCCCCCCCTTTTTTTATTAAACTTTCACCTACTAATTCTCCTATTCGTTAATGATTTTCTAGCTTCTGTATTTATTACTTGGCATTATATGGTAAGGAATAATGTTCTCTTCCCTGGATATATTTGTTTACTCATTTGTTTATTTTGGTATAGACTCAAGAGTTTTGTTTCACTCAAATATTTATAATATGTTACCAATGGCATTATTCTTTGGTGCTCACATTGGTCCAGACTATTTCAGACTGGTTCTTGTGTGCTTCTGGTGCATCCCCATCATTTTTTGAGAGCTCCTCACTTCCTAGTGCACCCAGGAGCTTAGAGCTGCACTTTTCCTGCACTTTTCCTGCTTCAGCCCTGGAATCAGTCATTTGTCCCAGGAGCTTTGGATTTTCTTTCAATTTAATTAGATCAAATGTATGCTGTTACGTGATTTTCCCATCCTCCTCTCACAGGTCTGTATCCCACACCTGTCAGCTTCCTTGTGCTTCTGCATGTACCCAGCACTAACTTCTACCTTGTTCACATTCACTCTGTTCCTTTTGCTACCCACCATGGTCTGATTCCTTTCTCCCATCAGAGAGGGATGCGTAGAAAGAGGAGCTGCTGTGACATCTGTAACTCATTCCCCCCAGACTTGATTCCACTAAATTGTCCAGTTAGACAGGTGCTTTCTCCTTAAAGAATTCTTATATGTTTCCAGAAACCGGTCAACTGGGAAAAAGAAAAAAAAAAAAAGTTGAACATCTTAGGAAGACCTTTAAAAAAAAATTAGTGAAATGTTATAGGAATATCTTCCATCCTTTGCAACAATATTTAACGTATTCTTGAGCTTCCCCTGCAAAAAGTTTTCCTGCAAAACCCCAGCCCACATTCATTTCTTTCCTCTTTGAACTCCTACTCCACTTGGAGTCTGAACCACACAATTTAGCTTTTGTTTATGTGCCTGCTTTTTCTCTGATTGCTTCAAGTTTTCCATAATGGTTATTAACTCCTTCAGGGGAAAGACTGTTTTATATGTATACATATATATGAATCCTCCCACAGAGTCTGGGTTCACTCCCCCCACACAAATACACACACAGTTCCCAGCCCTATGCCACACACATACAGGTACATTAAAAAATGATCGATGAGGAAATTAACTCTGATCATAGAATTCATGCAGCTACTTAGAAGAAATGAGCTGCACACCTGTGTTTTCTTGATTCTAACATATTATGCCACAAACTTCCCCAAATTTTGCCATCAGTTTAGAAGTACTATATTGGAACAGAATATCACCATCTTGTAATATTGCATGTTTTATCCCTTTTCAAAAAAAATGAGAATTAAAATTCCATAGAAGTGGGAGATGGGGGATAGCATGGATAATCTCTAAGCCCAATTAAGGCACCCTGTGCAAGAAATTGATCTGATTATTCATTTCCTTTCTTCTGGCTGACTTCCGCCTAGCAGTTGAAGACAGTATGTTATCTTGATGGTAGAAAAAGGGATCTGTACGTCCGCATATCCATTGTTTAACTCATCGCTAGCTTTATTTTCTATTTATATCTTTTCCCATTAAATCTATTTCATAGATATTCATTTTAATTTTTAGAAAATTTGGAAATATTTAGATTTTAAATGCTGGTACTAAAAAAAAAAGCCATATTGAATTCTTATTCAAGAACATTGGTGGAATCTGCTCTTTTGATACTTTATTCATTAATTCATTAAACACTTTAATATGTGCCATGGACTGTGCTAGGCTCTGAGGAAGTGACCTACAAGGAGAGGCCTACAGGATGAGCAGAAGCTGCCAAGTGACACATGGGAGGAAGAGGGCAGGAGCAGAGGAAACCACACAGCAGGTCTCTGGGGGTATGAAGAAGCTCAGAGAAAATGTCCAGAGTACAGTGAGCATGAGGACTGGTTTGGGAGGAAGTTGCAGATGTAGGCAGGAACTCCATTGTAAGGGGCTTGTAGGTTCCATAAGAGTTTGGGTCTTATGCCAAGTTCAAAGCTTTAAAGTAAAGCGGAAGAAGCTCAACGGCTTGTGGCAAACAGCTTCATGTTTCCTAATAGGTCTTATCAGCCTTGTAACATGGTTTAATAATTGACATTCACAAAAACAAACTTCTTCATAGAGAAAAGTTTGTATTCTGTGTCATCTAATCTTATTAGGAAGGCATGGAACTTTTATAATATGTTTTTGGAAGATTTTTTTTTTAATCAGAAAGAGTTGAAAGTATGTTGGAAGTTAAAGGGGTAGCCTATAGTTATCCAGAAAATTTCTTTTTTTTTTTTTTTATAAAAGCTCTGTGTTCATCATAGTTGCGTGCTGACTTGTAGCCCTTTAACTTAATAGACAATTTTTATCATCACATATGCAAAAAGCTTTAAAGTCTGTATAGAAGTATTGTTTTTCATCTCTCATTTATTACACAAAGGAAATTTGATACTTTGTTGCTCCAGTCTAAGATCCACTCTTCACTCTGCTCTTAAATTTTACTTGTTTAATTTCTCTAAGAGATGCCCAAATTATATTTTAAATAACTTTGGTGTATTTCATAACATTCTGCATGTTTTCAGGAGATGCATAGTTCTTGACATAAATGATGCCTAACATCTGTCATGAACAAAACGAACTCAAAACTTTAGTGATGTATGTAATGTCATAGTTACTGTTTACTAGTATTCTTTTCCAATCAAAATATAACAATAAGATTATTATTTAGGGTATTAGTTGGGGAAGTAATTATTATTTGGGGAGAGGGTGAGGAGGGAAAATGGCAGTTGGAGCATGGGTGATATTAAAAGTCACAAGAAACAGAGAAGAGGTACTTATTCTGTGGGAAGTAAAGCATGGAACAAATTACCCAAGTCAGTGATTTCAAATAGAGTGTAGAATCTTGCTATGACTCAGGAGAATGACAAGATAGATCTTTTGGTTTCAACAGAAATTTAAGGAGGAAATAGCTTTATGAAAAGGTGAGAGGGTATTTCACATTATCATGAAGTAAACTGGATAACTTATTTCAGAGGCATCCCACAACATACTCCAAACCACTTGACAAAGCTTCTACCATCTCCACTGAATGTTAAGTGCTGTCAACTTACCCAGGCAGGGCTCAGCCTCACTGTCATTGTCCTAGTTTTCTCTTCTTATGTCTCTGGCTCTCAATTCAAGGTCCAGGGGAGTTCTTGGAACTTTCCACAGCAGAAGACAGGCCCTCCTCTTTCAAAGACTTAAAGTGGAGAATTTCCCAAATAAGAATATGGAGTGGCCAAAAAATATGACAAATTTTACACAATTCACCCCTTTGGATATCTTTTGAACGTATTTTCATTTACAAACATTGGTTCCAGGCTATCATTCTAAAGATAACCCTTGACAACCAAGGCATAGTTCCCTCCTCCCCAAAATGAGGAAACCCAGAACCTCAACCATTGATGCATGCAAGGCCTAGCTCAGGACCTCTGGGAAATGTCCACCCTTATACTGGTTCTGTCACAATCATGTGTCCATATTCTATAATTTGTGAACTAAATTGAAAAGTTATTATTGGGGCGCCTGGGTGACTCAGTGGGTTAAAGCCTCTGCCTTCAGCTTGGATCATGATCTCAGGGTCCTGAGATCGAGCCCTGCATCGGGCTCTCTGCTCAGCAGGGAGCCTGCTTCCTCCTCTCTCTCTGCCCGCCTCTCTGTCTACTTGTGATCTCTGTCTGTCAAATAAATAAATAAAATCTTAAAAAAAAGTTATAACCAACATGCTCTGTATAAAATTGTGAAAGAATAGAAAATATAGTCGAATATATAAATGTAAGTCTGATACAGTAAAGAACATAATTCATACATGTGACCCAAGGTCATAGATAGAGTTTCTCTTTACTTCAACTCATTTAATATTTTTTTTACTTCACTCAGGAACTTTGATTCCTTAAGGATCTAAACCCTGTCGGTCATGCCTATTTGGGGTTGCTGGGGCTAGCTATCACATTTTTTAAAAGAAAAAATTAAGTAAGTATTAAGAGGGGCCTTCTTTAGTTTCCATCCTCATTCTTTTAAATCCCCACTGTATTATAGTCACCCTATTTCTCCTAGACAGTCAGGATTAGTCAAAAATATATCTTTTTTCATTTTACTAATCATCCCAATACTAGGAGAATCCCCAAAACAAGTGGTTTTCTCAACTTTTAATTTAATGGAATCACATTTATGTCTCATAGTGATAGTATTCCTCCCATGGGTACCAAGGCCTCTGTCAGCAGAGCCTAAAGTAGCAGAAACAGTGACAACATACTGTGTTTTCTGTTTGTTTCACAAGTATGTGTCATGTCCCACCTTGAGGCTAGAAGTTGCATCTCATATTACTGTGTTCTGAAGGGCTTAGAGTGAAGTGTGATATAATCTCAGAATTAGGCTATACAGTTTAAGAGGTTTAGCACTTTTGAGAATAGGGGATTGGAGAACCTGATCAAATATAAAGAAGATTACCAAAGTAGGAAGCCAATGGTTCAGTGTGCTGTGCTCAAAGGTTGTCTGTAACTTGGGCTTGATTATGGCAAATTTTCATTTCTATTATATAAGGATGTTCAGTCTCCTGGCTGGAATTTATATCAGATAGACTACTATGGCATGTTGTAATGTGGTGAGTCCATTTATAGCCTGGATCTATAAAGTAGCTAAAGGTACAACAAACAAGGTCTAGCCCTCCAGAGGAAGGGACAGGCACAAACTAGGTTGTGTGTCAAGGTCCTGTCATGTAATCTGTAGTTTGTGGCAGGACCACAGGGCTAGAAGGATATTAGAGTGTCATGCCTAAAAACTAATATGTACAGTAATGCCGTATGGGTTGGAATAGTTTGTCTACAGATAACCTAGAGCTTTTCTTAACAACTCAAGTGTGAAATGCATGGCAGAGAAAGACCAATTCTTGGCCATACTTGCTGCTGGACTAAGATTGTTGGTGAACTCCATACTGTGGTTTGAATGTTGATTGACTCAGGAAGTTTGTGGGGCTGAGAGATGGATTTGGAATGTCAGCAGCCCCAGTGAAAGGGGCAGAGGGAGGAGGAGCTGAAAACAAGAATAGGGTTGTAACCAAAAATGAAGCCAAGTGGAATCTGGTAGGACGACCCAAGGTTGCTCTTGTTTCAGATGTAAAAGATAAAGCCTTGTACCATTTTTGGAGAAAACCACAGAGTGGTCTCAGGGAGAAATGTCAAGACTCAGTACCCAAATGAAAAGAAACACTGTAAAATTTAATAAACAAACATAAAGAATAAAAAAAAAAAGCCTAGAGATCTGACAACCTTTCTGTTGTTAAAGTGGCAAGGACATTAAAAAAAAAACCAAAAAAACTATCATAATGTCATGGCTGCATTTGAAACCAGAGTTGTGCAGTGGGGATGATATAATCAGAAGAGTCCACTGTATTTGAGATCCACCTCATGACTTGTTATATTATTACAAAGCTTTGCTACTAATGGAAGAATTTTATAGTCAAAATTACAAGTATTGAGCACATTACAAAACTACTGAGTTGATTTATAGCACATTTTCCCTTGGGTCAGCAGAGGGAAGAGTGTCAATATAGATATGAATCTGGTACTACAGACTCAGACCAGGAAACCACAAGTTGACCAAGCACATTGACCTCTCAAGCATTAGTTCACAAAGAAATTACATTTGTAATCCTTAAAGTCTAGTTTTAGAAATGAATGCCTGTTATATTACGCACCAGCCCATGCTAACACTATCTTTGTTTTTGTTTTGAGAGTGACATTGACCCACTTCTGTTTAAACGAATTTAACTGTCAATCCATTGAATTTCATTTGGTGGAGAATTTAACTTAAAATGTAAGAGTGAAAAGAGCAGGAGTGAGAGGTAGGCTAGAATTTTGCAACCGAATATCATGTGAACAGTGTCAACCTATTTTTTCTGCTAGCTTAATTTTAAATTAAATTTAAATTTTAAATTAATTTTAAATTAAATTTTAATTTTAATTTTAAATTTAAAGCTAATGAAATAAAAAAAAATTATTGCCCAGGATTGTGAATATTGGAATGAGAGAGAGGGCTCAGCACTGTTGATTTCTCTTTCTTTGAAGAACAGTTTTGCTGAAAAAATGAAGTTAGTACATCAGGAACTCAGATTAAAGGGGAAAAAAAGACCAACAGTTTCATTCGGCACTTTTTTTCCTTTCTCAGCATGTAATCAAATATAACACATATCAATTTGAAATGCCAACCATTAATCATAATCAGTTAGGAAAGTACACTGTACTCTTATGTCTCCCATTTAACTCTTAGAAGTACTCAACAAATCCCTGGTGACTTTGACTTCTTTCCTATTGCAGCAGTATATAACTAAGTTTGGGAAATTTGCTGCACTGGAACCCTTTTGAGTCTAGACAGAGATCAGCAGTTGTCTCAAAATTTAGTTCCAAATAAAATTTTATTCTGACTTTCAAATGAGAAAGCAAACTTTCAGTGAGTTGATTAGGCAATTTCTCTAGATCCATACTTTTGGAAAAGCACATAGTGGAAACCAAAAGCTATCTATCTAATAGGCAAGCAAATTCTTAGAAAAATAATGCAGCTAGATAAGACGTTTCCTTATAGCACATGTGCCATACAATGCTGTGGTAGAGCTAGAACATAGTAAGAGTGGAAGGCAGTAAGGACACAGGAGGGAGGTGGCTTGCACATTTAAGTAGAGGCTTTTCAGTATTGAAAAACCAACTGGGGTTTTATTCTAGGTGAAAGGAAAAGCCCACAGAGGATTAGAATTGAGAAAACAGAATGTGCAAAGGCATTGAAGAGAGAGGAGGAAATAAGTGGAAACTGCATGTAATTCTTCACTTGTCTGTAGTCTCAAATTCTTTAGTGAGTCAGGTAAGATAGACCAGAAAGCACCAATTGACTAAGAATCCTGGGTGTTCTGACAGGGGGAGGAGCAAGATGGAAGAGGAGTAGGAAACCTAAATTTCATCTGGTCCCAGGAGATCAGCTAGATAGTTCTCAAACCATTCTGAACACCTACAAACTCAACAGGAGGTCAAAGAGAAGAATAGCAGCAATTCTAGAAACAGAAAAGCAACCACTTTCTGGAAGGTAGGACATGTGGAGAAGTGAATCCGAGGTGATATATGGAAAGATAGACCGTGGTGGGGAGGGGCCGGCTCCCACAAACAGTTGAGCAACAGAGCACAAAATCAGAACTTTTAGAAGTCTGCTCCACTGAGGCTAAGCAGGAGTGTGGAGCCCCCATGGGCACAGTGTGGTCTCAGGAGTCTCAGGGTCGCAGAAAGACCAGGGGTGTCTGAGTGCGACAGACCTGCCAGGTATTGGAGTGGAGAAGCTGGTTGCAAAAATGAAGCCAAGGAGTGGGCTCTCAGCTTGGGGTTGCCATAAACCATGATCCAAGGCACAGTCAGACCACTGCTCTTCAACCAGGGACCCCACAAGTAGCAGATCCAGGGAGACCCCACCCTTTCCTCCATCAGGAGGAGCAGCGATGGAGTGCACTGCAGGAATCTACTGGGTTTAGAGTCTCCAAATGGGATTGTGCTCCAGAGATAGAAATGCTTGATCACAGGCTGGATGATCTCAGAGTGCAGCCGGAGACCAGGGAGATGGGAGTGATTGACTGCTTTTATCTGAGGGCACATTGAGGAGTGGGGCCCTGAGCTCTCACCTCCTAAAGGCTGGAGATTGGGAGGCCACCATCTTCATTCTTGTCCTCCAAAGCTGTATAGAAAGCATTCAGGGAACAAAAGATACCGAGAGCAAAACTGAGCAGTTTGCTTAGCCTGGCCTCTGTCAAGGGTGGTGCATTTCTGTTTCTGACAAAGACATTTGAGAATCACTGCAAGAGGCCCCAACCCCTGGAAGATCAATAAAAACATTCAGCCAAGACCAAGTTTACCCATCAATGAGAACTGTGGAACTCCAGAACTAGGGGAATACAACACATAGAATTCCTGGCTTTTTCCCCTGGACTCTTTAGTCTTTCAAAGTTAAATTTTTAAAAATTTTCATTAGTTTTTTTTTTCTATTTTTTTTGGATTTTTCCTCTTTTCTATTTTTACCTACTTTAACTATTTTATCTTATCAATACCTTTTTAAAAATCATTTTTAATTTTCATTTTTATAGTCATATTCTATTCCTTCATTGTATTTAACCTTATTTTTTTATACACATAGAAGTTCTTCCTTCTTTAAAATTTTGGGATACAGTTTCTTCTAGCAGATCAAAATATACCTTAAATCTAGTGTATGGCTTTGTTCTAATCACCAGCCTGATCACATTCTCTCGCCCCCCTTTTTTTCCCCTTTTTTCAACCAACTGCTTATCTTACCAATTCCTTTTTTAAAACCTTTGAAACTTTCATCTTTATGCTCATATTCCTTCTCTTCATGTTTACTTATATGTCTACGTATATATGTTTACATATGTAAATATATTTACATAAAGTAACATGTTATTTTCATATAACATGTTATTTATACATAATAATGTATAACAACATATTTACATGTATGTAAATATATATACATATATATGTGCATATATATGTACATGTTTACATGTGTATATATATATAAATTTTTTCTTTCTTTCTTGAAAATTTTGGGAGGTAGTTTCTTCTAACAAACCAAAATACAACCCAAATCAAGTGTGTGGCTCTGTTCTTTCCACCAGCCTAATCTTAAATACATTTTTTTCCTTTCTTCTCCCCCAGGTTTCGGGTTTTTTCTGATTTGGTTAGTGTATATTTTTCTGGGATCATTATTACCTTTTTAGCATTTTGTTCTCTCATTCATCTATTCTTTTCTGGACAAAATGACAAGGCAGGAAAAACTCACCTCAAAAAACAAAACAAAACAAAACAAGAGGCAGTACTGACTACTAGGGACCTAATCAATATGGACATTAGTAAGATGTCAGAACTAGAGTTCAGAATGATGATTATCAAGGTTCTAGCTGGGCTTGAAAAAAGCATAGAACATACAAGACAATCCCTTTCTAAAGAAATAAAATCCCTTTCTGGAGAAATAAAAGGACTAAAATCAAACCAACTTGAAATCAAAAAAGCTATTAATGAGGTGCAATAAAAAATGGAGGTTCTTACTGCTAGGATAAATGAGGCAGAAGAGACAATTAGTGATATAGAAGACCAAATGATGGAGAATATAAAAGCTGAGCAAAAGAGAGACAAACAACTACTGGACTATGAGGGGAGAATTCAAGGGATAAGTGATATCATAAGATTAAACAATATTAGAATAATTAGGATCCCAGAAGAAGAAGAAAGAGAGAGAGGGAGTAGAAGGTATATTGGAGCAAATTATAGCAGAGAATTTTCCTAATTTGGGTAAGGAAACAGGAATCAAATCCAGGAGGCACAGAGAACCCTACTCAAAAAAAAAAAAAAATGGGTCAACACCCCATCATCTAATAGTAAAACTTACAAGTCTCAGATGCAAAAAGAAAATCCTGACAGCAGCTCAGGGCAAGAGGTCTGTCCCAAGCTACAATGGTAGAAATATTAGATTGGAAGCAGACCTATCCACAGAGACCTGGTGGCCAGAAAGGACTGGCATGATATATTCAGAGCACTAAATGAGAAAAATATGCAGCCAAGAACACTATATTGAGCTAGGCTGTCATCGAAAATAGAAGGAGAGATAAAAAGCTTCCAGGGCAAACAAAAATTAAAAAAAATTTGCAAACACCAAACCATCCCTACAGGAAATATTGAAAAGGGTCCTCGAAGCAAAGAGAGAGCCTAAAAGTAACAGACCAGAAGGGAACAGAGACAATAAAAAGTAAGAGTCATCTTATAGACAATACAATAGCTCTAAATTCATATCTTTCAATAGTTACCCTGAATGTAAATGGGCAAAATGCCCCAATCAAAAGACACAGGGTATCAGAATGGATTAAAAAAATGACCCATCAACATGCTGTCTGCAAGAAACTCATTTTAGACCCGAAGACACCTCCAGATTTAAAGTGAGGGGGTGGAAAACCATTTACCATGCTAATGGATATCAGAAGAAAGCTGGGGTGGCAATCCTTATATCAGACAAATTAGATTTTAAACCAAAGACTATAATAAGAAATGAGGAAGGATACTATATCATACTTAAAGGGTTTGTCCAACAAGAAGATCTAACACTTTTAAGTATCTATGGCTCTAACAAGGGAGCTGCCAATTATATAAACCAATTAATAACAAAATCAAAGAAACACATTGAAAATAATACAATAATAGTAGGGGACTTTAAAACCCCCCTCACTGAAATGGATATGTCATCTAAGCAACAAGAAAATAAAGGCTTAAAGGACACACTGGACCAGATGGATATCACAGATATTTTCAGAACATATTATCCCAAAGCAACAGAATACATATTCTTCTCTAGTGCACATGGAACATTCTCCAGAATAGACCACATCACAAATTAGGTCACAAATTAGGTCTCAACCAGTACCAAAATATTGGGATCATTCTGTCCATATTTTCAGACCACAATGCTTTGAAACTAGAACTCAACCACAAGAGGAAAGTTGGAAAGAATTCAAATACATGGAGGCTAAAGAATATCCTACTAAAGACTGAATGCGTCAACCAGGGAATTAAAGAAGAATTAAAAAAATCCATGGGAACAAATGAAAATGCAACTGTTCAAAATCTTTGGGATGCAGCAAAGGGGGTCCTGAGAGGAAAGTACATATAGCAGTATAAGCCTTTCTCAAGAAACAAGAAAGGTCTCAAGTACACAATTTAACCCTACATCTAAAGGAGCTGGAGAAAGAACAGCAAAGAAAGCCTAAACCCAGCAGGAGAAGAGAAATCATAAAGATCTGAGCAGAAATCAATGAAATAGAAACCAAGAGAACAGTAGAACAGGTCAACCAAACTACAAGCTTGTTCTTTGGAATAATTAATAAGATTGATAACCCCCTGGCCAGACTTATCCAAAAGAAAAGAGGAAGGACCTAAATAAATAAAATCATGAATGAAAGAGGAGAGATCACAACCAACACCAAAGAAATACAAACAATAATAAGAACATATTATGAGCAACTATACACCAGCAAATTTGACAATCTGGAAGAAATGGATGCATTCCTAGAGACATATAAACTACCATGGCTGAACCAGGAAGAAATAGAAAACCTGAACAGACCCATAACCAGTAAGGAGATTGAGGCAGTCATCAAAAACCTCCCCAAAAACAAAAGCCCAGGGCCAGAGACACCTTCCCAGGGGAATTCTACCAAACATTTAAAGAATAATTAATACCTATTCTGAAACTGTTCAAAAAAATAGAAATGGAAGGAAAAGTTCCAAACTCATTTTATGAGGCCAGCATTACTTTGATCCCAAAGCCAAAGACCCCATCAAAAAGGAGAATTACAGACCAATATCCTTGATGAATATGGATGCAAAAATTCTCACCAAAATACTAACCAACAGATCTAACAGTACATTAAAAGGATTATTCACCACGACCAAGTGGGATTTATTCCTGGGCTGCAAGCTTAGTTCAACATCTACAAATCAGTCAGTGTGATCCAATACATTAATAATAGAACAGGAATCATATAATACTCTCAATGGATGATTAAAAAGCATTTGACAAAGTACAGCATTGTTTCTTAATCAAAACTCTTCACAGTGTTGAGATAGAGGGTACATACCTCATTATCATCAAAACCACTTATGAAAAACCCACAGTTAATATCATTCTCAATGGGGTAAACTGAGATCTTTTCCCCTAAGGTCAGGAACACAGCAGGGCTGTCCACTATCACCACTGCTATTCAACATAGTACTAGAAGTCCTAGACTCAGCAATCAGACAACAAAAGCAAATAAAAGGCATCTGAATTAGGCAAGAAGTAGTCAAACTCTCACTCTTTGCATGATATGATACTTTATGTGGAAAACCCAGAAGACTCCACTCCAAAACTGCTAGAACTCATACAGAAATTCAGTAAATTATGAGGATAAAAAAATCAATGCACAGAAATCAGTTGCATTTCTATACACCAACAACAAGACAGAAGAGAGAGAAATTAAGGAGTCAATCCCATTTACAATTGCACCCAAAACCATAAGATACCTAGGAATAAATCTAACCAAAGAGGCAAAGAATGTGCACTCAGAGGACTAGAGTACTCATGAAAGTAATTGAGGAAGACACAAAGAAATGGAAAAACATTCCATGCTTATGGATTGGAAGAACAAATATTGTGAAAATGTCTATGCTACCTAGAGCAATCTACACATTTAATGCAATCCCTATCAAAATACCATCAACTTTTTTCAAAGAAATGAAACAAAGAATCCTAAATTTTATATGGAACCAGAAAAGACCCTGAATTGCCAAGGGAATGTTGAAAAAGAAAACCAATGTTGGGGGGCATCACAACTCCAGACTTTAAGCTCTATTTAAGGTTGTAATCATCAAGACAGTATGGTACTGGCACAAAAACAGACACATAGATCAATGGAACAGAATAGAGAGCCGAGAAATAGACCCTCAACTCTATGGTCAACTAATCTTCAACAAAGCAGGAAAGAATGTCCAATGGAAAAAAGATGGTCTCTTCAACAAATAGTGTTGGGAAAATTGGACAGCCACATGCAGAAGAATGAAACTAGACAATTTCCTTACACCACACAAAAAAATAGACTCAAAATGGATGAAAGACCTCAATATGAGACAGGAATCCATCAAAATCCTTGAGGAGAACACAGACAGCAACCTCTTCAACCTCAGCCGCAGCAACTTCTTCCTAGGAACATCACCAAAGGCAAGGGAAGCAAGGGCAAAAATGAACGATTGGGACTTCATCAAGATAAAAGCTTTTGCACGGCAAAGGAAACAGTCAACAAAACCAAAAGACAACCAACAGAATGGAAGAAGATATTTGCCAATGACATATCAGATAAAGATCTAGTATCCAAAATCTATAAAGAACTTATCAAACTCAACATCCAAAGAACCAATAATCCAACCAAGAAATGGGCAGAGGACATGAACAGACATTTCTGCAAAGAAGACATCCAAATGGCCAACAGACAACATGAAAAAGTGTTCCACATCACTTGGCGTCAGGGAAATATAAATCAAAACCATAATGAGATACCACCTCACACCAGTCAGAATGGCTAAAATTAACACATCAGGAACAACAGGTGTTGGAGAGGATGTGGAGAAAGGGGTAACCTCCTACACTGTTGGCAGGAATGCAAGCTGGTGCAGCCACTCTGCAAAACAGCATGGAGTTTCCTCGAAAAGTTGAAAACAGAGCTACCTTTCATCCCAGCAATGGCACTCTTGGGTATTTACCCTAAAGATACAAATGTAGTGATCCGAAGGGGCACGTGCATTCAAATGTTTATAGCAGCAATGTCCACAATAGCCAAATTATGGATAGAACCCAGATGTCCAGCGGTAGATGAATATATAAAGAAGATCTTGTATAAATATATATACAACAGAATACTCAGCAGCCATCAAAAAGCTGCAATCTTGCCATTTGCAACAATGTGCATAGAACTAGAGGGTATTATGCTAAGCAAAATAAGTGAATCAGAGAAAGACAATTGTCATATGATCGCACTGATATGAGGAATTTGAGAAACAAGACATGGGATCATAAGGGAAGGAAGGGAAAAATGAAACAAGATGAAACCAGGAAGGAAGACAAACCATAAGACTCTCAATCTCAGGAAAAAAGCTGAGGTTTTCTGGAAATGAGGTGGGTGGGAAGGATGGGGTGACAGGGTGATAGACACTGAGGGTGGTATGTGCTATGCTGATTATGTAAGACTGATGAATCACAGACCTGTACCCCTGAAGCAATTAATATGTTAATTTTAAAAAAAGGAAGTCCTGTGTGTTCTTAACCATTTCCTTGGACTAGAGAAAGAGGACAAGAGGTCAGATGGTTTGCAAAGCCTGGGGTTTTTAGAGGCTGTGTAGGGACTGCCTGGACAAGCAGAAGTGGAAGACTGGGTTGGGGCTTCTGTGCTCACTGTCTCCTCTTTCAAATAGCAAAGTTGTGCTTGTGTTTATTTTTTGTCTTAGGGTCCCCACATTAGATTTCACTTGAAAAGTAGTGTTCTGCTACTTTTAAAACAGTGTTAAAAAATAGGAATAAGTGGGAAGGAAGAAAATGAAGAGCCCTATACAAGATAGCTGAGAAAGGAGAGAGGCAGCAGCCCTGGGGGAGGATTTGGAAACATGGTAGGAAATTATTACTGTTAAGGTGGAACCACAATAAACTTGCTTCTTTTTAGGTTGAGAAGCAGGAACTGTTAAAATGTGAGAGTTTAATACAAAGGAGGATGGGACACGTTGGGAGGAGGACTGAAGTCCTATTGCCGACAGGAAGGGGTTGAATCCGAAGCTGACATGAGTAGGCTGGCATTCTCTTCACTTTGTAAACTGTGAGTGTAAAAGCTTAAGGATTACCTTTAACTTTTTAAAAAATCCTCTCTTAGGCTTTAAATAAACCTTTAAATAAACATGTTTCTTAAGAAAGCTACTTCTCACACATAGTTATGGTTTGAAACTTTTGTCAAGATACCATAATCCGATTATTTTCTCCATGGTGTAAACCTTGACAGGAAGGATCTTGGTTAAGTATACCAACTATCTCCCAACAGAATGGGACCAAAGGTTGTAAAAGGAATGCACTGGACAAATATTTAAATTCACGTGTGTGTGTGTGTATGTGTGTGTGTGTGTGTGTGTGTGTGTTTTGTTGTTGTTGTTGTTGTTGTTGTTGTTGTTGTTGTTGTTGTTGTTTTTCATAGACTCCCAGGGTGGACAGAGTCTTTGGAAAGCCAAATCCTCATTCCAGTCTTCAGGACAGATGAAAAAGCTATAAACCTTTCCCCTTAGAATCCAGGTAAGGACATTTTACAATCTGCTTTAAAACTTACTCTAGCCATTAGCAAGATTTCTAGTTAAGGGGCTCCTCATCATGAAACTGCTTTTATATTGCTACCAGTTTAGTAGCTTCCTTCCCTCTTAGAGGAAATGTGAGCAGCCACTCAGCGTCCCCTGTGTGTGTGCAAAATTGTGGGCTGCAGAGACCTTCCTTCTGACCACAGTGTGGTCCAAGAAATACTTGCTCCATTTCTCCCATTGTTTCTTATTGCAGAAATAGCTGAAATCAACTGTAACTTAGGGCCTGCTTCTCAAAGTGTAGCCCAAAGTCAATAACATCAAAGTCCTAAGGATCTCGTCAGAATCTTATGAATAACATTCTGCCTTTTAAGGGGATACTCAGGTGAGTCACAAGGACATTAATGTTTGGGAACCACGCACTGCATTAGGAGACTCTCTGGAATCATTACCCAAGGCTCACTGGCCTTTAGAATGCTCTCCCTCAATGGCTGTCTCTTCATGCTTGTGTCTTTCTCTTACACATCTTCAGATTTGTATAACCCAGCACAACACCTGGAACATGGCCCTTTAATTTGCTTTAATGTCACAGCTCAGTCCATGTCTACTGAGTGAGTCCTAGAATTGGCACATGTCACAGTATAATCCTACCTGCACTGTGAGATATTCATGTGAGTGATTTTTCTGGAGTTTGACTGTAACCACTATTTTAGGCCACGTGTCATGAAACAGAGAATACTATTCCAAACTGATAACCTCTTTGTTTCAACCTGGAATGATCTTCCCTTTTCTATTCAGAGCATGTCTGTGATTCTACATTCCCACTTTCTGGGATTCAGATGATCTTGTGCTGTTTAATTAACGTGTTATCTCTTACTTAACTTTCATCCCAAGTGATCCCTGCGGGTGGCAGGAGGCATCTTTAGAGTAATTGTTGTATTTTACCTTTATCCTTCAGCTTTCGCCAAAGTGACACTTGAGAGACTTTCAGTAGTAAAAGGAAGGCTGCAGAGGGTTTTTTTCTCCATCAGCATCTTTAAGAGCTCCCCATCCCCCCAGTTGCAACAATAGCATTTTTTTGGATAAATAAATGATAAATAAAGCATTAACATCATAGATAACATTCACTTATTTTTAGCCCATTTATATTTTTTCTTTCACTAGCACTCTACCACTGCATGCTTTTGAAGTAAAAGTGACAGGTTTTCCTAAGAACATTTCTACTTTCCCTTGCTGCTTGTTTCCCACATAGTCCTATTGCAGGCTGTTCAAATATAGGGTGTTTTGTGGAGGGATGAAGATGAATTATTCCTGTTCTGCACAAAGAAAGTTATTTTACCTGTTGCCCCAATTAAAAAGAGACAAAGAATACTGCTTGATTTTTAACCTGTCAGCAAGAGCTCAGGAGAAAGGAGTTTCCTAATGAGTTGGAGAATGCGTTTCTAAAACATCTGTCGACACTCAAATCAGAATAAAGATCAGTACCAGTGTGAAACAGAGTTCAATTTTTTTTTATTAATATATAATGTGTTGTTTCAGGGGTACAGATCTGTGAATCATCAGTCTTACACAATTCACAGCACTCACCATAGCACATATCCTCCCCAATGTCCATCACCCAGCTACCCTATCCCTACCCACCCAACCCCCAGCAACCCTCAGTTTGTTTTGTGAGATTAAGAGTCTCTTATGCTTTGTCTCCCTCCTGATTCTATCTTGAAACAGAGTTCAATTTTGATCTCTAATGTCTCCAAAATCAGTAGGGAAGGAAAATCACAGCTAGACTAGTGGCTTTCCGAGTCTATTGGAGAATGCTCAGGTGAAGTGTTGTAAACACTCTGAATAATCCTGATATTATCTTGTGTGTAATGCCCTTGCATGTATATTTCCTAGGAGGGGCTAAAGTGGAGGGAGATAAAACACTTTTGTGGTTGCCAAAATTTAGGTAAGAAGCCTGGGACTTTCTGAGAGTTGCTTGAGTAGGCTGTAGCCTTGAGTTGAATTCAAGATGTAAAGGGTCACTGCAGATACTTATCAGGAGAGAAAAGAATCCATGATTGCTAAAATTGTGGCAGGCTGCATTCTCCTACAAACACCCATGGTTGTCTCCCCTCAGTGACCATCCTGAAGGACACAACAGTTCTTAAATGGATAAAAAGCACCTCAGAGGATGTCAACAAGACATGTGAGTGAGACATGATTTTTTAAAAGGTCTCTTCAAGCTTGAAACACCTAAGTAGATGTTGAACAAATATGTGCAGTGAGATTTGTGCTCCAACTCAGAAGCTACCTACAAAAAGGTAACCTGGCATCTCCCTACATTTTTAAATTTGTGATTTTACTTACAGAACATGAAAAGCATTGCATTATCCCACCATCTGTGGAAATGTGTGAGTTTTGTTTTCTTTTTATGGTTTGTATGTTGGGAGAATGGTTGATTTTAGGGTCAGCATTGGTTTGACTCTGAATCTGATCCCTTGGAATCAGGGATTTCTCCCCCCATTGGCCAAAGAGTGAACAACTCTTCTGCTGGCTGTAGGAATATTAAAAGTTATTCTCTTAGATTTGGTTGATTTTAGTCAAGTGATGGAATTTTCAAACAAGCAGCGCTGAAGTGGTCTTGCCTCATATTGTCTTTTTCTTTGAAGCTGGAACTGTAGATTCTTCCCAGGGATGCTTGTCTAGAGGCGTGGAAACCAACGTACGTGCAGTTGAATTTTAGTATTGACTTTTGGTTAATTAGCACTATTTGAGATTGAGGAGAAGAGACTGTCAACAGAGACTCTTGAAAGTTAAAATACAAGTTTTGATTACCACTCCGTGCCTATTTTCCTGAGAGACAGCTACTGTCAGCCTGGAAAATCACAAACCCTTTTTCCTTTCTTTCTTACTTTGATTCCACACATTCCCTTTAAAAATTAACTTTTCTCTTTAATGCCCACTTCAGGTGATCTATGACACATCCTTATTTCAAGGTTCGTCTCTCTGTAGTTCATTAGACAAAGGAGATTTCAATGTCACAGGGACCTTTATTCGTTTAGGGGAAGAAAAGGCGTCCTTTAAAATAGTAAATGAGGGGATCTGTGGAAAGGCGAAGATATTTTTTCAAGACATTTTCTGTCACTTAGATCAATGTTAAGGCCATTAATGCTTTGATTTATGTTTGGGGGTAAGAGAACAAAGGAATCACACTCGATTAGAATCGGATTCCCCACGGATTATCAAGTAGAGGCATTAGAACGTCTAATTTAGAGACCATTTTGTAATCGTGCATTTGTGTAGCCTATCGATAAAAGAAGAGAAGTGTTGTGCTGTGATTTCCCTGTCTTGTTCCAGGCCAAAGCCCTGGCCAGCTTCTTCCAGCTGTGACCTTTGAAATGGATTTTAGCACTTACTTCCAATACCAGAGTAAGAATCGAAATATCTTCAAGGACACCAGGGCAGTGCAAAGTGACTGGTGACAGGGATTTGTGACAGCCCTCTCTGGCCAGCATCTACTGCCCTCCCACAGAACCAGTGCCTTCTAAGTGCACCTGCTGTGCTTTCTGCTTTCTCCTAACATAATCCTCATCTTGTTGCTTTGAAATGGTTTGGTCCTCTTCTGTCTTTTCTAGTTCCATGAGGAGAACAGCTGTAACGGCTTTGCTCAGGGCCTGGCATGCCTAGGGCTTCACTTAATATGTGCCTGATTAGTAAGGGGACAACAAAGAGACTGACGGAAGCAGCTTGTGAGGCACATGGACTTGGAGGGCTGTACTTAGATCACTTTCAGAAGTAGAGAACGAGAGAAAATGAAGCCTTTGTACTGATACAGATTTTCTCATTCTGTGTAACAACTCATAAGTTTGATTCAGTTATCTGTTTGGGAGGTAATGTGGACGGGGCCATTTGAAGTTCAGTAGAAGGTAGCCTATCAGTGAGGGCAAACTTCTATGCATGACATACACACTAGATTTCGAAGAGTCTTTCTTGGATTAAACAAGAAGAAATGAGATTTTTAAAAGTATCTCTTGCAATGAATTTTGGAACACTGAAAAAAAAATAAACTTCAAAAAAATAAAAAAGTATCTCTTGTACCTAGAGCAAGCAATGTTTTAAAATATCCCTCTGGGTCTAAGGAAAACATAGGGTTTGTTCTTTAAGTATCAAACAGAACATATTTCTTAGACACCCATTGTTTTCTCAGCCTGATCTAAAAATTGTAGTTAGAGCAGAGTAGAAGAAATGGTTTTGGGGACCAGAGTCGATAATGCAGTTGGGCTGGGAAATGCCTACAACAAAGAGTGACATGGTAAATTGCTTATCATTTGGAAATATTTATGCTAAATTACGTTTCTAATTATATACAAATTCACTAAACTCAAAATGAAAAAACTCATATAAATAAAATTTTGGTATACTAAAAAAATTATTATTGAAGTTCAGTCTGACATTTTGACCAATAGGGATTGGAAACTAGAAACTGAGACTTTTTTTCCAAGTTCTTTGTGGACTACAGAAAGTGCTCAATTCTTTGGAATTTTCAGATGACCAGCTCCTCTGAAGAATAACGGTAAACAGCTGATCTTTATATCCAAGGTATATTGATCAGTTTTCTAGCTCAGTACTGATCCTACTGATGAGGATCTATAAATCAGGATATATGCAGCCAGTAGAAAATCTGTAATAGACACAGAGGCACTTCTCCCTTGTGCCTCAGACTTCTGCTCCTCTGATTCCTTCCCCACAATGCATAAGACCCCAAGCCATTAGAATGCTAGTCCCCTTTCTCCTTTGCCATATTCTTTACAAAGCAGCACACTCAATTTTCTAATCTTGTTATTCTCTTTTGTCCCTGGGTGCTACTTTCTGGCCTGATTCTCAAAACCCTTGCCTCTGCTTTGCTTTCTCGAGGCAGCTGCCCTTGCTAATTTTTTTGACCTCCTCAACTGTATAAAGGTCATCTGTCTGCTGCCCTATCCAAGTTCATTTGTGCAATGAGCAAAGATGCAGACTGTTAGCTCTCTCAAATCTCTGTGCGCAAGAATGCTGGGACAGTATGCTGTCTTTCGAGTGAGACAGTGAACCAAGTAATTCCCTGGAATGTTTTCTGAGATTCCATTGTTAAACTCTAGTTTCTCATTAATGGCTCTAAATCGTCATGACTGGAATTTTAAAATTCTTTTCTGTGTGTGTGTGTGTGTGTGTGTGTGTGTGTGTGTGCGCGCGTGTGTATGTGTGTAGGGGTAGGATGGAGGCATTGGGGGTAGTTGAGGGGGCAGTGAGCACTGTTATTTGAAGGTATTTAGGCTCTGAAGGCAAAATCTAAAAATAAGGCGTCTTGCTAGGAAGAAAAAAAATGGAATGTAACTCTGAGTTATTGATTTATAGTGCAGTGCAGTTTTCATTTGTGACTTGCTCAATAAAAATTTAACAAGACCTTTTCTGCAGCAGCTACTATACTAGGCACTGGGCAGTTAGACACAAAGCTTATCTGGAGGAAGCAACTGCCCCAAGACAGACAGGCTATTGTAAGTGATGCTGTGAGTTTTGTAGTGGGGATACTTGCAAAACATTATTGTAGTATAAGCATTATAAAGTAAGCTTGTTGAGGGCAGAGCCTGTACCAAATTTACCTTTGTGAGTTCAGCCCCAGCTCAGTGGTTGGCACATAGTAAGTACTTGATAAATATTTAAAGATTGATTAAGTGAATAAATGAATGAGTTCTGTCCCCTCCATCTGTTTTGTCTTTGTCAACCATCTCTTATTTTGATATGTAGCTTTGTGTCTCTGAGACTGTTTTATGAATGTTTCGTTTATCTTCTATAGATCACTATTTGGCAGCTAGTTTTAAATCAGTGATATTGGGACGCCTGGGTGGCTCAGTTGGTTGAGCGGCTGCCTTCGGCTCAGGTCATGATCCCAAGGTACTGGGATGGAGTCCCACATGGGGCTCCTTGCTCGGCAGGGAGCCTGCTTCTCCCTCTGCCTCTGCCTGCCACTCTGTCTGCCTGTGCTCACTCTCTCTGACAAATAAATAAATAAATAATAATAATAAAAAATCTTTAAATCAGTGATATTTATTGATAAAAGAGTTTATAGCCATTCAGCACCTTGGCTTGCCATAATAGAGTAAGCAGGTTGAAAACTAATTGGGATAAATAGGACAGCTTTCAGATGCCAGTGTTTTGTAGATGATTCTCATGTGAGGTTCTCATATTTGATCGGGATGACATGGGAAAAGAAAGCTGAAGAAACCAACACCTTATACTTTGGGTCCTTCTTTAAGAAGAAGCAATTAAGTTGTGCCTGGTGGCTCAGTTGGTTAAACATCTGACCCTTGGTTTTGGCTCAGGTCATGATCTCATGGGTAATGGGATGTAGTCCCATGTCCAGTCTGTGCTCAGTGGGGAGTTGGCTTGAAGATTCTCTCCCTCTGCCCTTCCCTCCACTTGTGCATGCTCTCTCTATAAAATAAATAAATAAATCTTTTTAAAAAAGCAGTAATTTAAAAAGAAAAAACAACCACCTACGCATTGACATTCATGCCCATATAATGTGAAGCTTTGATGAAATGGCCATGGAAATTTTGGGTCAGACTTAAAAAAAAAAAAAAAAAAAAGGCAACATCCTCCTCCCATCCCTTTTTTCAGTTTTTGAAATTATAAAATGCTTCATAAATACAAAAGAAAATAGATGATATAAAACAATTATGAAATGAACCCCCCCCCCACATAGAAATGGCAAATGTATACTATAGTCTCATTCCACCTGACCCTGGGCCTCTTCCCTGTTGTATCTTCTGCCTCCTACACAGGAACGACCACTGTTCTGAACTAAATACCTGAGTTGTGGTGTATTTAAAAGTTGAAATCATACAGTAGTGAAAAAGGATGAACTACTGACTCACACATCAGCATGACTGATTCTCAAAGATACACTGTTGAGTGAAAGGCAAGCCACAGAAAAAATGTATACAATGTGACAGCATTTATATTAGCTTGGATTTCAAAAGAATATAAAATGTAACAGTATGTCATCTGGAGATGTATAAACATATTATAAAACTATAATGAAAAACAGAGTCATTTTTAAGCTACATGTGTATTTTTTAAAGTATATTTTTCTTAAAACTCCCTTTGCTCTCTTAGAATATACTGATGGTTACATGAGATCATATTCGTGCAAACAGGAGGAAAGTTTCATTCATTATGCTGGCTGGCTGGATGGAATGGAATACTGACAGACAAATTAAATGAAAATTTAGTAGCTTCAGGGATTATTTTCCTTTCATTTGAATTTTTCCGTAAATTTAAGCAACATCACAGGATGTTTTTAAAGGGCACATTTATGTGCTACAATTCTTTTTATAGAGCTACAAAACTGAAAAGGTCAATCTAAAGGCCCCATAACCCATTTTCACTTCGGCTTATTAGATATGTGGTGAACTTCCTGGATAAGTAGTAAAGGTAACACTTAACTCGTAATAGTGTGAGCAACATAGAGGAAATATCAGCGACTAGCAGATAGGCGGGAGCAGAAAACACAGGCTATCAATTCAGTGTTAATGATCTTAAAAAATTAGGGCAAAACCAGCTAAAGTTAAATGTTTAATGTGCCAGCCTCTGTGATATGTCCTTTTCTTGTTTAATCTTTTTGATGTCCCCTCTAGGTAGACGTTATTATCCTTGGTTTACAAATGAGGACACTGATGTTTACAGGGATTAAATTACTTGTCAAAAGTCATAAAGTTGGTACATGACAAGGCCAGGATTTTAATTCAGTTTCACTTGGCTCTCACTGCTTAGCTATTTCCAAAACTTAAGTTGGTTATCAAGGAGGAATAAAATGAGCTTTATTTTAGGTGTGTGGTGTGCTCTTGATTAAAATACCAAATGGAAAAATAAAAGCCAATTTAGAAATATTTGTGCTTCCTATTCAAATCTTCATGTAGATGGGAAGCTATTATCAATTAAATAATTGTTATTTATTGGCCAAAATGTGTAGCCCTGAGACCTAGGGACTTAGAAAAAATTGAACATGAAGTCAGAAGACTTGGGTTTGAGTTCTTCTCTCGCCATGATTAGTTGAAATGATATGACCCACTAAAACTTGGTTTATTGGGGCACTTGGGTGGTGCTATAGGGTGAGTGTCCGATTCTTGGTTTGGGCACAGGTTTTGATCTCAGGGTTGTGAGATTGAGCTCTGCCTTGTTGGGGCTCATTCCCTCATTACCACTTCCATTCCCATCCCCTTCAATCCTACAGGCAACCATTCTAATGTGTTCGATGTTCATCCTTTAATTTGTATTACAAATTTGAATTGGAATTTTGTGTGTAATTGTTATTAGGACTCTTCACATTTATTTTGGTTTCCTCCCTTTCAGATAGGGTCACATTTCTAGGCTCCCTTGAGATTGGGCATGGCCATGTGACTTGTTTTGACAAAGAGACATCAGCGTAATTAGTGTACATCATTTCTGAAGGGAAGACTTTGAGAGTCAGGGCGTGGGACACTGTACTTTCCTCTCCTTACTACAGTGACCATTGGTGATTCTGAGCACCTAATCAAGGTTTTGTTAAGATACCTTTATTCTGAACTGTGTATTAGTGTCCTATTAGCTAGAGGTCTTCTCATGAAGTAAGGAATCATGTACTGTCATTTGTACTGTATTTGTGTGTTTTTATTTCTATTTTTCCTTCCTGGCTCTGTTTCATTCATCTGTTACCTACGACTTTATATTATTCTCTGATATATATAAACTCTGATGGAACTTCAGAAGGGTGTTACTTGTTAATTAGTACATTGGTCTCTCTCTCTCTTTCTGTCTCTGCTTCTGTCTCTCTCACACACACACTTACCTCAAGGAAGGCTGTGTCCAGAGGAGTCCTAACTCAGATCCGCCCAGCACAAAGTAAGTGACTACAATACTCCATAAAATGTCTCATGATGTATTTTCTATCCAGCCTCAAAATACAAAAGCCTTTTGTTTCTATATGATTTTGCAAACCTCTCAGAGCTTCCTCCTGTGTGTGTCTAGGATTGCATGTTTTATGGTATCTAGGAGTTATGCTCTCCTAGTATTTGAGGGATTTAGCTGATTGCAGTTTGTTTTATCTGACTCATGCTTGATCTAATTATTTTGTATTATTTCTAAAAGATTTTATTTTAAAAGTTTTTAAAATTTAAAATCAACTAATTAACATATAGTGCATTATTAGTTTCAGAGGTAGAGTTTAGTGATTCATCAGTTGCATATAATACCCAGTGCTCATTACGTCAAGTGCCCTCCTTCATGTCTGTCACCCTGTTACCCACCCCCAGCAGCCCTCATTTTGTTTTCTGTAGTTAAGAATCTCTTATGGTCTGCCTCCCTCTCTGTTTTTATCTTATTTTATTTTTCCTTCCCTTCCCCCAAGTTCATCTGTTTTGTTTCTTAAATTCCACATATGAGTGAAATCATCTGACTTATCTTTCTCTGACTAACTTATTTTGCTGAGCATAACACTCTCTTGTTCCATCTACATCATTGCAAATGACAAAATTTCATTCTAAAAGATTTTATTTTTAAGTGGTCTCTATACCCAAAGTGGGACTTGAACTTACAACCCCTAGATCAAGAGTTGCATGCTCAATCCACTGAGCCAACTGGTGCCCCTAATTTTTTTTTCTATTGTGAACACTAGAGAAACTTTATAATCATTTTCTCTGCCATACTGTCACTACCATTATTCTTTAAATCAAATTTGCCCCAAGACAGTAAAGTTTAGGTTATTATATTCAAAGTGCTTGTGGAAATAAATTCAGAGAACACTATGTACAGAGATGGGATAGATAACCTGCTACTACAATTCTTAGTTCCCTTTAGAAAAAAAGTATTTTTCTGTAATTACTCTGTCAGCTCCCAGTTTGCATAAATATAATAAGCATCCTGATACCAAATTGGGTTCCAGTTTACATGCACCATTGTAGTCTGTGAACAAAGCAAATCACACAGACCTCAATTCTGCCGTTAGGAGATTTCAAGTAAAATGAATAAGCTACTTCTATAATCTCCCCCTCTAAGTGCCTTGTAGTGGTTTTGTCATACTGTTCTTTTGTTGGCTTAAGTCTGTAAGAACTTGGGACACCCTTTTCCAGCTTCATTGGCCTCTTGCTGTCCTGGTTGTTTTCCTTTCTGTCTTGTAACTCCTGTTCTGCCTCTTCTCCTCTTTTTAGGCCCATCTTCCTCCACATGGACATAGGTTTGGGTAATTACTCAAAGCTCAAGCCTAGACCTCCTCCTCATACATTGCATATTTTCTCCCAAGGCAGTATCATCTGTTTCCAGGGCTCCAAAGACACCTATGTGTAAATGATGTGCAGGTGCCTATTTTTTCCTCTCATCTGAGATCCATTCTTGAATAGCCGGTTGTGTACATGGCATTTCCATCGGGATGATTCAAAGACAACTGAAACTAATATGTCTAAAACTGAATTCATGATGGTGCCTCCATGTCTTTCTGTAGCTGGGGGAAAGTCAGGGAGAATTCTTTTGGGTGTGTGTTCTCCCCTGGTTTCATTGGTTTGTGGGGTGCAACTGGCCCCCTTCAGATGATCACCAGATCCCTAAAAGAAATGCTTTCTGAGCCTGGAAAAGAATGAAACAGAAGATCAGATGCCTTTGGTACCTGTCTTACATATTCTCACTGACCCCAAAAGTCACAGCAGAAGGTTCCTATATATGTCAGGACTTCCTCTGTCTCTCTGTCTGAGAGCTTTCTTTACATCCAAAGGTATGCTCAGCAGTACTGCAGGAAGGTGGGAGGGCTGGTGATTTACTACCTCAGGAGCAACCCTCGATCAATAAGAACTGGAATTGTTAGATGAATATCCCAGCTTTCTCACCTCTTGGGAGGAGAATCTTGAGGTGTGTTTTTTATATTCTCCCAGACACTCCCAGCAGGCGTGGACCCATAGTCCTTAGTAATAACCCACCATTATTCTACTAGTTCCTCTCCCACTTTTCCACTCCCTCCCTGTGCATATTGGTATCACCTCCAGAATAAATGATTTTCACAAAATTCTTTTCTCAAGATGTGCTTTTGGGAAAACTCAGGCTAAAGCATTCAGTATCGTAGGGAACTAACAGCCCACTGTGATGGTCTCCTACTTCCTTTCCCTTCAGTTAACACGTACTGACTAAATTTCCTATGGATGAGATCATTGAGCACCTTACACTGCCTTTTGGGCAAAGCCTTATGGAAAAGGAACACCAAAGTGAGCTGGTGAATTTAGCCACTACATATGAGTGTCTTGGCATTGGGTATAGTCAAAAGTAAAGGAACCTTGAGAAGATAAGTAGAGTGCCAGCCCCTGGCCATCTCTATTACATAGTACTTTTCTAGTGCAGTGTTTCCTGGTAAAAATTTCTCCAATAATGGAAATGTTCTGTATTTGCCCTAGCCAGTTTGTTAGCCAGTGACTAATGTGACTAATGAGCACTTGAAATGAGACTAGTATGACTGAAGAACTGAATTTTACATTCTGTGTAATTTTAATCAATTCAAATGTGGCTAGTATATGTTACTATAATGGACAATGCAGTTCTAGAACTTCCTATCTAAGTGAGTGGTGGTGATACCTTCCATTGTGTATTTTGTACATCAGATAAATAAGAGTCCACTCTAACATTTCTTGTCCCTCACACTCAAAATACAATTCACCACAAGGTCTTGTTTATAGCCACTAATTATCTCGAATTCCTTGGCTTCTTTCTATGGCCCCTACCACCACCGGAAACCAGACTACCATTTTCTGTCACTTTGACTACTGCTGGAATGCCTTCTAGTTTTTCCTCCCTATATTCATACTCAACTTCCTTTAATCTACTCATTACCTGATAGCTTGGCAAAATACAAATTATCATCACCAGGCTAAAACACTTTAATGTTTTTGAATCTATTTTAGATAAAATCCCTGCACTCTCAACATGGCTTACAGAAGCCTCATATGGCCCTTTCTACCTTTCTTCTAATTTCCCTTTCTCAGGATACATTTCTCATGAAGCAAAATACCAAGAACATCAACATTTTTATTTACTTGAATAATTAATCTACTAGGACACCATGTTTTTCATAGGAAAAATGATTTCACATGTATGTACCTTTAGGTACCTATTTTAAGAGTATTAATATTTTCAGGAAAATCATCTATGCCAGTGAAGGATTTTTTTTTTTTTGTATATGCTAATAGAACAAAGTTCTGGCAACCTAATGTGATGGTGGTAGGTGAGAATATATTTATGCAAATAGAAGTAAAATGAAAACTATTGGAAAATAAGTGGGTTCAGAAGGGAATGAGGAAGACAGGAACTGAAAATGAGATAGGCAAAATTTGAGAGACTGAAGGAATCAGTTTTTCTAGTAATCCTTAAAAAGTCAGGGAATTCCCAAATGAGATAGAGGAGGTTCTGGGTTGGGTGAAGTTTGAAAGATGCTTGTTAGAGCCTTAGCTCAGGTATGTGGAGTTGTGCTGTCAGCAGTACAGAGAGAAAAGGCTTTGACAGTACAGTCAAAGGATTTAATCTAGAGAGTAGTAGCTATGAGAGCGTTTCTTCCTGAATTTAAGGGAGTTGACCTGGGGTCATGTTAGAGATAGATCTATGTATCTATCTATCTATATCTATAGATATATATTTAAATTATATATAATTTGTGTAGAAATTTACTATATATAATTTATTATATATTTAGTTATATTACATATAACTTATATAGAAATATTAAGCATATTGATATATTTATAATGTTTAATTACCATATAGATCTAACAAATCTATCTGTCATCTATCTATGTTTCATTGGAAAGATAAAAGAGAAATGAAGAGGAAAAAATAGATCTGATGTGAAAGAAAAAGTATTACAGAGGAAAGGCAATAGGGGATTAAGTTTTTTGACCAGAAGGGGAATAAAATAGGAAAACAAGGGTGATCTAGAAAAGACAGAGTAAAAGTAAATTGAGTTGAATTACACAAATAGGCTTATGGCTTATATGTATATATTTATTTTTATTTGACCTCTGTACTGTTTGAACTCCAAAATTCCATCGTAGTGAAAATCACTGGTACACAGGATGCTCAGCGAGCACGTGTAATCCTGCAGGAGGCGCTGTGGGAAAACACCAGGAAATGCTTTTATGAGAGGAGAGGAGGTAATGTTCAGGGAGAAGTCCCCTGACAACCTAATGAGAAACTACTGAGCATTTCATGGAGAAACAAGATGAGGAGGTAGTCTTTTCAGTACTTCTCCTCATACGCATACTCTAACCCACACCAGTCGCCCACCCTCCTGACGCCATGACCTGAGTTTCCATCTGGCACACAGCTCCCCTCAGAACATTTACTTCTGTGCTTTTTCCTCAGGGCCTTTCAGGGGAACGACTTCTGATTAATAATTAAATCATGGAGGAATTTATTTAATCATTTAATAATTTATAATTATTGATTAATTTTTCATACTTTTAACAGTGCATATTTCTACTACGTTCTAGAGAAATTCTATTTAAAGAGAGACATCTTGGAGACATTTATGTCTTAACCCAATGAAAAGAATCAACAGAGAGCAGATCTCTGAACCAGGGGTGTCGGTGTTGAGATTGGGAAGCCAGGAGGTCTTTACACACCTAATCACATGTATATCCCTCTCGTGAGAACAAAAACCAGCTGGAATTACACAGCTCACTGTCACTTTATTAGCAGGACACTACTATTCCAAGAAATTCTTGCTTGGGAAGATAAAGTTAAAAATAACTTAATTAGTTATCTCAAGAATTTATGGAACATCCATTTTGTTTGTTTGTTTGTTTTTTTTCAATAATGGACCATGCAGCTAACATCCTTAGCCGTCTCCATACTAGGTCTCTCTGTGAGATTCAGCTAATAACTGGCCACTCTTCAAGACTCCCTTTGAAATCTCACCTCGTTCCACCTATCCTAACAACTCTGTCATGAACTTTGCTCAATCCCAGTCAAGGTCCCTCGCTCTCACTTCCCGCCAATGAGGAATTCACTTTAAACCACACCCCAAACCTCCTAAGAATCTTCTTTTCCTGCTTCCCTCTAGTATGCTACTAAGACTCTGTCAGGGTAGTAGTCCTTCTTACTGTAGGATTCAATAAACTTGTCTTTGCATCAGCCACAGGTTCTTTGGGGTGGTATTTTCAGGGACAATGTAGTTGACACACTGGTGCTGGTGGGTTTTATAAATAGTGTTTGCACAAGTGTCACACAGCAGATGCTGTTTGGATATGATGTGGGCTTTCTTAATCGAAAGGTCTGATGTTTAAAGATGCTTGTGGACTTCCCAGTATAGGACCTGCCATCAGAATACCAACATCTCTGCTTGGCAACTGTCTTAGGAGTCAGCAAAGAGCAGCCCTCTGGTACTTCCCCATGGCCCATGACCTCGTCGTAATGGAAGCTTTGAGGCATTAGAACTCTGTTTTACTGCCATTTAATCCATTAAGGTCTATCTCCAGAAGAGAACTATATAAGTTCATACAGAAATGATAAAGCGTATTGGGTATTTTTGAAGGGTGAAAAATGTGTTAAAACACCAAATGTTTATGCATTCATTTGTTTAAAATTAGCACTTGGAGTAATGGCTTCAAAGAAAGCATAGAGTAATTAGAAAATTCACTCACGCTCATTAGGATGTTTAGAGAGTTGAGATTAATGATTACAAAGAGAATCATACTCACATAAGTGTCATTTCTACTGCAAAGCATGAATGGTTTCCTGAGAGCAGAGGAAAGTTTATTTAACTTTTTGGGATGGCCAGTCCTCCATAATCAAAATGTGGTCTTCCCAGTTAGCAACTTTCACTCTTTATTACATGAATACTTCTATCTCTACTGATTTAATTTTGAAAAATGCACTTACTGCTGATTTGAAAATGCCCCATGCTTGCTTCTATCAGATTTGGTGATGTAGCTAGAAACCAGAGGGACCACTGATTGTAGGTGGTATTGAAAACAGATTTGTAATTTTGACTTAGGTTGCAAGATGGAACAGAGGCTTTTCTTAACTCACTCTGCTAGATCCTGGCCAAGTCCTCCTCAATGAACTCTTCCTTTGTGAAAGTGATATTATCTGTAATAAAAATTTCTATTTATAGCATTAATAAATGGACATTAAAAATGGCAGATAGAATTTATTAAGTCTTTGCTAAGTGTTCAGAGGACCCTGTGCTAAGGCTTTCACTGCATACTTAGATTTCATCTTTGCAACGCCTGTGAGGTGTGTGCTGTTATCATCACCATCACACTTATTGATTGACCGAGGCTTTAAAAATTAAATAACCTGCCCAAAGTCACATGGCTAGTAAGTGGCCACGTAGGGCTCACCTCAGTGTTGCTTGACCACAAAGTCCTTCCTTGTTCCCATCATGCCACATTGTGAGATGCCATTCTCTGAAGAGTGAGGACTTATCTCATATTGTAGTTCCGTTAAAGTAATTACCTCTGTACACATATTACACAAAAATAGTAATGTCTTGATTGATTCAAAAAGCTATCCAAGTTCAGATGGCTGCTGAAAAAATGCTGGAAGGATCACAGATAATTCAGTGAAAATGCTTTTTATTTCCTTTCAAAAGTGCAAGCTGACTGGGCGCCTGGGTGGCTCAGTGGGTTAAGCTGCTGCCTTCGGCTCAGGTCATGATCTCAGGGTCCTGGGATCGAGTCCCGCGTCGGGCTCTCTGCTCAGCAGGGAGCCTGCTTCCTTCTCTCTCTCTCTGCCTGCCTCTCTGTCTACTTGTGATCTCTCTCTGTCAAATAAATAAATAAAAAAAAAATCTTAAAAAAAAAAAAAAAAAAGTGCAAGCTGACTTAGGTGGTTTATCACTTACAAAAACCAAGGTAGCCAAGTTTCTTTCATTCATTTAATAAACTTTTATTCACTGTATGTTTACTGTGGGCTAGACACTGTGCCAAATGCCCTGTAGGCAGAGTGGAGAAAAACCACAGTCATCACTTTAAAGTCCAATGGGAGAGACAGAGAGAGATGAGGAATTTAACAATTAAAACACGGTGTGATAAAAACAAAGTAAAAAGTCTAGAAATAGAACTATGCAGGTATGACCAAGAGGTGCAAAAGCGATTCAATAAGGAAAGGACAGTCTTTTCAACTGAAGGCATTAGAACAATTGAATATCCACTGGCACAAAAATGAACCTCAACCTAAAACTCACACCTTACACAATAATTAACTCTAAATGTAACATGTAAATGTGTAAAGCTTTTAGAAGAAAACATAGGAAATATTCTTGACTGAGGGTTTAGCAAAGAGTTTTTAGATGTGACACCAAAAGCATGGTCAATAAAACAAAATCCATAAGTTAGACTTTATGAAAATTACAAACTTTTTGCTTTTAAGAGAATGAAAGGGAGATATTTTAAGAGAATGATAGGGAGAAATATTTGCTAATCACATTATCTGATAAAGGACTTGTAGTCAGAATATATAAAGAACTGCCTAGGGGCACCTGGGTGGCTCAGTCAGTTAAACATCTGCCTTGGGTTCAGGTCATCATCTCAGAGTCCTGGGATTGAGCTCCACATTGGGCTCCCCGCCCAGGGGGGAGCCTGCTTCTCCCTCTCTTCCTTGCTCTTGCTCTCTCTCCCTATCTGTCACTATCTCTGTCTCTCTCTGTCAATAAATAAAATCTTAAAAAATAATAAATATTAGAAAAAAAAAGAAAAAAAAGCACTATCTAAACTCAATAATGAGAAGACAACCCAGTCAGAAAATGAGCAAAAAATCTTGACCTTCACTAGAGAGGGTATACAGCTGGCCAGTAATCTCCGCAGCCTCATTAGCCATTAGACTACTTAAAGCCATAACTAGGTATCACCACACACCTATAATAAAAGCTAAAATAAATACCAACAACTTCAAGTTTTGGTGAGGGTTCAGAGCAACTGGATCTCTCATACTTTGCTGGTGACGATGCAAAATAAAGCATCTGCCCTCCAACAAAGTTTGTCAGTTTTTAATAAAGTTATATTTACCATATGATCCAGCAGTCACCTTCCTAGATGTATATCTTAGAACAATTGAAACTCAACACAAAAACCTATTCACAAATGGTCAGAGAAGTTTATTTATTTTTTATTTATTACGTTACATTATTTATTTATTTATGTTAATAAATTAAAGTCTATTTATATTTATTATTTAATCAATTAATTTAAGTTTATTATTTATTTATTATGTTACTTTATTTATTTATTTATTATGTTACATTAGTCACCATACAGTACGTTATTACTTTTTGAAGTAGTGTTCCACAATTCATTGTTTGCATATAACACCCAGTGCTCCATGCAATATGTGCAGAGAAGCTTTATTTATAATACCCACCAAACTTGAAACACTCCCCCTGTCCTTCATGGGTGAGCAGGTAGACCAACTAAGATACATCCGTACAACGGACTACAACTCAGCAATTGAAGGGAATGAACTATTAATAGACACAACAACTTGGATATATCTCAGGGGTATTATGCAGAATAAAATAAGTCTTAAAAGGTTGTAAAGTCTGTGATTCCATACGTATGGAAATTTTGAAATAACAAAATTATAATTATGCAAATCTATTCTTGAGATAAAATTTTATAGAAACACACAACACAAGGTGCATGTAAAATCTAAAGAAACCTGAGTAAGGTGTGTGGTTAAGAGTGTTTACCAAAGTCAGTTTCCTGGTGTTGTTAATGTACATGGTTATGTCAGATGATTTCAACAGGGGAAGCTGGGTGAAGAGAGTATTGGAATTTTGTACTATTTTTGTAACTTCCCATTAGTCTCAATTTATTTCAAGGTAATTTTTTTAAAATAATAAAGATAGTTGAGGATGTTATGAGGGTACAGAGATGGAAATAAAAGATCTCTATTTATTTGGGGGATAAAGGAATAGTAAAAATGTTGGGAAAAAACACAAGAGGCAGTAACAGTTAGCTGAATGTTCAGAATGAGAAGAGGTCTGCCCAGCAGGATAAATTTGCTCTGCACAGGGGTGTCTCCATGGCCAGCGTGTGGTCCAGGGGCTCCTCTTTCTTCATGGGAACACAACAAAGCCTCCTAACTGAGAATCCTGCTTCCTCCTTTGTTCACCCCAATTTTCAACCCTGCTTTAGCCTGAATGTTTCTTTTGAAATGGAAATCAGGTAAAAAGCTCACCTTCCACTTGGAGTAATAGCCCCTTCCTTACAATGGCTTCTGCAGTGGGCCCCTACCACCCTACCTCTCTGACCTCTGGTCTGGCTACTCCCCCTACACACCTCTGATCCAGCCTCATTGGCCTCTTTGTTGCTCCTTTACCACATCAGGCAGTATCCAGTTCCAAGTTCTCATTAGCTGCTCCCTCTGCCTAGCATCTTCTTCTCCCTTGTCTGCATAGCTCACTCCCTCCCCTCCTCCAAGTATCTGTTCAGCTCTCTGCTCTTACTGGGGCCACCCAAAAAAGACTTTAAAATTGTAGTGAATTCCAGCTAGCCTCTCCTACCCTAAGAAAAAAGATATATATATACCTTTTTTTCTTCCACTACATTATAAGTTCTATGAGGACAGAAATGTATGTCTACCATTTTGTTTTCTTCACTGTTTTATCCCTAACGCTTGGAACCCTTTTTTTCTTTCAACAAACTTATCTGAGACCCTGTATTCATTTCCTATTGCTGCTGTAACAAATGACAGCAAATAAATTACACAGATTTATCTTACTGGTTCTGGAGGGGAAGATAATCCAACATTGGTCTTATGGAACTAAGATCTAGATCTAGATGCCAATAGGGCTGCATTCCTTTTGGAGGCTCTGTGGACGGAATCTGTTTCCTTGCCTTTCTCAGCACCGTGAGTCTGCCTGTATTCCATGTTACATGTCCCCCTCCTCCATCTCCAAAGTGCATCACTCCTTCTTTGGCTGTCATCGTCTTATCTCCTATCTCTCTGTGACCCTCGTTTAGAATCCTTGTGATCCCATTATGAGGACCTTTGTGATTACATTGGGCACATCTCCATGATGCAGGGGAATGTTTACATTTTGAGATCTTTAACTTAATCATATCTAGATTTTTTTTTTCTGTATGGCATAACATAGGCACAGATTCTGGGAATGAGGACATAGACATCTTTGGTGGGGGCATTATTTTACCAGAGGACCTATTATTTGTTAGGGCCTATTGTATGTCTGGTATAGGCCAGTCAGCAATAAATAAATCAAAAATAAACAAGATAATTTTAGCTATTAATAAAGGCAATACAGAAAATGAAGTAGGGTGATCTAATAATCTAATGTGTAAAGAACAACTGCAGGGATAGGAATGGAAACCTATGAGGATGAAAATTTGAGAGAGAAAAAGGATGAAAAAGAACCAACCACCATGATCTGAGAGAAGATCACCTCAGGGAGGGAAGAGCAAATGCAAAGCAGGGAGCCTGTGTCTTGTGGCATGGGTACACACCAGCATGGTAGGACTGCGACTGGGAAAGTACACAGAAATCTAATTATCCAGCTCTTCTGGGCCTCACGAGGGGCTCTGATTGTATTTGGAGGTTGATAGTAAGCTCTTAGAGGGCTTTTGAGGGGGAGTGATCTATACTGATTTATGTTCTTTTTTTTTTTTTTTTTTTTTTACTGATTTATGTTCTTAAAAGATGACCATAACTATGGAAGATGGATTACAGGAGGCAAGAATGGATGTAGAAGACCTGTTATAAAGCTACCACTGATGGTAGTCCAGGTAGAAGGTCACGGTTTCTTAGATGAGGGTGTAAGCCATGGAAGTACACACACACACACACACACACACACACACCCCACACACACCTGGATATATTTAGCATGTATTTCATAGGTAACACCTATATCTATACCTATGATAGAATTATTTGCCTATGGGAAGAAAAGATTATTCCAAGAATTTTGGCCTGAGAAGTGGTGTCTATAACAATGCTATTTACTATGGGAATTTAAAGAGTGGATTTGTGGGGGGGGGATGCTGAGGGTTCTGTTATAAACCACCCAAGGGGCCATGTTGGGAGGACTTTAGCTATATGTATCTGAGGCCCAAAGAAGCAGCCAGGGATGGAGCACTTGGTAGTATAATGTAGCTTAGATGGCACTTAAAGGCATGGGAGTGGATAAGATCATTTAGAGAGAGAACAGGGGTAAAGTGATTATGGCAAGCTCCAGATAGCAGTAATAATAATAGTAAATTCTTATATGACACTGAGCTTTGCCAAGCCTTGTACTTTGATCTTTACATATATTAGTATTTTTAATCCTTGCAACAACTCAGTGAGGCCGTTCTATTATTAACATACTCTATTTATTTTTTAAAGATTTTATTTATTTATTTGACAGAGAGAGATCACAAGTAGGCAGAGAGGCAGGCAGAGAGAAGTGGAGGGAGAAGCAGGCTCCCTGCTGAGCAGAGAGCCCAATGCGGGACTTGATCCCAGGACCCTGAGATCATGACCTGAGCTGAAGGCAGCGGCTTAACCCACTGAGCCAACCAGGTGCCCATAACATACTCTATTTTATAGTTGAGAATACTGAGGTAAAGAGTTAAGAGTTCTGAAGGTCATACAGCTACTAACAGGACAAACTGGGATTCAGACTCAGGAAGTCTAATTTGACAGTCCATGGTCTCAAACATTGAGTTTATACAGTCTTGTTTCCATCTTAAGTAGAGTCTGACTATGAAGCATGAGAGTGAGTTTCTTGTCTTGCAGAGTCAAAGAAAGACTCTCAAGGACAAAGGAGAGTGAGAAAAGTGATGGAGTTTATTAAGCAAGGACACAGAAAAAGCTCTCAGGAGTGAGAGGGGTCCTGACCCAGTTACCAATGAGGGCTTTTCATCTCTGGCCTTTTATTAGGTCTTTACCAGGAAACTGGCTGGTGGTTTTTAGGTCATTGGTCTGGAAGTAGACATGATGCATAGACACTGTGTGAGAGTTTTTGTTTCTGGGACATCGATGATCTATAGATAGGTATTGATAGTTCTGGTTAATCTTTACAGTGAAATTTTCTTCTGAGGTCTGATCAGTTTTTACGGTTGTTTTTATTTTCTGTGTTCACAATGTAATTATTAGAAAAAACATTTTAACCCTAGTAATTGGGATAGGATGGTCTAAATTTTCCTGATCTCTGTATTTGTTCTGTCTCAGTGTCTTCATATCTGAAATACCCTCAGAGCCTAGGCAGGGGCCTCCTGCCTCTTCCTGCCTATACCTGAGCCATTTCCCTATTCAGATGAATGTAAGATTATGAACCAAGTTGTTATAGTCTACACTTGCTCAGTGTTCTATTATCTGAAGCAACTACTCTGATGCAGATTGGAACTGGAGTTGGCAGTCAGCAAAATCCAGTGGTGAGAGAGTCCACTTCCACAAAAATATGTTCTTTCCTTTCTTTTTTTTTTTTTTTAAGATTTTATTTATTTTAAGGAGAGAGAGTGTAAGGAGGAAGAGAGGCAGAGGGAGAGGGTGAGAATCTTAGGCAAACTCCCAGCTGAGCACGGAGCCCCATGACTGGGGCTGGAGAGAGGGGATTGATCTAATGACCCTGAGATCATGACCTGAGCTGAAACCAAGACTTAGCTGGCTGAGCCACCCAGGCATCAATGTTCTTTCCTTTCAATGTGCTCTAACTTTTACATTTTTAAAGAACTTTTTCATCGCTAGAACCAAAGTTCTTTATGCCGTGATGGGGTGGGATTTGATAAAATACATTATACATGTTTTTTTATAAATAGACTTCCCAACAACTCCTAGGAAATTCTGTGGTTCCCTGAACCATTGCTTGATAATCTGTTCACTTATCATGACAAACAACCCATCTTTGAAAGGATAAAGTATTTGGAATCAATTCTTAAGATGAATCACATTTTAATAATTACATAAGATTACTCATAAATTCAAGGGAGTTAGATTTGAAAAACTAAATAAAAATCAAATAAACCCAACTTATATTTTGCTTACAGCATGTTCTTTTATACACCCACGACATGTTTCTTTTGTGAACACTCAACCTGAAGATATACTGAAGGGAAATTTCCATTTCTGTGACTTTGTCAGTGACACAGTCAGGGTAGTGATATGCGATGTTCTTATTTCACTGTGTGGGACACAGCACGGTTTGCTGGTTAACTGACAAATGAATGTCTGTTCAAGACAATCTAGAGACCAGTGTCTGAAGAGTGAGTCAAAGGGCAGATGTCCCAAGGGAACCACCGACAAGTCTGAGTCTCCGGGGTCTCAGGATAAGGGCAGTGATGATGACAAAGCTGCCTCTGATTCAATATGTACTTCGTGGATAGTAATTCACCAAAGTCATTCACTGATAGTTGACTGAACACCTACTATGTTCCAAGTGCTAGGGTCATAATAATGAGAGAGGCAGATAAGGATTATTTGTATGAACCTTATGGACTAGTAGGAAAAACAGACAAATGACTAATAAAAGTTAAATGTAATGGGAGAAGACGGTTCTGTGGGGGGAGGAGGTGGGTGAAGAAATTTTGCTAGCTGGCTCTCACTGCTTTGAGGATCTGGCTTTGATACGTTTATAGGATCTTGGCAAAATACTTGAAAATTATTTTTGGTGTTAGTGTTGATCGGAGGATTAGATTGATTTGAATTTAGTTCTCTGGAATCCTTAAGAATCACAAGCTCACAATCGTAAAAATCTTACCTGTAGCCCGTATACTAAGCTACAGGTAAGATTTTTAAGATGGGAGATAATACTGGTATTTTTGTTTGTTTTCTCTAAGGTTTCCTACTCCTTTGATCTATGGACATCTAAAGAGATGCTAATTTTAAACCCTTCAAAAATTGCTTGCTATCTCTCCTCCTGAATTCTACTAAAAATAAACTGGGCAGGTGTGCTACTTAAGAAGAGGCTATTTTTTGGGTTTAGAGGAAAACACCCAACTGTGGGTACTGGGAAATTTGTTAATTACTTAGTTCATTCTTTCATTTGCATTCATTAAGGGCTGGAATGCATTTAACATTATGCTAGGAGCTTTAGGTTCCTGACCATTGTATGAAGAAAAATGGTCCCCAAGGTTTCCCACATCCTAATTCCAGAAACTGATAACTATGTTAGGTTTCATGGAAAAGGGGAATATAAACTGCAGGTGGAATTAAGGTTGCCAAACAGGGGCTCCTGGGTGACTCAGTCCATTAATTGTCTGCTTTTGGCTCAGGTCATGATCCTGGGGTCCTGGGATGGAGCCCCACATGGGGCTCAGGCTCCATGCTTAGCGGGAAGTCTCCTTCTCTCTTTCTCTCCCTCTACCCTTCCTCTCCCCACCCCATCCCCCGTGTGTGCTCTCTCTCTCTTGCTCTCACTCTTCCCCGCCCCCTCTCTCAAATAAATAAATAAAATCTTAAAAAAATATATTTTAAAGTTGCCAATCAGCTGATGTGAAGTGGGGAGAGGGTCTTGGATTATCCGGGTGAGCTTAATGTAATTACAGGGTGCTTATTAGTGGAAGAGGGTAGCAAAAGAAGGAGAATGAGAGAGATGGCAGCATGAGTAGATTTCATCCCAGCATTGTTGGCTTCAAAGATGGAAGAATGAGGCCATGAGCCAAAGAGTGTAAGTGGTGTTTAGAACTGAAAAAGATAAGGAAATGGATTCTCCCCTGGAACCTCTGGAAAGCAACACCATCCTGTTGATGCTAGTTTCAGCCCAGTGAAACCAATTTGTGTTTTTGACCTCCAGAACTGTAAGATAATACAATTGTGTTAAGTCACTAAGTGTGTGTTAGTTACAACAGCATCAAATCTATTGCTCAGACCACAGATGGTTCCTGTCCTCAAAAAACTAATAGACAGGTGGAGATGTTAAGAGTTCAAAGAAGTGATCTTACAACTAGCAAAATTGAGTGTTGCCCAGGGCTGACACTGAAATAAGGCTTGTAGAAAGGATAAAATACCCTCTTTACTGGGCAGGAATAGAGAATTGAGGCCATAGCCATTTTTGCTGGCCATATCATCATTTTGGCCAACAACAGATAGGATAATGCTTTGTGGGCATTTCCAGGGAGAGCTGAGGAATTTTCCAGAGATATTAGCAGGTGGACTTAGAGGTAGGGATGCTGACTATGTTTAAAAGAATCTAAGACGATCACATTTTAAATACCACCTGTACAATGACTTCCAAGACTTACATCTTATATATCTCTCAGATCTAACTATACACCCTAGATCTCCCCTTGAGTATCTTGATTGGCCAACCCCAAACTTTTTTTTCTTCTCCCTCAGTTTGTTCTATGAAATATTTGTCCTTTCAGTACATGGCACCTCTACTTCTCTAGGACAAAATCTTGGAAACTCCTTTGACTTCGTTTTAGCTCTTACCCTGTATCATTTTCATCTGGGAACCCAGTTAGCTTTACTTTTCAGTGTATTTACACTACAAACACTCCTCAGAACTAACTCTGCTGCATTCCTAGTCTTAGCCACTTTCACTATTAAAAAATAGTAGCCTCAGGTAGATCTGTGTCTTCCATCCTTTTCCACATGCAGTCTTCTCTTAACCATAGAATTCAGCATAGTCTTTGAAAAATGCAAATCATTATTTTCCGACAATGTCCAATCTCACTCAGAGCAAAAACCAAAATCAAAATAGTCCTAGGGAATCTACCCAAGAGAATTAAAGTTGTGTTCACATGAAAACTGCACACAGGTGTTTGCAGCAGCATTATTCATATTAGCCAAAAAGTTGAAATGACCCAAATGTTCATTAACTTAAAAGTGGTTAAGTAAGATGTCGTATATCCGCACAATAGAGTGCCCTTTAGCAATACGAAGAAACTAAGGATTAGAAACTGTTAAAACATGCATGAACCTGATAAACAGTAAGCAAAGTGAAAGAGGCTAGTCTGAAAAGATCACATGTTTTTATTCTATTTATATGACATACCTCAAATAGGCAAATCTATAGAAATGAAAGTACATTATCGGTTGCTAGGGAAGAGGATAAGGGAAGAGGGGAACAACTACTAAAGAATATGGGCTTTCTTGTGGGGTGATGAAAATGTTCTGGCAGTAGGTAAATGGTTGCCTGGCTTTGTGCATACACTAAAAATTCCTGACCTATACTTGGAGGATGGTGTGTATCTGAACACCACTGGGATTCTACCAGGAAGGGAGATGTTGAAAAGATGAACAAAAATGTCCGCTTCATCCCTCTAGGCCTTTGAGTGGCTAACTCTGTCTCAGTCTTCTCTACTTGGAGTTGATTCTGACACAAGCTTCAGCCAACATCTCAGCATGAACCAGTGGCTGTGGTCAGGTACATGCTGTCAATGCAACTTACTTCTAGGGACACTAACCTTGACCATCTGGGGACACTAACCTTGACCACACTAACCTTGACACTAACCTTGACCACTGTGTGGGTTGGGTTTTTCCAATGCCTCCAGCAGGTCCAAATTGAAATCTTGGGAGGATTGAAAGCCCTGAAAACATTTGAAGACCCATCTCCTCTTTATATGAATTTGAAAGAATAAATTACCATATTGAAAAAAAGTAAGTCCTGAGGTTTTCCATAATGACTACATTTTGTTGGAATTTTCTTTTCTGAAGCTATAAAATTAGTTCCTGAAACTTCTTCTGGTGCTTCTGCCTTGTTGGTATCCTAGGTACAAGCTTTATCCGTCTCTCTGTAGTCCCCAACAAAGGTTCCTCTGGGACAGTTTCTCACTGTGAATCTCATTTGAGACACATTCTCACTTTCTCTTTCATTCCCTGTTCCTTCTGAAAGGAGAGCCTGATAGGTCTTTGTTAGTTTTCTTTCTTTTTCCTCAGTCAGTTACATATAAATGTAAGGATACCTTGCATTTAAGTGAAATAAGTGTTTTTGTTTCTATAAGCATGTATTCCTGTTGTATTTAAGCGGAATATCTATGCTAGAAATAAGAAAAGTAGCTACAAAGGTCAGTAAAGTTTTGCCCTTAGAGACCTTAGAGTCTGTGGGAAGTACTCCCTCAACCTAACCCAAATTCATGAATCATTGCGTCCTGGTCACATGGCAGATGACATGTGTTTTCGATCAGGATCTAGCTGGGAAACCCCAAATCACATTCCCACCTTCTAAATTCGACCTTGTTGATATAGGGGCTGGGTAATTTTTAATGCTAATTAGAATCAGCCATATGTTAGAACATCTACAGTGAGTAGGAACTATGGTAGGTGACAAGAAACTCAGAGAGTAAGTGTAATTAAGTAGTTAAAGTCATGCAGCTGGTAAGGGTTCATCCTGTCGGCTGGGCTTGGAGAGTCTTGAACTCACTAGTTGGCTTAGGTTTTTCTCACTTCAGGTTAACATAAAATCCTGGTACTTTATGGACTGCTAGGTCCAAGGATAAAATAATTCTTTCTCTGCCCTAAAGGACTCTTTTTCATCTTGGTAAGGATTTACTCTTAAAGAGATGTTGAGAAAATTTAGAAAGGAGTTCATTGCTTTTGTTCCAGTATTATTCTCAAGCAAGTTGACATCCCACAGCAAGATTAGCTGTTTATTGAGAATTTTGTATTACTTTAATTTTAGCATTCGTTTAATAAACCCCACAGAAGAATGTGTTAGAGGCGTTAATGCTGCTCCATTACTAATTACTTACTGCAATAGGAGAAGAATATATAAAGTGCTAATCAAAAGGATCCACATATTGGGTAGAAAACAACACATTCGGGGCCACTGAAATGTAGATCTTCTCCACCATTGTCCTCTTTTAGCCCACTCATATCATTATCCTTATCAGAAATTGAAATCTCTATTAAATGGCACTTACACCAAGCAAGAAAACTACTTAATCTCTTTGATACTGATTATATAATAGGCAGAGAATTTTTTGAAAATATCCAACATTTGGTAGGGAATGGGGATGAAGCACATAATAACAGATTTGAAATTAAAAGTTTAAAATTTGTAGCTTTAAAATGTGGTAGTATATTAGTGAGTTATAGATCACTAAAAAAAGTCACTTTCATAAATGCCATAGTCTCTATCAGCTACCTGTTTATTTCTCTAGTCTAAAACCAGAGACTTTTCTCCAACTCTTAATTTATGAAGAATAGCTAAATTTTAAAAGAATGTCTCTCTCTCTATATATATGAATGTCTATATATATATATAAAAGAATATATATGTATATATAATATACATATTATACATGTATTTTATATATATATATATATATTTTTTTTTAACAGTTTGCAGCAGATAGAGCTAGTGGTCTCTGAAACACCCAAGGAGTTATTCCTTGCCTGCTTTATTGTAAATAGAACCTCAATTTTTTTTGGGGGGGGAATAGTAGTTATATAGGTTCGTTTCATGATTTAAGGTTAAGCTAGTCAAAAGTCACATTCTCCTACTAGGAGGCTTCTGAAAAAGATCAGCTTTCCAGATAAAATGACAGTTAGACCACTGCTATCCTGTCCTTCCTCTTTTAATCTCCTTTGAATGTAGACATGATGCCTGGTGCTTTAGCCATCTTGTGACCATGAGAGCACAAGCCACAGGAAATGGAAGGAGAAAATGAGCCTCTTTTATATTCTCCTCATTGAATCTGCCATGGATTTCCTGTCTTCAGACTTCTTATTATAATATTCAGTTTTAAGGTACATGGTTATTTTTGTACTTTACCATCTCTGGAATTAGTGCCAGAGGCTTAAAGACTATAGCAGGGGACACTTCCCATTTCTAAGAACTAAGGGAGGAGATGGGGGACAGGGTAGGTTTTAGCAACAAGGGAAAATCTATTTTCAAGATTTTATTTATTTATTTGCAAGAGAGAGTGTGCACATGAGCAGGGGGAGAGGCAGAGAAGCAGACTCCCTGCTGACCAGGGAGCCGGAGGCAGAGCTCAATCCCAGGGTCCTGGGATCATGACCTGAGCCAAAGGCAGACCAGCTGAGCCACCCAGGTGCCCCTCTACTTACTTTAAAAGTTAGCTTCAGAGCTCAGCACCAGTGGCATTTATTTCTTGCAAAGACAATTTTAGGAATAAATCACTTCTGCTCTTGATGGCACAGAGACCAATATAGAATGGAAAACTCACTGGCAATTTTTAGTTAAAATTATTGAGAAGAGCTAACTCTGAATTTGAAAGTTTAGAGATTTCTTAACCAGTTTATTTGACATTTTAAGGAATAGACAGAGGTGGTATGATACAGTTCCAAACTTAAGACATCTATATCTAGTAAAATTCTAAGTAGTAAACATGTTTCAAAATTATTTGACAGTATTTTTCTTTAGGAAAATAAAATAATTATGGGTTCTTAGTGCTGCGGTTTTGACAAAATATAATATATGAGAAAGAGAATCCCTCCTTGGTTGAGCTACTTCTAGTTGGGTATTTTGTTGGAGGTGAAGTTATTCCCACTGTATATAAGGTAATTCTGATTTTTGTTCCAGAAGCTATACAAGAAAATATGTTGTATGTCCTAATATATTATTTTCAAGACCCTTTAGCATGGCCTTCTAGCTCTGGGTGTGAAGGCCTTCCTTTAGATACCCAGATTGGCTTGAATATTAAATAATATTTCCTGTAAAAATCTTATAAATGCCCTCGTTCATGCAGGTTGAAAAAAAATCCTTTTTAAACCATACTAGAAGTATGTTCTACATTTTTTACCATGAAAAAAACCACAATATTTTGAGTCATAAAACCTCTGCCAAAATAATATATCAATTCATATCTGGATCTAAGACATTACGATTCAAGGGAGCTAGGCACCCATGCCCACACACTCCCACCCCCACAAGCATACCCATATTGTAGTGTTTTCAGATAGATCCTTCTTCAGCTCATATTCTAGGAACTATTTACTTTACAAGTTTCAGAGTACTGGGTTTCAGCTCCCAACTGGATTTTATAATTTAGAAAGGGAATCAGCTCTACCAGAATGAATGCTAACTATTGCTACCAGACGTGCTTATCAGTGTGCTAAATAATGTGCTTCTATGAGCATTTAGTAAGGAACTCTTCATATTGCAAAGCATTCCTTGCTCATGGAGCATTGCAGTTTTTGTTTTTAAAATGTATTTTAGGATTAGTATTATTCTTCATTATTTACTGTTAATTTTATGGTTAGTATTCTTTTTATGATCAACTTCTCTTTCTCTTAAAGGTTTCAATCTGATAGTGTCTGTCTAATATTATATTCAGGGCAGAGAAGGAACATACATTAAATCTTCAAAAGGGGGGGGTACCTGGGTGGCTCAGTGGGTTAAGCCTCTGCCTTAGGCTCAGGTCATGATCTCAGGGTCCTGGGATCGAGCCCCAAGTCAGGCTCTCTGCTTGGCGGGCAGCCTGCTTCCCCCTCTCTCTCTGCCTGCTTCTCTGCCTACTTGTGATCTCTCTTTCTCTGTCAAATAAATAAAATCTTTTTAAAAACCTCCAAAAGGGGTTGATTATTGTGTAGCCTTCTGTCACAAAGTGACTTGTTCCATCTTCAAAAAAATCCCATCAGGTAGGTAGGCCCTGAGTTACACTTGGTGTTATATCTGAGGAACTCCAGACCTAGAGGGACTTACTTAGGTGCTCAAATTGCTAAGACATTTTGATCCACATTAACCAAACTCTAAAGCCTAGGCGATTTCCAAATCATCATGTTCTCTCCAGAGAGTGAAAGATGATTGGCAGCTAATAGCTGAATGTCTTAGAAATGAGTCATTGAACTAGCAGTGTCCCTCCCTTCAAAGTGGTAATAGTCACCTGAGAAGTAACGTGCCACAGACTGGCTAAGGAAAAAACTAATGATGGAACCAAAACAATTCCTGTTAGACACAGGTCTGGCCTTTCAGCACCGTGTGTGGTTAACTTTGAGGTCAAGATCTTATGGGCTCCCTTTTCTAGTGTTGACTTACTTCTTGATTATGTGCAGTTGGCTCAACCTCATTCAGCTTTGGCTTCTTCATCAGCAAAGGGCAGTAATGACTCAAGCAGTTAGCTACCTTAGTACTACTTAGAAAGCACTCAGCTGGTACCTAGCATTTAGCTGGCCTCTGGCAAAGTTCTGGAGGAGCCAACGGCTGTCCAGGAACAGACTACCTCAAAGACAGGTCTTAAGCATCTGTCGGCCCTGGGACCAGGAGTGCGTTGGCAGAGGTGTTTCCCGTGAGCAAAGCACAAACAAAGACTGAAATGTTCAACTAGGAGTTGCCTGGGAACACCATGAATTAAAGAAATGACCCTCCATCTAATTGCTAACAACTGCTAAACATACACAGAATCAGCTTTGATTTTCAAAGGTGATAGATACCACCATGAAAATTATCTAGGTACCTCAATAGTTATATGTTATTTTCTCTAAGGAGGTAGTGCTTTGCAGTTACCTTGGTGAACAGCTGTGGTCTCTGTTTGTAGGGCTCTTCATGATTTGAGCGTCTACACTGTGCCTCATGGGCTGTAAAAGAAGCCAACTCACCCTGCTTGCTTCTGGTAAAGCATTTAAAAAAAAAATACAAAATTCACTCAATGAAACCACCTCTCCCAGCTGAAACTGCATCAGCCTGGATGTCGCTGTGCTCTCTGATGACATAGTCTCAATTTTCTATTCTCTGGGACGCTAGCAATCGGGAACTTGACTGAACACCCCCCACCCCGCCCCGCCAAGTTCCATATTCTTAGACATAGAAAAACAGTATTTTATGTGTAAGCTAGATCTTTGTTTTATCTTGTTTTACTTTTATTTTTACCTAAGTTGTCCTAGGAAGACCTGTTCAGCCTTCACAGCCTGCTGAGAATATTTGCTAAGTATTAAATTTTGCTTCTTATATTTATCCAGATAATTATCTCAAACTTTTAAGTGCTTCTTCTCAATTTTACTGCCTGTAGTACTTCTCAGCTGAAAGCTCTTTCCCTGTGCTTCTAATTGTGAGGAGGCATCTGCTTGCCGAGAAGGCTGGATTTGCTTTATGGTATGGTGTGTGAGATTTGAGGGTGTCAAGGGTCCTTCCTTGCTGCATACCTCTGTTCAGCCCTAGACATCCATCAGTAAGTGGCCAATACAGAGATAATAGTTGAATTTGAGAAACTCCTCCTAACACTATACTAACCATCCTTCCTAGGGTGGGAACTAGGAAAACGTGAACAGTACATAGTCCTCAGGAAAATGTCTGTAATTTCCTGCTAGCTGGGCACCCTGCTGCAGTATTGCTATGAACTGCTCCATTATGGCTAAAAGATGGAGGAGAAGGTTGAAAGGGCTTTTCCAATTAGTGCTTGTTCTAGTGGCGGTTGGATGACTGGCCTTGAAATTGGAACAGGGCAAGTCAGACGTGAAAACTCAGGGGAAAGCTTTCAAGCATCAGAAGTCTTTAGCTGTGTTCATACTACACTATCACATTCCTACAGCTGGGCAACCCTCATGGTATGTGGCTATTGGTCTCCCTGTACTTCCCCAAGCATTAAGGAAGCTCCAGCTCACTGGTCAACCAATCTGGGACTTTTCCTACCCGACTCTCTGTAATGAGAGTGCTACAGGTCAAACTAACAAGATTCAATTTGTCAAGTTCTTAGGCTTGATAAGAAGCCCCTGATTCCTAATGAAGGAGGCTTGTCACTTCTTTACAAATAGCCTTGAAGATCTGGGTGGTTCCCAGAAGCCTCTTCTTCTTACTGGGAAGATGAGTCACTGAAAACTGTCAACAACCATGGTATGAGGACATTGCTAAGAGAGATCTTTGAAATTCCCACAAAATCCCTGCATCACTGTTTTGTTACTAGCTTTAGCCTCTTGATGAATCTTTCCTAGAAATGTTATCAGCTTTCATTGACAGGAGTTTCAAAGGAGCTGGGACCTTCCTGAGAAGTGTTAACTTGAGGGATGGGACCAGAACTGGGCAGTAGAAAGAAGACCTAGAAGCAAAAATTGATGAACACCCATTGTTGTATAATAAATGGATTGTATAGCTTTGTGTTCCAACCTATCCATTATCCTTTATACTGTGCTCTACCATGGTTTTATCATTTATTTATAAACCTCAAAAGAATATCTTTTTTTCAGAACTTACACATGATATCAGGGTGGAAACTGACCTGCTGAGAAATTAATGGGGTTTTCCAGAAGTCATATGATAAGCGGTTTCTTAGAGAAGAATAAATTTTCCAGTTGTAGAAATGCCTTCTGGTGTTCAGTTTCTGTCCTCATCCTTCTGATCCTGAGTTTTCAGGCCTTCTTCCTTATTCTTTAATGGGTTTATGCTTCTGTCCTGGAGAGCCTGACTTTCTTCCCCCTATAGATGTCAGTAAGGACACCTGCACTTGAAGAGCAACTGGTGAGGAAAGCCTGGGGGTTAGAGGTGGGAGCCTCGCATGGTGCCTTGAGGGTCTTTAAAGGGATCTTCCTGCTGTGGAAACCAGGTGAATTAACTGGGAGAAGGCATGCTAAGGGCGATTATTTCCTGGTATTTCCATTGACATCATTAGTGACCCTCTCTAGCTTCTGCAGTGGCAAGAAGGGAATGGTTACCGACTGTGTATAAGGACCCAAGCCCTGGCCTTGCCATTTAAGTAACTCCGTTAGCTCCAGCTGTGCCCCTGAAGTGTTTGGCCTCAGGCTGTCATTGTACTTCCTCTGTCTCTTGATTTGTAAAGTGAATAAAGAGACCTAACTCTGAGTGCAGCCGGCTTTTTTGGTTCTAACTTTGGATGATATTAGAAGCCTTGTGATAGAGTGGAAATTACACACACACATAAGCAAACTTCCAGTGACATATGTGGTTTCGTCAGGCGGAGCTGTGTGGGTTTCAGTTTCTTCACAGAGAAATGCAGAGAGTAATATTTACCTTTCAGGGCTGTTGTGAAAACCAGAGAGCACACAGAAGGCCTTGACAAAGTGCCTGGAACGTAGAAGGTTCCAAACACTCCTTCTGATGGTGCTGTGACCTAGTCCTAAGTGATTAGGCAGATTTCTGTCACTTCTTAGGAGGGGACGTGATTCCAGGCTCCTCCTGGCTCCTGTGCAATGAGAAAGGCAGCATCGTCCTGGCACCTCGTGTCAACCCTAAGAGAGCCCCATTGTCCATTTTTTTGCCTCAACCCAACTTCTATGGGCCTGAGAACTTTCTGGACCCCTCACCTGGCTGAGACGCTCTGCTGGTGGGGAAATGTGGGGAACCATGGCTGGTGAGTTCATTCAACTCTGGGAAGGGTCAAGTCCTGTGGGCTAAGAGGTAGTCAAGGACAGCTTCTTTGAATGCTTTTTTGAACTGAGCAGGACATAGAGGTATAGAGAGCAGATAAAGGAGAGCTGAAGACACCCATTTAGGCTAATCTTCATGATTCTTAGGAAAATAAGCACCAACTGGGAGAGAAAACAAATCCATCTTAGGTTTTCATGAACAACAAACCCCTCATTTACAGGAAAATGGATCGTTTGACACCCTGGAGACATTATCTGGAAGAAGATAATTTCTTAATCTCTTGTGCTGTAAGAGCTAAAACCTATTTTGCAGTTCTAAAACAATAATGTATTCACTTTTCCTAAACAATGGATTTTCAATCTCAATATTGAACCTGGACCAAAATTATGTCCTCTAGAGGTCACCAGTGCACCAGATTTGAAGGCCATGGAGGCTTCCAAAATGCCTAGGAAAAGCCCAGTGTCCCGCTTATGTCTGAGTGAAAGAAAATAAGGCAAATAAATTATCAGAACAGCTGTTCTCCAGCTAGGCTCTTAAGAAATAGGAAATCTTGTCTTGAATAGCACATTTTATATTGATTTTTCTTGGTTTACTTTGGCTCTCTTACGCACTGATCTAACTAGAGGAAACTCTTAGAATGGTTAAATGCTTCCTCACGGATAGCTTAATTGTAGAAGCCAGAGAAGAAACTTTTCTGTATGGGAAAACGCCAGTTTTAGAAATGAGCTTTTAGAGCTCCCATTAAATGAGTGCTACATTCTGTGGTGCTCTGGCCGAGGAGTCTCCTCGGCTCAATGTCCTCAAAGGGCATGGGCACGCGGAGGTAAGCACATGGGAAGCGGCCCTTTAATTAACTGTTACATAATTTCTGCGTTGTTTTACGTGGGAGGACACTATCCCAAGTACTTGGATCTCTGCAGAGGAAATCAGGAACCGGCCGCAAAGGGATCCCTTTTGTAGTCAAAACATACCTTTCCTTTGGAAGAGCGACCATCCAAGGGATTGGCAAGCTAGAAGCCCCAGTGGGACTTTCCTTAGGTGGTTTGCCTTTTTAGTTATTCTGAAGCTCTCGGCTTGCGTGAAGCTAACTGTCTTCCTCAGAGAGAACTTGCTTTGAGAACAATGCTGTGGAATTCAGCCAGGGGGGTGAACAACAGGCTGCTGAGAGCCTGGGACATGTTGAGGCATAGCCCACGGCCTCTGGCTTGTGTTGCTCAAGCCCTGTGACCTGAGAGTTACCACCAGGGATCACAGCATTGTTCCTGCTGCTCCGGTTCCTCTCTGAGGAGAGGAATTCCTACATCAAGACTTTCCCAGGGTCCAGATACTTGCCAGTGCTGACCCATCAGGAAATAGCCTCTCCCCTCTGCCTTCCCACATTCCTTCCTGAGCATTCCCCAGCCCAAGGTGTGGCCAGTCCTCAGAAGATCTGCGGGTGTTGATTGACAAGTAAACAAAAGCTTCCTCTAGATAAGAAATCTCACAGTTCTATAGGAAACCTATTTGTTCTGGGTGGAGCTTTCTTTCTTTCTCTCCTTTCCCGCCTGCAACCCCTCTCACCTTCCCCACCCCCAAAGTCTACACTGCTGACTATGTAGTTTCTTACCTTTTTGGGGGGGATATGTGGAACAGCCAATCTTCATAAGTTTTGTTTGGGTAACTTCTTTTTATTACTAATTCACAAGGAAGTAAAACAGTGTCCTAGTGGGTTTATGATGTTCTTTCTCGGGATTATTAGATTTATTCCTTAGCACTAAAAAAGAACAAAAGCAAATTTTCATTTCTGAAATGCATTCCTTAGCTCTCTTAAAAGCTGACCCTTTAAAAGCTGCTAGTATTGCAGAGATACGGGAGCTCAGGGAAGCATGCCACTTGTCTCTCATTCTGGAGAATGCTTCAGCTTGGATTGTATCCTAGGGGAAATTTCAGAGTGTTGTACAATGTTTTAGCTCAGCGAGGTGAAGACTGGTTTCACCTCCTGTCAATGTGGGGCAGACAGGGAAGTTTCCTGGGACTCTCCTGTTTTATCATGGTTATCAATTGTGTAATTGTGAGCAAGTCTCTGGTACCTCAGTTTTCTTATTAGTTAAAATGAAGTGTTGGTCATAATCCTCTTTGAGGTCCATTTTGAAGCAAACATCTACTTTGAGAAATTAAATCCGTTCAATCACAGGCTACTTGCACCTTTGCAGGTGTATGAGTCCCCCAGGGCCCATGGAACGGCATTACCAAAAACTGGGCACCTCAAAACAAAAATCTAAAACCCAAAAACAAAAACAAAATACCCCACAAATTCTCACAGTTATGGAGCCTAGGAGGCCCAAATCATGCTGTAAGTAGGCCATGGTCTCTGATGGCTCTAGGAGAGAATTCTTCCTTGTCTCATTTACCTTCTGGAGTTTTCTGGCATTCTTTGGCTTGTAGAATATGCCTCCCTCGAGTCACATCATGGTTTTTCTCCATGTGTGTCTTTCTGTGTGAGCACCTGTCTGTCCTAGTCATGGGATGCCTGATTAAAAACACCAGTCATGGGGTGCCTGGGTGGCTCAGTGGGTTGATCCTCTGGCTTGGACTGGGGTCGTGGTCTCAGGTCCTGGGATTGAGCTCCGCGTCAGGCTCTCTGCTTGGCGGGGACACTGCTTCCCCAACCCCCTCTCTGCCTGCCTCTCTGCCTGCTTGTGATCTCTGTCTGTCAAATAAATAAATCAAATCTTAAAAAACAAACAAACAAACAAACACCACTCATATTGGATTAAGGCCCACTACAATGACCTCAGTTTAACTTGATGACTTCAGAAAGGGAGCAATTTTGCCACCCAAAGAAAAGCTTCTTTGGGATATTGAGTATGTTAAGCTGGTTATTTTTAAGAATGTATAGACATAAGAGAAGGACTGAAAACCAAGTCAATGTTACTGTTTTGTAGACCTTTACATTTACAAGGGAAATCTCCATTTTTGTCTCCCTCCTGTCCAGGAAGAGGAGGATGACTCAGTCTTTTGAAACTGTTATCAATTAAGAAGGCAATGCTAAAATCTGCATAACAACCCTACCTTGCTTACTGTGCTTTTCCTGGTAACTCCCCATAAAGGACTCTCCTTGGCAGCATCTTTTGTCTTTAGCGGAAGGTGGTATGTACGATGATGACACAGGCATTTCATAGTTAAGTTTTCCGAGTCTTTCCATGTATACAGGAGGTCTACATCTTATTCAATTGTTGTTTTTCTCCTCTTAATCTGTCTTACGTCAATTTAATGATCAGACCAGCCAAAGACCCCAGAAGAGATGAAGGGAAGACTTCATTGTCCCTACACTTCTGTCAAAACCCTACTTCCTAATAAGGTCACATTCTGAGGTACTAGGAGATTCAGACTTCAACATATCTGGGGGGGGGGGTGCGTGTGTATGTCACAATTCAACCCATTATAAGGAGCAATGAGAAAATCTCTGTGTTGCTTGTTTTCTCTGTGACCTCTGCATCCGTTCTCCATGTTGTTCTGTGACCTGAGAGTCACGCCTACATGGATCACACCAGGCCCTCCCCGCTCCTTGTCCTCCGGCTTCTAGTTGGCTTGGCCAATGGCAAGGGATGGGATGAAAGAGGATAGAGGGTAGAGGTTGGGTATTTTTTCCCCCCGAGGATAGGAGGGCATCATCTTATCTGGCTGCATCCTATAAGGGCACCGTATTTACACAGGTTTCTTTGTTTCTGGGGACCCTTAAGAGCTTCTTCAAATGTTTGAGCTTAATAATTCTTCAGTAATTGTCCCCCACCCCCTTCCCCAAACCTGTTATTCACATTGGTTTCCCTACCCATACTTTAATAGTGTTCTCTTTATTAAACTCTTCTCATATTATTCACTTGTAGTGGACCATCTGTTTTCTGCAGGGATCCTAACTCTGCTCTTAATGACTGAATTGTTTTCTAGAAATTTAAGGTTTTAGTTTGGTTTGGAAGACGCTAGCTAGGCAAGCAATTTGATAAAACCTGCTGGGTGATTCCTAGTCCAAGAAACTTCCAAAAGGCCAGGTCCAAATCCTTTATAAAGCCAAACTAGCAATACAGTTAAGCAGACTTGATGGATATTTGGATGATATAGCTTTAGACATCTATAGGTTCATGGCCATTGTGGTACAGCCTCCCCGGGTAATTTCATATCCTTGAGCCAGGTCTGATTTCACCTGTTAAGTGAGGAGGACCAAGGTTGCCTGGATATTTCTGGTCTTGTCTCCGCTTCCTTGAGGGATTTCACTTTGTTCTATCTCCCAGTGATCATCTCTCTTTCTCAATAATGCAATGTCTTCCTTTTTAAAAATTGTTTTGCACTTTACAATTTCAAATGCTTTTTAGATCATCTCAGTCTTTGTCAACGTAAGTGCTAAGGAGAGACTATCTACAGGTCTCTGATTTCCAAATAGAAAAAAGAAGCGTAAGTATGCAATAGACTGATGAAAAACTCTAGAATGACCTATTCTTAGACTACTCTGTGAAGTAAATAGTATCATTTCTTTCACCACTGGAGAAAACTGAGTTTTGACTGGTTCAGTAAATCTTTTTGCTTACTCAACTACCCATGTTTTCACATTCCATTATTTGCTTCTAAAATGTTACATTTATTTTCACTGTAATGTTCATCAGCCCTTAAAGACGAACATCTGTACCATGTGGTCAAGGACTTGGCCTGTTTCCTCTTCTCCTCTCCAAGCTAGTCCTTAGTACTCAGCATACTGACCTCATAGCTTATTCCTTACTTCACTGACTGCATGGCTCCTCATAAACCCATTTATTTCTCTGTGTCTGATATTTCTAGGGCTTTCTTGGAGCCTTCAATATTATCTTCTATGCTTGAAGTTCCCCCCTCCCCCGTCCTCCCTTCACTGTGTTTCAGACTCTTTTATCTACCTGTATCTATCTCTTCTATCTATCTATCTATCTATCTATCTACCTATCTATCTATCTATCTAACTATCTCTTCTATCTACCTGCACTGCCATGAGTGTTGCTTTCACTTTGCTTGGACCTGCAGTAAAAATCTATCCACACTTCAGTGTGCTAACAATATCTTTTGAAAGCCTGTTATGCACTGGCTTAGCAGAACTCCACTGTGGTCATGAAAACGGACACCCAGATTTAAGGGTGGGAATTACACCAAGGATATGAAATGTCTCTTAAAACGTACAAGGGAGATGGGCACGTTACTGGGAAACAAACACTTGGAGCATTTGTGGCTTGAGTTTCTAGTTTATACTCAGAGAATTCTGAGTTGGTTTGCATTAGAAATCTTATTATCCCTTTTAAGGGATAAAGAAAAAAAAAAGGGAGAAAAAAAAAAACCAAAACACCAAACCCTCATTACAGGGTAGAAAGGTTTCCTTGGGTATCAAGTAGCTTTTTCCAAATCACATTTGGCTTGCTAAAGTGTGAAGGGATAAGAAATGCTTGAATTCTGATTTCCTCAAAGCCCACTTGGGTTTAAGTAAGAAATGGAAAACATCCTACTAAATGCATTGTGAATTGTTTGGGAACTCAGACATTTGGAAAGGCACTTAAGATATTTGAGAATGCCCAAGTTGGTTTCAATTTTACTCTGGACATTTTCTAAGTACATCATTGCCTGCAAAGTTTTATTATTGTAGGCACAATAACAGCGAGGGCTTTTTTTTTGTTTTTTTCTCCAAGATGTAAAGTGATATAAAAGAGAGAAGGAAACCTGGTGAGAATAAGAATAACCAAACCTCAAGAACTCTTATTTCTAGTTCACTTCGGGGCTTAAAAGCTTGGAGCACGAGCTTGTGTCCATGATAAGGCAAAAGGTGGTGTGAACTGTGTTCAGATCTTTCTATTTGTGTATTTTGTGTTGCATTCCTGCTCCAGCGCTTAGACTGACTGCCCACTGTCCACCGAATCAGGTCTGAGCTTCTCTCTCGCGAGTTCACAGCTGTCCACAGTAGTACCCAGCCTGGTTTCCTGCTGCTGCATGAAGAATGGTGTCAGAAAAAAGCTCAGCTGAGCAAGACCATCCTGGAAAGGGTCAGACCTGAATGGGATGACTTCTCTGGGACAGAAGAGGAGCCCGCAGACAAGGTTCCTAGGGGTGCAGAGTCCCCCAGACAGGTTACTGAGGCAGGGACTGACGTTCAGCTTCCTGATCTCAGTAAAATGTGAGGACTAGGTTGCAGGAGTACAGCAGAAACCTTGTTCTTTATGCAAGGGCACAAAGGCCCAGAGCACCTAGTGGGGAGACTTGAAATGCCATGCTTGAAGCTGCTGCACAAGTGCCCTAAGTATGAAACAGGAGTGGTCTGAAAAGCTTAAACATCTGGAAGCTGAAGGCAAGGATCACAAGGCTCCAGGGCTGGAAATTGGGAGGTGGGAGGCAAGACCCCCCCTTCCCTGTGCTATGGCTTATTTTAAGCCTCATCTGTGTTCTTGGGGCTGTAGACATGCCTGGGCATATCTGACGGATTAAAAGGAAGAGCCAGAAGGAGTGTGTTTGCATAAAAAACTGAGATGATATCTGGTGCAAGTGGCTTTCTCCAGCAAAAGGGTGGGGAGAGTGGGTGAGTATGCATACAATACGGGCTGTCACTCTGTCATTAGCTCTCCCTGTACAGATTTATGCCTGAGTCCTAGGTTCGGAAGAGGCTGCAAATAAAATTGGGAGGGGTTGTTCTCTTGCAGAATTTGAGCAAAAATTAGCACTGTTTTGGGACCAATGTACAGAATAACATGAAACTGAGAGACATTGTTCCAACTCTGTTATGAGACACATCAAAGCTTTGCTGCCCTAGGGGGCTTTTAGAGGGGATACTGCCATTTTTTTTTTTAAATTGATGATTAGCACATCAGAGATTTAATCTGGAAAAGAGATAAGTAAAGCCCACTTCATGTAAAATTGTAATAACTAATGAGATGCATCACTGTATATTCCTCCAAGATACTTATTTTATTTTTTCTTCTTTAAAAATCATAGGAAATTTTCATTGGGTGACTTATAACATATTAAGAAGCTGTATTTGTTTAATCCTTATTTCTGTGAAGTGTTAGGTCTGTAAGAAAAGCCTATTGCCTAATAAAAAGTGCAACAGATTTTTTTTTTTACATACTTTAGTTAGTGGTAAACATGTCGATATTATTAAGCACAAAAGCCGTAGATCTTGTCTTCTTGGCACTTCTTTTGATGTATTAGAGCCAATATCCACTCTTTCTATGTTTACTATGATATGTTTACTATGATATCATTATGGATGATTATTATATTTATCACAATTATATAATTTATTGTATTAAAAATATTTTTGTATGCCTCTAAGGAAGGCAAAACCATTTTAGAGTTTGACATTTTTTTCCTTACAATGGCTGATTAAAATAACAAAGGAAGATTCTGAAAGAGTCCAAAGAATGGACTCAAAAGGCCTGGAATTAATGAATGAATAAATAAATAAATAAATACGAAAAGATAAAGAAAGTAGAGTTGACTGATGAATTTAACTGTCTATTGTACTGATTCTAGTAGTCAGTCATTGGTTTGGGCTACCTTGCCATATATCCGAGGAACCCCAAGAGCCGCAATAGAATATTGTTTCATAGAAATAGTTTGTATCTAATATAGGAGCTTAAGAATTAAAAAAATGTGAAATGTTCGTCTTCTCAATGTTATATTAATGTTGAGGGAGGGGAATTCCCAGCCTGATATGCAGGCTAATTCCTGGTGTTTCAAAGACCTGAACTTCTTTTGAAACTAGGTAAACATTTTTGTGGCTCAAAGGACTTTTGCTTTAAGACTCCTATGAGAATGGAATCAAGAGAACAAGAAGAAAAAAAAGGTAATGTAAAATATCAGTGAAAGGCTTTGGGTAATGGAGCCTGAGTGCTGGGAGGACATTTGAAGTATGGTGACCAGATATCTAGTTTGCCCAGGACTGAGGAGTTTCCTGTGATGCAGAGCTTTCAGTGCTGAAACCTTTCATGACAAGGGGAACCCATGGTCACCAGTTGTTGAGAACATGCTTCCCAACTTCTTCTCTTTACACATGAAAAAGTAAGGTCCAGTTAGATGAAATGACTGACCAGTGGCTGAATCAAGATGACATTCCAAATCTGGTGTTTGCCAATACCCCCCTCCCCCCATTGTGTCATTAAAAACCAAGGAAAAGAATAGACAAGCTATGTGAGATATGAGTGACCACAGGAAACAGATGCCTTTACTCATGGAGGTACAACTGCAAGGCATTCTGGGAATTCAGATTTGGGCAGTTACTGCCAAGACATGGTTGGGGCCAGCTGTAGGCAGACTCACCGAGGTGTTCCTTACACTGTTTAGTGAACAGCGTTGCATTGGTTTCCTAAGGGTGCCGTAATAAGTTGCCACAAACTCGGTGGCTTAAAAAGCAGAAAATTATTTCCCCAAAGTCCTAGAGGCCAGAAGTATAAAATCATTGTATCAGCAGGGTCACATTCCCTCCAAAGGCTCTATGGGAGAATTTTTCCTTGTGTCTTCCAACTTCTCAGGGCTCCATTCATTTCCTGGCTTGGGGCTGCATCACTCTGATCTCTGCCTCCATTTCTGCATCTTCTCTTTTCCCCTTCTCTTACAAGGGCTCTTGTCATTGTGTTTAGGGCCTACCTTAATCTAGAGGGATCTCATCTGAAATCTTTACCTTAACTGTAGCTGTAAAGAATATGGTCAATCTTAGCGAATGTTTCATATGCACTAACAGAGGGTGTGTATTATACTGTTGTAACTAAAAATGCCAATTAGGTTCAGTTAGGTGACGGGATAGTTCAGATTTTCTGCGTATTGATTTTCTGTCTACTTGTTCTGTTAATTACTGAGATGGAGGTATTACAATCTCCAGTTATGACTGTACATTTGTTTGTTTCAGCCTTTCAGTTCTTGGAGTAGGTTTCTCTTTTCAGGTTCATGGAGCAGTTGTTTCACGTATTTGGAAACTCTGCCGTTTGCTGAATGGATGTTTAAAATTATAATGTCTTCTTGAAAAATTGACCCTGTTAACAATTATGAAATATTCTTCTTTATGCCTGGAAACATGTCTGGTTCTGAAGACCACTTTTTCTGATATAATATAGTTACCCCAGCTTTCCTTATATTGATGTTTCTACGGTGTATTTGTTTTTCATCCTTTCACTTTTAAGCTATTTATGGATTTGTATCTAAAATTGGTTTCTCCTAGACAACGTCTAGTTTGGATCTTGATTTTTTTTTTATCCAATTTGGCAGTCTTTGTTATTTAATTGGAACATTTGGCCTTTAATAATTAATGAAGTCATTGATATGATTTGGTTTGTATGGTCGACTCTTGAACAACACTGGTTTAAACTGCGCATGTCCACTTGTATGCAGATTTCATACAGTTCAATACTGCAAATGTATTTTCATTTCCTTATGATTTTTAAAGATTTATTTTAAATTTTTTAAGATTTTATTTATTTTTTTTTGAGAGAGAGAGAGAGTACATGAGTGAGAGAGAGAGAGCAGGAGCAGGGGAAAGGGTAGAGGGAGAGGGAGAAGTACGCTCCACATTGAGCAGGGAGCCTGATGTGGGTCTCAATCTCAGGAACCTGGGATCATGACCTGAGCCAAAGGCAAACGCTTAACTGACTGAGCCATCCAGGCACCCTCCTTATTATTTTTTAAATAAAGTTTTCTTTAACTTACTTAATTGTAAGGATACAGTATATAATAAATTTAATGTACAAAATATATGTTAATCAACTGTGTGATTGGTAAGACTCTGTGCAGTAGTAGGCTATTAATAGTTAAGTTGGTGGGAAGTTAAAAGTTATAGGAGGATTTTTGGCGGTACCTGGGTGGCTCAGTCGGTTAAGCATCTGACCCTTGATCTCAGCTCAGGTCCTGATCTCGGAGTTGTGGGTTTGAGCCCATTGGGTTTCACGTTGGGCATGGAGCCTACTTAAAAAAGAAAAAAAAAAGTTATAAGAGGATTTTTGACTTCATGGAGAGCTGGGTCAATGCCTCAACCCCCTAGTTGTTCAAGGACAAGTGTATATACCATCTTACTGCTATTGCATCTTACTGTTTTCTATGTGTTCCAACTGGTGTTTATTTTTGTTTTTGTTCCTTCCTTTTTGCTTAAAGAATTTAAGAATCCTTGTAGTAAAATTCCTTGTAGTAAAATTTGTTTACAAATTTAGTTAGTCTGAAAAAGGTTTTATTTTTTACTTATTTTTAAAATTTTTATTTTTTTGAAGATTTTTTTATATGTATATGAGAGAGAGAGATCACAAGCAGGGGGAGGGGCAGAGGGAGAAGCAGACTCCCTATTGAGCAGAAAGCCACACATGGGGGTGGATCCCAGGACCCTGGGATCATGACCTGAGCTGAAGACAGCCGTTTAACTGACAGAACCACCCAGGCACCCCCTTAAAAAGTTTTTAGTTGGCTTTTAGTTTGAAAGATATTTTCGCTATAAAGAATTTCATGTTGTCAATTATTTTCTGCCAACTTGTAAAGATGCTGTTCCATTCTTTTTTTGTCCTTTGTCCAAAATGTAATTTTGGAAAATAAATCTATACTAAATTTTATCATTGCTTCTCTGGTAAGTGTGTGCTTTTCTTTGAATAATTGAAAAATTTTCTCTTTCTTCCTATATTTTAGCACTATTATGAAGTGCTTAGAGGTGTGTGTGTACGTTTGCATGTGTGTGCATGCACACATACATATGTGTATTTATCCAGCTTGGGTTTTATTGAGCTTTTTGGATCTATGGGTTTATAGTTGTCATCAAGTATGGAACAGTAGGCCATCACTCCCTCAAATATTTTTACTCATTTTTCCTGTTCTGACTGTAATACCCTGCAACCATTTTTCTCCTGGAATTCCAGTTACATGTATGTTAGACCACTTGGTGCTATCATACTTGGTTATGAAGTCTCTGTTCATTTTCTCCTTTTCTTTTAGTATTTTTCTCCTTGTATTCTTCATTTTGAATAGATTTTTTTTTTACTGTCTTAGAGTTGATTGATACTTCTTTCACAGAATCTAATCTACTATTATATACTAGTCAGCATAAATTTTTATCTCAGGAAGTTACATTTTGTTCTTCTTTATATCATCTATTTCTTTCCTCATTATGTTCATGTTATCTTTGACATCTTAGTGTATGTAATACTTATAATCACTGTTTTAATGTCCTTGTCCTTTAATTATATCATCTCTGTCATTTTGGGGCCTCTTTCTTTTGTCTGATTTTTCTCTCAATTATTGACATTTTCCTGCTTCTTTGTATTCTAGCATTCCTTCCTTCCTTCCCTTTCCTTCCTTCCATCCTTTCTTCTTCCCCTCCCCTTCTTCCTCCCCTCCCCCCCCATCCTTTCCTTTCTTTCATTTTTGGATGCTGGATATTGCAAATTTTTCATTGCTGATTGCTCATTATTATTATTTTTTAACTTTTATTAAATTTTTAAAATTTTTTATAAACATATAATGTATTTTTGTCCCCAGGGGTACAGGTCTGTGAATCGCCAGGTTTATACACTTCACAGCACTCACCATAGCACATACCCTCCCCAATGTCCATAACCCCACCCCTCTCTCCCTCCCCCCAGCAACCCTCAATTTGTTTTGTGAGATTAAGAGTTACTTATGGTTTGTCTCCCTCCCAATCCCATCTTGTTTTATTTATTCTTTTCCTACCCCCTAAACGCCCCATGTTGCATCTCCGCTTCCTCATATCAGGGATTTCATCTGATAGTTGTCTTTCTCTGATTGACTTATTTTGCTAAGCATAATACCCTCTAGTTCCATCCATGTCATCACAAATGGCAAGATTACATTTCTTTTGATGGCTGCATAGTATCCCATTGTATTTATATACAACCTCTTCTTTATCCATTCATCTGTTGATGGACATCTAGTTTCTTTCCATAGTTTGGCTATTGTGGACATTTCTGCTATAAACATTTGGGTGCACATGCCCCTTCGGATCACTACATTTGTATCTTTAGGGTAATTATCCAGTAGTGCAATTGCTGGGTCATAGGGTAGCTCTATTTTCAACTTTTTGAGGAAACTCCACACTATTTTCCAGAGTGGTTACACCAGCTTGCATTCCCACCAAATAGTGTAGGAGGGTTCCTCTTTCTCCACATCCTCACCAGCATCTGTCATTTCCTGACTTGCTAATTTTAGCCATTCTGACTGGTGTGAGGTAGTATCTCATTGTGGTTTTGATTTGTATTTCCCTGATGCTGAGAGATGTGGGGCATTTTTTCATGTGTCTATTGGCCATCTGGATGTCTTCTTTGCAGAAATGTCTGTTCATGTCCTCTGCCCATTTCTTGGTTGGATTATTTGTTCTTTGGGTGTTGAGTTTGCTGAGCCCTTTATAGATTTTGGACACTAGCCCTTTATCTGATATGTCGTTTGCAAATATCTTCTCCCATTCTGTCAATTGTCTTTTGGTTTTGTTAACTGTTTACCTTGCTGTGGAAAAGCTTTTGATCTTGATGAAATCCCAATAGTTCATCTTTGCCCTTGCTTCCCTTGCCTTTGGAGATGTTCCTAGGAAGACATTGCTGCAGCTGAGGTCGAAGAGGTTGCTGTCTGTGTTCTCCTCAAGGATTTTGATAGATTCCTTTCTCACATTGAGGTCCTTCATCCATTTTGAGTCTATTTTCGTGTGTAGTGTAAGGAAATGGTCCAATTTCATTTTTCTGCATGTGGCTGTCCAATTTTCCCAACACCATTTATTGAAGAGGCTGTTTTTTTTTTTTTTTTTCTATTGGACATTCTTTCCTGCTTTGTTGAAGATTAGTTGACCATAGAGTTGAGGGTCTATTTCTGGGCTCTCTACTCTGTTCCATTGATCTATATGTCTGTTTTTGTGCCAGTACCATACTGTCTTGATGATGATAGCTTTGTAAAAGAGCTTGAATTCCAGAATTGTGATGCCACCAACTTTGGCTTTCTTTTTCAATATTCCTTTGGCTATTCGAGGTCTTTTCTGGTTCCACATAAATTTTAGGATTACTTGTTCCATTTCTTTGAAAAAAATGGATGGGATTTTGATAGGGATTGCAATAAATGTGTAGATTGCTTTAGGTAGCATAGACATTTTCACAATATTTATTCTTCTAATCCAGGAGCATGGAACATTTTTCCATTTCTTTGTGTCTTCCTCAATTCTTTCATGAGGACTTTATAGTTTTCTGAGTATAGATTCTTTGCCTCTTTGGTTAGGTTTATTCCTAGGTATCTTATGGTTTTGGGTGTAATTGTAAATGGGATTGACTCCTTAATTTCTTTTTCTTCTGTCTTGTTGTTGGTGTATAGAAATGCAACTGATTTCTGTGCATTGACTTTATATCCTGACACTTTACTGAACTCCTATACAAGTTCTAGCAGTTTTGGAGTGGAGTCTTTTGGGTTTTCCACATATAGTATCATATCATTCTGCGAAGAGTGATAGTTTGACTTCTTCTTTGTCAATTTGCATGCCTTTAATTTCTTTTTGTTGTCTGATTGCTGAGGCTAGGATTTCTAGTACTATGTTGAATAGCAGTGGTGATAATGGACATCCCTGCTGTGTTCCTGACCTTAGCAGAAAAGCTTTTAGTTTTTCTCTGTTGAGAATGATATTTGCGGTGGGTTTTTCATAGATGGCTTTGATAATATTGAGGTATGTGCCCTCTATCCCTACATTTTGAAGAGTTTTGATCAAGAAGGGATGCTGTACTTTGTCAAATGCTTTTTCAGCATCTATTGAGAGTATCATATGGTTCTTGTTCTTTCTTTTATTAATGTATTGTATGACATTGATTGATTTGCGGATGTTGAACCAACCTTGCAAGCCTGGAATAAATCCCACTTGGTTGTGATGAATAATTCTTTTAATGTACCATTGAATCCTATGGCTAGTATTTTGGTGAGAATTTTCACATCTGTGTTCATCAAGGATATTGGTCTGTAATTCTCTTTTTTGATGGGATCTTTGTCTGGATTGGGGATCAAGGTGATGCTGGCCTCATAGAATGAGTTTGGAAGTTTTCCTTCCATTTCTATTTTTTGGAACAGTTTCAGGAGAATAGGAATTAATTCTTCTTTAAATGTTTAGTAGAATTCCCCTGGGAAGCCGTCTGGCCCTGGGCTTTTGTTTGTTTGGAGATTTTTGATGACTGTTTCAATCTCCTTACTGGTTATGGGACTGTTCAGGTTTTCTATTTCTTCCTGGTTCAGTTGTGGTAGTTTATATGTCTCTAGGAATGCATCCATTTCTTCCAGATTGTCAAATATGTTGGCATAGAGTTGCTCATAGTATGTTCTTATAATTGTTTGTATTTCTTCGATGTTGATTGTGAACTCTCCTCTTTCATTCATGATTTTATTGATCTGGGTCCTTTCTCTTTTCTTTTTGATAAGTCTGGCCAGGGGTTTGTCAATCTTATTAATTCTTTCAGAGAACCAGCTCCTAGTTTTGTTGATTTGTTCTATTGTTTTTTTAGTTTCTATTTCATTGATTTCTGCTCAGATCTTTATGATTTCTCTTCTCCTGCTGGGTTTAGGCTTTCTTTGTTGTTCTTTCTCCAGCTCCTTTAGGTGTAGAGTTAGGTTGTGTATTTGAGACCTTTCTTGTTTCTTGAGAAAGGCTTGCACCGCTATATATTTTCCTCTCAGGACTGCCTTTGCTGTGTCCCACAGATTTTGAACCGTTGTGTTTTCATTATCATTTGTTTCCATGAATTTTTTCAATTCTTCTTTAATTTCCTGGTTGACCCATTCATTCTTTAGAAGGATGCTCTTTAGCCTCCATGTATTTGGGTGCTTTCCAAATTTACTCTTGTGATTGAGTTCTAGCTTAAGAGCATTGTGGTCTGAAAATATGCAGGGAATGATCCCAATCTTTGGATGCCGGTTGAGACCTGATTTGTGACCCCGGATGTGATCTATTCTGGAGAATGTTCCATGTGCACTAGAGAAGAATGTGTATTCTGTTGCTTTGGGATGGAATGTTCTGAATATATCTGTGATGTCCCTCTGGTCCAATGTGTCATTTAAGGCCTTTATTTCCTCGTTGATCTTTTTCTTGGATAATCTGTGCATTTCAGTGAGGGGAGTGTTAAAGTCCCCTGCTATTATTGTATTATTGTTGATGTGTTTCTTTGATTTTGTTATTAATTGGTTTATATAGTTGGCTGCTCCCATGTTAGGGGCATAGATATTTAAAATTGTTAGATCTTCTTGTTGGAAAGACCCTTTAAGTATGATATAGTGTCCTTCCTCATCTCTTATTATAGTCTTTGGCTTAAAATCTAATTGATCTGATAATAAGGATTGCCACCCCAGCTTTCTTCTGATGTCCTTTAGCATGGTAAATTGTTTTCCACCCCCTCACTTTAAATCTGGAGGTGTCTTCAGGTCTAAAATGAGTTTCTTGTAGGCAGCATATTGATGGGTTTTGTTTTTTTATCCATTCTGATACCCTGTGTCTTTTGATTGGGGGCATTTAGCCATTAACATTCAGGGTAACTATTGAGAGATATGAATTTAGTGCCATTGTATTGCCTGTCAGGTGACTGTTACTGTATATTGTCTCTGTTTCTTTCTGATCTACTACTTTTAGGGTCTCTCTTTGCTTAGAGAACCCCTTTCAATATTTCCTGTAGAGCTGGTTTGGCGTTTGCAAATTCTTTCAGCTTTTGTTTGTCCTGGAAGCTCTTTATCTCTCCTTCTATTTTCAATGATAGCCTAGCCGGATATAGTATTCCTGGCTGCATGTTTTTCTCGTTTAGTGCTCTGAATATATCATGCCAGTTCTTTCTGGCCTGCCAGGTCTCTGTGGATAGGTCCGCTGCCAATCTAATGTTTTTACCCTTGTATGTTACAGACTTCTTTTCCTGGGCTGCTTTCAGGATTTTCTCTGTCGCTAAGACTTGTAAATTTTACTATCAGGTGACGAGGTGTGGACCTATTTTTATTGATTTTGAGGGGCGTTCTTAGCATCTCCTGGATTTTGATGTTTGTTCCCTTTGCCATATTAGGGAAATTTTCTCCAATAATTGTCTCCAATATACCTTCTGCTCCCCTCTCTCTTTCTTCTTCTTCTGGAATCCCAATTATTCTAATGTTGTGTCGTCTTATGGTGTCGCTTATCTCTCGAATTCTCTCCTCGTGGTCCAGTATTTGTTTGTCTCTCTTTTGCTCAGCTTCTTTATTCTCTGTCATTTGGTCTTCTATGTCACTAATTCTTTCTTCTGCCTCATTTATCCTAGCAGTGAGAGCATCCATTTTTGATTGCACCTCATGAATAGCTTTTTTGATTTCAACTTGGTTAGATTTTAGTTCTTTTATTTCTCCAGAAAGGGCTTTTATCTCTCTGGAGAGGGTTTCTCTAATATCTTCTATGCCTTTTTCGAGCCCGGCTAGAACTTTGAGAATTGTCATTCTGAACTCTAGATCTGTCATGTTACCAATGTCCGTATTGATTAGGTCTCCAGCCTTCGGTATGGCCTCTTGTTCTTTTTTTTGAGGTGAGTTTTTCCGCCTTGTCATTTTGTCCAGGTAGGATTTGCTTTCTCCTGCTGTGGAATTCCGCTGTTCTGGGTGACTGAAGTTGGTTTTGGATGGGTTTCTTGTTGATCTTCTGGGGGAGGGGCCTGTTGTAGTAATTCTCAAGTGTCTTTGCTGAAGGCAGAATTGCACCACCCTTGCCAGGGGCCGGGCTAAGTAATCTGTTCGGGTTTGCTTTCGGGAGCTTTTGTTCCCTGAGCGCTTTCCGTAGAGTTCTGGAGGACGGGAATGAAGATGGCGGCCTCCCAATCTCTCTGCCCCGAGGAGCCGAGAGCTGGGGTTCCGCTCCTCAGTGCGCTCTCAGAGCAAAGCGCCCAACCACCCCGCCTCCCTGGCCTGCGGTCGCACCTTGAGGAAAGCAGTCAATTGCTGGAGCTGGAGAAAAGCGCCGGGTCGCTTCTGTCTCCGCAGCCTCCAGCCGCGCTCCGAGCCCACCTAGCCTGTGTCCGGCACAAGGTAACCCCGGGCTTAGAGCTCACTCCTCGGCTTTGTCGCTGTAGCTGGCTTCCCCGCTCTGATACCTGCGAGCTCTGCAGCACTCAGACACCCCCAGTCCTTCTGTGACCCCGCGGGACCTGGGGTTATGCTGACCCTGCCTGGGCTTCCCCCCGGTTTAGCCTCTGGAGCGATGTCTCCCAGTGGAGCTGACTTTTAAAAGTCCCGATTTTGTGCTCCGTTGCTCCGCCACTTGCCGGGAGCTGGCCCCTCCCCCCGGGGTCTATCTTCCCGTCGCTTTGGATTCACTTCTCCGCAGGTCCTACCTTTCAGAAAGTGATCAATTTTATGTTTCTAGAATTGTTGCTCTTCTTCTCTTCAATTTCCCATTGGATTTGTAGGTGTTCACAATGGTTAGATAAGCTGTCTAGCTGATCTCCTGCCACCCGATGTCGTCTCAGCCTGCTACTTCTCCGCCATCTTGACTCCTCCCCCCGGATTATTATTTTTTTATGAAGGATATTGTTAAGATAAACTAGTTAAAAAAAGTTAAAAAAGGAATGGGTATAAGTTAAAAAAATTTAGCAGAAGAAAAAAAATAAAATAAAACAAAATTAAATTAACTGCAAGATTAAAGAATCATGGGGAGAAAGCCATGAGTTCCATGCTTTGCTTTCTCCTCCTCTGGAATTCCTCTGTTCTCCTTATAAAGTGAACTTGTTCTTTGCTGGATTTCTTGTTGATCTTCTTGGGGAGGGGCCTGTTGTAGTGATTCTCACGTGTCTTTGCTCAAGGCAGAATTGCACTACCCTTACCAGGGGCCAGGCTAAGTAATATGCTCTGGTTTGCTTTCGGGAGCTTTTGTTCCCTGCATGCTCTCCGTAGAGTTCCGGAGGATGGAAATGAAAATGGCGGCCTTCTAATCTCCGGCCCAGAGGAGCCGAGAGCTCGGGGCCCCACTCCTCAGTGCGCCTTCAGAGAAAAGCGCTCAATCACTCCCATCTCCCTGGCCTCTGGCTGTGCTCTGAGCTCACCAGCCTGTTACTGCTTCAAGGTAACCCCGAGCGGAGAGCTCACTCCTCAGGTCTGTGTCTGTAGCCGGCTTCCCTGCTCTAATACCTGCGAGCTCTGTGACACTCAGACACCCCCGATCCTTCTGTGACCCTGCAGGACCTGGGGCCATGCTGACCCCACGTGGGCTTCACCCCAGTTTAGCCTCTGGAGCAATGTCCCTCAGTGGAGCAGACTTAAAAGTCCTGATTTAGTGCTCCATTGTTCTGCTGCTTGCCAGGAGCCAGCCCCTCCCCCAGTGGTCTATCTTCCCATTGCTTTGGATTCACTTCTCCGCCATCCTACCTTTCAGAAAGTGGTCGATTTTCTGTTTCTAGAATTGCTGCTCTTCTTCTCTTCGATCTCCTGTTGGATTTGTAGGTGTTTGCAATGGTTTGATAAGCTATCTAGCTGATCTCCTGCTACCTGATGTAGTCTCAGCCTGCTACTTCTCCACCATCTTGGCTCCTCCCTCTGATTGCTCATTATTATTATTTACCTTTAAAGAGTATTAAACTTTCTCTGGAGAAAAGTCAAGTTCATTACAGATTAGTTTGATTTTTTGAGACCTTAGTTTTAAGTTCTCTGAGAGTCAGGCTACAGTGGCCTATATTCTAGAGCAGATTCATCCCACTTTTAGGGTGTGGACTTTTATGTGTCTAGTAATTGTTGTGTTTGTTCATTGAGGTCTCTTTACTTTGGATGGAGCAAAACTAAACAATTTCTAGTACTATGTGACCACTAAGAATTCTGTTCTAGTTCTCCTGGTATTTATTTTTTTCTCAGAAATCATTTTTGCATATAACATGTAATGATTGATATTTAGTCAAAGAACCAAGAGAACTATTTAGACATTTGACCCTCTTTTTCTGTGTTGCTTCCTGCTCTCAGAAATTATCTCGCACCAACTCTAGAAACTTCATCTTCCTTGAACTCAGGTATTAATCTCAATTCAATAATACCACTGTCTCTGTTTGGATTCTCCCTACCTGGGCTGTAGTCTGAAAATTCCCTCCAGGCAGATGATGATAGGGTTCATCTAATTTTTTTCCTTCTTCTCTCAGGTATCAAAGTCCTGGGCTATCCGTTTCTTGTGTCTAAAAATACTTTTTTGTGTAGTTCATAGTTAATTGTGAAAGGATAAATCCAGCCACTGTTACTTATAGCCAGAAGTGGAAGTCAATACTTGCATTTTTTTACATGAGCAAGTTAGTTCTTAAGGTAAGAAATTTGGAATTTATCTTTAAATTCTAGTTGTACATATACAACTGGTTAATTCACATTTCTACCTGGATCTCTAATAGCCCAAACTTAACATTCTCCAAACAGAACTCTTAATTTCTATAGTGTAGGACACCCAAAAGCGTGCTTTTGGGTAATAAGTCTATATTAAAATTTATATTTGTTTCTCTGATCTATCATAGTATGGGACACCCAAAGTATCCTTCCCTTTGTCTTTACTATTCAGTTAGTGGCACCAACTTCTACCAAATCATCTAAGCCAAGAATGTGGATGTCGTATCACTTCCATTTTATGTTTCACATTTTATATTCAACTCATTAACTGTCCTATCGGTTCATTTTCTAAGATATGCCCCTCTCATATACCTCTAATTCTTATCATTTTCATTGATAACAACTTGGATTATTGCCTTTCATTTAATTATTGTAATAACCTCTATACTGATTTGCTATCTTCTAATTTTGCTCTTCTCTTACTCATTCTCCATACAATAGCAAGAGTGATCTTCTCTAGAATGTAAATCGAATTCCATCATTCTCTGATTTAAAACTTTCCATGACTTCCTTTGCACTAAGAATAAAGTTCAATTTCCTTAATGCAATCTGCAAAGGCCCACAAAACCCAGCTCTTGTCTATTTTGCCAGTCTAATGCTTCACTGCTATCCCCATTGTTCACTGTGTTCTGACCATGCAGTTCTCCTGGCAGTTATTTATAGGCTACTTGTCCTCTCAAGACCTTTGCATATGAATTGCTTTCCTAAAGTGCACTTTTCCAATTCTTGGTATGGTGCTTCCTTATCCTTAAAGTTGCAGTTTATAGACTACCTTTTCTTAGATATATTCCCTGATCATTCCATCTAGGGAAGTCACCCTAATCCATTGTTATATATCATTGTTAAGTATACATGCCATTGTTTCCTTTGTGAAATTTATCATTTTCTTTGGGTAATTTGCAAATTTAATTTTTAAAAATCTTTTCCCCACTAAGATATAATCCCCATGTGGTAGAGACCTGCCTGTCCCTATTGCCTTTTATTGGTCTTCTAATGTCTAGTGCAGTGCTGGGCTTTGTGATTATCCAGGCTTTCTATCTCAGGGCATCACCCAAACTACAGAGTTGAGAAGGGGAACCAGATAGATACAGGTAATCTTACTGAGTTGAGAAGATAAATACCTGACTTTGTGGGGTCTGAGATTCCTAAAACTGGTTGGTTGAAAGAATTAATGTATCTTTCTTTAAAAGAAAGAGCTGAGAATAGAGTCAATTGATATATCTGGTAGAACTCTATAGATCAATTGATATATCTGGTAGAACTGGACGTAAAATGGTGTAACATGAGAGTTTAGCACAGTATCCGACTTAGCACTCAATTCATTATTGCTGAACCCGTGAAAATTGACAGGAACTTTCAATTACACAATGTTGCCTCTTCATATTGGATAGAATTAATGTAGAGCCTCCATTTCATTTCATCGACAGGAACATGGAATTCATTTCAACTTGTTTTTTCTCTGACTGATAACAGAGTGAACAAGGTTGTCTAAAATACAAAAGCAAAGCATTCTCCTGCACTGCTCATCCTAGTTCCCTTTTCTCCCTGAAAATAAAGGACTGTATACAGTGACAAAACTATCCCTTTACTACCCTTCTGCAGATTATCACAATGTATTCAACACCTAGAAATCATTGGGAAGGCTTAATGGCTTTCTGATATTATCCTGTAGTACAATGTATGCATGTACAAACTGCTTCACACTTAAACACCTTCCTCCATACCCCAGTCCACAAACATGTTCATGCCTGTCAAGCCTCAGGCCATGGGGAGTAGAAGGTTATATTTATGAAGAACGTTCCTAGTCAGGATCATCCTTCTTTCTTCTTCCCTGTTGTGGTATTTCTAAAACTCATGATGCTAGTGTTGCCTGTTATTTTGAGATTAGTTACTTCAGGTTCAGTCAGTTTCTTCCTGTTGTTTTCTGGAAAGAAGACAATTTATTTGGCTCCCAAGAGATTTCAAACACTCTTTTAGAGTCTTTACAGTGATAAATTTGTAATCTCATGTGTTTGTCATAATAGCCACAATAAAAGGTTGCTATTGACCACATTTTATGGATGATGAAGTGAGGTTCAGATAAGGTAATTAACATATATGTTCACACACCTGGTACCTAGGGGAGCTGGGGTTTGAACCCAGCTCTCTTTCACATTACTGAACAAGAAAGTTTGTTCATCTTAACACTTTTTTAGTCAATCCCATATGAAATAATCTTGATGGAGTGAATGTGGTCTTTTGGAAGTTGTATGACAGGCCTTGAGATAGTGACCAATGCTCTGTTCTCTACCTTGTTTGGAAGGGAAGTTCGAACTCTCCTAGCCATGTATGTGCCCTTTGGGGTTTGTTAGAGAAATATTTCAATAGTTTGTCTCAAGCTTGTCTTGTTTATATGTCACTTTTATTTTTATTTTTGGTTGGTAGGGGAGAGACAACAATTTTTTGACCACTAATATTTTAAAGATAGCAAGTGTCATGAAAAAAAAAAAACAAAAAACCCAAGCAAACAAGTCTGCAATAGTAAGTTACTGCAGAGGGACTGTTTTGTATTGGATGGTCAGGGAAGATCTAGTACCTGCATGAGGATCTAAACTATTTCATGTGGGATACTTAGGGAAACTGAGGTCCAAGATAATTAAACAAATTATCCAAAGACACATAACTTCTTTTGTGGCTAAATTAGGACTGGAGACTGAGTTCTACCATTACATTTTATTATTATTATTACTGTTATTATTATTTAATTAACCTTGCTATCTGGTGAAGTGAGTCTTCCTTTTCAAAATTACCTTTTTTTCCCTTTTTTAAAAGATTTTATTTGTTTATTTGACAGAGAGAGACACAGTGAGAGAGGGAACACAAGCAGGGGAGTGGGAGAGGGAGAAGCAGGCTTACCACTGAGCTGGGAGCCCAATGCGGAGCTCAATCCCAGAACCCCAGGATCATGAACTGAGTCAAAGGCAGATGCTTAACAACTGAGCCACCCAGGTGCCCCCCAAAATTGTCTTGGGTACTCTTGTACTTTCTAATGATTTTTAGGATTGTTGACAAGGTTTCACCAAAATACTCCACTTATTTTTATTGGCATTAAATTAAGTCATTGATTAATTTGGGCATAGTTGTCACCTTTACCTTATTGAGTCTCCCCATCCAAGGGACTGTGTGTCTCTTTGTATGTTAAAGTTGTGCTGAGGGGCGCCTGGGTGGCTTAGTGGGTTAAAGCCTCTGCCTTTGGCACAGGTCATGATCCTGGTGTCCTGCGATCGAGCCCCACATCGGGCTCTCTCCTTGGCAGGGAGCCTGCTTCCTCCTCTCTCTCTGTTTGCCTCTCTGCCTACTTGTGATCTCTCTGTCAAATAAATAAATAAAAAACCTTTAAAAAAAAATAAAGTTGTGCTGAATGTCTTTTTACTAGTGTCTACATTTTATTCCTGAAAATTAATGTATATTTTATTATTTTATTCTTAGACATTCCAGCTTAGAGGGTGAGTGGAGCATGTATTTTTTAAAAGTACATTTCAAATCACTTGCCATGGTTATATAAGCATGAAGGCAATAGATTCTTTTATATTGATTTTTTGTATCCATTTGGCAACCTTGCTGAAGCTTGTAAGTTTTGATAGTGTATCTGAAGTTTGTCTTGTTTATATGTCATGTTTTCTTTATCCATTCTTTTTCATGAGGAGTTTTGACTCTTTTGATCTCATTGGCCTTTTAAAAAGGCAATCTATTCTGAGAATTTGTTGTTATTTTGTGAGTTTAACACAGTTCATTTATTGCAATTACTAATATATTTGGGTTCATTTCTGGAAGCAACAGAACATCAGAGTTACTAGTACAGACTTTGATGTATACTTTGTGTCTTTTTTCTCAGTGTCTGGTACTTCATAGCTCTAGCTGTTGAACAAATTGCTTAAGGTCCCTCTGCTTTTCTTTTCTGTAACATGACGGTTTATTATTGGGTGACTTACTTGATGACGGGGAGGAATACTTACTTGATTGTTGGGAGGAATAAAGGATTGATACTTGTAAAACATTGAGAGTAGTGTTTAGTGCATAGAAGCTTTATGGAACTGTTAGTTGTCATTATTCACAATATCTTACTTGTTCTTTAGATTTTATTGGCTTTTTATTTGATTTTCTGCTTTCCGACATTTTATGGATTCACTGTTCTCTTTATTATTCCTTCCCTTCCATCTATACACACAACAATGATTTGGAAGTTTTCTATTTCTGTGTATTAGAAGTAATCATTAGCTCCTCTGAATTTGTCAGACTTAGAATATCTTAACCTTTCTCACCACCTGTCTTTTATATTGTTATCAAGTATTTTAGTATCACCAAATATTTAATTCCCCAAATTAGTTGTCATATTTATTTTTACGTAGTCAGTGCATGCTTAGATTTGTTAAAATGTTTGCTAATTTCTTGGTTTGCCTTTGTTCTAGTATCTCATTCCTTCTTTCTCTGTTAAATTTCCTTTAAATTTCTTTAAAAACATTTTGTACTTTTGGGGTAGCTGGCTGGCTCAATCAAAAGAACATGCAACTCTTGATCTCAGGGTCATGGGTTTGAACCCCACAGTAGGCATAGAGATTACTTAAATAAATAAAACTTTTCAAAATATTTTGTACTTTTAATGTTTCTTTCACAGAGGGTCACTTAGGGATTAGTGTTCTCCCTCTGTTTTAAGTATCTTGATTTCCCTCTCACTTTTAAATGACAATTTAGCTCAGTAGTTAATTTTAAGTTGACAGTTATTTTCTTTCAGTACTGTGAACTATCCCTTTGCTCATTGACTTCTGTGATTGCTCTTGGGAAGCCTGCTGTCAGTCTATTTCTTGTTTCCTTTTAATGTTTTCTTTTCTTTTTTAAAATTTCTTTTCAGTGTACCAGAATTCATTGTTTATGCACCACACCCAGTGTTCTATGCAATACATGCCCTCCATAATACCCACCACCAGGCTCACCCAGCCTCCCACCCCCGCCCCTTCAAAACCCTCAGATTGTTTTTCAGAGCCCATAGTCTTTCATGGTTCGTCTCCCCCTCTAATTTCTCCCAATTCCCTTCTCCTCTCCATCTCCCCATGTCCTCTGTGTTATTTCTTATGCTCCACAAATAAGTGAAACCATATTATAATTGACTCTCTCTGCTTGACTTATTTCACTCAGCATAATCTCTTCCAGTCCCATCCATGTTGATATAAAAGTTGAGTATTCATCCTTTCTGATGGAGGTATAATACTCCATAGTGTATAGGGACTACATCTTCCTTATCCATTGGTCCCTTGAAGGGCATCTTGGTTCTTTCCACAGTTTGGTGACTGTGGCCATTTCTGCTATGAACATTGGGGTACAGATGGCCCTTCTTTTCACTACATCAGTGTCTTTGGGGTAAATACCCAGTAGTGCAATTGCAGGGTCATACAGAAGCTCTATTTTTAATTTCTTAAGGAATCTCCACACTGTTTTTCAAAGTGGCTGCACCAACTTGCATTCCCACCAACAGTGTAAGAGGGTTCCCCTTTCTCCACATCCTCTCCAACACAAGTTGTTTACTGTCTTGTTAATTTTGGCCATTCTAACTGGTATAAGATGGTATCTCAATGTGGTTTTGATTTGAATCTCCCTTTTAATGTTTTCTTCCTTTGATCTCGGGTTATTTACAAAATTTCCTTCATTTTTGGTGTTCTGCAGTTTTGCTGCAGATGTGTCTGAGTGTGGATTTATATTTTTCTTTTTATTAGTACTCAGTTTGCTTCTTAATCAGAGAAATACACCTTTAGTCAATTCTATAAAATTAACCACCACTTTGTGCTTGACTGGTACCTTTTCCAGTGCTTCCTGTTTTACACCACTCCTAGTAGGTGTTTGTTAGGTTTTCCTATTTCTATCCCTCATCTCTCTTTTATGTTTTCTATCTCTTTATCTCTTACTGTTGTTTTCTGGTTAGTTCCTTCCAATCTATTTTTTCTTGGTGTTTACAAAAGAACAATTGATATTTATTTATTAGTTTGTTCTCTGTTAAAGATATACCTTATCTTTATATGTGAATAAACTTTATCTCCAACTAGGTGCTAAACTTTCTGAGGGCAGTTGGCTACATCTTCTGTGTCTTTGGGGGTATTGTGTCTTAAATTGTTTGTTCTAGAAACAGACTATCTGAGTTGAATTCTGGCTCTGTCACCTACTATCTTTGATATCTCAGGTACCATTACTTTGCTTCTCCACAGCACAATGAAAGTATTAGTATTACAGCCTTCAGAAAGTACTTAGGTACTTAGGTAAGGCACTTACCTGAGGTACTTAGAAAGCACCGAGTGGAAGTTACTATACTTTTTCCATAGAGAAAACTGTTAAATGACCCTGACTTCACAAAATGATTTGGCACTTGGATTGGATTTTGAATAATAAATCAGTTAGTACTTAATGATGGAGGAGGAAAAGAAAGAATAGGTGAGCACTTTAGGCAGAAGAAACAGCATGTACACCGCTAAGGGAATTGTAATGTGTGGCATGTATTTGAGAAATGTAGTTCATTGCCTTTGACCAACTATATCCTCTCAGCACCCAAGAGCCAGTATGTAAGCTCATTTCCTACTGCCCTCTACTTGAGAACGCCCCCTTGACCTGGCCACCCAGCACGTGGAATTCATACCTTCAGGAGTTGCTCTCAGCCAGTGGTGGATGGGGCTAGATAATAAATCTGCCTTTCAGATGTGATAACTCTGAGATGTGTTTTACTTTTTTTTTTTTTTTTTTAGATTTCATTTATTTATTTGAGAGAGAGAGAGAGAGAGTGCAGAGTGAGAGAAAGAGAGAGAGAAAGAGCAGGTGGAGAGGCAGAAAGAGAGAGGGAGAAGCATGCTTCCTGCTGAACAGGGAGCCCGACGTGGGGCTAGATCCGAGGACCCGGAGTCAAAGGCAGACCCTCAACCGACTGAGTCACCCAGGTGCCCCAATCAATCTTAGAACTATTAGGTTGTATTTAAAAGCGTTATGATTGGGTTTTTTGGCCCCAGGTAAACAATGTGTTTCATAAATAGTTATCTATTACCATATGCATCCTCAGTATGTTTTTCAAGTAAGTCAAATCTTCTTTTCTGTTCTTTCCTATTCCCTCCTTTGTGTCACTTTTTTGATTTTGGGGAAAGGGGAAGGAAAGGATAAAAAGTGCCCCCTTCTCCTATGTCTCAGTGTTTTAAAATGTACCTGTGTTACTTGTACATGAAAACTAAAATCTAAAATAGAATTTTCAGATGCTGAATGATTGGGTTTCTTAATTATATGTCCAAATATTTCTAGGTAATTATCTCTTTTGTTCTTTCACTGTTTTGTGTCAACCTTCTGATAAGACTGCAAAAACAAGATATGTTTGAAAGTCTTTCAGTCTGTTTCCTGCTTCTGAATGTAAATGCTTTAATTATTTGAAATTCTCTGAGGTCTCCCAACAAAAGCCTGTCAGAACATTGCAATTCCACTCATGAAAATCTCTCTCAGGCCCAACTCAGGGTTTGTGATTTAATGAGATACGCATTTCAAACAGTATGACAGCGACTCGGTAGGTATTTCAGAACAAAACTGTTGATAAAGGTTCTGTGCTCCTCAAGGGGATCTTTAATTTTTTGGATGAAGTCAATTCATGAGGTTTTTTTTTTTTTAAATCTTGCAGGAAAACAAAAGTTTCGTGTCTCACTGTGCTTTCCTATTTTGGAGGATTATGAAACTACCCAAAGTAAGGGGTAGGCCACTTGCCTTCCTAGAGTCCTTGAGTGTCCTCTGAGATAATGGATTTGTATATTATAATATGTAATCACACCTGTAATTATATGACTAATGGTTGGAAGGGTTGAGAGGTTATCTAGTCCAAGCAGATTTTGAAGATGAGAAATCTAAGATCCAGAGGATTAAATGGGTTACCTAAGACCAGTAGTCTGGTTAGTACTGGCCGAGGACTTCTTCTCTTGACTCCTCGTTCAGTGCTCTTTCCATGTTATAGAAGAGTTTCTGTTTTTTAACATTACTTTGAAGAGTTCCTTCATTTTGACTGGCTTCAAAGGAAAAATAAAATCATTCATTTTTAAGCTCCTGCCTTGTATAAGAGAATGTTTAAGACATAATATGATGTAGGTATTTCTCATTATATAAGCTCTCTCCAAACATTGGAACTGAATAGATTCTGATAAAATTGTTGAGATGCGGCTGGTATCTGTTGCTATCCACACTCCTCCTCTTTCGCTATTGAAAGTGCAGGAATAAATTTTGTAGATTCACTCAATATCTGAACTTATTTTCCCATTCTTCCTCTTGCATCAACTAGATTCAATAATGAGGTTGCTTTGATTCACAACAAGGCAGATCTGGGAAGATTATGTATTTTAACAATCATAGAATCTCTGAATTTAAGCAATTTAAACAGTCATCTACTTCAAACACCTATCTTTCTGCAAAAGGCATCTAACAACTACCGCATTTGACCCAATATGCTTTCCTAGTTGTAGGGGCCAGGGACCAACGTGTGGAAGCTTTGATGTACATGGAGGCTAATTTGAGTGGCCTATTTCTGTCAATGACTGCTCAGGTGATAATTCTCTCCCAGCAATATCTAAAAGTCTCACAGTGTCAAGTAAAAGATCATTTTTAGTCTTCACCTTACTGGAATTACTAATCATGGTCTCTGCTCTTTTGACCTTATTTATTTATTTATTTTTAAGATTTTATTTGTTTGAGAGAGTGAGCAAGAAAGAACATAAGCAAATTTAAGAGCAGAGGGAGAAGCAGACTCCCCACTGAGCAGGGAGCCCAAAGCAGGACTCGATGCTAGAAATCTGGGTTCATGACCTGAACTGATGGCAGACACTTTACCGACTGGGCCACCCAGGCGCCCTTCTTTTGACCTTTGCAATATCCACACTTTTTTTCTCTTTGAAATTGACTGATATTTCTACTGTTCCATCTCACTTCTTGAATGTTGGTCATTAGCTATCGTGTTCTGTTCCTGTACCAGTTCTTCTCACTCTATGTAATGATACTATACGCATGCAAAGTACTTAATATGTATTTGGTCCAACTGGAAAAAGAGCAAATAAATTCTTCCATTTGTTCCCAAGATTTTTGATGCCACTTATATGCCCAAAACAGCAAATTCTCTGTCACATTAATGATCTGGACTCATGTTTATAACCAACATGCTATGTCTCCATCTATATGTTAACTAGATTATTCTAACTCAGTATGCAAAATAAATCTATAGTATTGTCTATCTCAATTGTAGAACTTACCCATTTCCCATAGTTAGAAACTAATTGCCCTTTGTCTTCTCCTGCACCCTTACCAACTCCAATCCAATGAATTACAAAATTCTGCTGATGTTTATTCTAAGAAGTTCTCTCATTCATTTTGCTCTCCATCCTTGTCATTAGTAGCCTTGATTGGACTTCCATCATTTCTCTTGCTGGCTACTTGAAGAGCCTCCTACCCTCCATCCTTGTCTTGAGATTATGCTCCATCTAATCCAATTCTCTGTAAAGATCCACAATATGAGGATCTGAAATATCAATCTGATTCTTTTTTTTTTTTTTTTTTTTAGTTCTTGTTGTTATTTTCAATGACTCTCTGTTTTCCAATGGATAAAATCTCGACTGTTTACCATAGCCCAGTAGGCTTTCCCTGTGAACCACTTTAGCTTTATCTGACAGCACTCTGTCTCTCACTTCATGCTTCATTTGCATAATATTGCTTATACCCCTAATACAGATGCCATGTTGTTCTTCACTTTCATACCTTATATATTTGAAGCCATTTTTCCCCTCCTCCTCTCTTCTCCAGTCTATTCCTACCTATTTTTATGAATCAGCCCTGGAAGCATCCAGTGAAGCTACCCACAAAGACTTTAATGATTTCCTTAGTTGGATTATGTGTTTCCATATACTCAGTCAGAGTAACTATCACTTCATTTATGACATTGTTTTATAATTATCTGTTTACAGATCTGACTCGTCTATAATACAGGAATCTTAGAGTATGGAGGCTGTGTCCTTTTTATTCTACTCCCAAGACCTGGACTAATGCTTGAAATACAGCAGATCCTCAATAAATAACTGTAGGATGAATGCTAGTGAGAGAGGAAGTCTTCTTCAGTCTTCATCTCATAAATCCAGAAGGCTCCAACTGGGTAGCATTGGAGATAGAGTGCTTTACTCTGGGAGCTTTGTTGATGGATTGATCTGTGATCTCCCGAATTTATGGACAATGGGGCAAGAGAGGAATGAGCCCTTGGGTACACTCTTGTTTGCCCTGGTAAAAACATAGTTCTGTCTATTCAACTGCATAAATACTTGTCAGTGCATTCCCCATTTTAATTCAGACTACCACATTGCTTGCCTGGATGTCTGGGCTGCCCCTCCATAACTGGTATCCTTGCCTTAAATCTTGTCTCTTCCAATCCTTTCCCCACATATAATGTAATTTCAGTAAGCTTTCTCAGATGCTAAAATTCTTTATTATGTTCTGAAGCTCTTAGACAAAATCCCAAGTTCCTAATTCAGCTCCTAATAATTACATTTTATGATCTGATTCTTGCTTGCTTCTCTAACCTCATGGCTCACCATGCTATCCATGGCTCATGGCTCACCATGAATGGCCTTTGGTTTATCCAACCTGTCTAGGTCTTTGAATTTGCTTGGGACACTGTTCATTTTTGCCCCCATCCTCATTGCCAGGTTAGCTCTTAACTCATCATTCAGGTCATAGTTCAGGTACTGCTTCCTCCAGAAAACCCTCCTTCACGTCCAAATTGAGGTTAGGGATTTTACTTCCTCCCCTCTAATGATTTCCCTGCCCATATTTTTCTGTAACACTCCTGTACATTTTTCATATGTAAATATCACACTATAATAATTGCCTTTCTTATTATCTGTGTAACCCACTAGACGAAGTCCTGAAAAGGTAGAAACCATGTCATTTGTGTTCCTTGTTGTATGCTCAGCACCTAGTACAAGAACTTGCACAAACAACCTAAATATTTATCAGATGAATGAATAAATGCAATATAAAGCCATTTTATACTATCTACTGGATTTCATATAGCCATGCTTCTGGGAAATTACAAGATAAAGACACCTGAAACTCTGGATTTAAAAAGAAACTTTACTAGTTACACAGGAGACTGTTGCTGACAGTCCTGTGTTTGATGTTTTCAGGTAGACAATTAGGCATCTGGATTTTCTGGCCTCTTGGTCCCTTCCAGACTTAGTGAGCCTGAATTTCTGAGTAATCATTAAGATAAATTACTAAAAAAGGGAATGCGGTGACTGGTGGAGTCAAGGTAAATAACCTCATTTTTACTTATGTAAAGAGGAAAGTACCCGCTCTGTACCAAAGTGAGTGGGAGCCTCTAAGTCACTGACCGTGGTCTAATATGCCAAGAATAGATTTCTGGAACCGTCATGGAATTTGGGTCTCATTTCATGATAAGAGCACAGACTCAGGAAGACTGAGTATTGTAGAGCATTTTGTCTTCTTGTGAGGTGTAGAGCTGAAATTTATTAGTGCCTCAGCAAGCCTGCTCTATTTTTAGGCCTAAAGGTTAGCTTGCAACACTTCTGAGAGTGGGAGACAGAGAGGAAGTGTTACCAGTTCAACTGAACTTCGTTTTATTTATAAATTCTGCGTTGATTACTTTTAAATTGGTTTTATTTAATTTAGGACCTGACATAGATCAGATGCCCTTCTTAGTTCCTTCATTTGAGTCAAAAGAAGCCAAAATTTTATATATATATATATATATATATATACACACATATATATATGTATACACACACACACACATATATATATATACATATATATACACACATATATATATGTATACACACACACACATATATGTGTGTGTGTGTGTGTGTGTGTGTGTATATATATATATATATATATATATATATATATATAAACGAATAGTGGGCGTGCTGTATTTGTGGCTTCATTTGTGCAGTGGGAGTTAATGGAATATATAAAAGGTACATCTTTCTTTCCTTGCATTTGAGTGAAGGGTCCAAGGATCTATCCCTTAAGAAACTTGTTTTGTCTCCCATTTCTCCTATAGAGAAATAATCCTTAGCTGTAGCTTGCCCGGTTATTTCTCATGTGTGACATTGGTCATTAGAAGATCCAAGGAGGGAAACGATGACTCATTCTGGATGAATCAGGAGCACTCATGTGTAAATTGAGCAGCGTGGGTTTTATGACCTCTTCCACTCTGAGTTCAGGAGGTCTGTGAGGGTGAAGTTTTGTCCCAAAATAAATTCTAACGAGAGGAGTTTGGTGACGGATTGAGTTAAACACAGACTCTTTTTCTAATTCAAACTCTGGGTCAGTGGTATTAATTGGGACAGACCGGCATATTGTTTTTTAGACAACTGGAGTTTGGTCAAGCAAAAATTCAACTTAGAGTAAAAAGAACTGGCCTCTGCCTCAAGCTGTGTGTTTCTCCCTCAAGCTTAAATGATCTGTGTGATCACTTAAACTATTTCAGTCTCAATTTCCTCCTCTTTAAAAGGGAGATTAATTTGAACATGGCATGGAGGTCAGGAAAATGCACCGTGTGGGTCAATGGAAATTTTTTGGTGTTACTGACTAAACTAGGGAAGTCGGAAGGCACAGCTATAACAAGTGTCATGGTTAATGCCAGTCAGTGGACTTAGCCCCACTCAGCTCATATACATGTGCACACATGAGCTTCCCAGTTGTTCTCAGGCCCTTCTTCCCGTGACTTCATTAGGGATTTGTACACACTTCCCTGAACATCCAGGAGGTGGTTGACAAATTCATGAGTTTAGTTTCCTTTTAATGGAATAACTGCCGCATCTTTGTGGAAGGAAGAGCTGAGATTTATGGTGCATCCATTCTAGGCCAGACAGAAGCTGTGCATAAATTACCTTGTTGAAGCTTCAAACTGATCTCTTGAGGCAGGTATTACCGTGGTTCTCACTGAAAGAATAATTATAGAGGAAATAAACTTCAGATCATAGAATCTTGTTTCTGTTGCACTTTTCAGGGGTTAACACAAGTAGGGGCTATAAGAGGGATTTGATCCAGGATGTGCACTGAGGTTGAATGGACATCCTGGTATCAATTTTGAGAAAGATTGTGAGCGGAGTCCCTATGTACAAACAGGCAGGTGTTTCACAGCAGGAGGGAACAGGAGCCACAAGGGCTTGAGTTGCTGGTGAACCCACCCCGTGCTCTGCTCACCAAGCTGCGTGCCCAGGCAGGGAGCCATGACTGCCCAGAGAATGGGTCTGGGTGCCTCACATCTCCTACCAGTTATCATGGCCAAGCTATCTGCCTGTGGAGCTGTCCTTTTTCTAATTTCCACAAAGATAACATGTGGTTCAGCTGAGGCTTTATGGGTTAGAAGAGGTTGAGGGGCACCCGGCTGGTGTCATCAGAGGAACAAGTGACTCTTGATCTCAGGGTTGCAAATTCAAGCCCCATGTTGGGTGTGGAGATTACTTAAATAATTTAAGCTTAAACAAAAAAAAAAAGAGTTTGAGAAACAAAAACAAAGCTACTTAGCTGAAGACTGAACTATTGTACACGGAGTGAAACAATCCAAATTGTTTATATTAAATCTACTTTGTTTATGTTAATGACATCTGTTGGCTGCAGAGCTTGGTATTTTAATACTTAGAGCTCAGTGTTTTCATCTTAGTCTCAAGGTCTGCAGTGCAATATGGTAGCCACTACCCATAAGTAGCCATTTAAATGTAAAGAAAATTAAATAAAAAATTCCTTGGTTACCCTAGCCACATTTCACATGCTTAATAGTTATAGCTACATGTGGTTTGTGGTTGCCATAGTGGTCAGTGCAGGATTATAGAACATTTTCGTCATTGCAGGAAGTTCTACTGGGCAGTGCTAGCATAATCAACTTTTTCTAAGCTATAGATTGTTGCTTGATCTGCATTAAATTATTCAGGCTACCGTAATTTTATTTTCTCTAATAAATGACTACTTACCAAACCTGAGTAGCAAGCAAATGCATAGAAAAGTTTTAATGCTGTTTCCCGATTTTCTAACGCACATCTGTTTATTCTTTAGCTCTATCCCTGGTCCTCTCTCTAGAGGCAACTCATGTTATCAGTTGTATGTGCTCTTCCTGAGATTTACAAGGATAGAAATAGCACATTCATGTATGCAAACACATACCTTCTTTCATTATTTTTCAGTCAAGGGGTAGCAGACTTTACAACTTGTTCCACACCTTAATATTTTTCACAGTATATCTTGGAAATCATTTTTCGTTAGTATATAAAGAGCTTCTTCATTCATTTCAGTATGGTATGTAATTATATGGTGTGTGTGTATATTATGGATGTGTATATGTATTGTTTCTTTATTATTTTCTGTTATAAATGCTGGAAAGAATGACTTACACATATGTCATTTCAAATTTATAGGATTATATTTATAGGATAAATTTCTGGAAGAGGAATTGCTGTGTCTAGGTGTTATGCATTTGAAGTTTGAGTAGATAAAAACATATTTCCCATAATAGAATCATATTGATTTACACTTTGGTCAGCCATCCATAAGTGTGCATGTTTCTCTACATCATCACCAATAGGTGCATTATCGATTTCTTCTCCAGTGTTTTAAGTGGAAGATTATACGTCTATGCAATTCTGATTTGGATTTCCCTTATTTTAAGAGGAGACAACTTTCCTGTGTTTCATAATCATTTCATTATTTTTTTGTTTTTTTGACTTTGCAAAGAAGTGTTTCTTTATATCTGAGGACCTTTTACCTGGGATACAACTCATCTTGACTTACCCGGCTTCCTGTTCCCTGGGATATGGCATGCCCTATCAGTATTGAACTAGAGTTTTAGAAATGTTCTCTTAAAATGTTAAATAAATATGTCGTTTAATTGTTTTTAGATTTCTTCTTTGGGTATTCTAGTTCTGTAGATGTTGAATCCCCTTTATCTAGCCTGCTTGTCTTTTTCTCTCAAAATTTTAAACTATCATGATTTACTTTAGGTTTTTATTTTTCATATCGGTCATCTCCCTCCATTATTGTGTTTTTTTTAAATTAAATTTTTTAAATATTTTTATAAACGTATAATGTATTTTTATCCCCAGGGGTACAGGTCTGTGAATCTCCAGGTTTACACACTTCACAGCACTCACCATAGCACATACCCTCTCCCATGTCCATAACCCCACCCCCTTCTCCATTATTGTGTTTTTAATAATATCCATTCTCTCTTGTGTTTCTTTCATATTTGTCTTCATGTAGTTATTTTTTGTGTGTAATCTTTCTCTGGGCTTTTCATTTTACAAACATTGTGTCCTTTAGTGTCGACAACTCATCCTTAAACACATGTAGTCTTTTTTTTTTTTTTAAAGATTTTATTTATTTATTTGACAGAGATCACAAGTAGGCAGAGAGGCAGGCAGAGAGAGAGAGGAGGAAGCAGACTCCCTGCCAAGCAGAGAGCCCACGCGGAACTCGATCCCAGGACCCTGAGATCGTGACCTGAGCCGAAGGCAGACGCTTAACCCACTGAGCCGCCCCCAGGCGCCCCACATATGTAGTCTTTTTTTATAGGGATGATTAATTCATTAATTTGGGGGACTATACCTAGTGGAATATTTTGTGATAATTTTTATCTGTCTCGTGGTTTTTTTTTTTTTTTTTTGGTGGCTTTCCTTTATTTCACTTTAATTTCATATTTTTATTTCTGCATTTCCATGGCATTTTTATACAGATACTGCATGGTCTCTTATGTTCGCTATGTACCTCTAAAGGAAGTAAAATTGTTCTGAACTTGATATTGATAGAAAATTGGTATATAGAAGGGTCATCATTATATTCCAGACTAACTGGGATTATTTTAAGTTCCTTGGGTTTGTGGGGAGTTAATGGAGCAATTACTTCTCTCCAGCTTGGGGACTTTTGACAATGTAAGGTCTCTCTTCTGCTTTGTTGGTTCGGAGACAGCTTCCTGAAAATATAGCTTGTCTGTGCAGTAAAATTTTTAGCTCCACCCTTATTCACTTTTTCCCGCAATATGTGTACCCTGTCCTGCTGGCAAAAACAAAGGCGTTGGCAGTCATGACTCTGGTTATGTTCTTTTAAAAAACGCTCTTTTACTGTTTGCTTTTTCCCTTAGTCTTACTGTCATGATTTCTTCTATCTGATTCTTTGCCCTTGCTGCATTCCCATTGTGTGAATAGCCCCTAAAATTATCTGCTGGTTCTATGTTTTATGTTTACCATTTTTACCAAAACCAGAATTTTAACTTTATTTTTAATTCTCAATCTTAGGAAGAAAAAAAGTGAATGCTCACTTTAATCTGCATTATTAAATTGGGCATCATTACATTATCCATTGGGATATTTGTACTTTCTTAACTTTTCCAAAAAAAAATGAAGACATGTTTCTTAGTATTTCAGCCTTTATTAATTGTTTTATTTTGCTCCGGCTCAAAATGTCCAGTTATTTAACAGAACTTCTTCTGAGAAATCCTACCAATACCTCAAATTCATATTGTTTAGAGATACATTTAACTTCTTCTCTCACAATAGTGTTTTTCTAAAATTTTGAAACCTCCCTATCGGCAGGTTTTAAACATTGCCACTGTGCTTTATTCCTTTATGTGTTCCGTACCCCATGGCTGTGTAACTAGTCATCAACTGCTTTAACAACTACATTAATTATAACCTACCATGTGTATGAGACAGTATGATAGGTGCTGGATAGTAATGGCCTTGGACTTGGGTTAAGGATATATCTACCTTGAGCCCTTAAGCTTTTGAGAACCCTGCATGTCATAAATCTACATTCAGAATTATTTTAAAACTCACAGGCATCTCTCTCACTTAGGGTGAGAGAGTTCAGAACCTGCACAGATGTTTCTGTGGCCCAAAGAAATGCTTCTTCATATATCTTGCTCATTTCCTTGAAAGAAAAAGGGCTCCAAAGCCCAAAAATTGCTGGATTGTGCCCCTGTCATGTTGAATATGGACACTCCTTTAGAGTAGGGGGGATTTGAGTAGGGAAAGCTCTTAGAAATGAAAAATACAAATTATTTTAACCTGTCATATTTTTTTCTCAGATAGCTTGAATGCAATAAATTTTAACACAGCCAACTATTTTTTCCCACTAGGGCTGAGCAATCATTTTTTCTACTTCTTATCATTCATAATTCATAGTTCGAGAGGTACTCTTAAGTTAACACATTATTTATCACAGTTGGACATGGAAATAAAGAACATCTTATAATATTAAATAATTTATATTACTCCTAGGTGAGTGTACTTACAGGTCTTGCCAATACTGTACATTAGCAACTAGATGAAGGTTGATCACTAAAATTTCCTGTAGTCTTATTTTTATAAAAATACCTCATAAGAATAAATTATATTGGTTTTAAAATTAAATGAAAACCTCCAGCGTTACTAAAGTAATCATAACTTAAAATTTGATATTCATTAAATATAGTATTTATCTTATGCTTTTGAGTATCTTAAAAGAAAAAATATTTCTGAAATTATAGCTGAGAAATACCTTCACTTGTTTATATTTGCTTTCATATGCAATTTTGACAAAAGTACATTCAAATTTTGGTAACTATATTTTTACATTTTTAATCCTTTAGACCACTGATGTCAATAGATCATAAATTATTTAAAAAAAAAAGATCTTGCCTGAGTAACATAATTCTTATTGAAATAAAGGCAGGAAAATAAATTTATTGAAAAAGCATATACTAGTTTATGAATTATACATATTTTTTACTTTATTACTCATCTAATTGCTGATCCATTAACAAATTACTCAGGTATGTACAATAACATATACATGTAGTTGTCTTTTAAATTTTGCTGACTTTTAGTCACATAAAAACATAATTATGTTTTTATAAACATATATAACTTTGTTTTATAAATCTAAAATTATAAAGATATAACCTTAATATTTTTTCAAATTTTTTTAAAGGTAAATATGTCAAGGTAAGAGAATAGAAAGTATATTAAATCCTCATTTGTGAGTACAATTTATCAACTTTCATATTTTAAGGCATTGGACATGTGGGCCCGTGTTCATAGTTTTGCCTTTGGCTCTATAAATACACAGGAAGATCCTGACTCCGTCGTTGAGGAGCTCATCCTCTAAATTCTACCTTCTCAACTTCTCAAAGTCTCTTGTAAGCCTCCTTTCCATTTCTCTCTCTACTGTTTTTGCTGAATTCACCCTCTAAAGGGTCTCTAATTCCAGTGGGGAGATGATGCTTTATTAATATTTGAAATCCTCACAGTATGTCTTAACATATAAGGGCTTAATAAATAATTGAGAATTGGGCTGAATTGAGTTGAAGGAAAACTAAAGAAGAAGAGAGGCATTGTCCATGAAGAGAAATAAGTAGATGGGGTTGAGGGAGGGAAGGGGGACTGCCACTTAGGAGGGTTACTTGAAGGCTCTTACATCTGTTGGAACTGTGTTGGAAATCACATAATTTCCTGAAATAAAAAGTAGCTGGCTCATGTTTCACATTATGATACAGTTGTTCTTGGAGCCAGACAAAATTTAGAAAGAAACATTATGTGTGAATTCAGGGAGTCTTATTTGTTATGACACTGTTTGGGAGATAGCTAGAAAGAATTCTTATCCTTAGATGCTTTTGTTCACAATTGGAAATCTGATCAATGTCTTGCCTCTAGGCTATAGACTCACTTAAATGATTTTTTAAAAAAGTTGTGTGTGGTTTTCCATTCATAATATGAACCAAGCTTTCTTTCCTACGTGCCTATCACTAATTGAAAAAATGTCCTGGGGAGAGCCTGAGAAGCCTTGAGAAAATTGAGCAGTTGTCATTTCTGTGGACAGAAGATAAAACACTGGCAGCTTTGAGACTAGAATTTGGCAAAGTCCTTTTCTGAGTGATTCTGTTTACTATTGGAGATACATCTCTGTATCTATATATGTTGATATTGATAAAGATACAGATATATGTATTAGTTTGCAGCCTGCTGTTTTGAAAAGAAAGCTTTGAAAGTATTACAGTGTGCCATTGCTCAGATGACAAGAAGAAAAGTCATGTTTCCATCTCTTAAGACAACCAAAAACTATTTGTGATTATTTTGTCACTCCCCGTGTGAAGGTCAAAGATTAGCTTGATATTTTCAAATACTATTGTTAGTGCTGGGGGGGCGGTTAGTTTGCTTTCAGATCTTTAAAAAAGAATGTAAAATTTAAGGGAAAAAAATCCAAACCAGTGAGTAAATTTTTAAAAATTCAATGTAAATATAGGTATTCTTGCTCAGGAAGGACAGTAGGGTAAATGCATGGCTTTTGGCTTGAGTTTTTGAAAACCATATCTATGGTGTCTATATTATTTGCTAAGATCGTTAAGAAAATAATTGCATTTGATGAAATGAGTTCCTATTTAATTTGCTACTTTGTGTAGTCATCAGCTTTCTAATCCATGTGCTTAAAAATGTATTTCCAGCTAACCTAGGGCAGAAATGCTACTCAGAGGAACCAACTAAGAATTGATAACTGACAGTAATTATAAGTAGCTACTTCAAATAGATGCTATTTTTAAAAGCCGTCATGGAGGATGGAGGGCAGGGGGAGAGCAAAGTTTTGATCTGGACTTCTTTGCAGGTTTTTCTCTGTTGAAAAGGTATTTCCCAATTAATAGAATTACCTGCAGATATATAAAACAGATTTTATGTAGTTTTCATCTATTCTACTTTTCTTTCACTTTCTGCCTCAAAGTCTTAGGAAGAGGGCTGGAGAGTTGGTTAGTGGACTAAAAAAATATATGAATAAATATAGCAGGATAGAGGTTTTGCCTCATTCAAAGAAGAGGAAAGATTTCATACAGGGAGTAAATGAGAAGGCAGCTTAGATAATGTACCAGGAAGTTTTCATCAGAAATCCTGAAACTGATTTTTCAACAGCTGGAGACTTTTGCCTCCAAGTTGATTTTGGTGTAAGTGATCACTCTTAGTAATAGGAAGGAAATATACCTTACAGAATTTACAGGTTTCATGTGTGTGTGTATGTGTGTGTGTTTAATGTTTATTTTATGCTACAAAGGTAATCTACTTTTATGGAATACATTACTTCCAAAGCAATTTATGTCTAATAGAAAACTTGAAATTCATGCATGGCCATTTTTTCCAAGACTCAGTTACTACAAAAAATAAAGGCTGAAGTTAGAATCACAGTTAATTTTCATCAGCTCCTATTAGGTAATTATTTTACTTGGATCTCTATGCCCCACACCTCAGTTCCAGGGGCTAGTTTTTACTCTCTTCTCTTAACTCTCAATAGGAAAGTAACCAGAGGTCCTCTTTCATCCTTAACCCAAATGATCTAAGGCTACAATGAAGACAAAGCCCAAATTCATCTTTCAGCCTCCATCCTGATTCAATTTCGATTCTACTGACTCTGCTTCTTACCTAGATTTGTTAAAGACCCTCCCTCTGATTTTGCTTCTGACTTCACATCTTTTGGCGACCTGCTGAAGTCAATATAAAATTCCCAAGGAATGTTGTTAGCTTGGGCTTCACTCTTTTCTGTACCAAACTTGGTAATAAAAATCCTATGTACATATGACCAAAGAGAAATATGTAAATGATCAGAAAAATCCTGTGTCACAGCAGCTTGGATCTGTGAGTCCTTCACATTTTAAAGAGGCATTAATTAGACAGCTGTTAAACCCCTGCATAGTTCTTTGGCAAACTGAATCACAGGTGCAAACTGCCACTTAATTTATTCAGTGCATTCACAAATATTTATTGTGTACACATTATATGATATGCATTGTTCCAGATGCTGAGTATATGGCTATGAATGAAACAATCAAAGTCTCTGCCTACATGAAATCTGTCTTCTAGTGGGTGGAGCATATAGTCAGCAATTTCTTTTTGTCTCCTTACTTGGTAATGCGGCTTGGTAGGCTCTTACAAGAGCCCATACCAGCAAGATTTGGTTAGGAAAAGCAGACTTAAAATAATAGAAACCATTACCATTACTTTTTAAAGATTGATGCCCCTAGCGTTCACTAACCTGCCACCCCCAATCTGACAAGTCAGGAAATGTATCATTTTCATTTTCCCTCTTTTTTTATTTTGAAATTATTTTATTACAAAAACGTTCTGTATCTTGGTTATCCAAAAATTGTCATTCATCAATTAGTTGTTGTTGTTTTTCACCAAAAACAACTGAGGAGAACCTCAGGAGTCTTCCTGGGATAGTCTTCTGTCAAATACTGCCTCAATTTTCCATAAGGTAAAGTCTCCGAGTAGTCAATAAAAATTGAATTGACCCCAAAGTCGTTCCAGACATTTGATTTGCTGATTCAGAAGAATTAAGAGGGTGAAATAGTTGAAGGACATAACAAGGGCACTAAGAAAGCATATGGAGCTGGCTGATAGGCATTTCAACTGCTAGAATGGCAGAACAAATCATATTAGAGAGCATAATAGAAAATCAGAGTTTCTCCATAAGATCATTCAGTTTCTTTTTGCTTTTTTGCTTTTCCCCCATAAACTTATTTATATCCATAGTGGAAAAAACAAATAGGTTTATTTTATTCAAGGTCTTATAGTCCCTATGAGCTTGCCTAGACCAGCTAATTTGGTTCTATTCATAAGTCTTTGGTAAAGGTCTGATATATTTTCTCTGGCTGTATTTTTCTTTGACTATGTTTCACTGGAAAGATTCACTCTTTGAAGAATTTATCTCCCACTGATTGGTTCTCTGGCTGCCTGCTGTTGCCTGCTCTGAAGTTGACCTCATGATTTGCAATGCATTCTGAGGTGAATGAGTCACTTCATTGGCAATAGTCATGCAACTGTGAAATCTCTCTCGTGGTTTCCCTGGCCATTTCTGCCAACTCAGAATTCCAGAGACTCTACAATACTGACTTCAGTCCACACACCCAAAGAAGAGGAGGCTGGTTACTTAAAGCTGGACAGGGCTTCTGTGTATGTTTACGCAAGAAGGTGGGAAGGCTCTGCAGAGACTGAGCCTCATGCAAATTTTCAGAGGCCTGGCACTGCCCCTCTTTCTCCTTAGTATCCAGAGGATTTCTCAAATAGAGTAGAGCTGGCCTTACCTCTCCAACTTGAAGACCCACTGACATTCTCTTGGGATCTAAGGTTCACAAATGGTCTCTTTTTCCTCTTTCTCAATCTCTCTCTCTTTCTCTTTCTCTCTCTCTCTCTCTCCTTTTAACACCCTCAAGAATAACATAAACCCCATTTGTCAGAAAAAGGCCAAGCATTGAGAATCACTGCCATTGATCACGAGCTCCTTGAGAGTTAGCCCTGTACTATTCATTGTTGAAGAATGGTTGCAGGCACTTAATAGGTACTTAGTATGTGTTGATGTACTGAATAAATGAGAAACATTTGCTATGTTACCGTTGTAAATGAGAACAGCTGTACAAAGTGTGCCAGATTCAAGCTAAAAGAATGTGATTGGCTTGCCATTCACACTGCTAGTTTTGGTTTGGGATTTTGTGTCATCTAAAGGACAGTGTCTGCTGAAAAAAAACTTCCTAGCAGCAGTATGCTGCTCTTCCAACAGAGATCATCCTTCTGCATCTAGACATTTTATATGCGGAAGGAGAGTGCTTCCTTTGCATGTCTGAGCTATAAAGCTTTACCATCCCTGTCTCCAAACTGTTGTAAATGCTTTTAAGAGCATGGTATGGAATGGCCCCAAAGAGAGCCAAGACTAGTTTGTATTTGTTGAGAAGTTGTGATACCAGCTTTCTAAATAAACAGCAGTTTTATAAAATCTCTGAAAATGTTCCTATTTCTGCTCTGAAGGGATGTATTAGGTCTAACCCATTAGAAACAGAAGAGATTTGTGATGAATAGCTAGGGAATAAAGGAAAGAATTGCCTTTCAATGCAGAAGTCTTCACTCTTGAGCCACAAAGTGCCTTATGTTGAAATTCAATAGCCACACTGGAAATGGGTTGCAGGTGGGAATATATTTTTTCCAGACCAATCTAGTGCCTCCCCAGATTGACTCCAGAAGTGACATAGGCTTCTGTTATTTCCTTGTAAATTGCCTCTTAAAAAGTTTGATGCCCAACTTCAAGCTGTGCTCAAAACGAAGGTGCGACTGCTATTACAAACCTAACTTACAGAGACAATTGGAGAGACCCGCTTTAGTGATAATCCTTCCATGACATGTGATGTTGCTGTTCAGTTTGAAAGAGTTCCTGAGGTTGAAAGTGGGGTAGACTCAGGACATGGTGAGTAGCAAGTATGTTGCAAGGCGTCACTTCCCAGGGCTTCAGTATTAGCAGTTGGAAGCATGGTGAATCTATGCATCACTTGTAAAGTCTGGAACCATGAAGGCCGTTTAAAAATCTATAATCTCTTTTTAATAGGAAAGCCAATTGATTAAAAAGTAGATCAATCCAACACTTTATTTGGCATGAATTTTGTTGGTTTTTGTTTTTGTTTTGTTTTTGTACAGACAACAGTGTCTTTTGGTCAATTCTTAGCAAAAGTAAAAATTCATAGAATCACGTTTTGCATTTTTGCTTAGGATTAATTTCTTGGCACATCTGTTATCTGTGACCAAGGTTTGCTGCTCTCTTACTGCCCAGGTTCAACTCCATTAAGAGGCAGATGTTTGATTCCTCTTTTATTGGGAAGGCATTATGTGATTTCTCAGCCACACAGAAGATCAGTGCTTACAGAAGAAATCGGGATTCTTGACCCTATTTTATTTTTCTTTTATTCTATTAAGACAAAATGGTGCTTCTTGGGTGCAGATTTTGCTTTTGTGTCTCATGCGTCAGTACAATAGGCTTTCTTATTTATATTTTGAGAGAAACTAATTTTCAGGCCAGTGTTTAAAAGTAATACACCAGAGGTGGATATAATTCTAATCATTCCAATATTGTATAGGTAAACAATTACAGATTCTCTCCCCTTCCTCTTCCCCGCCCTCCTCTACCTTCTGGAGCACTCTGTGCTAGATACTAATTAATGAGTCCTACATTAATTAATATATTTAATCCTTGCAACAGTTTTTTATGGTATATAGTCTGAATTTCTTCTTTTTTTTTCACATAGTGAAACTGAAACACTGAGAAGTTAAGAACATTCTAAGGGGTTAAACAGCAGCAAATAATGATGTCACTGAAGCGGTGTGACTCCTGAAACCACACTCTTAACTAGACATTATAGAGGCTCTTGTAGCTACAAAATCTCTCATCAGATATGTGATTTATGAATATCATCTCCCATTCAATGGCTTGTGTTTACAATCTCCTAACAGATTCTTTCAAAGAGTAGCAGTTTTTAATTTTGAAGAAGTCCAAATTATCATTTTTTAAAATGTATTTTGATTTTTGTTGTCATCTATAAAAAAATCTTTCACTAATTCAAGGTCACCAAAGTTTTCTCCCTTTTTTTCTAGAAGTTGTTTAGGTTTAGGTTTGAAAGCTTTGTGACCCATTTTTTAAAAGAGAGTTACTTTAGAGAGAGAGAGGATGCATGGGAGGGGCAGAGGGAGAGGAGCAAGATAATATTAAGCAGATTCCATGCTGAGCATGGACCCCCACATGGGGCTCCATCCCAAGACCCAGAGATCATGACCTGAGCCACAACTAAGAGTTTGTGTCAACCGACTGAGCCACCCAACTGCTCCAGTTCTGTGACCCATTTTGAATTAATTGTTTATATGGTGGGAGGTATTCATCAAAGTGTATTTTTGTTTATTTTTTTGCATATGGATATTCAATTGTTCAAGCATGATTTGTTGAAAAGACTGCTCTGTTTCCACAGAACTGCTTTGGCAGTGGTCAAAAGTGATTTGTTTGTGTATATGAATGAGTATATTTCTAGACTCTCTGTTCCGTTCCATTGATCTATTGGGCAATAGATAACAGTGCCACACTGCCTTTTTTATTGAAGCTTCAGAGTATGTCTTATAATCACATCATTTGAGTTCTCCAATTTTGTTCTTTTTTTTTCAAAGCTGCTTTGGCTGTTCTAGATACTTTGCATTTCCAAATGAATATTTGTAAAAGCATAATAGGACTGCACCGGTTCTATAGGTATTTGAGGAGAATTGACAATTTAATAAGTTTGTGTACTTTCACTTATGAATAAGATGTAATCTCTCTTATTTATTTAGGCCCTTTAAAACTTCTCTCAGCAAAGTTTTATAATTCCAGTAGACAGATCTTATACATCTTTTGTCCAGCTTATCCGTAAGTAGCTCATATTTTTTATCTCTTGTAGATGGTATCTTCTAAAGCTTTCATGTCGTTTTCATTGGTAGTGTATAAAAATATGATTGATTTTTATATTGATTTTATATCCTTTAGCTCTCTTAAATTCACTTATCTGTTCCAGTAGCTTTTTGCAGACTCCATTGGATCTTTTTTACAAAAGATGATCATGTGATATACAAAGAAATGTAGACAATGTCAATACAATTTGACCTAGTTGTCATTTATAGAATATTATATCCCAAAAGAGCATAACATATATTCTTTTAGAGTACAGTTTTAGAGGACTCTTTTAGAGGACACATTTACCTAGAAAGGCATATTCTGGGTATGCCATACAGTAAGTTACAATAAATATTAAAGTTTTCCAGTCATATTCCACCGACCACAGTGGAATTAAATTAGAAATTTAAAAAAAAAAACTAGTATTTGTGTAAAATTTGTAGATGTTTTGGTCATTATTTCTTCAAATTTTTTCTGCCTCCTTTCATTTCTACTTTGGGGACTCTATTTACATTATATGAGACTGCTTGAAATTGCCCCAAGTTTACTGGTGATCTTTTCAATTCAAGTTTTTTTCTTCTATGTGTTTTTCAGATTGCATAGGGTGGTTCCATTGCTATATCTTCAATTACAGTGATTTTTTCCTTCTATAATGACTATTATCATTATAATTCTGTCATCTGTATCAGCTCTTGGTTGGTTTTGATCATTTAATTCCTCCCACCCCTTCATTATTGGTCATATTCTTTCTTCTTTCATTCCTGGCGATCTTTAATTGGATATCACATATTACGAATGTTATATTGCTGAGTGCTATTTTGTATTTCTGTATACCTCAAGCTTTGTTCTGAGATACAGTTAAGTTACTTGGAACATTTTATTTTAGTTCAGTTTTTGGTCTTGCTTTAAGGTTTGCTAGGTACAAGTGAGGCAGCATTGAGTCCAGGGCTAATAATCCTACACTATAGAGGCAAGACCCTGCTGAATATTCTAACTATAGCTTGTGGAGAAGCTACTATTTTCAACAATATGTAAGCATCAAATACTATTCCTTTTAATCCTTTTAGATGATTCTCTTTCTAGACTTGATGCACCATCATCACTGTTATTCAACAGACCTTTATAGATGTCCAGGGTTCCCCATACAACTATCTCCTGTCTGGTAATCTAGGTACCTTGGTCTCCCTGGACTTTGTGCACTATCCTTTCAACATAAGAGATCCCAGGCTCTACCTGTTTCATAGTCTGAAAACTCTCTCAAGATACTGAACTGGGCTCATCTTGCTTGTTTCCTGTGTTTCAGGGATCGCTGACCTAAGCTGCCTGGTGTCCAGTGTCTTGAAAACCATTGTTTCAAGCATTCCCCCTTGTTTCATTGGATATTTCAGGAAGAAGAGTAAATCTAGAAATAAAATAAAATTAAAATTAATTAATTTGATTTTAGAAAATATGAAGATCAAAGATTTCTTACCTATATGTGTTCATTAATATCATACTTACTGCATAAGGAAAAGATCTCTTTTGAGTTTCATTTCTTTGAAACTATAACCTTTTAATCTGTCTACATTTATCCTTCCAAAGTAGATGGTTTCTTGCTTTCTCCCTCCAAACTTAAAACATTCATTATCTCTTAAAGGAACTGGGAGGACAACTCTTGTTTGCCCATTAGTAAATAGTTAAATTAGTGTCTTTCGAATTTGCTTAGATAGTTAAACCACCACCATAGCAAATGTAATCAAAGATGAATACATTTCATTCCATTTTATACACTAGAGAATTTTTTTTTACTTGTAAAAAATATAATCACTATGTATACACGCCTCCCACATCTTCAGAAGTATTACTGGCTTAATCATCCATTTATCTATTCAGCATGAGCTTATTGATTACTTATTGTGATACGTGCATGATCTTGAATATAAAGTTTCATTACTGTTCATAGCTATTTGTTATCTGTGTATTTAGGTCAATCAGAATCTGAGCTGAGACTTCTATTATAATGATTTGTTCAATAATAGAATTGTGCCTGTGAAACTCATTGCTACCTTCTGATACAAGGCAATCCAATTTGAATTCTACTGATTATAGTGTTGAAATCTTAAGAATTGACGAGAGAACTCTGGAATATCAAGACTGAAGTTCATTACTTCCAAGAATATTACTGAAAAAAACAAATATAAACTTAAAGAGTCATTAACTATGTTTTTAGTTGTGTGATATTTTGTGATATAGTATTTAGTGTTTAGATATTAATTATATCAACCATCATGCAAATTCACAAAAAATTTCCAAAATTTTTCTAAAATATGATCATCACTTTAGTTTTTTGTTTTTGTTTGTTTTTCTTTGTTTTAAAGTAATGAGTCCTCTCTAATGCAAAGAATACCCATAACTAGAAGTGGAAATTGATAAAAAAAAATCTCTTACAGGGAGATTTGGCAGTCTGAATCAAATGTCTTAAGTATATCATATCTTTTTATATGATCTTAAAAACTGTGAGTGGGTGCACAAAGTTGAGCTTTAAGAACACAATCGACACAATGCTTCTTATAATAGGAAAAATTAGAAACAACTTAAATGTTCAAAAAATGCATTTTAAAAACAAATTGTGATACATGGGAATAAAAGGCACAACATGAGGCCCACTAAGTCAATTATAATAGTGATGTAATGGGACAGGTAGTAGCCAACTTGTGGTGAACTTAACATAATTTATAAACTTTTCAAATTTCTAAGTCGTATACCTAAAACTAATGTAACATTGTGTGTCAACTATACTTAAATAAAAAAGAACAGAAATAAAAAGAAAAATTGTGATATAATAGTATAAGGAAATACTATGCAATTATTTAAATGTGAGTAAAAAAATTTCACTTTCCAGAGTGTATATATGACCCCTTTGTACCTGCTTGTGTGTGTGTTTGCATATATGTGAGGTTTGCATGAAGCAACACATGTACACATGTATATAAAGACCAAAGGACACACATGGCAAATACCAGCAGGTTTTTGTTTTGTTTTTATCTAGGGTAGGTTTTTGATCATTCTCTTTTTTCTTCTTTTTCTTTGTTTATATTACTATATTGTAATGGTGTTAGACTTCCTGAATTGAAAGGTTACCCTGAAACATGCTCATGTCACCTCTGTGACTGGGGACTGAGTATAAGAATGCATAGGAAAGCAGGCAGAAAAAGAAAGTCTTATCAGCTGAACCTGGATGATACAGTCAACATCATAGTCAGGCCTCCTTGCCAATTGAATATTAGTCCCAACATAGCCCAGCTCGAGCATCCAATAACACACAAGATGAACCCAACAGTTGTTTAGTGCCTGCTCTGGGTCACTGATTCTTGATTTTTTACCTCTACCTAGATCCCTGTGGGGCTTTTTGCTCTTTATCTTCCTCTTCTCTTGCTCTCATTTTTTCTGCTTTTACTCCTCCTTCTACCTAGCAGGTACTTACTATGGATCTATAGACATCAGATTTTGAAAGAGAAAGGATCTGATTGACTTTATTAACCATTATCCTTAATAGAGGGCCCCACTGGACTAGTATCTCAGGCTCAGTCAACTCACTGGTTGAGGCCTTTGGCTTAGATGCCCATCCCTGTTCTAGTCAGCCATGGTCCACAAGGCATGTGCCACAGAGCATGGCAACTCTGTGCAGAAAGTTCCTTTCATGACATAGTAGCTACTTAGAGGTTTCTTTAAGAGGTCAGTGTAGTAATTAAAGAAACAAAGAGTGCGCCTGGGTGGCTCAGTGGGTTAAGCCTCTGCCTTCGGCTCAGGTCATGATCCCAGGGTCCTGGGATCGAGTGCCGCATCGGGCTCTCTCCTTGGTGGGGAGCCTGCTTCTTCCTCTCTCTCTCTGTCTGCCTCTCTGCCCACTTGTGATCTCTGTCTGTCAAATAAGTAAATAAAAAAAAAAATCTTTAAAAAAAATAAAGAAACAAAGAAAGGGACAATCTGTTATTTCAGAATTCTAGAGAGTTCTCATGATTAGAATGTTTTTCCTTATGTTGTTAAAATCTGCCTCTACCCCCATCTTGTTCTGTTTTCTCATACTTCACTCTTAACTGTTCTCTTCAAAATTGGAGAAGAAATATTTATTTCCATCTCTTTCAATCATTCCTCAAATGACAAAGTTTCCAACCTCTCATTAACTTGAACGCTCTGTTCTATGAGGGGGACAGGGTCCAGTTTGTCCATATGCCATTAAAATGTGACTCCCAGAAATAAACACCATAGCCAGATGTGATCCACTTACCTGTAATTGCAAATGACCTAAACTTTCCAGCAGCTATGTCAGACTCCTGGTTTCTATCGAAATGCTCTCTAGCAAGGTCTCTCTCATTTGACACACACACACAATGAATTTATTGTAATGTGAATGCAAGAATTTGCATCCATTAGGTTTCACCTACTGTATCTTCAGAACAGTTGTTAGTGTTCTCCAGTTTACAAGCACTTTCACAGACATTATCTCATTTAATTCTCCCAACATGTTGATTTTGGCCCATAGCTCCTGCTTGGTCTCTAAGATCATTTCCAGCTGCCAGTTTTTCTTATGTTCACCATCAGCACTGCACTTTTCCACATAACAACTAAGGAAAGTGGAGTAAATTTCCCCTTAGAACATTAAAGAGAAACTGCATGGAGCCAGGACCAAGCAGGACAGGATGTACAGCGTTTGGGGACATAATCAGGGCAAGGACGAAAATCATTATGGCATCAAGAGAAGGCAGAATAGAAGTTAATAGAACAATATTTTCTCCAGAATGTTCACTAATATGCCTTTCTCTTTGTGTATGTATGATGGCAGTCAAATGCAGGGATGGGGCTTTCCTCAGACATTTATAAAGTCATGAGTCAGATACAATACATGACATTTGACTAAACTTTTATACTTCTGTGTTTACCTTTGTCTAAGTCTTCTCAGGTTCTGTCTTCATGTCTTGATTCTTTCTCACCATGGAAATATGAAAGCTTTGTGGTTCAAGGCGGTGCTCTCCAATCAGTGGGTTGCTGCCTAGACGTGATTCGCTCGAGAGTCATTCTGTCCATAGCATTGCTTACTCAGTCATTACCTTCTCACCTCATTCCATTGCCTCTATTCTATATAAGGAGAGTGCTCTATCTTGTTTGTTTCCCTGCCATATTTTCACTGCCTTAGATCATAGATGAAATGCAGGATTTTTTTTTTCCTCTTTGTAATAGTCTGAATGCTACTCAGCTGTAGAATATAGATACTGATCTATTCTTTTATTAAAATGAATTGGCAAGTATCCAGTTTTGAACAGAGCATTCTCTATTGACTATCCTGATAGCTTCAAAAATTTACCAAATTTGGATCAAGAAAATTGTATGATATCTATGATGCATTTTCTTTGTGTAAAGCAGCACAATCCAATGTCAAATAGAAACAAAAGCATAGTTAGAGTCCAAATATTTTTAAGTATTTGAAAAAATTGGTCTATAATTTTTAAAAATCAAGCATAGCTGATATTCTCATGGAAATCACTTAGAAACTCTCATAGCTCCCAATAATTTAAATGAAATTATGTGTTAGATTAAGATGGTCTCATAGGTAGCTGTGTATATCTCTGTATGTATGTCCATGACACGGTGTCTCTGAGGGATATGTGTGTGTGTCCATGGAAAGGACAGAGCATGAGGAAAAACCACACTCCTATCAACTCATCCCCTACATTTGGTATCAGTTCAGCACTGTTAAATGTAAATGGAAGCAAAAAAATAGCAAGAACTACTTTTTACTGGCAACAAAACACTTGGGAAAAGATGAGGGCGTACACACAACAATACTTTCTTACCAATCCTTTTTCCCACAGTTGTCAGGGGGATTGCTAATAGTTTTAGCATATTTCATGAATGCATAACAAAATAGAGTTTTTAGAAGTTGAAAACCAGTTGCTGGTGAGTCTGCTGAAATGGGTCATTTTACAACTATTGCCACTCTCAGGAACTGATTCAGATATTTAGTCCAACCACTGCATATTTGCTTGCTTCCTCAACTGCATTTTTTTCCACAGGGGTAGACCTTGCCCTGTGTGAGAGGTTATAGGCATTACTTATCTCATTTATCCACATCCATAGTCTTTTACAATAGATATTTTTACTTCCATTTGACCAATGTTGAAAGGGAACTTCAGAGAGCTGAACAGTTTGCTATAGGTCATTCAGCCAGCAAGTGGTAGAACCAAGACTCCAGTTCTCTTGGACCGCATAGCCGACACTTTGCTGGGCTTAGAGTGCTTCCCCAGTCTCTCTTGGGCTTGTTCCTGTCTGTCCTGTTTACTCTTTGACTCATAAATGGGATGACCTAATCTACATGTTGCTTCCTGATAATTACTTTAATAAAATGCAGTATTTAATGATCAATATTTTCAATACTTGTTAGTAGCAAACCATATGTTCCAAACCTTCTTCCCCTGAGCCCAGAGAACTAGTGAGCTGTACTCCAGAGGAAGCTCTCCAATAACTGCTTAGCCATCCTGTCATCCGTCTGCCTCCATAGGCTAGAGCAAATCCATACCTGTATCAAGTTTGTTAGTCTCCTGTTAGAGACAACACCTCTGCCTGGAGTTTAAACATAGTCCTCCTTCAGGTGCTCCCCGCAGGAGACCACATTTATGCATTTATTTAGATAGTCAGCGTTCAGAGAAGAACAACGAGGCCCTCCCCAGGGGGTTCTGTCTCAGGGGACCTGAGAAATGGCAGTCCTCGTTGGGTTTTATCTAGGCTCCTTCGACAGTCTGAAGAGGATCTTTCTTCATTCATAGTTTGGTTTGCTGTTCATGAATAACAATGCCTGTGCTATTTGAATTAACTTGAAGCCAAAACATGGAACAAGATGAGTATCCTGGACCTCCCTGAGTTTACTATGCTTTGGTAAATGGACATTAGTAGACTCGTTGCCGTTTTTCTCTACCCAGGCCCAAGCTGAATGCTACTTTCAGCTCTGTATTCATTTGTATCTCTTTGTATTATATGAGAAAGCAAGTTTATAACCTAACCTCATCTTAAAACTCCTCAGGACTATGTCTGCATCCTTGAGGTTAGTCATACCCTTTTTTATTCTCTAACCCAACAACCTCCTATTTTCATTTAAAAAATAAGAATGAATAGAACAGTATTTGGAAAGAACATCTTTCCTTAGAAGGCCTTATCAAGGGGTGCCCGGGTGGCTCAGTGGGTTAAAGCCTCTGCCTTTGACTCAGGTCATGATCTTAGGGTCCTGGGATCAAGCCCTGCGTCTGGATTCTCTGCTCAGCAGGGAGCCTGCTTCCCTTCCTCTCTCTCTGCCTGCCTCTCTGCCTACCTGTGATCTCTATCAAATGAATAAATAAAATCTTTAAAGAAAAGGTCTTATTAAATAGTATTGCCTCTTTGTCTACTTAAGGTTTTATCTTCTTAGAGACTCTAATTCTAGAAACTCTAATATTCCCTTCTATTTGCAGTTTGATTTACACATTTTTTTTTTCAACAACTATTTATGAGGCTCAGGCTCTCCTTGAGAGACCATGCCAGTTGCCAAGAATGCACAGCTGAGAGCAACCATCTCCACCCCAGCCTTCACCCAGAGGCTTTCTAGGCAGAAGTCAGATTTTAAAACAAATCTTATTGCAAATATTTCTCCCCCCCCCCTACTGTGGTGAGGATAGGATAATTTTTACTTCATGTGATTTAATAAAAAACTTTTAAATGCCTTTAAAGTTGAAACACGGTGTTTATAATCAAAGGGAAAACAAATTAAAGTAACTTACTTTGTCCATCTGAAAACAATTTGTACTATTACTGGAATTTATTGAAAATGTAGATGGATCAGATGCGCTAGATTAGTTAACAAAGTACAGGTGAAAAAATCGACAAAACAATGAAATTTAAAACACGGATATTATTTGAAGACCCATATAGCAAACAAATCCTATGGTGTTCCTCAAGGGAAGCTATTTGAAAGAAACTCTGATTCATCACTGAATTTCTTACAGGAGTATAAAATGATTGGGCTAATACCATTGGAAAATTAGGTACTTAGGTAAGAAGGTCCACTTATCAGATTTACTTCCTCATTGTGAGATAATAGAACGTGTAGGTATTGGTTTCTGCCCCCCAGTTCCTGACATGGAGCTTCTAAAGCTCTTGTAAATTCCTAAGTGATAAGAACACTAAGAGCATCTCTTGTTCTAACATTTGGTCTTTGATCCTGTCCATGATAGAGAGCCCTTAAGACCCTTGTAAATTCCTGAGTGATCAGCACACTAGAAACTTTTTATGTTCTAATGAGATGAGCCTGGGCAGGCTGTTGGATATGGACTGGTTATCAGAAAGACAAAGCTGTGATTAGAAGCTTGGAATTTTCAGAGCTTTTCCTCATTTTCACCTTCTCTAGATAGGGGAGAAGAGTTGTAAATGGAGTTAAGGAAGACTCCATGATATTCCAATAGTATGAGGTATGGGAAGCCTCCAGTTCAGTGAACATAGCTACATCCCGGCAGACTGACATGCCCCAACTTCATGCGGACAGAAGCTCCTGCACTCAGACCCCTCCCAGACCTTACCTACATCTATCTTCATCTCAGTCTTTTTTTTTTTTTATTACTTTTTTAAAGATTTCATTTATTTATTTGACAGAGAGAGATCACAAGTCGGCAGAGAGGTAGGCAGAGAGAGAGGAGGAAGCAGGCTCCCCGCTGAGCAGAGGGTCCAATGCGGGCCTCCATCCCAGGACCCTGAGACCATGACCTGAGCTGAAGGCAGAGGCTTAACCCACTGAGCCACCCAGGCACCCTTCATCTCAGTCTTTAATGTGTCTTTTATCATAGCCTTTTTAAACTGGTAAACGTAAGTTCTGTGAACCACTCTAGCAAATTAACCAAACCTGAGGAGGGCATCATGGAAGTCTCCCTTTTATAGCCTAGTTGGACAGAAGTTGTGGGTAACCTGGGACCTACTGATTGTGATTGGTATCTGAAGTGGGAAGCAGTGTTCCAGGACTGAACTCTTAACCTGAGGGATAGGATGCTATCTCCAGGGAAATAGTGTCAGAATAGTGTTAAAATTATAGGATACTTGGCTGATTTCACAGAATTGCTTGGTGTGGGGAAAATGCACACATCTGGTGCCAGAAGTGTTGGGAGTATGGTCATAGTGTGAGAGTAAAGGAGATAAAAAAGGAAAAAATAGAATTTTCCTACTTACCTATCAAATTACTAAGCATGCAATAGAATGTTATCACAAATAGTAGGAAGCTAACAAGTATCTATTAAACATACTTGAAATCAATAGCACTGGAGCATATTAAAGAATCAGACTACATTAAGAATATTTAAAATCCTTTAAGAGCAAAGTTGATTATATCTTCTATTTACCTAGATGTTTAACAAGTTCAGCTTCTAACAATGATTTACCCAAGCTGTACAGATTCTCAAAAGATACTATTTTAGTTCATTTCAGTTCTCTGCCACCACAATCAAAGTTGTGTTCCTAATGAGCACCAGGGCCAATGGAAACAAACCTAAAATCCAAACTAGTGTAATATCAATGCTAGATGTGCTTTCAATAAATCTTCCTCTATCTCCATACAAGCTTTGGCAAAATCCTCTTGTTCATCATTATTAAAAGTATAGAGCTAAGAGATTCCACAGATACTGACTTATTGATGCATTATTTATTTGAAGAAATTAGTAGAGGAGGATGGAAATAATGAATGAGCTTTGCTTCTGAGTCCAATCTCAAAAGCTTCTTAGTTCCTGGGGCTGGTTTTGGTATTCTTTAAGCACACATATAATCCTAAGTACCCTTTTCGGTGCTCTGACACTGTCTTCATCATTCATAGTTTAGAGGAAAAAAGGCAAAAGTTGAGATATCTAGACATTTTTGTGTTTTGCTGTTTCATAAACTTGGAAGTAGAATTGCATAAAGTTGAAGAATATTATAAAGCTCAGTAAGTATGTTTTAATTAACTTTTGGGGGATAACTTTTTCTGTAAGTGTTCAAAATCAAATCAGCTTTTACTTTTGTTATTCAAACACAGGTCAGGCCTGGTCTTTTGGTGACAAATATGGGTCTATCTAAGAAGCTCATTTTGCAATGTATATAAATTTTGCATTATGTACAAATATTGAATCATTCTGTTGTATATTTGAAACTAGTATAGTGTTATATGTCAGTTATACCTCAATTAGAAACGGAAACTCAGACAAAAATGAATTAAGTATTTTATGCATTTAATAAACAAACACATATCTCTGTCTTGCCTGATAATTGTCTTCCTGATACTTTTTTTTAGGATAAAAACCACAAAAGAGTAGGCATGGAAACAACTAATTACTTATTCAGAAATCTCTTACTGAAAGCAGATTTTCTAAGATTCCATTCTGCCCTTACGCTATTGATTCTGTAAAATAATTCATCAAGATCATGAATGATTTATTCATTCATAGGACAAATCTTCATTAAGTACCTACTAAGCATAAGGCTCCCAGCCCAGGAGGTACTAATGAGCCCAACAGGCCTGGTTCTTGCCTTCATGGAGTGCAGTCCTAGGGAGAACAAAGACGTTCATCACATTGTCAAGTTAGTGCATATAGAGTTATCACAGAGAACCTAAAGGGGAATGGAGAGAAGAATATGGTCCTTTAACTAAAAGTACCAAATTGGGGAATAGTATTTACTCAAGAAAGTCAGAGAATTGTTAATTAAGTTGAAATCTAAAGTGTGGGTTGAAGTAAATAGGAATGCCTAGAGAAATAGGAGAAAGCAGCACATTCCTAGCAGAACTAGTGTCAGGGCTGACTTGTGTCCGCCTAAAAGATATGTTAAAGTCTTAGCCCCCCCGACCCCAGTACCTCAGAGTGTAATCTTATTGGAAATATGGTCATTGCTGATATAATTAATTAATTTAAGTTGAGATTCATACTGGAGTAAATTGGGTCCTTAACTCATTATGACCAATGTCATTAAAAGAAGAGGAGAGGATACAGAAAGAGAAGATGGCTACCGAGCCAGAGATGAGTTATCCTGCTACAAGCCAAAGATCATCTGGGGCTAACAGAAAAACGATGCAAGGAATAGGCTAGCCCTGCCAGCACCTCAAATTCAGACTTCTAACCTCCAGAATTATGAGTCAATACATTTCTGTGGTTTGAAGTTACCTGGTTGGTGGGTCTTTGTTACAGCAGGCCTAAGTGAATACATTCAGCATTTGTAAAACTCTTGTGGCAATGAAAAACATTCCAAAATCAAAGGACCAGGAGATATTCAGGTTGGATTATTCTATGTGAGAGAGATAGAGTTGCTGGATAAAATATGGACAACTCGTTTGAATTTCAGATAAACAGCATATACTTTCTGGGGTGCCTGGGTGACTCAGTCGGTTAGGCATCTGCCTTCCGCTCAGGTCATGATCTCAGGGCAGGCATAAAGAGGAGGAAGCAACTCTGCTGATCTGACCTTCAGGGATGATTGGGATTTCCCTGGTATGTAGAAGGTAGGGTGGGAATATTTTGCTTAGTATACAGAGAAATGAAGGTAGGATGGAAAAAGTTCTGTTATTTAGCCCTCATTGTGCCTATGATATGTTTAAATTTATCTTTGAGAGAGAAGAGATAAATACTGCAGGAACTCATAAATGGGAAAAAAATCACCAAAGGTTGGGATAGTTGGAAAGATTTCTGAGAAGAGAGCTAGACTTGAAAAGAAGGGCTAAGCTTTCTTAAGTAGAAGAATGGTGGGAAAAGTGGCTTAAGAAAATACAGGATGCCTGGAAAACCAGGTTTTAACCCCCAGAATTTCTTTTTAGGTGCCTCAGAAACTTTTTTTGTTTTTGTTTTTGTTTTAAATTGGGCTTTATATACCTACAGAATTTTGACAATCATATTATCTTCCTGCCTATGTCGGTATTTGAAATTACTGAGCTTATTACATGGGCTACTGTATTTATGTTTCAGTCCTACATTGTGCCAGGGACTTTCTTGCCCTTGGATATGAAAGAAATTCTACTCATCTAGAAAATATGTATGGAATGTAATGTAGCCAAAAAGTGCTGTGAGCTGTCAATATCAAAGATATGGGATTAAATGCCAAATGGTGTGGCTAATCATGGCCCCATGGGAGAGTTTACAGGCAGCAGGATGGCATAGTAGGAGAGCTGAGGCTAGGCTGTGGTCTCAGCCACAAATCTATCTCAGGGATTTTGTCATGTTATTTCCAAGATTCCATTAACCCAAACTCATGCTTTCATGAATTCCATAGCAAAACTCCTCTATGTATACCTTAAACATGTGTAATTGATGGGATGTGCTCCTCCATGATCCGTTAGTCATATTTAAGGATTTTCCAGAATATGAGAAACACTCTGTTTTTTTTTTTTTTACATTTTTATTGGTTAGTAGTTTCATAAGAATCATAAGAATATGTTTTAAGAATAAAATACTAAATTACTAATTTAGAAGACTCCTTTATTCTGAGATTATGACTGTCTTCCCTCTTTTGTTGTCAAAATGTCCTTGTTTTATAAAATAATGGTAGTTAGGTCATGGTAGGTTTTTGAAATTTTGCTTTCTTATTTTTAATAATTGTGCTCAGCGGATTGTTTTCAGTGGATCTACAAACTTGGGAAGTCTGGGAAAGTCCCGTTGTAATCATGATACAGAGTTGGGTCTTGCTTTCACTGGACCCAGGTTGACATTGAGGGTCAGTGTGTGGTTCTTCTGCACCTGGCCCTGGCTTGGGGAAAACCTCCTTTCTGTTTGTGAGCTGGATGCATGACCACCCGGATTAATAAAATCCAGTGGAAAGCCACTAAGTCCATTGCTGGCAAGAGTCAGAAGTCCTTCCTTGGAAAGGGCTGGGTGCCAGATGTAAAGCCAAAACATGTGTTTACCTCCTCCTTCGGGGAAACAAAACAAAACAGTAACAACTACCTACGACCGCTGGCCATCAGTAGCTCTGCTAGACACGTTATATCTTACTTTTCCATTCTCAGGAAATCACTGGTAAGGTTTCTGTCAGAGTAACCAACTTCTTTCTCACATGGGCATAGATACTGCTTTGGACTTTTCTTAACTGAGATGGCAGGCATCCTGGGCACTGACCCAGCAGTGCTCCTCTGTAAGATCTGAGGCAGAGATCTTGCTTTCCTCCATTGTTGGCCACTTGGTCTTTAAAACAAGTGGGAAAATTTAGCAATCCCTACTTCAATTAGGACATGAGGCCAGATTCTCAGGATACAGATAGCAAAATCAGTTTGGGTGAAAAACTCTTGCTGAAATTGATGGATAATAAGATGTCTTTCATTGTAACTAGGGTTGAAGGAATCTGATTCTCATCAGTATGGAATTACTTTTGTGTTACTCTAATTCATGGCTACAGTGTAGGTGGATTCTAACATGAGGTGAGGGAGGCTAGGGTGGGGCCTTTGCTGTCAGGGAGATGAGCAAGTACATAAAAATGGGCTGCCCCTTGATTACCATCTCTCCATGGCTCATGGTCTTGTTTTCACTCTTCTCCCTTTAATATCTTTTCATCACAGCCTTAGCAACTGTCAACATATCAACATAGCACCTTTAAAAATATTATTGAAGGTTATGCTAAGGAAGAGACTCATTATAGTTCCGGGATGGACCCAGGTCTTCCTAATTTTCTTTGAACCATCCTTTTTGTTTGTTTGTTTGTTTGTTTTTTTAATGACTAGATTCTGGCTTAATCAATAACCTTTTCAAAATCCTCTTTCCTGAAGAAATTAAAAGATGCCTTCCTCCTTTCAGGATTTTCTTTTGCCCAAGGATGTCTACGGGATAATAACCATATTCAGAATTATTTAATCATCATCAATTAATTACCAATTAACAGTTTGTAGTAATAATTAACTAACATTTATTTGGCCTTTACTATAAACTAAACATTGTGTTAAGCCTGCCTTCATGCATGTCATCAGTTGGTATGTGGATTGTATGCCTAAAGTGTGAGAGGTAGTATGGATGAAATAAGTCCTACAGACAATGCAATATAGAGGTTGTGTAGTTAGACACACAGGGTTTTGATTCACTCACTTGCTAGCGTGGCAAACTTAATCTCTCCTAGCCTTGATTTCCTTTTATTTAAATTAAAGAAAGTATAATCTGTGTTGGAGGGTTGTGGTGAGAATCTGAGAGCATTTATGGAGTTCTCAGCACCTAGTTAGGTTCAAAAACCTGTTATCTCTTGTTGCCGTTGGAAATAAGAGCAGAAGTGGTATAGAAAGATTCACTGAGCATGAAGTATAGAGGAAGAAGCTGTGAGAAGCCAGCTATTAAATGAAGAATGATAATGCTACAAGAGCAATAGAGGAGGAAAGGCGCAATGAATAGAAAATATGTGTATATATATAGTGTGTGTGTGTGTGTGTGTGTGTGTGTGTGTGTGTGTGTGGAGGGAGGGCCTATTATTTGTTGGAAGCCAGTTGTGAGTCAGGCACTATGCAAAGAACTTTTTTTTAGATACTGTCTTATTTAATCTTTACTGCAAGTCAACAACAGGGGAAGTAAGAGCTCCATTTTTCCAGGTGAGAAATTGAGGCTGAGGAACTTAAAATAAGTTTCCTAAGATGACCCAGGTAGCAAAAGAGGGCTCCTGGATTCAGAACCACTCTCTCACATTCCCAAATTCATATGCATTCCCCTGAGGCAGGACGGTGCTATGGTCATTAATATGCATGGTGGCCCACCTCATGTTTGTAGCACATTCAGCTCTTTCTAGTGTGGGTTTGAAGAATGGAGCTGAAAGGATGCTGTTGGGGTAGTGGTGGTGTAGGCATGTACTTCAGGGATGGAACTCAGCTCGTCCTGAGTGTATTCCATTTGAATGCTCTTCTAGCCATGGTCAAACTGCAGGGGAAAGTACCTGGAGCTAAAGGCACATCGATGCTCCTCTCTGCAGGGACCTGTCTATTCTCAATCCTAGGCATTCTGGAGTCTATAGGCAAACCTGAAGGAGCAAGTGATCTTCTATGAGTATCACTTATGTCTGGAGCCCACTACAAAATGATGTGTGCAGTATTGGAACAAATGTGGTCTAATGAAAAACTGAAGATCTTTGTCAATAGAGGAAAGAAGCAAGTATTTATCTAGCATTGTGCACTTCATGGGATTCGTATGTGACCTATGTAGTTTCACTGGGTCCTCACTATAAGCTTGTGAGGTGTACATTATCATGGTTTGTGCAAATATCAAACAAAGGCTCTCTCCTGGTCCCATAGACAAGAAGTTTCAGAACTCAAATTTCCACTCGGGATGATTTAGCACCAATGAGCCAACAGCCACAAAACTATGAGGATTTGAATAAAATGTATATATGCTGAGAAACTACAAGTAATTTGAATAAATTGCAATGAGTTGTATTCATCATTTATTATCCATAAAATGATTCTCTTTTATTTCCTTTTATGGTGCTCCTGCATTAGAAAAAAAAAATCACAAAAGATTCTTTCAAATAAATTTTCATCTTTCATCTCAAAAACACAAAACTCAAAACTTTCATCTCAAACACAAAACTTGCAGTCAAGACAGGTGATGTTTTACGTACTGCATTTGGCTTCTTATAGTGGCCCAAATGGTGTCTGTTAACCAAGAGCAAACTAAGCTTGTGATTGAGCCATGCCCTCCAAAGGCTCCAAAAGTCCTAGGAAAAGATGAGAGAGAAACCACCTGTCCTCTTAGTCTAAAAAAAACTAGAATGGATTTATAGACTGAAGGATGTAAAGATGATCTGTGCCTTTTTTTTTTTTTTAAGATTTTATTTATTTATTTGACAGAGAGAGAGCGAGAGCAGGAACACAAGCAGGGGGTAGTGGGAGAGGGAGAAGCAGACTTCCCACCAAGCAGGGAGCCCAATGTGGGGTTTGATCCCATCATGACCTGAGCGGGAAAGCAGATGCTTAATAACTGAGCCACCAAGGTGCCCCAGGGTGATCTGTGTCTTATGTGGCCTTTAGGCCTTTAGTTGCTTGGTACAGCTGTTCAAAATACAGCTATTAAAAACAGGTATGGCAATCTTACTAGCATGTTGTCATGTTGCTGATAATTTACTTTTAGGTACTTCAGCATTAATTAACATTGTGATATATGTTAGTTTCTTTCTATTCCGTGGAGTGGTTAGTGGTCCTAGTTAATGCATATTGTAGATTCCATGGTGTATTAGTTTCCTAATACTGTCCTAACAAGCTACTGCAGACAGGCTTAAGACTAGAGAAATTTATTCTCTCATAGTTTTGGAGGCTAGACGCCCAAAATTGAGGTGTCGTAGAGCTGAATCCTTCTGGAGGCTCTGAGAGACAATTCAGTCCATCCTTCCCTCCCGACCCCTTGTGGTTGCCAGCGATCTTTGATTTGCCTTGGCTTCTAGATGCACCAATTCAGTCTCTTTCCCATCTTCCCGAAGTATTCTTCCTTTTGTATGTGTCTGTGTCCAAATTTCCTTCTTGTAAGGATACCAGTTGTTGGATTAGAGCATATTTTAATCCACTATCACCCTATCCGAACTTGATTACTTGTGCAAAGATCCTATTTCCAAATAAGGTCACATTCACAAATTCCTGGTCGACATGAACTTGGAGGGTAGGGGTAGAATACTGTTCAACCCAGTACACAGTTTATTAGTTAGCATCTAACTGGAGGACCCTGCTCCAGAGTTAGCTCTGGCAAGAAATTCAGCTGCCCAATGAATGTGAAAGTTTGTAAAGTGGCACAGCAAATGTAATAAATGGGTTTTCATTCATGAAATTAGTGGTGTTGGGTGTGGACTAGCTAGAAATATTAAAGACACAATGCTCATCCTTGCCTGAATGAGACATAAAAATGTCGCAACCCATGAAATCAGCGCCCTTTACTGTGGTGCCCAAAGCATACTCTCTAGTAAGCTTCCTGATTCAGACTATTTATTACCCCGAATGGAGCTAAATCCTTCTGCTAAAATACTATTGCATTTACTTTGAAGGAACTTTTCATACAGAATGTGATCCAAACACCTTAAAGTTCAGAAAGCTGGTACTATATAAAGCTTACAGGACTGGGTATGCTATGCTTTTTGTGACTGTTTGAAAATGTTAGTAAGAGCAGAATTTGGTCTGAGACTTGCTGTCATCTCTGGTAGTGAGGTTGTGGGAAGGAGGCCAAGACCACTCACATACTTCTTTCAGTAGGGCATATCTACTAAATAGAACTTAATGATTCCTAACAGCAAAATTAGCTGGGGTTAATTCACTGCACATATCCACTGACATTTTCTACTAGTCTTCATTGGACCACCAGTCTTACCCTCTTTTGATATTTGATTCTTATGACAGATATAGCCCAGCATTCAGATAATGACTTCATGCTTAGGAATCCCATATTGTTGGAGATTTTCAGTAACAAAACAGATTCAGTAAAACTTGAACTCTTCACCTGGGACTTCCCCGGGTCCCTTGCCATCACCAAGAGTGGCACACTGGCTCCAAGACTGACTCAGTGTTTCTGGAATCCCCTCCTTCATGCATTCCATGGGAGCCTCCCGCTGGCGGTATTTAGTACACGGTGCCAGGCATCTGTTGATTTCGCTTGGGTTGAATCCGAACCTTTGTTGTTTGACTGGATTTTGTATTTCTGAGGGGATTATTAATCATAAATCACCAGCTCTGCTGAGCAGTATGTGTGGCTGTTGGGAGAGAGAGTTTAATTTATTGTTACTATTGGAAATATAAAATAAAAAAAAATCTTCAAAAGTACACATCATCTGGATTTTCAGAAGCAATCATTTGGGAGAAGAAAGGATCTCTGTGGTCCTTTCATGATATTTCTCCTTCACGCATCTCCACAAACAAACAAATATGCAAACCGAGGGATGGACCCATGGCCTTTCTCCTTGGTGGATCTTCATTGATCTTCATTGATTTGTGCTTCCGTGAATAATTTGTGGCCATGGCAGGCAGGGGTCCCGAAAGAAATGAAACAGTGGTGTGGAAGGGGAGTAAGCAACTCACCAAAGAGGATCAGTTTCTCTCTTCCTACCTGTTCTCTTTGTCCTCGTTCATCCTGATGAAAGAATGCTGCAGGGGACAACTGCAAGGATGGAAAACTGCAGAGAGGAGACTCTTTCTGGAGAGAAGAGTACATACAAAACCAAACTGTGACATAGGCTCGGAAAGATGGTAGTTGCTTATTTGTGCCATGCAAGTTCTGAGCCTGTGTGTGAATATGCTAACGGGTGGCAAGCTCCCCAAGAGTAAACCTACCCAGACTCGGGGAGCATGTCCTCTGGTCACCACTAATGCTAAATCCATCACCACCATGCTTGTGGATTTGGAGGCGGGGTGTGGGGGAAACGCGAGCTCATGTTAAGAGTTGTGACAGCAAAGGTCATTTTAAGAGTTGATGCTGTCCGATTAATTTACCAGTCATGTTTTAGGTCGAGTATGGTATTTTAAAGGTGTTTTTCAAGTTAAACATAATTCTCATATTTCTCAGGTCATGTCTTTGGAACAGATACCTGATTTCCTATTTATAGCAATTTCTTTCTGTCCCTTCCATAAGAAGTGCCAAGGAGACTGACCATTCATTGTTCAAAACTTTGTTCTTAGGTGACAGTTCATTTTTTACATTATAAAATCTAAGGTAATTAATGTGTCCCTTCCTTTGTTCCCTTCTGAAGATGTTGGTGATTCAGAATGTGAATCTTCATTTGTTCAGTCATTTAGTAAACATTTAACTGACAGGGCAATAAATATGAACATAAATAAATAAAGTGAACAGGGAGTAAAATAGAAATGAACAGGGATTAAGAGAGCTGGCAGTGATGTTTATTGACTGCCTTCTGAAGCCCAGCATTCATTTAAAAGTTTTTTTTTTCATGATTAAAAATGTATATTTTTAGGGGTACCTGGGTGGCTCAGTGGGTTAAAGCCTCTGCCTTTGGCTCGGGTCATGATCCTAGGGTCCTGGGATCGAGCCCCGCATTGGGCTCTCTGCTCGGCGGGGAGCCTGCTTCCTCTTCTCTCTCTCTCTCTGCCTGCCTCTGTGCCTACCTGTGATCTCTGTCAAATGAATAAACAAAGTCTAAAAAAAAAATGTATATTTTTAATCATATATATATAGATATATATATATATGAAAGTCAAATCACTCTTGAAGGATTATAATGCAAAATATTAGCCCCTGTCTCACCTAGCCAACTTCAGTTTTTGTCCCTTAAAGGAGATTATTTTTAATCCTTTTAGCTTTTTCTTCTGGGTATTTGCCTTCATTGTTTTATGTAATGTGCTCTACTGCTATTTTTTAATTTTTTGATTTTAGATATTGCCTGAGAACAATAGAAGACAGGGATTTAGCTTCCTTAAATACCTCCTCTCACCTCAAACACACTTCTTCTCCATTTTTATAATATAATGTACATTATAACTTTTGCTCATATTAATGTTCAGTCTGCATATTGTTTTGTTTACATAAGTATTATTCACAGTTAAGCCATGTAGACACCTGGTTGTGGGGGGAAGGGAAAGGATCCCAGGGTTTCACTATTCCTTACAAAGACCTTCAGTGGTGTTCTTGTTTTCATCCCACCAACACCCACTTCCACAGTGCCTCCTGCCTCTAACTCCCAAGCCTTCTGACATCCTGAAATGCAAATGAGCCTTCTTCGTGACTTCATTCACTGAAGGGTTTCCATGTTTGCTGATCTGCCAGATCACACATCAGTCCACGACTTTCTGTACAGTTATATGTTTTTCTGTCTTATCTCTCTTCCCGTGTTTTCTTTGCTTTTATGGGCTTAAGAGGTTTTTCATTTATTTACTAAAACTTTAATGTGTTTCTGGACTAAAGCATATCCATTTCAATGGGAAAACAAAGTGCCAAATATTCTTTTAACATTCCAGCTAATAATACTACATACCATTGTTAACTTCATATCATAGATGAATAAATCAAGGGTGAGAGAAGTTAAAGAACTTGCCCAAGGTTGTACAAATAGCAAGTGGTAATTGTACTTACCAATAAAAATCTTGCTCTTTCCAGCACACTGCCTTTTACTGCCAGACACAGTTCCTGTTTTAAAAAGTTTACAGTTTTTGCAGGGAGATAAGACCAGTGCACAGACATCAGAATACAATGCATTAAATGTCAGGACCAAGAAAAATGGCCCAATGTGCAATGGGAATTTAGAGGAGGGAGAAATGTTTTCCTGCGCACTTCTTTGAGTCTAAAACTCCATTTGGAATTGAAGTATATTCCTTTCAGTACTGCAGGAACATTTCTTCATATAGAAATCTTAATTTAATGGGATTTAACCTCAATTCTTTAGCCACTTGGGATTCCGTGAACTCTGTGGAGTGAACAGTTAATTTGTATGTTCCCGTAACAATCCTCCAGGTGATATTTTAGGGGAAAAAAAAAAAGCAGGCTTTTGATTCACTAGATCTGTAAGACTGTACTTGACATTAAAGCATTCAAGAGTTAATTTTGCCCATGTTTATTTTTGTCAGTGATGATACACAATCCTTGGTCTTCTTAAATCTGAAGTGTGTGTTTGTTTATCGGGGTCCCTAACTATGAAAGATGGTTTTTAAATGTGTGCACATCTGCCGAGACCTGAATTTCACTAACTCTCTCTCTCCCTGTCTCAGATTTCTAATCTGTACAATGTGGATAATCATGGAATCTACTCACAGTGTTGTTATGAGGATTATTGGAGTTGATAGATACAATAAATGTGATGCAGAAAGAGACGTGTCTGGTACATAGAAAAGACGCTGCCATCAACAGTGCTCCTTCCAAGGAGATAGTGAAGAAGCGAGCTCTGAGGGCGACGTATGCATTGGGGGCCGTTGTGTCTGCTGTAAGGGAAGCCTCTTCCATCACGGGCTCATCATTTTATCTTGCCCCCATTTATCGAGCCCCTGCTCTATCGCAGACATACTGCCGGGTGCTCTGAGATCATGGAGGCCACCATCAGACATGCCCCCACCCACATAGAATCCCCAGCAAAACGGGAGAGACAGTCACAAATGAACTAATTATCCAAATAAATATAAGATTGCACTTGTGGTAAGGGCTCACAAAGGCAGCTTCTTCACACAACTCCTTGTTGCATTTCAGTACAGGGTCTTGCACCTGAGAGACTAAAACTGCGTGCTTCTGGAAGAATCCAGGAAGTGCTCTGAGGCCAAGGAAGGGAAGGGCTGCTCGGTGCAGAAACGGAGCACATCCTGAGAAACTAATTAAAACCTTCCTTTTTGATTACACCCCCGAGGATGGGAATAGCTTCCTCTCCTGCCTTGCCTTGACACAACTTGCTCAGGAGGAATGCAAAGGAGGGGTGGGATCTTCCCTGATGGGAGAGTGAAAGGAAGCCACATACCAACGCTATGACGCTGGAAGAAATGCTGCAGCTGCTGACTCCACCTCCACCCTGCGGGACAACTGCTTCGCAGTGTTTCAAAGGCAAAGGCAACTTACAGGAAAGAAGGGAAAAAAACGCATTTAACAACTTCCTCGTCTGGAGGTCTGGATAAGAGTGGAGCACATTTGAAAGCTGTGTTTATGGCAGAGATAGACACAGCCTTACAGACATCTGTGTCTTGGGTTCCCACAGCCCCAGTGTGCTTTGATACACGGAGCACTCAGGTTTTCAGGCCTTTTGGCAAGAAACTTGAATGTTGAGACTGTTTGAGTATAATCCTTGTTCAGCTCAAGCGCACTACCTAGGCCAACTTCACCCGAAAGCTGTAACGAGAACTCCATCCAGAATTCCCTCTGCCACTCTTCATTACCAATGCTTGGAGGAGCAGTGTCCTCCTGCTGAAACTTTTAATTGTTAAGCTCAGAGAAAGACATGCCCTTTCAGTGTCAGGTAGCATGTGAAGAGAAATGGAGGGAAATAGAAGCGGGCACAGGATGTCATATAGTGATGTCTGGAAACCAAACCTAAAGTGGTCTGCCTCCGTTTCACCTGTGCATGTAGAGATGCATCCTCTGTCTCCCTGCATCTCATTCACTTTCTCTTCCTTCAAGCTTTGATGTTTCATGATTTCAGGTGGCTGGAAGATGGCTCTTCATTCAGTGTGTAAAACAAGGGACTATTTCCTGAACATCTGCTTTGAGATAGACAGCAATGTCCTTAAACTCATGACTCTTCCAGTTTGGGAGTAAAGGCCAATATGCAACACATAATCAAAGGTATAATGTGTGTCAAGAAAAGAGATACAAAGGATATTCTGGAATCATATACGATAGTAATAGTAATAGCAACTAAGATTAATTCATTGTTTACTGTTCTAAGTGATTTATATGTGCTATTAATTTTAATCCCCATATTCCATCAATGAGGTAAGGTACTATCACTCTTTCCATTTTGTAGATTAGGAAGCTAATGCTAAAGGGATATTAAACACTGAAGGACTTTCCCAAGGCTGCAGAGCTAGAAAAGAGCCGACTGGGATTTGAACCCATATGATTTGAGTCCTGTACTTAATGCCTAAATACATTCTCCTAAGGGAGAAAATTTAGCCTGGTATTCCTTGGGAAAATTTATTAAAATTTGGGAAAAATACACACACACACACACACACACACACACACACACACACACACACACTCTATTTTTCTCTTTAAGAAGTAAGATAGATTGAGAATAAAACTAAAATGCCTCTAAGTGCAATGCACTGGGATCACAGGGTGAGCTATGAGGGAAAATACTAGTTCTAGTGTGGAGTTTAGTTTGCAGTGATGTACCAGTGTTGGTTTCAGTGACAATTGTACCATGGTCATGTAGGCTGGTAACAGAGGAAAATGATGAGAGGTACCTAGGGACTCTCTGTACTGTCTCTGCAACTTTCCTCAAAATCAGAAAGTATTCTAAAATAAGTTTACTTAATGAAAAATAAAATAGGGGCACCTGGGTGGTTCAGTTGGTTGGGCATCCGACTCTTGATTTCGGCTCAGGTCATGATCTCAGGGTCCTGCATCAGGCCCCATGCTCAGTGGGGAGTCTGTCTGAGATTCTCTCTCTTTCCCTCCGCCCCTTCCCCTGCTCACACTCTTTCTCTCTCACTCTCTCAGATGAATAAGCAAATCTTTAAAAATAAAACAATATAAAATTAAATAAAATAAAAGAAAACATGTATTAGGCTGGACAACCCCCACTGAGCCTTTATTTGTTGTAAACTGACTAGTGCTCTGGGCTAGATATACCTTGTCTCTGACGTCCTCCCTCTACTACTTAGGTGGCATGACATCTCCAGCAGATTCCAAGCGCCTGTGCCCACTTGTTTCCAGGTCTCCTTCAGGCTAGGCCAGGCATGCTCTACATTCATGCTGTGCCATCCTCTGCAACCTGGCTATCCATGTCTCAGCATTATCTCCTTGTCCTTTTCCTTCTTGGTCACTGGGGCTTTATGTTCCTGTCTGATTCCATCCAACAAAATCATATCTTAATAACTTTGTCTGTTGGTTCTTCATGCGTCAGGTTCTAAATCAAGAATTGATACCTGGGGCATCAGATCTGGCCTTCCCTAGCAGGATTCACAGGGTCCTATTCCGTGTTTGTGGAACCTGTAGCCTGGGAGACCTGAACAGTCATCTTGGGGAAGATGAGCACCTGCAGAGATTTCTCTGGCCCACACTTACAGCAGTCCATTTTTTTTTTTTTTTAAATCTTTTATTATGGTTACAAGGAGTTTGAGCACTGTCAGTCTGCCATGTGGCACATAGCGTCCCATGGAAGAGGGGATAGCCAGCTGGCTGGGGAATCAATATAATAAACATCAGTTCGGTTCAGAATGTGCACAGGAGTGAAGACAACTTTGAGCTGGGCTATAAGGGTCACCTTCATAAAGTCCCAATGACTCTGCCTCTTAAATATTTCTCAAATATATCCTCTCCCATACCAGTCAGAGTCCAGCCGTGGAAAGAAAAACTTCAGGTATTTAAAAGATACAGTTCTATACTAGGATCAGTTACACAGGTGATGGAAGAGATGAGAAGCCAGAAAAGACCACGCAGCAGCTGAGATGTTAGCAACAGCAGGAAGCCACAATCAACCCTGGGCGGGAGGGACAAAAGGAGGAAGTGGGGTTCCCAGAGCCCCGGGCGGGCGGGATCTTTGGGCAGAAGCCAGAACCGTGGTGTGTGTGCACGTGCCAAGAAGGAGAGGCAACAGAGAGAGAGAGTGAAATACACTGGATTTTTCTGTCTTCCTATTTCCCAGTCTCCTGCTGGTAACTACCACTGGCCCAAATTAATCAGGAATTGGCCGACAGGGAAGCCCAGTAAAAGTAACCCAGAGAAGTCAGTTCTCCTTCCAAAGCACAGAGACACTGCCATTTCGGAGATCAAGGACACCTCCCTCTCATCCTGGCACATTACAGGGTATCTGTCTCCCTCCAATTCATCCTCTATACTTGAACCAGTGACGTTGCCGAATTACAAATATATATGTCAAACCCTCATTTAAACCCTTGGACGACTTCTTGCCGACTATAGGCTAAGCCCAAGCTTTTCAGCGTGGAAGATACGGCCTTGGCTGGCTCCTGCCCCCCTCTCCAGCTTCATTTCCCACAGCTCAGCACGCGGCACAACTTCAGTGCACTAAACATTGCTGGGGTGTCGGCTGCTTAAGCGCTGGTTGGTTGGTGGACCTCTGAAGAGGCTTCCTGGCCTGGGCATCAGGGTGGTCATGGAAGGAATGACAGGAACAGTAGTCTTAGGCGACACTGTCAAGTGCCTTCTGGAGCACCTGAGGGGGCCTGGAGCACAACAGACGGCTTTCAGTGAGAGCACATGAGCACCTGTAAGACTTGAGATCCTTCAGAAACTCCCGGAAAAAAAATGGGCGGAGAAACTAAAGAGCCTTGAACCATGTCAGCTAATGGGGACATGCATGAATCAGTGAGATGTGAGTGATTCTTAATGAAATCCATCCGATGGGTTAAGTTGGAGGAAATTGAGGTTGTGTTTGCGAGAGAATAGAATTGCATGTGATATTTTCCTCAGGTTATTACTACTAAAATTCATCCATCATCAGAAGATCTCTAGCAAAATGAATGAAGATGAGGGGCTTCTGATAGGCACTTTGGGATATTTATCTGTCATTGGGGCTCCATAAAAAAGAAGTAAATTAACATACAGGAGCCTTGTAGGGAGTAAGCGAGTTCTAGAAGATATTCAGAAGACAGAAGATAGCAAGTATGGGTTTGGAACATCAGAGAAAGTTTCAGTGAAGTTTATCTAACTTCTAGGTACTTAAAAATATCTATATTGTGGCATACATACCTATAACTATTCTTTGCATTTCCCTCTAGTCTTGCTGTGATGTGAACCTCTCTTAGCGTGCAGCTGAAAGGTGTTACTACCCTTCATCATCAAGGGAAACCGAACATTTATTGAGCAACATAGTGTGCCAAGCGTTGAACTGGGCAGATTACATAATATATTTTATTTTGTCATAAGTTTCCCATGACAGATGAGGGAAATGAGGCTCAGAGAGGGTAAGAGACTTGCCCAAGGCTGCATATCAAGTGCAGGCATTTATATTTAAATGCAGGTCTTCTACTTTGCCAGTTTTTACCTGTCACTAAGCAACCCTCAGGATGAGTGCAAGTTAGAATAACTTAGTATTCAGCTTTCTCACCAGGAGTGTTAAAATAACATTTAGATGTATTTCTAAACAGAATTATTCTAAAATCCTATGTACAGGTTTCTTAAAAATGTGGAATTCATCTTGAAGGTTTATTTTCCTATTGAGTTATAAGGACCCTTGACCCTACATCTCTCAAAATTCAGGCAAAATCATAGCATCCTTGATCTGCTCAGTCTTTGGACTAATACATCTATTATCTTATCATTTTGAATCTTTGAGTTGCGTGTTGGGAGAAGTCCTCAGAAAGCAGATGTTGACAAGGAGATAAGTGTTTGTGGTATTTGTCAGGAAGTGCTCTTGGGAACCAGCCCTGTGAAAGAGAGGGCCAGGAAGCAGAATTTGGCAGAGAAAAAAGTTGAGCTGTATTTAATCTATTAAGGGTCTAGCAAGCTTATTGGCAACTCTGGAACTAAGATGGCACTCCATTGTTCTGAGTTGGGGAAAGGGGGCTGTCCATCTTGATCAGTTCCTGAGTGTGGAATACCAGCTACCAGAGTCTCACAGGAGGTATTTTTATTCAGGTGAGGGAATCCCAAAGCAATACTTTGAGCTGAGGGCTGTTTTTTGGCACCACTCCCCATAGCTGGGGAATTAAGTCCTTCAGTCCTGAAGGGGCGTGTCTGGGTGGTACCTCGCAACACACACCGCAATGACAAATGTAATTCTTCATAAATCTGTATGCATACAATAAATGTATACATGCATTGAATATATAAGACATAGTAAAATGTATAAAAATATGCACTATGTAAACAAATATTTACTTCATTGAATTAAAATATATGTATTTATTGTACAAACTGTAAAGGCATTAACTACCTGGATCAGAATGAAAGCTGGACTTAATTGATACATTTGACAATGTAGTGCCTACAGACTGCAAATGCAGAGTACCCATCTCTGGTTCAAAAGGGAGCAGAAGTGTCTGACTTCTTGAAACTCTCTGGCTTCTTACCACCACACGATGTATTGTAGCTGCACCAATAATAAGAACGCAGCAATCCATCAAGTGATGTGTACTACATTCTGAGAATGGTCTTGGGCTTATTGGCTTTGTTTTTGCACATTTGCTTCTTCTGAAGACCAATAAATGTAAGTGAAAACAAAAAAAGTAGAATAGCATTATGCAGTTAAAACTTTTTAAAAGATAAACATGGGGGCACCTGGGTGGTGCAGTCAGTTGGGCATCCGACTCTTAATTTCAGCTCAGGTCATGATCTCAAGAGTCCTGGGATCGAGTCCCATGTCAGGCTGTGCCCTCAGTGCGAAGTTGCTTATCCCTCTCCCTCTGTTCTTCCTCTTGTATTCTCTTTCTCAAATAAATAAATTCTTAAAATTTTCAAAAAAATAGAAGATAAAAGTGAATTCCTCAGAAATTGCATGGTCCTGCCTCTATTTACTTAGTCAGTTTCTTCCTATTTTAGCTATTCCCATCAACTAATAGTTCTGTTAGAAATCTGAGACAGCAAATCTCTAACTTCAGTCAGTCAATGTAGAGAATCCTCAGACATCAAGGCAAAAAGAAGAGTCCTAATGTATTCACCCTTTTTAGGCTTAGTTGCTTATGAGACTGCCATGTGCTTCCCTCTACCCATCACTGTCACTGACTCAGCAGTCTGAATCAAGAGGACTTAGGATCTCTGTGGTTCCTTGAAGCACAGTCCCTAATAGCTGGTGCCTGAAGGGTATGTGCAACTTGCTCACAATGATTGAAAGGGCAAGTGGCTTCAGTTTGTTCAGGTTGAGCTGCATTTACAGAGTGTGTACCTAGAATGAGCTGAACTATGTGTTGAATTAGGAAATATGGCCGCCCAGAGCAATCCGGCAAATGTTGGCCCTCCTAAAATGACAGTCACCTTCATTGTTGACATTTTTCTTCCAATAGTCTCGTTTCCTGTCCATTTGGACAATGAGTTAGGTCTGATTTAGCTGTTCTCTTTATTAGGAAGTCTCAGTCACACCCAAAAGATGTGAATAAGCCAAATATGTTCTTTTTTAAAATTTATATTTTGTCTATTTATTCACTCATTTATTCATTCATTCAATCATTTGCTCATTCATTTATAGTTAAGTAACTATTTTGTTTTGTAGTCAGATAGCGCAGGTCATCGCTTAAAGGCTGAAGTACAGAACAGGCGTCATGCACACTGAATATTGTTTGAGAATTTAAATCTGGATATTTGGGAAGGTAGAATTCCAGTTAGTCTGATGATTATTGCAATCGAATCGGAAGCAACTGGCTTTACTATTTATTTTCTCCTTTGTTTTTTTCTGAATAATGTCAACTTCAGAAGCCTGACTGTTTCTTGCTTATCCTCTGCAAAGCCATCACTAGGCTAAGGGCTCTAATTCACTTCTTTCTCATGTGTTTTAATCTTTGTTAAACCTCACCTGATCTAGTTTTAGTTCCTTCAATTTGAATTGTAATTTTATTCCATTTGTCCTAGTTACGTCATTGCTGCATACCAGGAGCAGACTTTATTTTGACCCCCCCACCACCCCCACCCCCAAATTTTGTCAGGGCATCTTGTTTTCTAGCAGCTCAGTTCTGAGTGTCAATAGATTCAGTTCTCTTGTTGGGCTGTTTTGTGGCTGTGGGCTGGTCAAACTCCATGGTCCTCAACTTCTCCATTTGCAAAATGGGATAATAATACTTACCTCCCACACACCATGGGTGTTGTGAGAATTAGAAAGATAATGTTTGCAAAGTGTTTTGTAAAAGCATGGAGCCTTTCATCTAAGGAAGGAGCTCAGAGTGTTATTATTTTTGTTGTTACTGATGGTCATGTTCCCACATGGCTTTATTTTTATGGTGTACTTAAGTGCAACAGGGTTGAATTACAGAAATGAGAGATGGTAAAGATTTAGCAGGTCATCTAGTTCAAACATACTGTGGAATTCTTCCCCTGCAACATGCTGTTTGTACTTTACCCCTTCTATTTTTAAATGCAAAAGCATCAAACATTACATGGTCCATTTCTTCCTGCTGACAGCAGAACTCTTCTAAAGAACAATTTCAATGGCAACTTTTGATCTAAGTGTTTTCTTAATGGCCCAATTGGAATAACTCTTCAAGTCTCTGCCAGGAGGATTTTTTTGTCCAGTGTGAGGGTTACAATTATTTTCAGGGCCTTTTTACTACTTTACGCTGGGGAAATGGAGTCACAATCCATTAGCTCTCCTTCTGATGATGTTCTTTACAATGTTCATCCAAAATGTTCAGTTTAGGAATTTCCTAACCATTGGTCCATGGGGCAGACCGAATCTTGTTCAGAGATAACTCGTTTCAAATGCAGTTAAACAGCTTTAAATTCAATTCCAGAAAGAATGTGTTAACTTCAGTCTTGTGAACTGCACATATTTTGCTATTGGCAGGTCTATAATCTATCGCTGAAGATAGAGAGATTCTAGCAGCTGGTAGTACTAAAATATTCAGTACTAAATATTCATCGAATGGATAAATGGATAATTCATATTATCACATATCTAATTATTGTTCCTTAATTCATTGAGATAATCATAGTCCTTTCTCAAAGGTTTATATATTAATATATATAGATATTATATGTTATATAAAATACATAGTTGTGAATACGTTATATGGAAGTATCATTACCTACAATATAAATGCAACTAACATCTTGACAAAGGGACCATCTACAATATATAGACTTTAAAAAAATGTGGAGCATTTATGATGTATTAGGAGCTGAGAATATACTGGTAAGCTAAACAAATGTATTTCTCTTCTGGTAGTACTTACTAACCACTTCAGGCAATGAGAATTGGTTCGGAAGATACAATGATTTCTTCTTACACCCCCAGCAAATGGTTTTCCATTCTTCTGCTATAGAGAGTGGAATCTAAGATTAAATCAATACTCCAAATATTTCTTTCCTTTTTCTCCTACTTTATGGTAGTTTAATTATTCTCCATTAAATTAATCCATGGACTAGGGGCACCTGGGTGGCTCAGTGGGTTAAAGCCTCTGCCTTCGGCTCAGGTCATGATCCCAGGGTCCTGGGATCGAGCCCCATATCGGGCTCTCTGCTCAGCAGGAAGCCTGCTTCCTCCTCTCTCTCTGCCTGCCTCTCTGCCTGCTTGTGCTCTCTGTCTGTCAAATAAATAAATAAAATCTTAAAAAAAAAAAAATTAATCCATGGACTAAAACTAAGCTTTTATTTTATATGCTAATTATTATTGTTTTTAATGCATTTGTGGTGCCCAATAGAATCAACTTCATAACAGAATTTCTTTATAAATGAAAAGATTTTGTTTTTTATCAATCTCTAGATTTCCCAAATCCAAGGATTTGAGCAATAATTAGGCTTCCCTAATAAAGAAAAGGATATGACTTTTAAGAGGGAACTCTAGTCTAATCTTAAGCAGTCAAAAAACAAAAATTAAAAAAAAATAAATGAAAAAAATTAATGAAACTCTCTCTTTTGAGATATGTGGGAAATTAAGGAACACAACTTTATTCAAAAATGTTCAAGTTTTTAATCTATTGAAACTGGACCAGAAAGCTTGTGACATTTGAAATCTTTTTGTGTGGCATATTTCCAGATAGTAAAATCATTGGTGGTCAACTTTTTAGGTGCTTTGCTCTTCAATTCCTTGTGCCTTTAACCTGGTTAGTACCTGGGTAGTGAGATAGGTGAGGGTAATTAGCTTGCTGAGTCAGTGGGAAGGAGCCCTGTAATACTGAATAATTGTTTCTTTGATGTGTGGTGTGGTTAACATGCTTAAGATTCTTAACTCAGGACCATCTGGATGTCAGATCTGGGAAGAGGAAGTAAAATCAATTTTGTATACATGTAAAACATGAAATAGCAAATCTCAGAGGATAGACTTTACCATTCTTTTTCTTCACCTTTTTGTTCTTTTAAACTTTACACGTTAGTTTAAGCACTTATCAATCAAACATATCAAATAAAATGATATCATTATGTTTGTGAATCATCTTACCTGCTATGATCCTTACTCTAGATAACTTGGAACAAAAATCTGGACAAAAATATAAAGGCACAATGACACTACCATTTTGGAAAGTGAATGTATGTTAGCATCCTTAGACTTACAACACTCATGTATCAGTAATGGGTTTAGTTTACTGGATATCAAATATTCCCTGACATTAGTCTCATCATGCTTTCAATTCTATGAGAGACATTCCTGCTAGGCCAAACCCAGGGGTTGACTAAAGAGAATGTAGAACCTAGAGTTGAAAGTCATTCATTCTGATCCTCTCTGTAATCACCAATTTATTACCATGAACTTTGGTGAAATGGAAAATCATTACATCTTTATAGATCTCAGCAGTTTAAATGGGAAGACCCTCTGGGTCTCTTTCCTGTCCTCAGCTGCCCTCTCCCAGGTTCTGTTGCCTCTGCTGCCCAAGAGAACAGCAACAAGCTGGGATCTGGAGTCACCACGAGGGCCCCTGCTTTTTGAGCCTCATTTGTGGTTGAGGCACAGACTGATAAGGGAGTATGAGTTGCAGAGAGATGCAGTGGGAAAGAATGGATTCCTACCATTATGTGGAAATTACAAAACCATAGAATGATAACTGTCATCATCACATGGATTTTGTGCCTCTCATATAAATATAATTAGCTAAGATTCAAATTCAAGTTAAGGCACATTTTTCCCCCATCTCTACCACTGGACACCATAATTTTTGTTTTTTATAAAAATCAGCAGTAGCTTTATAGGCCTTTTCCCAAAGACAGCTGAATGGTATTTCCTGGTCTCCGACTAGGACCTAAACTTGTTTGCAATGGCTGGGTGAAGTTGACTTGCATGAAAAGGAGGTTTCTATATTGCATCCTTGCTGGGGTGAACTCGGCAGGTGGAAAGATGAACAGCAGCCCTTGTCTTCCATAGGCAGGGCGCACTCCCCTGAGTTGACTAATATTTACCTAAGCTTCTCTCTACCCCTTCCTCCTCTCTCAGAGTTTGTTTTTCTTGTTGTCCCAACCTGGATGCTTCACCTACAGCTCAGCTTCCTTGGAATTGTTCTTGGCTCACCTTGTACATTTTTCATTTCCATGATTATTATATTTCTTAACTTGAATGCTTCTCTTTGTTCTGTAACATGGCATTCAACACTGCTTTCCTGCTCTCCCCCAGGATGCCCTTTGCTGTTTGTGTTCTTCCCACCTCCACAGATATGCAACAAGTTTCTTTAGCTAATTTCTTGGCTTATCCAGCCTTTTGTATTTCCTTAACATGTTGTGTAGTTCAGCCTTATTTGATTTATCACCAGCACTCCCCCATAACTTCACCTTTCCATTTGCTCCTGTAGATGTGAATGTCCATCAGGAGAAACTGATTTTTATTCCCAATAAAGAAACAGTATCTGAAGACTTTTATTAAAAAAAACCTTAGGACATCCCACAAACATTATCACTTTCATCTTTCATGTTATCTCTATTAAAAAAACATAGATGGAAAACAAGCATTCAATTTTGAGATCAAAAACTGTAGTAAAGGCCAATTGTTTACATCCAGCAAATAGACAGTAATCCTGAGAGCTAGCTTAAATCTTTTCTTAATACAAAGGATAATATATCTTCCTATTCTGCACTCTTCTATCTTTTGGAGGAACTATTCCTAATAACACAATTACGTTGTTTTGACTCATTTCAACAATACATATGTAATCTTTAATATTTGAAAGTCTAATATATGGAAGACATAGAATAGCCATTGTCTTTGAGGAAGTGGAGAGACAGCCACGGTAGGGCAGTATCCACTAAGCTCTATGACAAAAGAAAAAACAAGTGTCCTGAGCCACCAATACACTAGATGGTTGACTGGGTTGGTATAGAATACCTTGTGTAGCTCTGCACTAGAATTATATGAAAAGGGACGGACCGAAATGGGATTACTGCTTCTAGAGAAAAATCTCTGAGCCATATTCTCTGAATCCCTGGTCCACCATTTTAATGTCCCTTTTAAGCACTAAGATAGCTTCTGTAGATCCTATCTTGCAAATTGAGAATATGCCTTTTGCTAGGAGCTGCCTGAGTTTGGATAGCTGTGCATTATATAATAGAAAGTAATTATAATTTCAGCTCTCAAAGAGATGAGTTTAAAGATGATTATATAGCACCACTGGCCTAGAAATTGTGATGAAAATAATTAATGAAAATGAAAGAATTTAGGAAAACTTTTTCTGGATTTTAAGTTGTGTGTGTATGCTTCACTGAAAAGCATATTGTAAAAATTATTCACAATGCCTTGTTTCCCAATGTTATGATTAGTCTCTTGAGACAGTCACATGCACTTACTTCCTCTAAATCAAGTGTTAGAGAAGAGTGTTTCAGGCAGACCACCTTGAGGTGATAATTGCTTTTCTCAGGAGACAGTCACATGTGCCAGGTCCTCTGGGAGGAAATGAATGAATTGCCTATTGTGCCTTAAAACTCAGACAAGAAATTTTAAAGGTGAATTTCCAAAGTGTTAAGGCTTAGAGTAATCACCGGAGTGTGGCAGCTAGCCTGGGGGGCCCGCCCTTCCTAGAATCAGCAAACTCTTCCCCTGTAGAAAATTACATAAACATTTGAAGATTTCCTTCTGCCCTCAGAATTCGATTTGTCTGCCAAGGTTATGGTCATTTGGGCTGGAAATTTGGCCATTTGCAATCTCTATTAAGGCACTGGTGGCTGTGCTCTTTCCTGCACTTGCTTATTCATGATCTTGTGATTCTCTGAGTCTCTGGGGCCTCTTGGGTCAATTGCTGCCTCTGAGAGCTATCAGTAGGGAGGAAAGGACATACGTCATTTCTGTCCAAATAGTGGGCCTCACTCTGGAACTGACCCAGAGTAGCATCTACTCTACCATGAGTAAAAGCATTTTGCCAAATCTTGGTTGGGCAGAAACCCAGAGATTGAGTTGTAGGGGATCCTTCTTCATGAGGACAAACAATAGATCTACGAAATATACGACATTGGCCACATGGCCAATTTTTCTCTTTCCTACTACCCCCATGCCACTCCTCATCCCCCACATCTTGACAGGACTTCTAAGTGTAGAGGAACACAAAGCTTGGGTAGCTTCACTCCCTCCTCACTTCTATTAAATGACTATTCTTGGCTCATTAACACCCTATTGCCATACTGCTTTCAGAAGTAAAAAGTATTTTCCTTCCCCAATAAGCAAACGGCTCAGAATTTATTTCTTTTTCTAGATGTTCTAATCTATTGCTGATTGGTTTACACTGAAAAATTCCAAAATGGAGTTTTGAGTATAGAATATTTATTATGGAGTGTGCTTGGGATCAGCATTTCTGGAGGGCTGGCAAAAACAAGATGTTTGGAAAGAAGGATCTGTTGAGCTGAGAAACACACCCAACAAGTCTTAGTCAACTCCACAGGGATCTCTGGAACTAGAATGGCCTCTCAGAGTTGCCCTGACTTGGGCCATGATGGCAGGCCTCTATATTCCCACACTGATAAGTCATCAGATGGGGGGCATTCTTAACAAGGGTATTCCATGGGTGAGAGGGCTCTCTGCAACTGAGGCAATCCTGAGGGGCTGACAGCTGATGGCTGTCTGCTGGCAGCATTCCAAGTAGCTAGAATAGGAAGGAAAGAGATCTGGGTGGTGCACAGTGCCCATCAGAGCCTGCCCCTTGCTCTGTTCAGACTCACATTTCAATATACATTTAGGAAGCAGCTCTTTAGGATTTGGGTGACTTCTCTTCCTGGGTTAAACTACGAAGAGCATGTTAGTGAGATACTATGCTATAGATGGCCTCAGGCTCACAACTTAGACTTTTGCCTCCTGCCTCCATATTGATTCTGTATTGATTCTATATATATCCTCACCTTGCATTTCTTTTGGTCTCATTTGCTTACCTGATGGTATGACCCATACCCTCAGTCTTAAGTAGTCTCAGCCCCTGGTCACCATGCTCTTCTCAAACCATGATTTCTGCACTTTCCCATTTGCCATCATACTTGGGCAGGGGAGGACCAAGAGATGCCCAAGTGGATCACCAAGTGGATAACAGCCCTACTACCTGATGATTGGTCAATTACTCTGCCAAAATGACTATTCCTCCTCTTGCCAGTTGACTCCTGGGCACATGGATCCTGTATACCCAGGCTGTAGTCAGAGTTTATACTGTGTTCTTTGGCCAAAGTATTCTCCCTTTGAGAACCAGGGTGTCTAAATGCATAGAACCCAGAGTTGCAGAAGAAGGATGCAAATGATTCAAGCAGGTCATTGGTAAAGATGAGCAATGGGACCACTTTTGTTCTTACACCTTAGTTCCTAGAACCATGTATTTATCCTTTTGGGAATATGACCCATATGAAGGTTTTTGATTCATAGAGTATACTAGCCTTAGAGGATGACACCTTATCCTAGGAAATCATTGGTCCTGAGCTAGAATTTCAGCTTATCCAGCCTTTTATATTTCCTTAACATGTTGTGTAGTCAGCCTTATTTGAGGCTGGCTTGCATGAAAAGGAGGTTTCCATATTGCATCCTTTGCAAGGATATTCCGGTGCTCTGTCTCCATGGTGTTTAGTACGTCTTCAATGTTGGATGCTATCTGGTGGGCTTGATCATGTGATAAAAAGATTTTATAATTTGTGTCCACTTCCATGTGCTCATTTACATGTCTATACTCTGAATTACCTTATCCCTGGTTTTCCTATTTTTTCTTTACAGACCCTTATCAGCCTGCCAAGTCAACTGCCACTGGCCCTGAATCTATGTATGTATTCCCATCTTGTATCACTTCTCTTTCTACACAAAGTAGATGGCCAAGTGTAGATAAGTGACTTTTGCTATCTCTTGGAGTCCTTGCTAGGATTCTAAATCCTGTGTACTGGAAAGGTATACTATCTTTCCTTCTCTTATAGACCCATAAGTCTTTGGCTTGTTTATCCTGAATGTTAACCTTAGCTATGGGTCAAGTGTACAGAATGGAAGATAGGAGTATATGCTGAGGGAGGTCTCTGAATTTCCTTTTTGCAAAAGGGGAGTGTATTAGTTGTTGATGGTAGGGTACTTCTGCAGCTGTATAAGGTTTGGGGAATCTTAGAATTTAGCATTTTTGTGGACTTCTATGTTAGATAATCTATCTGATGTGTCAAGGTCCTATTCTTTCTTAGTTAGGGTCCCAATCTTGTCATGGAAGATCTGTCTTAATTAGGAGCTAAAATGTGGGCTCAAGTGCAGCCTCAGCCAACATCACAGGGACCCTGTGGGCTAAAATGGCCCCTCATAAGCATCTTGAGCAGGGCCAAAGTGGTCAGGTCCTTATACTCCTGCATTGATGTGATACTGGGTGTGGGTGTCCTTGGGAAAAGGCATGACCTCTGATGAAAACTCTATGGCTGAGGGACTTCTTAAAGGTGCTAACAGTTAAAAGCTACCTGACAGCTCTCCAAGCAGGGGGCAACAAGTAGTCTATTGAATAGGGATCTGGACACAAGAATAACTTGCAGTAAGATTGTGCCATTTTTCTACATGGCTGTGCCTTTGTGCATTCTGCTGTTTCTGTCCCAAATGATCTTTCCTCTACTCTTAATTCCTTTCTTAGCTAATTAGGACATGTCCTTCAAGCACTGGCCTCCCAGAGAAGCTTTTGCTGACCAAATTTTCTTTCTCACCATCCTCAACATCAAGTCTACTTGCCTAACAAACTCCCTGGCTGGTAAAATGCTCTGATGAGTCCCTATGACATTTTAAAAATGCTTCTCTGTTAACTTCCTTAGTCTGTTTGGCTGCTATAACAGAATACCCTAGACTGGGTGCCTTATAAACAACAGAAATTTATGTTTCACGTTTCTGGAGGTTGGGAAGTCCAAGATCAAGGCACCAGGTTCTTCTGTCTGGGGACAACTGACTTCCTGGTCTATAGATTGCTGTTTTCTTGCTTTGTCCTTACATAGCTAAAGGGGAGAAGGAGCCCTCTGGGGTCTCTTTTATAAGGGCACAAATCCCATTCATGAGAGCCCTGCTCTCATGACCTAATCACCTCCCAAAGGTCCCATCTCCAAATACCATCACATTGGGGATTAGATTTTAACACTATAATTTTTCTGGGGGTTGGGGAGACAAAACATTTAGTCCATACATTAACACTTAATACACTAAGGTGTAATTGTGTAGTTACTTGCTTATATTTTACCTTGGACTATACATTTCTTTCTTTTTTTTTTTTAATTTCTTGACAGTTATAATTTTTTCTCTTATTTCTATATACTCAAGGACCAGAATAAATACGGTGCCTTTCATGTATCACATATATTAAATAAGTAAATGCTCCCAAAATACTATCATTCACATCATAGTATAAGGATATTAGGCTAGAGTCAAGAGATACAATTTGAGTTCTTATTTGGTTATAAACAGACAATAGATAAGTCATTCAATCTCACTATATCTCAGTTTCACCATCTGTAAAATATAGAGAAGTATACCCTCCCTACACTATATCATTATTATAAAGATAAAGGAAGATTAAATATGTGAAGGAATTTTGGGTAATAGAAGGGCTCTATGAGTGCCAGGAGTTATTACTGTTTATCCCTCTATCACTTTCTTCACCAGTGACCAGAGTTCACCTATGTTGCTGCCTGTAAGTGTTTCATTTACTCTTGTAACCCTCCAGGTTAATCACAGATACAGACTCTTTATGTTGTTACGGTATATCTGCTCTGTTCTCTTCAATTCTTGACAACTAGTCTATATGTGTATTTAGAAACTGGTGAAAAGAATAAGCCACTGAAAACTGTCACCTCTAAAAGAACACCACAGAATAGCCAAAGGCTAGCCATAAATGGTAAAAGGATGATTGAGATACAGTTTCTAACTGTAACTGGTATTCTTCTAGGGAACTGGTAGTCTTCTAGATGGAAACAGACACGTAATAGTTTAGGAGAAATAAAATGTAGGTATCTTATAAATATAAGAATGTGATGGGATCTGGTGCAGGTGCAAAGGAAGGAGTGATTGTGGTGGTCAACAGGGCCTTCATTAAAGAGACAAAGCTTGTGTAGAAGTAGGTCTGGTCCAGGCAGATAAGAAACTGAAGGACATCCAAGATGAGCAGAGGCCTTAAGGAGTAAGAAGGATGGAGGACCCCAAACTATTTGACCAGAACATAGGATAGATGGGACATGAGGAAAGAAAGCAGCCACATCATGTGTCCCCACTCTGGTGCCATGAAGGCATTATGAGACATGTTACCTGAAAAATCTTCCCAGATTTTGCAAGAAAAATTCTTGCTCTTGTTACATGGCCTCAGTTATCATGCTATGAGGACACCATCTTGTTTTTTGTTTGTTTGTTTATATAACAGCCTTCCAGCCTAGACTTTGGCCCTTTAGACTAAGGACTTTCTGTGTCCCCAGGTTTCATAATGGTAACTGGCACATGCACAAAAATGCATATCCAGAGATGAATGAAAAGATGAAATATCTTAGCAATAGTTTTAATAAGCAAATCATTAGGAATTCAAGAAAGAGAGATTTATATCTTAACGAGACAAGTTTCAGATGAAACATTACCAGAATTGGAATCTGAGGACTTGAATTCAAGTCCTCTAGGTCAGCTACTAGTTGTGCGATTTGAACCCATGGTGAACCTTGCTTAGTTTCACTTACTTAAATTTACACTCAGTGTCTTTGCAAGAATGAAAACTTATGTTTGCACCCTTAATGTGTCTATACTAGATCCATGTCTCCACACTCAATTCTCACAGAACTTTTATTGTTGAATTAATTATAGCTATATCCATGGGGGGAAGAACTAGGTTTAACCTGGTATAGACGGTGAATTCCAAAAAATCTGCTTGTATTTACTTCTAAAACTTATTCATTTATTTATTTAAAAATAAAAGTATTTGGGCCACAGTATTTATTCATTTATTTATTTAAAAATAAAAGTATTTGAGCCACCTGGGTGGCTCAGTCTGTTAAGCATCTGACTCTTTATTTTGGCTCAGGTCATGATCTCAGGGTCATGAGATTAAGCCCTATGTTGGGCTCCTTGCTGGACGTGGGACTTGCTTAAGATTCTCTCTCTCTCTCTCCCTTTGGACCTCACCCTCCTTACCCTCCAGCCCCCCACACACATGGCTCATTCTCTCATTCTCTCTCTCTCTCTCAAAAAAAAAAAAATATATATATATATATATTTAATTGAATTATAATTAACACACAGCATCATATTAGTTTTAGGTGTACAATGTAATGATTCAGCAATTCTATACATTTCTCAGCACTCATCATAATAACTGTATCTTAATATCCTTTTTCTGTTTCAACCCCTGCCCCTGACAATCACCAATTTTCTCTCCATATTACTCTGTCTTTGTTGTTGTGTCTTTTTCCCTTTGTTTGTTTTGTTTCTTAAATTCCACGTATGAGTAAAAGCGTATTTGTCTTTCTTTGTCTGACTTCTTTCACTTAGCATTATCTACTCTAGGTATATCTATGTTGTTGCAAATGACAAGATCTCATTATTTTTTTAATGACTCAGTAATAGTTCATTATATATATGTATACACATACCACATCTTCTTTATCCATTCATCCATCGTTGGATACTTGTGCTGCATCCGTGTCTTGGCTATTGTCAATAATGCTGCAGCAAACATACGGGGTGGATATATCTTTTTGAGTTAGTGTTTTTGTTTTCTTTGAATAAATACCCAGTAGTGGAATTAATGGATCATAAGGTAGTTCTATTTTTAATTTTTTGAGGAACCTCCATACTATTTTCCACAGTGGCTCTACCAATTTACATCCCCACCAGTGGTTCATGAGGGTTCCTTTTTTCCCACATCTTCACCAATACTTATTATTTCTTGTCTTTGATTCTAGCTATTCTGACAGATGTAATGTCATATCTCATTGTGGTTTTGATTTGTATGTCCCTGATGATTACTGATGTTGAGCATCTTTTCATGTATCTGTTAGCCATCTATATGTCTTCTTTGGAGAAATGTCTATTCAGGTCCTCTGACCATTTTTAATTGGATTGTTTAGAATTTTTTTTTTTTGAGTTGTGTAAGTTCTTTATATGTTTTGGATATTAACCCCCTAGTGGATATATCATTTGCAAATATCTTCTCTCCTTCCATTAGTTGCCTTGTCATTTTGTTGATGTTTTCCTTTGGTGTGTAAAAGCTTTTTATTTTGGTGTAGTCTCAATAGGTTAATTTTTGTTTTTGTTTCCCTTGCCTTAGAAGACATGTCTAGAAAAATGTCTCTATAGCCCAGTATCGCTAAAATGTCCATAGCAATCTATAGATTTAATGCAATCTCTATCAAAATACCAAAAACATTTTTCACAGAACTAGAACAAATCATCCTAAAATGTGTTTGGTTTCACAAAAGACCCTAAATAGCCAAAGCAATCTTGAGAAAGAATAAAGCTGACAGTATCACAATCCTAGATTTCAAACTACACTACAAAGCGGTAGTAATCAAAAAATAAAAATAAAAAAAATTATGGTAATAGTACAAAACAGACACATTGGTCAATGGAACAGAATAGAGAGTCCATAAATACACACACAGTTATATGGTTGACTAATCTATGACAAAGGAGGCAAGAATATACAACAGGGAAAAGACAGTCTAGTCTCTTCAATAAATGGTAGTGGGGAAACTGGACAACTACTTTCAAAAGAATGCAACTGGACCACTTTCATACACCATGCGCAAAAATAAACTCAAAACGGTTTAGAGACCTTAAATATGAGACTTGAAACAATAACACTACTAGAAGAAAACATAGGCAGTCATTTCTTTGATATCAACTATAGAAACATTTTTTTTAATTTGTCTCCTCAGATCTGCTCTTAAATTGGACATGATGGAGTGCCAAAAGTACAAGAGCTGAGCCACCTGAGTATGAATCCCCTCATAGCTGTTTATTGACTCTCTGACTTTATGCACATTATTTAATCTCTCTGTGCTCCCATTCTCAACAGCAAAATCAGGATTTGCTGATCCAATTATTGTTTTGACCCTGGAAATTGCAGTAATAAATAGCATTTTAAAACCCCCGTTTTTATGTAGGGTATGTTCTAGTGATGAGGATAATAGTACCTATTTTAGCATTGTGGTGAGGATTAATTAGGTCTTTATACATAAAGCACTTTGAACAGTGCCTGACATATAGAAAGTGCATAGTGACTATTAGGTATTGCTATTATTATACAAAATCCTGATTTGTGTAGACTTAAAAGCTATGATTATCTGTGGTATCCCTTTAGTCTTCAACATTGCAAGTACAATCCCTAAAGAAATGTAGGCCTCAACATATTAAAATTTAGTAAATTCTGTTTTTTTCTTTCTAGTGGGAAGACATCTCTCTAGTCCTATGGACGTGGTTTTCTTAGGATCCTTGGTCCCAGCCTTGATTCTCCTACCTCTGTCCTATGGTAGTGCCAGCTTAATCTCTCTGTAATGGTTCTGGGATCCTCCCCACTTGCTCACTTCCTGTCTGTCTTGAGTTGTCTAAGTTCTCTTGTGTGAGGCTCCCGTATACTCTCTTACCCTATCTCTATTTATCCAGGAACATTTTTCAGCTCTTTTCTCACACAGCACTCCCTTTCATTACCACTCACTTGACCCTGAACATTTCTGCTTTGAGTTGCAGACTTTCTTTCTTTGTTTTTTTGTTTTGTTTTTCAATAAATCCTTGTCAATAGGTGAGGAGGATGGGCAGCGATGACGTCTTGTATTTCTTTGCATTTTCCAACAGTCCTTTGCACAAGAGATACTTGTGTTTTATTTCCACGTGGCTTTGGTGGACATTCTGTTTGTAGAGAAGCAGTGAGAGGGTTTGCTGCCATTGATACTCTCAGCCAATGGTGTGTGGAGCAGCTGGGATGGCTCTCATGGAGAAGGATGGGTAAGTAACAGTAATTACAGATACAATGAGTCTAAACATTGCAACTTACATGTTCTGTGAAACTAGATTGTAAAACTGTAGTGGGGATGGGGAATGTGGGTCTTCTCTGGCTTTTGTTGCTAGGAGCGAACTATATGCAGTGGAAAAATCAACTTAGCACTTAAGGCGTTAGTGTTAGATAATAGTTTTCATCTTGCTGCTCAAAGTGTTGTGCATGAACCAACAGCATCAGCAACACCTGGAAACTTATTAGCAATGTGGAACCTCAAGCTTCACTGCTGTATTAAAATACGCATTTTAACAAGATTACCAGGCAATTCTTATTCAACTAAGTGTTGATAAGCATTGAATTCTAGAGCTTAACATTTAAATATTCCTCTATCTGGGCTGTTTCCTGAACAAATGAAATGAGAATCTGTAGGTGGGGTGTGGGCATCAGTAATGTTAAAACTCTTTGATGTTTAATGAAATTTGAGACCCGCCAATATGGGATGATTTCTGGATTGGTAAATATCTAGTAAAGGAGCAGATATGAATCTTTTTACCTTTGGGATAGCTTCCTTTTCTTTTTTAACTATATGCCAAATGCACAGTAGGTGAGTAGACAGAACTGGTTCATAAATCCTCAGCCATACTGCACACCTGCCTCTGCCATGTACTGAGTCCATAGACTTAGCCCAATGCCTGCTATAGCCTGTATGGACTGTTAGTTCTCATGGCTTGTGGACTGTCCACAGGGGCCAGCACCCCTGCCAGTAAGCCCAGTCAGATATTGCCAAGGCACAAAACAAAGGATCTGTCATTGGTATAGGCTCTGGACTGGAGTTAGTTTAGGAAAGCCCCTTTCCTAATTATCTGAGGTAGAATGAGGCTTGAACTGAGTGTCTGGTTGTGCCCAGAAGTGAAAGCTGAGGGTTAGTATCAGAAGATGTATCCAAGGGACGAGTGTCTGAAGTCAAATTCCTAAATAAATTAAGAATTCTTGAGTCAGGAGAATGCAAGACCAGTGTGGTGTGAGGGTCAAAGCAGACGTAAAGCCATCAAGCACAGGATATTGACCATGAATCAACATGGTTTGTCTAAAGCTTGTTTTTCTTTGGCCACAGAATAAGCTGGCCAGAGTTAAAGGCATAGTGCTTGTGTAAACAAGTAACTGCTATTGTAGGTCCGAGATCCTTTGATCTACGTCAATTAGTATGTTATTCTTTGGTGCTAGAGGATTCTACTCCTTTATAGTAATGGTCTCCTGCAATGAATTTTCTTTCCTTATTGTAGATATGATTTATTCTAAAAATGAAAAAACTTTGGTTATAGATGAAGATGTCCATCAGGATTTCAAAAGATTCAGGTGGCTGTTATTTGATAGCATTAAAGATAAATTAAACCTAAGGTTAAAGAAGACTGTTTTGAGAAGTACAGTTCAGTGGTCATCAGTTGTTTGTTCTTGTGGCTGAGGTGGGGGTGAGGAGGAGAGTCTCTCCTTTAGTAGAGAACTGTTTTTCTCTTTATGAACCTAGAACCTGGAAGAAACACCAAGGTATTTCTGGGTTTGTAAAGACTAAAAATCATCTTCTTGGCTCTCTTTACACCAAAAAATACCTCAAAGATGATATATAGCTCTTTCATAGGGCCATGGCATCTTAAAAGGTATAAAGAACTGGAGTGGTAGGGAATGACCACACTGTCCAGTCATTTATTGGTGATGGCATAAACATTTCTACATATTTCTCACCTCAGAGATACTCTTAGTGTTTCTAAAAGCCGTAACATAGCTCAGTAATGTGGAAAGGCTGGAGTAAAAATTCGTTTCCTTTTCTGAGGGCAGCATAGAGAGGCATAAACACCATCTTTGCTCCCCCGCTGCATGTGCAGGTAATGTATGTTCACAATGGTAGAAAAGCAAGGAGAAAAGTATGAAAGAATTTAATTCCCTTGTTCTTCCAGTAAAGTAGAATAATGAAGTTAATGCACAAATGGCAGTCCAAAGGTTGTCACATAGAATCCAGAGATATTAAGATATTTAAAAATAATTAAACCAATTGTTTGTTTGTTTGTTCGAGGAAATGGAGTCCTAAGAGGTCCAGTGGTTTTCCCATGGCCACTGATGGCCAGAAGTAGTCCCTCATACTATAATGCTTATGGGTCATTAGGCTGGTTTCACAGAACAGAGTTCCTTCTAATCAAGAAGAGGTTGTGCAGGACGTAGCATCCTCCTCATTCACCACAAGAAAGCTACTTTCTTCTGAGAAGGACCACTTGCTCTGTATGTTTCAGGTGATCACTGATCTTAGGGCTCCTCCCAATCACTGTGATTCATTTCTCTTTTCATAGTTAGTTCTTGGGAGGAGAGAAAAATAAGGGAGATAAAACACATTGTCATTATTCCACCCGTTAGTGCTCTGGTGGGAGGTTTGTGTGCAGAAAGGGTGGGTGGAAAGTTTGAAATGATTTTTGGTGACTACCTGTAGATTTTATTTGTTCTAAAATACTAAGAACATATCAAAAATTGAAAACTGCAGATATATTGGCACTCTTATCTTGCAAAATCTCCAATGTTTCATGACTCAAAATTCATATGTTAGATCTTATTCAGTCATATAAATCACTCATCTTCAGTCTATGAGTTTCTCTCATGATTTATATTTCTGTTAGAAAAATTATGAGTTTCAGACATCAAGTTTTGTATTTGTAAATGTGTGAAAGTGGATGAGTGAGCGAAAGAAGGTAAGTTCCCAGGCTTTTCTAAGCCGAGAATGTCAACCTATGTGTGAACAAATGCTTTCCTAGCCGATACTGGGTGTAAACCACTCGAAATTTTGGAGGACAGCCAACATTTCATCATCTTGGCCAATCTCTTCATACACAATGTAATGCTCTCGTGTGCTGTGCCAGAACAATGAAATGCCAAAGGCTTGTCCAAAATGCCAATGATAATACACCTATTTTCATCTAGCACAACCACTGTAGTTCACGTAGTTACTTTCCCAACTGAAAAATGCTGGTGAACCAGCACAGTGAGGCCAAGGTAAGTACTGGCTTACAGTTACTGGCAAACAGCAAAGACAATTAAACTTCAGTATTGAGTCACTTGCCAGCTGGGCAGGCCGACTTCAACTCCTCTAACACTGAGTTTTCAAGCTGCGTAGGATTTGCCACATTGAGCTTGGTTTGCATTAATAGAATTGTGCTGTTAAATTCTAGAAAAGCCAAATGTTTTTAATAGAGGCCCTATCCCTGGATTCTGGAGCATTTGCAGTACTTACCAGTCTAGTTTCTGAACTGAAATTGGGTTGTTGATGCCAGGAGGGGAGATTATGACATGCATTAATGCATTGTGAGCAGACGAATTGCAACTCCTCTTTACTGGTTAAGAACCTATGTGAATACTAAGTCAGCCTCCCACACACATGAATCTTCCCCATCACTTCAGTGGGAGTTTTATGTGGGAATTAAGAAGAAGAGGAAAATGTCACCCAGGGTGTGTGCCTGATCATGATTTAATATCTAAGCCAAGAAGTCCTCAGAGAGTGAAAGCTCCTGCCCACATAGCACTAAATCATAAACACAGGCAACCGTGGGCCTTGGAATAAGCTTCACAGGGCTTTGGATGGAATGAGTTATAAGCTATATTTGATAGACCTGAATAGACAGTCACAAGAGACCATCATATTAGGATCTTCAGTTGAGTACAAAGGATAGAACGGTCAGTATTTACTTTTGTTCTTTCTTTGTAGGAGACCATGAAAGTCCCAGTTAATGTCTGCTGAGAAATAAAGGTTAAAATAATTTAAATACCTTCATGATCTGAAACAGTGGTGCAGGACGCAAGAGGCTTCCCTGACTAAACCAATTAATTATACTTTCTGTATGATTAAGATGCATTCATAGAAAATTAGAGTCCATATAATTTTGATTACTATTAAAAATATACAAACATCAAACAAGCACAACCATGTTTTATTAAAATAAATAATGGAGCTTATGGGATCAGTCCACAGCATTTAAATGCAGTCCCATTCTCTGTTTCCCATGGGGTAATTACATGACTCAGTCCACTGGACACCCAGCTGAACCAAAGCAGATTTGCAGGGAGTGAGGAGAGATCGGTTTGGGATTCCTCTTGCTTGGCTTTTAAGTTGCTAAATTAGTGTAGAGCTGGGTGTGATCTGAAACAAAAGGGAGGGCATTTGTAAGTAAAGAGGCAGTCATCTTGTGGCTCTGGCCCTACTCATGTTTGAAAAGTAAAGAAATGAAAGAAACATTGAGAATGAAGTTTATGCAGTTATATCCAAGAGACCTGGGAAGGCTGTATTGAATCAACAAGGATAGAAGCCAAAGACACCTCTCTGTAAGACCTGCTGCTGTTCAACCTGATATAATCCAGTCATTGTTCTTTACTGCAAATACATTCAACTGTACCCCCTGACTCCTCTCATGACAATGTGGGAGGCTTTCATCACCTCCCAGGAAAGATGTTTTTTCTTATAACTTTCACATATCTTAGCTGCTGCTCCTAGAAGCAACATTATGCAGGTAGAGCAGATTGTGTTCAAAACCTTTGTGAGGACTTAAAATTATATTGGGGTATCTGTATCCCATTTCCAAAACCAATATAAGTAACTTTTTAAGACAGTTTAAAACAACAACAACAACAACCAACCAACCAACCAATTAACAAACAAACAAGCAAAAACCCCACAACAGAACATCATGTTTCAGATAGGATTTTACCAGCATAGTGGCATCATTATTCCTCTGGAGCTAAAGCTCGTGCTGATTCCACCTAGTACATTTTTGGGTTTTTTGTACATGTGGACTGAATTCTGGCCTTTATATGCTGCTCTCAAAAATTGGATTCTCTAACTTAGTTTAAACAGGGTAAACGGTATATATGTATGGGTGTTTTTAAATACTTTAATTTTTCAGAGAACTTCTAGATTCACAGGAAATTGAAAGAAAGGTATAGAGATTTTCCATATATATCCCTTGTCCCCACATATACACAGCCTCCCCCATTATTGACATCTTCCCCTCCCAGAGGGGTACATTTGTTACCATGGATGAACCTACATTGACATGTTCTCATCACACAGTCTGTAGTTTATCTTAGGGTTCACTCTTGGTGTTGTACATTCTATGGTTTTGTAGACATGTTTATTGACATATATCCAGCATTATGGTATTATATAGGGTACTTTCACTGTCCTCAAATCTTGTGTACTCTGCCTAGTCATCCCTCCCTTCACTCCCAAACTCTGCTGTCACTGATCTTTTTATGGTCACCATAGTTTGTCTTCTCAGAATGTCATATAGTCAGAATCATATACTATGTAGCCATTTCAGAGTGGCTCCTTTCACTTAGTAATATGCATTTTAGTTTCCTCCTTTTCATGGCTTTATAGCTTATTTCTTTTTGGCAATGAATAATATTCCATTGTCTGAATATACCACAGTTTATTTATCCATCTACCTAAGAAGAACATCTTGGTTTCTTCCAAGTTTTGGTAAGTATAAACAAAACTGCTGTGAACATCTGTGTGCTGGTTTTTGTGTAGGCATAAGTTTTCAGTTTCTTTGGGTAAATACCAAGGAGCATGATTGCTGGATCACGTGGGAACGTACGTTCCGTTTTATAAGAAACTGCCAAACTATCTTCAAAAGTGGCTGTACCATTTTTTATCCCCACCAGCAAGGAATTCCTGTTGCTCCACATCTTCACTAGCATTTGGCGATGTCAGTGTTCTGGATTGTCACGGAAAAATCCAAAGCAATGCTAATTGGTGGAGGGAAGGAAGATTCTGAGTGTTTGACAATTAATACAACTTATCCTTTTGGCCAAGAAAATTTATTTAAAGAGACATTTTAAAAAAGCTTAATGTGTAATACCTTTTTCCTGTTCCTAAGTATTAGTGGGAAAAATCAAAGTCACCCAAAGATACTTTTTACTTATCTCTAGGGAAATCAAGCTATTGGATTATTAGCTCTGTGTTATATCATCACTCCACTGTTTGGTGATGTGTCTGGGCATTAGAGGACTAACCGTTGCAGACTAGTGTGGGTGTTGGTTATTTTGAAGCTAAGTTTATGTGAAAATAACTCTTAACAAGTTGCTGTATGTTGTACTGTTTGGCCCAGAGAGTTGATACAAGTCTTAAAGCTGGAGATTGTGTGATAAATAATGCAGGGTAGAAACTTGCCCCACTAATTAATTAGAATCCTGTGAACCTGAGTGAGTGAGTCAGAGATATCCAAACAGGTAGAATTGGTCTGTAGGACTGTTCTAGATGTAAGGCAACCATCATTTGGGACCTAGATACTGCACACACAAAAAGAAAGTGATTCAAAAGTTTGGAACTGATTTTTGGTTGAAGACATTGCCACTTGACACAATTATATTTACAGATGCATTCAATAATAAATACCAATTAAGTCATAAAAAATTAAACAGGAGGAATTCTAAGAGTTATTATTTGTAGCAACTTGGAAGTGTGTAAACACATCCTCAGTGTGATAATTTCTTAGACATTATCAAATTTCTCATCGTCTCACCTTTTTCTCAAACAAGTTTGGTTGGTCTTATCAGGAAAGTTTTCCATATGTTGTTTTTCTGGCAAGTTTTCAGTAAGTTGGTACTTCCTGCATTTTTTTTAATACTTTGTTTTTGTATTTATATATTTTCTGAGTCTCTGGATGAAACAATTTATAGTATACCTTTTTCAAGAGAAAGAAAGCAAGAACTTTCTTAAACTTGAAAATTTCAGTGAGAAATACTTGTCTGATTTGCAGAAATATCACCCAGATATTGTCTCATGATGGATCCTAATCATGTAATAGATGTCTGCTAATAACTCCAGGCAAGTTAACATAAAATAAAACCTGGTAATGGCATTTTTGGTGTTTTGTTTTGTTTTTTTAATAGTTGAGTGGTCTCAGGTATTGTAAGACACCCAAGTCAAATATCAGTGAGATTTCTCTTATATTCTGTATCTTGTAAGCTTAGGTGAGAATTATATTAAGAATGTTTATGAAGGGGCGCCTGGGTGGCTCAGTGGGCCTCTGCCTTTGGCTCAGGTCATGATCCCAGGGTCCTGGGATCGAGCCCCGCATCGGGCTCTCTGCTTAGCAGGGAGCCTGCTTCCTCCTCTCTCTCTGTCTGATTCTCTGCCTACTTGTGATCTCCGTCTGTCAAATAAATAAATAAATAAATAAAAATCTTAAAAAAAAAAAAAAAGAATGTTTATGAAGATAAAAAGTGGACATATGCAGAAAGAGAGTTTTAAGATCTGATTTATCTGAGATGAATACATGCTAGCACTTCCTGAGACTTAGGCTGGGGTCAAATATTTTGAAGATTTCCTGATATGAAATAAATAATCTATTGAACAAGTTTTGAGGTCCTAATCACCCAATGTAGAAGCTTGTTTTTCCCCCAGTGATGGGAAATGCACCGTAAGAAATAAAACCCCTTTGGGATCTTTACCATCACTGATGAAAACAGAAATTGCAGCAATTAAACTACGAAAAAGAAACATGCTTTCCCAAGTACTGTTAATCTAGAATAGACTTACTCAACTTCAAGCCTCTAAGCATTAATAGAGCTTTTATTTAGATATTGCAGAAGACTCTTTTTTAAGATGTCTTTATCCTCAGACTATACCCATTTGCTTGAAGAGAGGTAACATCACCCAGTTATTAGATACAAAACACCTGAGTTCCATTTCCAGCTCCACCTGTAGCAAACTCTTTGACCTCCTCAAGGGAGAGGACAGCAATGGACTCAGTGACCTTGGGCAAACCACTTAGTCACTAAGTCTCCATTCATCTGTCTTTAAAGTGGACTCCTCTTTGCTCTCCTCCTCATGGAGATAATATTGGTAAACTGCTTTGTGTTCCTAACAAGAAAAGCACACTTCAAATAGAGGCACCATTATATTGTTTTGCAATCAAGATCCATCTTTGTTTCCTTCAATTATCGCTACTGCTGTTGTGTTTACTTCAACAGTTAGGTGTGTCTGTTCTAACTGGTCAAACCAATACCTACTGATACACTTTTTCCTGTTTCTGTGAGTTACCCTATTTTTTCATATTGTTCCCAAGTTGGTTTCTCTGGGAATAATCTATGAATGAGCAGGTCATATTAACCCATAACAGCATAGATTTCAGAAAAAGTCTTGTGCTGTAATATGTTATGGTAAAATAACATCTAAGAGCTTCTTGTATTTTCAAATGATTATGTACAATAAAAATAATAATTAATGTTGTAAATTTAAAGTACACCTTTCATCTGATCATCTCAAAGTAACTTAGAAACGCTAATTAAACTCCACAACACCCCTGTACTATACATATTATTATTTCCATTTTGCAAGTGAAGAAAATGGGTTCAACAAAGTTATGTGACTAGCATAGGACACAAAATGAGTCAGTGTCAGGAAGGGGATTTAGTGTTTCCAGGCCCCAATCAAAAGTTTTTCATCTAGAGCGAATTAGCATTCTGTAATTTCAAAGATGGAAGGTACCACGTAAACACAACTGACTCCGGACATTTAAGAATGGAATTCCAGGGCTTATGTTTTCTGGTGCCCTTTCTCCCCACACTTATTTCTATTCTTAACTGTTGGAAGGTTTTCTGGCTTTTCAAACTCATTCATCAATTGTATGACTTTGGGTGGATCACTTAACCTCTTCGAGCTTGTTTTATCATTTCCTTTTTTTTTAAATTTTTTTAAGTTTTTTTTGTTTTTGTTTTTGTTTTTTTTGATAGACAGAGATCACAAGTAGGCAGAGAAGCAGGCAGAGAGAGAGAGGAGGAAACAGGCTCCCTGCTGAGCAGAGAGCCCGACGCGGGGCTCCATCCCAGGACCCTGGGATCATGACCTGAGTCGAAGGCAGAGGCTTTAACCCACTGAGCCACCCAGGCGTCCCTGTTTTATCATTTCTAAGATAGAAATTGTATTTCTATATCCTGGACTTGTGCAAATAAATGGAGGTAATGAAAGAGATTCCTGAGCGTGGTATCTGGCATATGGTAGGCATTCAATAAATGGTTGCTATTAGTATTACTATTTTAATGATTCCCTGCATTTATGAGGAAATGATCCTAACAAAAACTGATAATAAATATGAAGAATTGAAAAGGATAAAAAAGAGTATGTCCAAGGTGCAGGCTGAATCCTCTAGTATTTGTGACTAGAGAAACAAGGTGAAAAGGGTCAAGTGTGACCTGATGGCTCCTAGGAATGGAGGCAGGAATATGTGGCCCATTAATTACAGGAGAAATCAGGGTATGTAAATTGACACAGAATATTATCATGCCTTTTCTCTAACAAAATTTTTATTGTTACTTTGGTATATTAGAATGGAAAATTATTTTCAGTAAGTCCAGCTTTTCTTTTGATGTTTCTTAGGGAATTACATTTGGCTAGTGCCCCAAAGCATTTAATGTTATTTTCAAAGAAGTTTTAAAAATGTTTGTGAAAATAATAAGACCAAAGTAAAGCTGATTTAAAATAAAAGAATCATTCCAGATGGGGCCGGAAGTGAAATAAAAATATCATTTTGCTTGATAATAAAAAACTCCCTACTTGACAAGAAATGCATTTGCCATTTAGACATAAGAAGTACTTGAGAGGGAGAGGGGAAGAGTGTTTTCCTTTTTTCTAAGACAGCAGATGTTTAGGAGACATGAAGCCATTTTCCCTTTCCTAACCTTGCAAGAAGAGCCACGCAATTAAGTCCATGAGACAGAAAATCTCATTGAAATTTATAATCTAAGACTCCAGGATAGTGCATGAAAATAAAATTTGTGATAGTTAGAAGGACCAGAGTCCTAATTTATCAATCAATGCACAGTCTGCCGCTGACATCAGAAATCTTTATTTTCAGATGATTACCCTGCTTGATTTATTAGTCTGCTCCTTCAGTGTTTACATGCTTACTGCACTTCAGGGCCTGCCTTTCGATGGGCCATTGGAGAATTCTAATTTTTCTTCCACTATATATGTTATTTATCTCAAGCTTACCTCTTAATTGATTTTCCTCTCTCTACATTCTTCCTCATTCAATCTATTCCCCATACTTGCTGCCAAAAATAATTAAAGATGAACCCCCCCCCCACATATAACTATGTCACCACTCGGATTAAAATCCTTTGGTATCTCCCTATATCCGCAAAAGAGAAAAAAGAACTATGGATTTAGTAGCATGACACTTATGTCCCTTCAAAATAAAGACGTAATCTAATTTTCAAACTTCAGTGGATTAGCCCTTCACCTAAAACACTTTGTACTTCCTGCCATTCAAACATGAGTACTGATTTGGAAGAATCAAACCAGTGTGAGTGGTGACGAAAGAGAAAAATGTATGTGGCTCACCGGTTTCTCGAACCTAATAAGAAGAGAGAGACTAAGGACAAAATCCAAAGCTCCCGTGGGTTGGTGAAGAGACCAGACAAAAGGATGAGGAAGAATATGTGGTAGATGAAGAGTTTGCACAGATTGATTTTTGTCACTCGTGTAATTGCTACTATGGTTCTGGTTGATTTTTATTCTACTAGGTGGTCTCAGTAAGATACAAGCCCGAAAGCAACTTTGTGCTTTCTCAGCCTCCTCATTCTCATTGTACATGATGTTAAAACCACTGTTCCCCAAGACTGGATGGAAGAGCTTTTTTAAATTAAGACATGCTTAATTTAAAATTAATTAATTAATTAATTAATTTTAAAAATTCCAGTTACTTCCAATAATTAAAAAGTTCAGTGAAAAAGCAGTCCTTGGCCATGAAGGCATCAGAAAGAGTGATTGGATAGTGGGTAGAGTTAAGGGACGTTACTACAGTTGCCATCTGCATGTCTACCCTCTGGACTATGGACTGATTACTGTTGGCTCTTTCCCTTGGGGGATATTTTTGTGGGATCCTCAGAGTTTCTCTGCTGAAGGTCTCAGACTACAGTACATTTTATGAGTAGTAATCTCACCTGCAGGCCACTTAGAACTGTCAACCTCATCCCATGGGCTTCTTAAGGGCCACTTCACTGTAGGGGACACAGTGCATCCCCATCAGTTCCCCCTGTGAGGAGTCTGCTTTGTTTTGGGTCAGAGAGGCTTTTTATTCCTCACAGAATCGACCTCTAGAAACAGGGAAGTAAAAGCCCCTCGGTCATGTCATGGGTAGAGAAACATCTCCCTTCCCACACAGCTCTCTTTTTCTTCATTCTGAAAGAACAAAGTCTTTCTTTCTCCTTTTTCACTATCCTATCTTTCACCTTTCAATTTTTTCAACATCCATCAAACACTAGTTTCTGTGTCCCCCAGATTCCTGAAGACACACGTTAAGCTTTTCCATTAGTCTTTTTTCACCCCGTTATACTAGGTTTGAAGTGAGTCTGTGGCTCTTTACTCCCTTCATCCAGGGAGAAGAAAACTGTAAAATACTCAACAATTTTTTTCCAAAGAAATTTCTCTTTTGAATTTTTTCAACCTCAATCTTTCACATGGTTGGAGAGGGCTATCACCTAGTTCTGGCAGCACTGGCTTGGGGTCTGTCCTCTTCAATTCTTGTTGAGATGATTTAGCACCGTACATTAGACTTTGTGGATATGTGGTACCCACAGTTGTGTTCTTGACCTTTGCATCTCCGCTGAAATTCCAGAGCAGCAGAACTGTTATATTCAGTATCCTGTGGCACTCTGCTGGCTGCTTTAACACCTCTTTTGAAGGCCCTGACTCAGCTCCCTCCAAAAGGCCTAGACCTCCACCCATGGCACATGCTAAACACTTGAAGGCCTTTGTCAGTTGTTGAGATGGTTCTTTCTGTCTGGGAGATCCTTCCCCATCTTGAAAAAGCTCTCCATCCTCAAGGACTCTCTTCAAATATTATCTCTTTTGTCCAGCCTTTCTGAGCTCCCTTGGTCAGAATATATACTAATCCCAGCTATATTTATCTCACATTTGGATTCACTTAATGAAGTTCTGAGCTTCAGAGTAATATAGACCTGGATTTAAATTTGAGCTCAGCATTTGACTAGCTCTGTGTGACTTCAGATAAGTCCTTCATCTCTCTGAGTCTTATCATTTGTATAAATGAAAGAAAAATAACCTCCTAAGTTACTTGCAGTTGTATGAATATTAAAAGAGATAATTTATATAAGGCTCAGAGTATATTATCTTAATACGGTCACTACTCAGTATGGTAGGGAAGTATTTAACGTGATTGTTAGATGTTAAAACTATGAAGAATACTGTTACTGTGACTAATAGTACTTGTATTTCTACTGCTGTCACCGTAGAAGTAAAATAATACAAACACAGCAAAGAGGAAGTATATTGTTACTTGCCTAGCTTGACTTTTATTCACTGCCTTCTGCCAGCCACTAGACCAGATTCTTGATATATGCTGTCCAATTTAATTGTCTCAGCTTACCTGTGAGAGGAGTGCAATTAGCTGACAGACAAGGACACTGAGGCTCCAAGAAATGAGGTAACTGGCCCAGGACAAGTCTAACGCCAGTGTGATCGCAACTCTGAGAAATTCCTGCTATATACAATGCCATTCAGAATTCCCAGGAGTGTCCTCTAAGTGCACATGAGCATCTTTCTTTGTGAACTTTTCTGATTTTAGACTGAATTCTCTGCAAGAGCATTTCTCTTCTCCTTTCTCCCCAGAAGTCTTTCCATACAGGCTCTCTGTCAAATTGATTCTTCCTTACTGTACCTGGAACTTTAAATGAACAGCTTGAACCCAGCCAGGCTATTGCTGTTAAATTGTGTCATGCTTACTTAGTATGGAAGGCACATCCTCCCAGGAAACCTGAACTGCAAAGTGTTATGAATTTCCCCTCTGTGTTCCAGTTTTGTCACTGGCATAGCTGTTCTTTCCTTCCAACTGTGAAAGGTACTGCATTTCAAGTGCAAAGGCTGAGCGAAAATGTGTCAAGTGCATGGCACCAAATGTCCTCTTTCCCCCATTCTTGGAGAAGCGCTTTCTTGCTGCCTCTAACCCTCCGCAGGTGCCCCAAACCCACAGGAGCTCGATGTGATGTGGCAGATGGGGTGCCCTGCTCTTCACCAGAGCCCCCCTGTTTCTCCACAGTTGTGTGCCTTCATTTTCTTGCCATTCTTCTCCTTCCTGCCAGCTTGAAGTGGCCCTCCAATCCCTGAAGATTGTAGTTCAGTTTAATTTCAGGTAGATCAAAAAATTGGGCCTTTCCATAATGTGCATCCGTTTAGGGACTCAGGGAAATGACAAATAGTTCAGCTGAATTCTCATAAAAAGTTGAAGAATTTGGGGCAGGTTTCCACATAAATGCAGGGGCTGGATTAATGGTAATTCTGAGATGTACCAATTAAGAGATTATATTTTCTGCAAATAATATTTGTATGTAGTACTCTCATTGATAAGGATGCCTTTAATATTTCGTTTTTCTCTTCAGTTTGGAGTAGGGGTAGATATGGGGAATAATTAAGAACCCTAAGGAGCAACAACATAGAAATATCTATTGATTGAAGGGAAGGTAGACTGGCATTAAAATATTTGGAGATGGAGTTATATATTTATAACATATATATAATTGGTATTATATATTATGTCATATATACCAATGTTTTATATATAATATATAATACTAATTCCAGTTATATATATATATATATATATATATGTTGGGTCATATATATGGGAGACTCCATTCCATTTGCCTGTGATGTTTCCTATTCATCCTTTAAGAAACACTGGTGGAAGCAGTCCTCCTCACTTCCTGTTTTATGTTCCCTGCACTTTCCACAGACAGAGGGCTGCTTCAGCTCATTACTCAGTGAACATCTGTTTATTGTTCTGTGGACTCCCCAGAACTGTGTCTCCTTAAGGGCAGACACTGTGTTCTATATTTGGTTTCCCAATATATGGTAGACGCTCAATAACTATTACCATATTAACATGTACCTTCATGAGGTAGTTTGAACGTCAACAGTGATATCATTAGCAACACTAAGCTGCCACTATTTATTAGTATTGTCACATAGTTTAGAGTATGTTAGTTCAAAAAAAAAATGTTTGTTAAAATTTTATTCTTTTTTGAAGCCATAAAGCCCAAAATGTGTTGGGCCAATCCATCATTTTATTACTGATCTTGAACAGTAGATAAAAATCATAAATCTGTGAGATATCTTTGGCTGTTTGTTATCTTCCTTTTTTATCCTATAAATTTGGAATAGTAAAACTAATCATATACTTATTCCTCAAAATCAAGGGGTCAAGAATTTTATGAAATTCTTTGAGTTCTTGATGTGACATTGAGTTCCTTCCCATCCCATCCCATCCCATCCCATCCCATCCCATCCCATCCCAAACATGGAGCTAAAGGATCTGAGCATGTGGGGTCCTCACATGTCATGACAGGGGCATTGACTGTTAGGAAGACAGAGGCTAGATCGCTTTGTTCAAGGGCAATGAGCAATAGCTTACTTTAGAGAAATAGTCCTTGCACGACTTCCTTTAAATATACTTCCAAATTTTACAACCTTTTTTCTTAGGATCAGAATCTGTGAGCCTAGGGGTGCCTGGGTGGCTCAGTGGTTTAAGCCTCTACCTTCAGCTCAGGTCATGGTCTCCGTGTCTTGGGATTGGATCCCACATCAGGCTCTCTGCTCAGCGGGGAGCCTGCTTCTCTCTCTCTCTGCCTGCCTCTGCACCTACTTGCGATCTCTGTCTCTCTGTCAAATAAATAAATAAAATCTTAAAAAAAAAAAAGAATCTGTGAGCCTATATCATTCTGTCTTCCCTTCAGTTAATTTGGTCATTAGTGCTATTTTCAAACCCCAGTCTATGCTTTCTCTGCCACATATACATACATGTACATATACACACACATAAACACACACATATACACTCAAATACACATACATCCATGTGTATATACATATATATGCACACAAGCACATATACCCACATACAAATACACACCTAATTACTCTAGTACACAACACATGCAAGTGTGCAAGCAAACACAGATATGATTACACACATATACGAACACATAAACACACACACACACTTAGGTAAGCACATGCACATATGTACATATGTACACCTACTCACACAAATCACCTTAGGTGCTTCACCTCATTACTTAAATCTTCTCCCGTTCTTCTCCTAACATCCCTAAGAACTTCCAGGATAAGAGGAAGGAAACAGGATTATGGTATTGATTCTCCCCTTTTGGAGTTTAAAGAATGTTTGCTGACGTTTCCACTCCCATTTGGGATGAGTTACCCACAGTCTCCAGGCTAGTGGCTGTCAGGAAAGTCCTTCCTCCCTAGCACTGTGTGGTCAGGACTCATGTTTCTCCTGGTGGCTTTGCTAGGTGAGCGTTAAGATGGGCTGAGACCTGAGCTCATTCATTCAGAGTGAAGCTGCTGGGGCCAGGTCCCTCATGGGACCTGTAGCATGTAGCCACATGCTACAAACCTGAAGCCCAAACCCGTCACTAAATATGTGGACCGTCCTATGTCACTGGCCTCCTTGTCCAAATAGGTGGAATGGATGGGACTACAGTTTTAGTGACATACATATCACTTAATCTAAATACCACATTTCTTCATGACAAAGGCTGTTAACTGTTGGAATTGTTTTCCGGGAGAAATTGTTGGATCTGTATAAAAGTATGTGAAAGTAGGGCATATTTCTCTTTCTCTGGAAGAGTGTTTAAGTGGATGAAAGACTAAGATAGCCATTTAGTGTTCTTCTCAGAACTAACATTGTCTGCAGCTTCCTGGGAAATGCCCCTTCAGCAGTTTGTAAACTCTTCTATGACTTCAAGCACTAAATCTATGGAAATAAAAACCTAGATTTCAGGCAGTTTTCATCTCATGCTCTTTGGGCATTTTGATCATTTTGCCTCAGTGGCAGAAGTGCTGAACCACTTGTGGACAGCAGTTATTTTAAGAGGGAAGTGTAAAATGAGTTTACAAATGGGAGCCAGCTGACACCTAAATTCTAACGATAGTTGTAGTATTGATTTTTTTGGCAAATCTCTCTTTTATTCTCTGTTGTTGGTTTTTTTTTTTCCTCAACAGGAAAACCTAAGGCATCCTTTGAAAGTTTCATTAAGCCCTACTTCTATAGAGCCTCGAAGATTATTCCATTTGGTGAGAATGAAGTTACAGATTGCTTTTGAAGCTTCTGGTTGTACTTCTACCACTGAAAATGATTCACTACTGCTTAGCACTGTGGTCACTTACTATTATCTTAAAAATATACTGATGACTTGGGAATTGCCAAGAATTTCCAGGAATTTGAATTTATCATTGCCAAATCTTAAAGGCTACTATGTGTCATGAATTTGGAGACAGCAGATCTTGTATGGTGTTCCCTCTCTCTGAACTACTCTTCCCCACTGCCTTGCCTGACTTTTATCCATCCTTTTGGCCTTAGTATTAATGTAATTTCTTCTGGAGAGACTTACTGGATGTTGAGAATATATTAGTCCCCTCCATGTTCTTTTAAAATGTGTATCTTAGGGGCTTCTGGATGGCTCAGTTGGTTAAGGGTCCAACGCTTGGTCTCAGCTCTGGTCTTGATCTCAGGGTCATGAGTTCAATCAAGCCCCATGCTGGGCTGCACACTGGGCATGATGTTTACTTAAAAAAAAAAAAAGTGTGTATCTGAACTCACTTCATCCTTTGGGTAGTTGTTGATGGTAGTCTGGTTGTCTTCCTTTATACTCAGCCTCTGTGCTATGAGCTCTCTGTGGGAGCAACTGGGGTCAGCTGGGAGTCCTGATTGTCATATCCCCTGTGTCTTGCAAAGTGTCTGACCTCTACCAGCTCTTAAGTGGTGAATGAATGAATGAATGAATGAATAAAAGAATGAATTTATTGAACATTTACTGAGTGTCAGGTAGCAAGTAATGTACTGGGCGGAGCAGGGATGGGGGAAGGAAAAGTGAGATTTGAAGGGCTTAAGTTCTAGTGTCAGAGACACATGAAGGAACTGATAATTAAGATTGTCAATTGCTACAGTGCAGCTGGTACAAAAGGATGAGGGAGTATAGGCTTGAGCATATTTGTGGACATTAGGACATATTTCAGGAAGCTCAGTGAATAATGTTTGATCATTCAAGTTTGGAAGGTTTTGTACTGTCTAAATGAGCTTAGGTATTTCAAAATGTATGCATTGAGCAAATACGTATCAAGTAATTCATAGGAGATGGTTCCTAGGTGCTAGGACAAACACTTTCATGTCCATTCCCATTTATTTTATTCTTTTTTAAAAATAATTAATTCTTCTTTAAAGTAGGCTCCATGACCAGCATGAAGTCCAACACGGGGCTTGAACTCACAACCCTGAGATCAAGACCTGAACTGAGCTCAAGAGTTGGATGCTTAACTGCCTGAGCCACCCAGGCACCCCAGTTCATTGTCAATTAAAGAATGATTTTAAATATGAAAAACACGTGTTTGTTTTTCTTCTAATATGAGTGTCTAAGCTAGGCCTACATATGAATTAACAGGGTAAAACATAAATAATTGTATTTCTCTAAAGTATAGCAAACTTCCCCTGAAAAACTTTGGTTTCCTTTCAAATAAACCAAAGGTGCTATAAAGAAATCCGCTGATAGGAAAATGGCTGATAATTAATATCAACGTTCTGTCACTCTGGGTTCCTATTATCCACCAGAAGCCCTCACAAGAGGCAAGCCGGTAATAAAGACGGCTAAGTGTATGCTTTCAAAGGTACGTGTAGCATTATGGTTTTGAGACTTGTCTGAAAGAAGAGCCATCCCTGAAAACATGAATGCACTCAGAGTTTCTCTCATCCTTGGCAGGCAGTCTGTGCTGTGACCTTTCTCCATCCCTGCCAGGAGGGGCAGCCTCAGGACTGCAGCAGCTGTACCAGACCTCTTTCATCCTCTGACATGGACCTGAGATGTCGCATCCATGTGCCACTCCTCCTACCCCGGGGCTTGTGGTGGCCGTTCGCAGGAAGCTGGTGTGGACTAGAAAGAAGCAGTGGGGCTCTCTCTGGGCACATGCAGAGTCTTTGAAAATGAACTCAAACAGACAGAGTGAGTGAGATCTCCGTGAAAGCCTGAATCTGCACTGAAAAAGCAAATTGCACAAAGGGAGTTTCTGCAAAGAACACACTTCTCAGCTCCCTCTCGTTCGTTACTGGAACCGTCATCTTGTCCTAAAACCTCCAATCTCAGAACCTGAGAAGATGGTTCCCTGCCTCCTGCAACCTCCGGGAGCACAGAGATGTAATTCAGCCTCTGCACGTGCTTCTCTGGATGTTGAGAAGGAGACATGATAAGTTCCTCTGTGCTCCAACCACCCACTCAGGCAGAACGTTTGAGCGCCTGTTGTGCTGGGCACTATTTGAGGCACACATCTAATGAAATCAATAGAAACACCAGCCTTGATAGAGCTTACGTTCCAGTAAAGGAGACAGTTATCAAGATAAATAAACCGCTTTCTCACGTTTCTTAGTGAGGAGCACTATAGCAGGTTAGGAGATGATGAAGGGTTGGGGTTGGGGGGAGCGAGGCAGGGTGGATGTGTGTCGTTTTAGAGTTGCCAAGGAAGAGACCTACAGGAATGAAGGGTTAGCCAAGTGGGTATATAGATAAAGACATGTGATCTGTGGATAGAGTTTTAAGACTTGTGAGGAGATGGGCTGGTGCCTAGAGCTGACTGAGCGTGGAGAAGAGTGGAAGATGGTAAGGCAGAGGGGCTACGGGGGGTGGGAGGTGGTACTGGTGGTCACTCCTGTGGGGCCAGGCTAAGTCTGTTGTTCTGGGAGCCATAAAGCTTTTGCAAGGCTCTGAGCACAAGAGTTCCGACCTGGAGTTACCTATGGTTGTGTCTTTCCTAGAAGGACAGGTCTGCCTTCAAAGAGCAACGGCATATACATTTGTAATTATGTTCATATTTTAACAGGTCTTTATTCACTTTGAAATTAGAATTGCTGATTCCCAGGATTCAGTGAAAGCTTCAACCAGGGGGTCTCCCAAATAATGACGCAGATTCCCACAGCTTCCCGGGATGCAGTCAGGGTAAGTCTGGTTTTGAAGTAAGAATCTAGCACAGCTGCCTTCTCTTGCACATTCTACTCCATGTTTCCTATTGTTTGGAACTAGGCCTCCTGTTCCTTCCTTATTCCCTATCTTGACCCCAAACTATTCTTCCACTTCAAGAATACATTTTGTCAGATGGGAACTACCTCCTCCTTCCCCCTTAAAAAAGCCTGGTGGTTTTGTTTTCTATTTGGGTCACACAGATTAGAGTAAGACTGCCCTTGCTTCTTAAAATCCCTTTGCCATTTCTCTTCTTTAAAATAGGGGACGGGATGCCTTGGTGGCTCAGTTGGTTAAGCGTCTGCCTTAGGCTAAGGTCATGATCCCAGCTTCCTGAGATCGACTCCCGCATCAGGCTCCTTGCTCAGCAGGGAACCTGCTTCTTCTTCTGCCTGCTGCTCTCCCTACTTGTGCTCACACTCTTGCTCTCTCTCTTTCTGACAGATAAATAAATAAAAATCTTTTTTTTTTTAAAAAGTAACTTACTAGCATTTAAGAACAAACAAGCAAACAAATGAATAAATAAAATTGGGGGAAACATTTCCCTCCATGGGCTGATGGGAGTAATGGATGAGATTTGCCCATTAAGAGTGAGGAATTTCTTAGAACTTTTCTTTTTAGTTTATTGCTCTTTCCATTAAATATTCCTACTATTTGTTTCTAGCCTTATGGTCCCTGAATATAAAAGTGTCAATCTAATATAAACAGTTTGATCACATTTTGGGGGCTCTATCTATTAAAATGGATGGCATCCTTTCTGGTAATCATGTTACAGTCATGTATTAACTATGAATGCAGTTCACAAATATTTGATGAGCACTGTAGAGTACCAGGCATCCCAGACGTGGAGGTACACACCAAGTGGGATATGTGTTCCAGTAGGGATCCTAGACGTTTAACAAGCAATAGCAAGACTTGTTAGTAGCACAAATAAAGAACTACCCAGTATCGTGGATAAGACTCCAGGGGAGGCTTAAAAGAATCTGAACATTCTGATGCCTATAACAATACTTAGAGGTATTTGTTGTGGTTGCTACAAAAATCCCCCCCCCCCATTTCACTAATGTTTTCCTTTACCTATTTTAGGGGATTGTTTCATTTCCTAATTTAGGCTTTAAAATATGCTATCTTTTTATTCATCATTATGGTATACTTCAATCGTGCAAATGGAGGTGACAAAACCAGTCTCCACACTTTCAGAAGCCCAGACCCATTGTAGTCCAAGAATAGGTTTTGGATTTGGTGAGAGCAATCAAAACTGACAAGATCAAACCACCTGGTTTCCCAATTACCCACGCTTTCTTCACCATGGCTTTATCAGCACCCTGTGGGGCAAATGTTTCCAACTTGCTTTTTTTTTTTCTTTTCTTTTCTTTCACTGAAGTAAACCATCTATCCCCAAAGATGGAAAACAGCAAGGCTCTTAAATTATTCATTAGAATAGGATTTCTTTCCAGACAGCCAAGGGTAGGTTTAAAAAGTATCACTGACTATGTGTTAGGAGCACCGTTCTCACTGAAATGGAACTTGGCTATACAAACAGTTGATGTCTAGTAACTTTTTTTTTCTATTCATGATAGTCTTTTCTCTGTTAAAAGAATCATGTGGCTCTCCCCTACCTGAAAATAGAAAAGGAGAAAATGATGTTAAAATGTTGTGCTTCCTGATAAGGAGAATCTGCAACACTTGGACATCTTACATGTAGGGGGAACTTCCTATCCTTATGTTGCTGTTGCGGAGCTAGGATATTTAGAAATCTCTTGCTCTCCACAAATTTGTGACAATTTACATAGTCTCACACTGCTCCCAATTTATGGCAGAATAGGTCTCACCTTCATAATATACTCACACAGCTCTTGGAATTATAACCTTTATAACTAGAAACATGGTTTCCAAGCAGATAAGAAAGAGAAAGGAGCAAGGACTGGCTTCATCTTTTGTTCTCTTTTTCAAAGTCTGATCCGAATCATCTGTCCAAAATCCCAAGAACCTTTGAAGGTGGGGACATGGGGCCATTGGAATGCTAGTCAACCCACATATTTATGTATGTGGAAAGTGGCTTCTGCTAGCAGTTCTTGTTGGCCATGGCCTGTAACTATCAGGGCCCTCCCTGCCTGCCATACCATACATACCTGAGAAAGCTGTGATTGCCCTCGATTTCCACTAGAGACCTCTAGCTGCTCACAGGAGGGCTGGGGAGCAGCCGGTCTCACCAACGGGCGTTCCTCCACAGTGTTAGAGGTTAAGAGTTTGCCAGGGGCCCCCAGAGAGAAGGTGAAGTTCACCATCAAGGAAAAATACTTCTGTATTATCTCTTTCTTTCTCTCCTTTCTTTTCTTCTTAAGCACATTGATGTCATTTAGGCAGGCATGTTGTGAAAAATTGAAGAGGAAAGAATGTATTTTAAAGGAATGCCGCAGGAATGACAAAACAGAGATTTTTCTAGGTAGAAAAGCGCCTTCTCCAAGGAGTTGTCCACACTGACACTTGGAAGCCAGGCTCAGTTCTTGGCCTAGGAGAGTGTCCCCTGTCAGGTACGAGGAAGGATGTGTGCTGCTTACAGGCGGTGAGACACAGGGCATTATTATGAAGCCGAACAAAATGCCTTTCATATTCCACCATGCCCCAGTGTTTTCCTGCAATGCCTAGGTAGCCTTCTCTTAGGTCCTTGCCAGCTTGAGTGTAGAGCCTGTAGCCGTGACCCCATGCAACAGTCACGGATGGGACGCAGCTGTAAGGCGAGACTGGTAGATGAGGTTTCACCCTTTTCCCAAATAGGCAAAACACATTGATCTCCACTTGTCTTTGAATGGTCTATAATAGAAACGGGCCAGAAGGGGGTATAATCTCCACTCATTTAACCTGTGCCCCTGTGAAAAATTGCTGTAGCTTGGATTTCAGAAACTGAGTGTGACTAATTTTCCCCTCCACCATGGTTTTCACTATACAACAGCATGAGAAAGAGAATCGAAATAGGATGAGGTCACTGAGTCTAGAAAGGCTTGCATGAGTTGATCCAAACTTCTCCAAAGACTCTCGAACATCTAGTTTTTTCTGAGATAGTTGTGAATTCTTTGTGTATGCTTTTAGGAAAAATCCTGCCTTTCCTTTAAGTAGACAGTTATCTGTTTACTCATTTCTTCATTCACCTATCAGATGCCTACAACGTGCCAGTCCCTGTGATTTGCAAGGAAAACATAAATGGAGGTGCACAAGGACTTGAGTGGGAGTTTCTAACATCAGACCCATGGTGGATCCCTAAGATTGACTTTTTAAAGATGTGTGTAATCCTCTTTGTGTGTGTGTGTGTGTGTGCGCGCGTGCGCATGCACAAGAGCGAATTTCAAGATTTCAAACAATCCTTAAAGGAGTTTATGTAAAAAAAAAAAAAAAAAGAAACAGAAAAAGAAAAAAGAAAAGCAAAAGAAATTAACTATTGCAGAGGCTGACAGTTATGTAAGCAGGTAATTCAAAGACTGCATTAGAATTGCCATATAATAGAGCTCTGCACAGTATCATGAGCTCACAGGTGGAATGATCACAACTGTCCATGACAGAGAGGTCAGGGAAGGCTACAGAAAGAAGCCAGCATTTGTGTTACAAGTGAAGGTTGAGTAGGAATTCACCAGGTGGCTCGAAGGGAGGGTAGCTGGAAGTCCACATGCCCGGCGGGGCAGCTCACCCCCACAGTCTGAGGCCATCCTACAAGTTGGAGCATGATTGGTATTTTCTTCACTGCAGCTTGACAAATGGAACGTGGTTTGTCATTAGTCAACTATTACAGTCAGAGGAGTTCCGTAGGCATGCCCTGGCTGACCACAAATGGCCGAGACCACATGAATACATGGTATTCTGACCAGATGCAGAATGAATGCTCCAAGTTTGGTGGGGAAGGATCAAAAGGATTTCAAATGCTTGGTGCTGGGCCAGGATTGCAGGAGTGCCCAACCTCAGCACCAGGTTGTTGCTCGGAAGCTCTAACCTGCACTGGCATGTGGCTGGAGCCCTGCATGGGGCTGAGGAAAGCTGGCCCCGATGATTCTGTGATTGACCAGCCGCTTACTCAGTGCCTTCCCATTAGTGTCAGCTTCCTCTTCTCTGCATAACTGTTAGCACCTACTGAGAACCTCTAAGTTCCCGCTGTTGGGCTAGGGGAGTCACCTGCCTCCTTTCATTTAAGTCCCCCAATACCTTACCGGGTAAGTTTTATCCTCTTCATTTTCCTAATATGGACGTTACAGTCAGAAACCCTGAGTAACTCCATTGAGGTTAGGTAGCTCAAAAAGTGGTGACACCAGCCTGGGTGGGACCCATAGTGTCTGTGACTCCACAGCCTGTAAGCATTTTAGTTCATCTTATTCGTTCTGGGTAAGTCTCCATCTTGATAATTCAACTGTGTTTGAAATGTCATCACCCTGAGGCTATTGACTTACCAGTGAAACAACAGCCGCAAGTGTAATTTGACACTTGGCTCCGCAGAGCCAGAGTAACATATTAGGCTTATACGGCTTGTGTGGGAACTTAGAAAGCTGAGTTTCTCTGCACGTGGGCCAGGTTTTGATGGTCAAGACAGAGTTTGATATGAAGCTTACACGATATATTTGGGGCTCAGATTAATCTGTCTTCCTTTCAATCTGGATATTTTCACTGAGATCTGACTATACCTTTAAATGTAAGTAAGTTTGAAATAGGGAGAAATATGTCTTTCCAAAATATCTCAGGTTGCAAAAACAAATCTGGATTTGAATTTGAAGATTATTACTATATGAGGATCTACCTATAAGGTATTCCATTTGACCATTAGCACAATGAATTAGAAACCCCAGGTCTTTTTTAAGGGAAGGAGGTTGATTGGTCTAATTGATTAAATGTTTTTGAACTTGCCTCGCAAAGGGTTGAACACAATACTTAATATTTTTTCTTTGTTTATTTCAAAGTCGCTTGTCCGGTATATTTCAGCTATCCCTCGAGCAAATGTCATCTGAAAAATGAGCAACCAGCAAATGTAATCCTTTGATAACATCTATGGCAACTTGAGTCATTTCAAATGAAAAGGGCAGTTCCAAATAAATACCCACCAAAACTCTTTAAACTGTGGGAATTTTACAAATACTAAAAAAAATAATTCTGGGGATGGTGTTTCTTCCATATTAAAAATTGAACTCTAGTCCTATTAAAAGAAACTTGTCTCTGCTATATTTCCTAACCAGTACATTTAAACTTGAACAGTTCGTATACCTACTATAGCATGGCACAGATACCAGTTATAGAATCCATTATGATGTGTGGATGTTGTGAAGTAGTAGCAATGAATAGGCCTGTTGCAAAGTAAGACTGATAGTCGTTCAATTAACTAATTAACTTTGTAATGGCAGACTCCAAAATCCTAGGTAATATTGACAGATGCTATGCTTTTTTTTTTTTTTTGAAGATTTTATTTACTTATGATTGAGATAGTGAGAGAGGAAACACAAGCACGGGGAGCTAGAGAGGGAGAAGCAGGCTCCCTGCTGAGCAGAAAGCCTGACTCAGGACTGGATCCCAAGATGCAGGAATCATGACCTGAGCCGAAGGCAGAGGCTCAACTGACTGAGCCGCCCAGGCGCTCTGCTATGCTTTTTTTTTAAGACAAGGCAGTTGACAAGGTATTGTTTCCTTTTTGAGATTTACAAGTCTTTCAACCTTTCAGAAGCACAGCCAGTAGGTGGATAGAACTCTGCCACCCCAACTATTTAGTTAAAAATTGAAAAACCAGTCAATTACGCAGTTGAAGAGCCAGGCGCTTGGCATTCTGTCCTCAAGTTGTCTGAATTTTGAAATTTTCATTGTAAATGAGAAAGAGTGGTGTCACAGGTGATAGGTATGATGGAGAAAGAAAGAGATCAAAGTAAAGGGAATCAGGTGTAGGGATAGCTGTGATTTTACATAGGAATGCCGGCATAGGTCCCTTGAGGAAGCTGCACTTGGATGGGTGGAGGAAAGGAGGTGAGGAGAGTTAGCCCTACAGATCCTTAGAGGAAAAACAGTGCAGGCAGCTGGAATGCTCGCAAAGGTCCCAAAGATAGGAGCATATCTGCTGTGATGTGAGGAGAGCAGTAAGACTAAACTCAGCGAGGTAGGATTTCAGGCTGTTTTTAAAAATCAAAAAAGAAATCATCAAAAAACCTGCTCATCACCTCTTCATTACTAGTTCTTCAAACAAAAGTTTAGCTTAATATAAAACCCTATGGTGGTTAATTGTACGTGTCAACCTGACTGGGTCATGGGATGCGCATATCTGAAAAAACATTTTTTAGTGTGTGTGAGGGTGTTTCTGGAAGAGAAGAGCATTTAAATGGATGGACTCAGTCAGCAGATCACCCTCACTGATGTGGGTGGGTGTTGTCCAAACTGTTGAGGGCTTACACAGAAAAAGAAAAAAAAAAGGCAGAGGAAGGTTGGACTGGATTCATACTTTCTCTCTGCCTGACTGACCTGAGCGATCTCCCCTTGACCTGTGCACTCCTGGTTCTCAGCTTCAGGCTGGAATCTACACCAGCCACTCTCTGGCTCACTGGCTCTGCAGCAACACCACTGGCGTTCCTGGGTCTCCACGTTGCAGGCTACAGACTGTGGGACTTCTCAGCCTCCATCATCACGTGAGCCAGTAGTTTATTATATATATATTCTTTTTCTCTGGAGAATGCTGGCTAACACAGCTTTATTTCATATTAGAAATGGAAGACAGGATGGACTTGGCAATAGTTCCCAAGAACAGTGCAACCGATGTGCCATTGTTTATTTTTGAATTTTTGTTTTTCTCAGAAGAGTATAAGCTGTCCCTCCCTTTAGGACAGTGTGCAGACATGGCTGCAAACAAGCACAGGACTGACCCATGGAGTGAAGTCGTGGAGCTTTTACGGACCCAACAGTGTATGTAGAATGAATGTTCAGGGAGTTGTTATTGTGTCCTGATCTGAGGATTAAATCCTCCCTAGGTATGTAGTGACAAAGCAGAGGAGAATTAAACCACACCTTTGAGGATGAGTTTGGGCTCTTGGAAACATTCCTAACACTTCAGCCAGTTCTACTCGCTTCTCTATAATCAGAGCGGTAAAAAACGCATTTTGGAGAAAGTTTTTAACCTTGATGACTCCTTCTCAGGGGAACTTATCAGCAAGATTGAGTAAGATTAGAGAAGTAAACAGGGGCTTGATTAAAATCAGTAAGGATCAAATTGTGTTTATTAACATAATAACAAATATTGGTTTGGCTTTTTGTACATGATGTAGTTAAATTATGAATTTATGCATGCATTTATTTATTTATAAGAACATGTATGTAAAGATACATACCAAATAATGAGACCAAATAATATCTCTTAATGAGACCAAATAATATCTCTTAATACTTATTCATATAACCCATGGAAAAATTCTTTCTGGTGTCCTTAGATTTACATTATGCCCACACTACTGTATTTGAAGCCGTCATGAAATCTGGCATATAGATTGAGGCTATGTGTATGCAGAATAGCTTGAATAGGATTTGAAGTCTAAGAAGAGAGTGAGCATGGAATACTTAAAGCATAGAAACAAAGGCCTACTTACAACGGCTTTTTGTTAATTGGTTAATCAGAGAGATTATTTATTTTTCTTTTTTTCCTTTTTTTTTTTAGAGAGAGAGCGAGCATGGGGTTAGTGCATGGGGCAGGGTGGAGGGAAGGGGCAGGGGGAGTGAGAGAGAGAGAATCTTAAGCAGGCTCCACACCCAGAGCAGAGCCCAAAGCTGGGCTCGATTTCCACTGGGATCTCCATCTCATGATCCTTGAGGTAAGACCTGAGCTGAAATAGGAGTTGGACGCTTAGCCAACTAAGCAACCTGGGTGCCCCAGAGAGAGATTAAATCCATCTTTTATTTCATAGACTCATAGACTGTTCAGCCACTGATCTAAAATCAAAATATGTTTTCTCTTGGTAGGACATCAAAATAAATTCATCTATGGGTTATGTTTTATTAATGGGAATTTTTAAGATAGTTGTTAATTAGAATAAATGGCAAACAAACTTACTTTTAAGGATGGGAGAAAACTTTTGGAGGTGATGCATATATTTAAGGCATATACTCTGGTATGCTTATCTTCAAACTCATGAAATTGTGTACATTTTATAAATACAGCTTCTTATATTTTGATCATACCTCAATAGGGTGGTTTAAAAAAGAAAAAAGAGCTTTATTTTATAATAAAAACAGCTCCTCTTTTCTTTGATTATAAAAATAGTAAAGGTTTATTTCAAAGGTTTATTTCAAAGAACTTGGAAAATACAGTAATTTACATGGAAAAAATCCAAAAAAACACCCCATTAACATACTACTCACAGGTAGTTTTCAGCATTGTGATGCATTGTCTATACTCTTTTAATATGCATATCAATACTTTTATGTCTTAGGGAATTATGTGTGTAAATTGCACACAAACTGAAAACATATTACATAAACAATTTTGTTTTCTAATTAACTAGCTTCTAATGAATTTATACTTAAGATTTTAAAAAGCACAAAATTCTAAAAGCTAAAAAGTGAAAGTCCCTCTTCATGCCATCTTCATCCTCTATTTTAAAACTTGAGGTAATGTTGGTGACTATTGTTTTATATGTTTGTTCCAAATTGACTGACGGATATTACAGTTGTATCATCCCACAGAGAACATTTTCATCATAAGCTTGTTATGCTATCTCATGGAGAGTCTTAAAAATCAGAGCTTAGGAGGTTTTATAACACATAATGAAGTATAGTGAAGGTCCCCTTTTTTTGTAAGACCATCCCAATATGTAATTTTTACTTTCAATCATTTACAACAGTCTGCCACTTTTCCAATTCCATACACCAAGTCTGTTTCCACATCCTGACAACTGTCTGCTGGCCACGTTGAGTCACCTCAGAAGCCAGTTTATTCCACAGGGTGTTGTTCCACTGTAGCCCTTACTGCTTTTCCCACCCCAACATCTGAAGAGCAGGTGAACCTTCCTACAGAGGCCATGACCACTTTGCCTTGGGCCTTCACAAGCTCTAGCCTCTCCTGTTCTATCTGTGCATGAGATTCAAAGCCTCTCTCTGCTCGTCTTACTAGGCTTTAAAAATTTCTTCTATGTTTAAACTGGTCCTTGCTAATACAAAGTTCCTTAATATTCTAAGTAATAGAAACTTTCCTACTTCTCAAATTCCTGTTTTCCCTTCCTTGCTCCCATCTTAAATATATAACTATCAGAAGGGAGATAACTACTTATTCCATCCTAATATCTCTGCTTTGATTGAAATAACTGTCAGGTCTTTCAGAAAAAATAACATTCTTTATGTATGCTATAATTTTATGGCTGGGGATTTCCCTGTGCTTTCAGCTTCCTCATATGCATACTCATTTTTCTTAACATTAAATCTCGATGCAAGTTCATTCAAAGAAATTTTTGGCTCATTAAAAAAATATATATATCCTTTAATTTAACTCCCCTCTACATATCCGTCCATGATGTGCTTGGTCATGAACGTTTTCCATTGGTATGTATTTTCAACCAGCAACATGTCTGTTTTGAGAAGTTGTGTTTCACTCTCTTAAAGTGCTTTGGATTGTGCCAGAAGGATTCTTAGTAAATGCTTGTGATAAAGCAGTGAGGTCTTGAATAGAATGCTACTATGTATAGGGACCAGTGTATTATCAACTTCCTTTGGTGGATGGGGATGACACTTGATATCACCTGCTCACTCTCATACATAATGATTCTGGGGACATGTGAAATTCCTGAAACTTATTCCATCATCTCTGTTATCTCCTCATTTTCCACCTCCTACCTCCTTTTGTGATATACAGCATATGTATTACAGATACTTTATACAATTTCATAGTTTTTTAAAAAAATTTATTTATTTATTTGACAGAGAGATCACAAGTAGATTGCGGGGGGGAAGCATGTTCCTGCTGAGCAGAGAGCCCAATGTGGGGCCCAATCACAGGGCCCCGACACCATGACTGGAGCCAAAGGCAGAGTCTCAACCCACTGAAGCACCCAGGTGCCCCCAATTTCATAGTTTTTAAAAAATATCTCAATTATTCCAGTCGAGCCTCTCAACTGAAAAATTTTAAACTAGAGACCCTAATGCTCTATGATCACGAGTGCTATGCAAGAAGAGGTTAATTCTGTAGCTTACATTTCCCAAAATAAACAGAAAACAAAACAGAAAAGCTCCATGAGTAGTAAGACTTGTACAACTTTTACTATGACCCAAACTGACTTTGTAAATTATATCCCAAACTATAGAGGCTTATACTCATTAGTAATTCAGTAAGTAGATTCTAAAAATATAATAAATTCAATTAATATATTTAAAAACTAATAAAATGAACAAGTGACTCAAAGTCATTTTAAGGCTGAAAAACTTCATATGAATTGTAACAGAAGCAAGAACAATCACATTTTCTGGTTCTGGACGAGGACAAAAATGTTCATACTGGACCACATTATTTTTTAGCATTTCCAAAAGATAGAGCCCAAACTAGGCCTTGATTGACTTCATAAGTAGGACTGGAAACAACCCATGAGTTTCCCCTGATGTATTTGCTGATGTAAACATAGGTGTCCAAGGTGTCCATGTACTCTGAAAATGTTACTCTAGTGGGAGATCTGTCCCCTTCCAAATCTACTTTTGTCTTGACCCATCTTGACCTCAACCAAGTCTAATTTTTTCCTGCTCCTTTTTTTCTTTTCTCCCTATCGTAAGCATCCATGCCCAGAGGAAGAGTATACTCTTACCAACACACAAATCTGAACCAGTGGAATTTGTTCTTACAATGGGGTCTTTTGTCCCAGTTTCCCCTTGTTAACATCCTCCTTCTTAATCCTTCCTGCTCAAGCTGCCATGTACAGGGAAAACCTGCTCTCATGGAAGAATCTGCCTTGTCTCTTGCCTCTGCATAAAAGCATGGGAGCGGTTTAAAGTATCACTTATTCCAGGGGCATTGGTCCTTGTTAATGGGTGTAACTTTAGAGTTTGCACGTTATTTCATGTTTATAGACTTTGGGAAATTCTCATAGTCCCTTGAGATAGGTATTCATAACCTCATTATGCAGATGAGTTAAAGCATATATGGCTCAGTTCCCCGTCTCTAGTCACAGGGCTAATAGGTACGGAGCCTGCGTGTGAGGATAGCTTTTGCTAAAATTAGTGGTTGATACACAGACTTAGAGCCTTGTCTAAATAGAATAATCCTGATGTAAGAGAATTTCCGGCAGATCAGATATGGTGAAAAGAGAAAGGCAAACCTTTCTGGAATCTGTCAGATTTAGGTTGATCGTATTTAATTTGATCGTTACAGATGTATCTTTATAAATATCCAAATATAATTATCTGATACTGAGGTGATGAACTCCATTTGATGGATGGGAAGAATTCTGTGGGATGTCTGCTTGAAAGCACCCTTCAAGTCTGAGCTTTTAGTTAGCAAGTCACATTGAAGACTACTGTGTTTCTTAACATGCAAATAATCTCCTAACTTTGTTTTCTTCTCCATTTCTTCGTGCCACTTTTTGTCTCCATATCTATCCTTATTTTGTTTGCATATCTCATCACGCTTAGCATTTCAAGGAAATGATGGATGGATCCCTGGCTTGATCATTTTACTCTTCTGCAGTCCAAAAGCTGCCATAGAAACAATTCAGAGCAAACTGACTTTTCAGCATACATGTTATGAACTGAATGTCTGTGTTCCTCCAAAATTCATATGCCAAAGCCCTAATCCCCAGCATGATGGTACTTGCAGGTGGAGCCTTTGGGAGATAGTAGGTTTAGATGGGTCATGATGGGATTAGCATTCTCAGAGGCGAGACCAGAACTCCTATCCTTTGAGATCAATACTGTTAATGTGTTGATTTAATATATGATAAAACAGATTGGGAAAGGTAAGTTCTTACCTGAAATTTCATGCAGTGGAGGCAGATTTTAGCCCTAACAATTTGACTCCATTTTATAGTTTGCTATAATTCACAGTTCACTCAGTGGTGTGGAACATAGCAACCTGCACATAGGAAATAGCCTAAACTCAAGAATTAATTTATTACCATAAGAGATCCTAGCTTACAGCCTGAACTATGCAAGAGTTCTTTAAGTCTGTGGCACTTTACCAGGATACTATAGACTGAGTGGCTACATTTGCACTGTATTTTAATTATGTTTTCTTCCAAGTTGTCACTAGCATGATTTTGACGGCTGAATATTTTATTCTGAGCCCTGAAACTGAGATGAAGCTTAGTGATACCCTCAGCGATAATTATAGGAAAAGGGATGTTTGTGGTAGAAAATCCAGAGCCATCCTGCAGGCCCACGAGCTGCAGTTTGACAGGCTTGCTTGAAGTTCTCACACTCGGAAAGGAAGTCCTACTCGCTCCTGCGTTTGGCAGAGAGCCCGTTGAAACTGCTTTTGTTTTGGTGAGACCGACGGATCTGTGGGGAATGCTGGGATACAGAAGAGATCAAGAGGACACTTTCCAAGGTCTGAGTTATTGTAGAAACCTGTAAAGGCAGCATTTTTGGAATAGGTATGCAGGACATCAGGGTGCAGGAGCTATGTGGGGAAGCCTGGAGGGGGGTGACCAAAGTTTCACTTCTAGGCTCTTGCAGGTTCTATATGGAATCATTCATTCAATGTTATTTTTTCAAAGATGGGGATAAAATAATAAAACTCTATTGACCTGAACCCTGTTTATCAGTCTTCCTATTTGTGTTGTCTCTAATGCTGCAAGATGAAAATAAAATAGTAAGAAAAATAATAACAGCTTCCATGTAAGGAGCATCTCTAATGGACCAGGCACTGATTTAGGACTTTAATAGTTTATCTGATGGGCTTTTTACAGAACCCCACAGATTTTAATGCTTGTTTTATGTATCTAAGCAGAAATAGGGGCTCAGAGAGAGTTCCTGATCACATAGCTATAAATCATAGAATTGATTTTTAACCCTGTGTTTGTTTATTCTAAAGTCAATTCAAGAACAAAAACATTTGCCAATAACTAATAACTAATATATTGCATTCTCTAGTCCCATATAGAGTTCAACCTCTGTAGCCGTAATAATTGTCTCAGTAAACCAGTTTAACTTCTTTTCATTAGGTAAGTTTTGTTACTTCTTTTAGGTCCTGGGAGTAAACTAGGGGTTATTTTTATCACCTGTCATAATCAAAGCATACCAGCTCACCACCAGTTTCACCAGGATCCTGGTGGGTCATACACCTCCCTTATTCAAGCTACAACGGTTACTCTGTTCTCATTTGTGAGACAGAATTTGTGCTTATTATCAATCAAAATGTCATTGAGGTTGCAAATATGCAGGTGAACAATTTTAGAAATCTGTTTATATTCCATTATGTTCTTTTAGGCTAGGTTCTGTGCTTGGTGGTTGAGAGATAATTGCACATTTTTTAGGACATCTCAAAGATATAACTGAATATCAAATTTCTCTTTATTCCATGAACTCTTTAAGTCATTTTTGATAAAAACTTTTACATTTCATGTTTTAATATCCAGTTTCATTTAGATACAATTTGACATTGCTTCAAACTCACATAAAGATAGAAACATTGAGAGGAAACCACTGGTATTTATGAAAATTGCTTTGCTGGATTAGCCTATTCAGAACCCCTCAGCCCTGTGAGATAGAATTTCAGTCTAAATAGGTTTGCCTTCCTCGATTGATGAGTCCCAAATCCTAGTTTTTGGCACAGTTCCTTTGGATGAGGACTCAGTACTGAGCCTTGTCCCTAAGCCAGACAAATGAGCCTTCTGTTTGAAATATAACATATATCTAAAACAATGCTTCCTGAACATTTTCATCTTTTGGATTGTGATCCATTTTGTGGTTACTACTAAAAATATTCCTGTTAAATCTTGAGCAGCAGACATGACTATGCCTTTCTATTCTTCTATGGATGAAAGGCAGTTTGACCTCATGGTTAAAGAAAAAACAATGTTCTACTCAAATGGAGGGAAGGTAGAGTGATATCTGTTGCTTTATTTGATGAATTCTGGAATCAAATCTTAGATGTGCCTTCATACTACCAAGTTAAAGAAATTAAGGATGATGCAAAATGCAGAATATTTAATATTAATTAATATTAATATTTAATATTTAAGTTTTATATATGGCATTATAATTTGATATTCATATATACTCCAAAGTGGCCACCATAATTACCATTCTAGTTACCATTCATCTAGTTACCATTCATCACCATCACTTGTACTTTTTCACCCATTTTGTCCACCCTACAGGCCCCTTCTCCTTTGATAACCATCAATCTGACCATTGTGTCTATGAGTTTGTAATTGTTTTGGGGGTTTTTTTTTGGTGGTCGGCTTTCTAGATTCCACATATAAGTAAAACCATATAGTGTTTTTCTTTCTGTTTGACTTGTTTTACTTAGCAGGATACCCTCAAGGTCCATCCATATTGTTACAAATGGCAAGATTTCTTTTTTTATGAGTGAGTGGTATTTCATTATATCTATATGTATACATACCACACACATACACACATACCACATCTTCTTCATTCATTCACTGATGGACACTTAGGTTTTTTTTTTTTTCCCCATATCTTGGCTCTTCTAATTAATGCTGCAATGAGCATAGGGGTATGCATATTTCTTTGAGTTAGCCCTTTTGTATTCTTTGGGTAAATACCCAGAAGTGAATAGTTGGGCCATATGGTAATTTTATTCTTAATTTTTTGAAGATGTCCATCCAGTTTTCCATAGTGGCTGCACCAATTTAAGTTCCCTTTTCTCCATATTCTCTCCAACACTTATAGTTTCTGTCTTTTTGATGAAACCTATTCATAAAAGTGTGAGGTGATACCTCATTATGGTTTTGATTTGTGTTTCCCTGATAATTAGTGATGTTGGACATCTTTCCATGTGCCTATTGGTCATCTGTATGTCTTCTTTGTCTATTTGTCTTCCTCTTTGTCTATTGTCTTTATCTATTTTCTTCGTCATGCTTATTCAGATCCTCTGTCCATTTTTTAATTGGGCTGTTTGTTTTGTTGCTGTTGTTGAGCTGTATGAGTTCTTTATATATTTTAGATATTAACCTTTTACTGGATATTTGATTTGCGAATTTCTCCTCCCAATCAGTAGATTACCTTTTCATTTTATTGGTTTCCTTTGCTGTGTTGAACTTTTTAGTTTGGAAACTATGAGTCAGTGATAAAAGAGCTCAAAGAGACAAATAAATGTAAATATATTTTGTGCTCATGGATTATGAGAACCAACATTGTTAAAATGTCCAAACTACCCAAAGCAATTTACAAATTAAATGCATTCCCTAGCAAAATTCCAGTGTCAGTTTTCACAGAATTAGAACAAGTAATTATAATATTAGATTGGAATCACAGAAGACCCCAATAGCCAAAAACAATCTTTAGAAAGAAGAATAAATGTGGGGGTGTCATGCTTCCGAATTTCAAACTATACCACAAAGCTTTAGTGATGAAAATAGTATGGATATTGGCATAAAAACAGACCCACAGAACAATGAACAGAAGAGAGATCCCAGAAGTAAACCTGTTCTTATGTAACAAATGAATTTACAACAAAGGAGCCAAGAATGTACAATGGGGAATAGACAGTCTTTTCAGTGAATGGTATTGGGAAGAATGGATGTGCAAAAGAATGAAACTGGATCATTATCTTACACCATATACAAAAATTAACTCAAAGTGAATAAAAGACTTGAATGTAAAACCTGAGGCCATAAAATTTCCAGAAGAAACAAAGGTGGTAAACTCTTTGACATTTACTTTAGTGATGATGCTTTGGATCTGATTACAAAGACAAGGGAAACAAAGGCAAAAATAAATAAAACTGACACATTCTACTTTATTAGTGAGCCATTTTTACTACTTTTTCTTGAGAATCAGTATCTGAGGAAGGAGGAAGAACTAGTTGCTACTAGAATGCCTTGGCTATATCTGCCTGTAAAGAGTCATCAATGACATAAACAGAACATTCTTGGGTCTGAAGGTATAGATGCAGGTAAGAGGAGATTATCTAGTGTTGACATGGCAAACATTTCAAGTCTCAGAGTCTGGGTATGCAGCCTGGGTAGCATGGTGAGTAGGAGATTGATTGCTTTATCAGTTATTTCTGGATGTTGATATGCCCAGGATATAATGGAGAGTGGTGTTATAATCACCCGACCTTCTGGACATCTCCCTCCATCCAGGCTGTCAAGACCAGCAGCATTGGATGTGTTTCCATGAGAACACAGAGGAAGTAATGGGGATCATGCCTGCTCACTTACATCCTTACCCTGTATCAATTCTTTGTTCTCCTTATTAGCTACCCTCTGAGAAAATAAGAATAAAAGCAACATTGAATTGAACCCAAGTCTTCATTCTTGCCCATCACCAACACATGAGCAAACTTTGAAATCTGACTTCTTTCACTTGTAATTCACAGATTGTTGTATGAGATAACAAATATCTTGAAGCCCAACTTATTTGACTTTAAATAAAAAGACAAATTCCTAAATATGATGATACATAAAGAAGTAAACAGGTAATCCTTAGGTAAGAAACAAATTGTTTGCTCCCTGACTCTGAAACGCAGATATTCTGAATTACACACTGGTTCCATTTTTCCAACTTTCGGATGTACATAATGTGGACAAGGACAGGAAAAATATTTTAAAGCATGAATTTTACATAAAACACATTAAACGAATGTAAGCAATAAAGACAAAAGCTGTGAGTAAACACAATTCAATTTAGGAGGATTTTTTTCATGCCCACAGAGAATTACTTGAAAAATATATATGTGGCTCTTAAAAGGTAGAAAGTGTGCAAAAAAACATCATTTTTCACAATAACAAAATCTTTGTTATTATGAAGCTTTGAGGTTGCCAAGGTGCTGAATATAAGACTTTCCAAAAATGTCTTGGCTATTCTCTAGTCCCAACTGCTATCCAATCTACAGTTTAACTCTAAAAACTTTATTCGCTACATCAGGCTTCACTAACTGCCTTATTAAGAACATATTTTTCATTTTCCCAAGGCTTCAATATCATGATTATATTATTATATTACTCAAGACCATCATGGTTGCAAGAGATAGTGATGAAATTATAATTTTTCTAAGCCTTCAGTTATATGTATACTTGAAGCCAAATATGGATTTGAAGAATCAATAGCTCTAACTGTTCAAAACATTCATGTTTTTGGGCTCCATGACAGAATAGGGAGAGTGATGTGCTTGTTGCTGGCTAATATTTAAGTTGCTGACTGGAGTTTAGAGTCAAACAGACCCTTCAAATCCCAATTCTGTCACTTACTAGTTTTCTGATATTGGGACATTACTAAACTTCTCTGAGCTTCTGTTTTTCTTATGTATGAAATTGGTTAGCAGGAAAATTCTATGAGAGAGAAGACACACTACCACATTCTCTTTTGGGGATGTTATAAAGCTCTGGAAAGAGCCAGATAGACAGAAGAGCTTGTGTGAGCAGCCAGACAAGCAATGTACCGTGTAAGGTACTGAGTTGATCCAGAACATCTTGCTCTGTGGGTTGGGGTCTCTTCAGACAACATGATGACATAGAAAGAACTGGATAGAAAAATACTGAAAGAGTAACTAAGAACATAAGCAGGAATACTTCTATTCCTGTTTGCTAAATGAAGAGTGACACCAGATGTACTCAGTGATATCACCGCGAGTTCTGCTTTCTCTTAATCAATAAATATTCAGTGGTATAATAGTGCTACACCGGAAGTGCTTTGAATACATACTAATGTAAATATTAGAGATCTTTTTAGATTTCGCTTGAGTTTTGTTTTACTCTGACATGTATTTTCAGGTTTTGTGAATTACTGAAGGAGAATGTTGAATTTAAAAAGAAAAGACACATGAATTAAATTATACAACCAACAGAAGCCATAGATTCAGATCTGTATCAAAGAAATTAGACACATAGAGATTATTTAGGAGCTCTCAAAGCCTGAAGCAGAGAAATGTACAAGGCCAGGTCTATAGGAAGCAAAAGAACAAAGAGCATTCTTGAGTATGATCATATACCAAGGAAATTTCTTAACCCAACTTCTCAGTACATGATCCTACTCAGGGTCACTCAAGAAGAAAATTGCATATATACATGGTATTTTTCCTCTCTAGTGAAAATCTGAAAGCAATTTATCTTTCATAGTATGCAAAGGCAATAATAGAGTATATTTTCAAAGAAAAGGTTATGTTGCTTCAGGGAAGCTCTTGAGACCTAGCCAAAAAAAAATTTTTTTTTTCCAATTTAAAGCTGTTTTGTTCTCTAATAGTCCAACAGATTAAAGCTATTATTAAACTGTTTTTCTTACTAAAAACCTTAACCTGAAATTTTTTCTTTTTCAAACTCAGGTCAAGATTAATTAACAAAATACAGTATAAGGAAAATAATAGTCAACAATATAAGGGGTTACTGATGAGACATTAAAGTTCTTCAAATTCTAAGGAAATATTGGACCCGTGACTTATTTGTCTTTGGTCTTGTAATTTATGTCATGTATTTGTTTTTAGTTTTCTTGAATCAACTCACTGTAATGATTTCAGCAGTATGGACATGCTAGGGAAGAAAGAAATGTTTTTCAGAGATGCTACTTACCCATTCCAGTTCTGTTGCTCTGTAAAAAACCATCCCCAAACTTAGTGTCTTAAAACAACAACCACCATATTTTTCTGCTAGTCTGTTTGGAGTCTTTTATGTGGCTGCAGTAAGATAGCAACTAAGCCTGGAATGTCTGAATGACTCACTCACATGTCTGTTGAATGACAGGGGCATCTGTATGGCTAGGACTTTTTCTCCGCTTGGCCTCTCCCCTTGGCTAGACTGGACCTCTTTACATGGTGGTTAAGTTTCCAGAGGAGGCAAAATGGATTCTGTCTCTCAATGGGAAGAGTGTGAAGAATTTGAGGTCATCACACCTAGCTTTAAATATTGTTATTTGCTGTGATGTCTTTTTCCTCTGTTTTTTTTTTTTCTTTTGTTTTCTTTTTCTTTTTCTTCCTTATCCTCAAACCTTGTCATTTGTAGTCTGTCTCCAAAGAAATCAGAGATTTCATACAGAGTTGCCTCTTTCCCTGTATGGTATCAAAACTTTGGCATTTCTAGAGGGCCTCTTGGAAACCAGGAACATGGTTTCGACCCTGGGCTGAGTATCAACAAATAAGGGTTAGCTCAGTGATGATGGTCAAGTCTGTGAAATTGCTTGAAAAGAGTAAGGGAAGCTGGTTTAAAAGAGACCCCAAATATTGGCCAGGGTCCAGTCTGAGCCCTGCCAAGTCCACGTTGAGAATGTTCAACAAACAGACACACTACTGCTGACTCTGCTTGCCAGGACAAGGCAACTCTGTTCTTCCCTCTCCACACCCACAGCACAGCACATCCCTAGATAATGACAGGTTTCATCTTTGTTAAGTAAATCACATTGGTGTTACAGCACTTCCATAAACTCCTTGACCTTGCCAAATTTGCAAAAACAAAGCATTATGAGTATTTCGCCATGAAGTTTAAACCAGTTGCTTAGGGTGTTTTCTTAAAAGGTCATATGTGTAGATACACCCTAATCTTAACTATTGCATAATAAATAATGTGAATTTTTATCAAAGAGCAGCATTGATTTTTCTTTGAGGTAGATATGTGGTAATTCTTTCTTCTTTTTTTTCTGAGAAGACAAAGGAATCCTGGAAATCATAGTTCTAATCAGTCTTCCTAGATATAAAGCCTGCATTTTTTTTTTTTTTTGCACAACTTTTGACATTAGTCACTACCAACCCAATAACTAGTTTCTGAATCTTGGGGTGGCCTTAATTATAAAATGCATATGGAGATTTTCAGTCATTGTTCTAACAATTTTTAGCCTGATCAACATAAATCAAACCAGTTTCAGTAGAAATCAGTAAAGAGTATTGTTGACATTATGAAGATCATTCCATATTACGCTAGTTAGGTGAATGACTTTGGCTTGAGGATTTTACTGATCCTTCAAAGGGGAATTGAGAGTGAGGTTGGAGAAATAGATCCCTTACCTAGCAATGGAGACAGGAAGGTCTAACAAAACAGCCTGGACAAACTCATAACTAAGTCCATATCCAATGGCGAAATTGAAGGCAGAGTTTTGGTTATAAAATGTTCTTGACTATTCTATGATACTGGAATGATAAGTACCCAAATGAGTACTAAGGTCCTAAATAAAAGATGAGTAGAGGATGAAGGGGATAGTTATCCTAATAAAAATGACTTCCATTCTTTCTTTATCTCATCAGATGTCTTTGTGACCTCACAATGGAAAGGTATTGTATTTAGGGATAAGTACCAGGGCTTCATGCAGAAGTAGAAATTTTGAAAGAATTAAAGCAGGAATCAGTAGGAGATAAAAGCTCTCCTATGAAGAAGAGCCCTATAGGCCTTTGATTTTAGTCCCCTTGATGATTCTGGTATCTTCTTTCTTTATTCTGCTTAGTGTATTAGTATTTTTATCATTATTTTTCTCTCATTTGTAATTACATGCATGTACTTAGGCTGGTCCTTTATCCTTTCTCTGACTGTATATTGAGCACTTGAAGAGCAGCAAACCTATTTTCTATTCCCATTGTCATTTTCTCCTGCCTAACCATTTTTGGGGTTCTTTGGGATCTAGCACATACTCTTAATTGGTAAAGGGAAATTGCCATATTCTAAATTAATACTAAGAGTGTGAACCTGTTCACAATTCCATGATGACGATTGAGGGAAGACAATGACTTAGACCTTTTGTGCCACAATTTGTACATGTGATGGTTAAGCAAGGAAACAGATCTGTTTTTGAGTCCAGGTTTCATTGGAACTAACTACAGGCAGCCTACAATATATTGTAAGCCTAGGTAGCATCACCAATAACAGGAAGATAATAATAATATATATCTCATTATATGGTTAAAAGAATTAATTGAGGTAATATATGCAAAGCATTCAAAGTGTCTGGATATAGTTGGACTCATAAGTGTTAGCTTTGTTCATTATCATCATTATCATCATCAGTGCACTGTGCCTCCCCTTTTTATGTGCTCCAGTCTTTGAAATTTACAACACCCACTGATGTTGGCCCATTTAAAAAAAAAAAAAAAACTCCTGCTAGCATGATCCTGAGCCAAGTAAATATGTAGTTAAAAGTTTCTATTTTGAAAAATTCTGTCATTTTATAGTCATTGCTATAAGGCTTTTATGAAACTTAAAATCATATGCCTGCTCTTTCTTTTGTATTGAACATACCACCATTTGAAGACACCGATATTTACAAATTTCAATTTGTAAATGACTCTTTTACTCTTTGCATTGCACTTTCGTCACAATACCTGCTTGGAATCTTATCTTACTGGATGACATTTCTACTGCTCATTGTCCTTTTTTAGGATTGTTATTAACCATGTGTGCCTAAGCCCCAAGGTCATTTGGTGGTGACATGTTATAAATAACATTATTACTGTAATTAAAAGGTTGGATCAGAGTGGCTTGGGAGGGAAATGTCCTCACCTTTGGCTTGCAGTCAGGCTTGGGTCACTGAGGTCTGTAACACTATTTACTGTAACTGACCAAATACTCTTCTTTTGGATAAGGTGATAATTTTCACAATAGACCTGCCTGATACTTGACTGGTGTGATTTGGTCTTATTCCAAGTAAATCGTAAAATCAAAAATATTCGCTGATGGCTGACTGTGCCCTTTTAATTTGGTTTTATGCAGATTCTTCAAACTTTGTAAGAATCTATCAAAACTATATAGGTCTCCAAATTTAACCTTGTCAATATGTAAAATAAAATATTTAGATATTAGAGAAATAATGAAATACATTGTTTAATTACTTTGTAATATATTATCTTGTCCCATTGATGAGTAATATGGTGACCATTAATCTGGATTTATTTCCAGCATTTCTGCCTCCTCCCTCACTAGCAGATAAGTTGCCATTGCTATAGATAGAACAATCAGGGGCGAATGTTCCGGGGTTTGGGTATGTGTACTTATCTCTGTAATTTTACAAAAAAAAATCTGATTCTCTACTGTCTTCCTTCCCTACTGCCTTTGGCACCTACAGAGGGGCTTTAACTTTCTCCCTACTTCTCCTTCTCTTTTTTGTTAGTTGTGTTTTGTCTCCATATTAATAGAGGTCATTGCATGAAAAAAAAATAGAAAGATTAAAATAGAAGTTCCCTTACACTCCTGTAAAACCTATTTTTTAATACTTTATTTGCTTTTTATTTCTTCTTTTATATTTCTAATGATTCACAGTTAAAGTGAGTAGAATTCTGTAATGAGCGTGGGTTTGCATACAGAATGAGTAAAGATTGTTTTTGCATTATTCAAGTAAAATATTTAAAGTGGCTAAGATAGAGTAATATTTGAAAACTGACCTTCCTGACTAGTTTTAAGTATCTTTAAATAAGGGTGTTTGAGATTTAATTTGTTCAGGTTGAGAAATACTTTGAAGATAAATAATCTAGCGGGTATTTATTCAGTCAATTTTAGGTGAGCTAGTATATATTTATACTCATAACAAATAATAGCCCCTCACTGACAATTAATGCTATGCTGTACTGTGCTTTATGGATATTATAGAAGGGATGGAAATTTAACCATTGGTAATGGAACATCTATAACACTCATTTATTCTTCACTGAGATCATCAACATTTATTAGAGCTATACACAATATTTTTTTTAATGGGTTAATGCAGAACAATAAAGATTTGAAGTTAATTATTGATAGTTATTTATGAAAGTTATTTGAAATTTTTCATATAATTCTTTTTCCGGTCTGGATATAAAAGGAACGAGAAAAGATATGATCCAAGAGCTATGAGCATACTTTGGGAAGACTATTAAAGGAATGTATCATAATGTGTCACTGATAAAAAAATTTTTTACTTTTATATCAAATTTTAATTTAATTGTATGACCGTATTCATTAAAATATACCTTTGCTGTAAAATGAAGTAAGAAAACTGTACTTAAAAATAGAGCAATTTACTCTACTACCATATTTACATTTTGATTTTATTTGCTTCTGAGAGAATTCATTTCAAGTCCAGGAAATATTCTGTTTCTTGACTCGGCCACTTAAGGTCAACCCTGAGAAAGACTGTCTTGGTTAAGTACCAACATTTCCAGTATGGCATCTAGATTAGCATGCAGTGAATTTATATAGGGCAAGATGACCCAACAAAAACATATTTCCAATTCACTCCCTATTTCAATTTGTGCTGGCTATTTGATGACACATTATCAAATTATAATAAATTTCTCTCATGAGAATTTGGTTCAATGTCAATCTGACTTAAAAAAAAAAAAAAAAAAAAACAAAGTTGCCCAGTCAAATTAATTCTGCCTTGACATACTTGTCATTAGCTATTGAAATTTGATCTCCTAATGCTTAATGTATTTATTGTTCTTCATTGCACCTTAATGTGAACAGATTGTATTTTATTGAGGAAAAACTTGTAGTATCTATATCGGCTTAATATTTAAAAATGTGAAAAGGATTCCATATTTCTGTAAGGCCCCATAGTACCTTGTTTTTGTGTCTCATTTATTCTTTTGGTCTGGCCAAGAACAGGGCAATGAAAGAAGGGGAATGGAAGGCATTCTGGTATCTTTTGCTGACTCCTCAATAGTTGGGGTTTGTAAAAGATCGCAGATCAGAAAGGATTTTAAACTCTAGTGCATTTGAGCTTACAACTTCTGCTTGAGCTATGTGACAAGAGTTTGAGATGCCTTTCCAAATGCGCCCAGCTTAAGTTACAAAAAAATGTTAATAGCTTTGACCTCTTCAACTATTACATGAAGAAAATGCTCTACTTACTTAGGGCCACCCTATTGTAATCTCTATCTTTGAAGTGAGTCACGTATTTATTTCCTCTCAGGAAAATTTAAACCAAAATATGCTTCATCGGTAGGATTACTTTTTACTTGAAGAACTCCAGGCATCTGAGATTTGGGCAGTATGATTAAAAGATACCAAATTAATGCATTAATTTGAAAAATGTGTGCAAAGTACTGACCTAAGTTACTACCAACCCACCGAGTCTTCACGTACTCTCCTGTGTTCATGCAAATAGGCATTCTGTTTGCAAACTGAATGCAAGTGAATATGTTGAAACTGAGTTTTTGACATAACCACCTTAGACAATGGCTGGCACCTTCATAAAAACAAAAGATTGTGATTGCTGATAAAACAAGCCAATGGACAACCCAAACACTGTTTAAGTGATGAAAACCTTATCTTTTAAGCTTACATTTAGATTTAAGAATATTTGAAATATATTACAAGTTAGGAGTATTTGAAATGAGAACTCACCAGGATTGTTCACTGTGATATCAGGGATGTTCAGTATAGAAGGCCCTAGAATTCAAACTACTCCTTAGGAAACAGAACCTAGTCCTAAATCATGCCTCTGATCATCTCTTAGGCCCTTTCCATTAAATTGTAATAACAGTGATAATGAAACATTTATTAAATTTTTGCTCCATTAAGGAGTTTTGATGAGCTGTTGTTATCAGGGAAAACTTAAAACCTGACAGAATCATCTCTGAGGCTGTTCCCTATCCTAGGTATTTCCTTAGATCCATAAGGATGAATGTTGGGTGACTGACAGATTAGAATCAGAGACAAATAGAAATGTATACTTGTCTTTCCTCTACTGTATTTTATTGGTGTTCATTTTTAAATCTGTCAAATCAGAATGTACCTTGTGTGGTCTTTCATGGTTGAACTTCAATTGCAGTGCTTTTTTGTTTGTTGATACATTGTTCAACTAATGGAGTGATGGATATGGTGAAATATGGAGGCTCTGTTTTCTGATTTCACTTATCAAATGCATGAGACATACAAAAGACTAAGAAATTGATGTTTCATTCATTTTCTTTTTTTTTTTTTAAGATTTTATTTGTTTATTTGACAGGCAGAGATCACAAGTAGGCAGAGAGGCAGGCAGAGGGAGAGGGGGAAGGAGGCTCCCCACTGAGCAAAGAGCTCGATGTGGGGCTCGATCCCAAAACCCTGAGATCATGACCTGAGCCGAAGGCCGAGGCTTAACCCTCTGAGCCACCCAGGTGCCCCAATGTTTCATTATTTTTCTATCAGTGAGGTTCCATGACTTCATATCAGCCTCTGAGTATAGCTAAGAAATCATTGTAGATGTCTCCATTTTTAGGTTCTGGGCTGGTAACATTGTCTGTAATAATTTTTATTAATTTGTATGTGTCTGTATGTTGGTATATGTTAGTGTCAGGTGATAATACTCTTCAGTGGAGAAAGTAAACAGTGCTCAATTTTTCCATTGCAGAAACTACTTCGCCTATCAGGAAGGCATCCCATTAGACAGACTGACCCAGTTGATTCTACCAATATTGAGTTAAAATTAACGAAAGGCAGGTTTCCTAAAGAAGCCAAAAAACATCTTGTGTGAAATACTAAGACCCTGAATTTCAGAGCCTGAGCTCTTCAAATAATGGTGATTTTATTTAACAGATAGCTGTTTATCCCCATATAAACACTTGGATGCGTTGTAGCATGGAGCTAGTAGTCCTTGGTAGTTGACACACTCTCTATTCTTCACGTAAAGTGTTTAATTGTGTGGACTGATATACTTAAACAGATATGATTAGGATTCCCTAGAAAAGTGGATTTACACATTTTTGACCATGACCCACAGTGTGGAATGCATTCTGTTTCCCATCACATCCTAAAACATACACACACATAACTAAGAGTCCTATGTAAGTAAAATGAAATCACGAATAATTAACATAAAGATGTTCTACCTGTGATTCTGACCTATTCTTATGTAACTTTTTAAAATGCTAACTTCTGTTGTTTTCCTTTTATATGTGAAAAAATGTATATATAACTTGATTGAGTCAAAAGAATACATAAACACTTTATGACACATAGTCATAAAACAAATGCCCTTACATAGAATATTATGAACACTAGTAGAACCCTCTCTGTTCTTCTTGGTATCAACCCCTGCCTCGTGCACAGAGGTTGATATTCTCCTGAAGTTCTTTTAATTGTACGCTTGCTTTTCTTTTTAGATTTATCACATCTATTTAAATTCTCAAACAGTGCATTTAACTTTGATTATAAATACTAGGTATTCTTCTTTGCCTTTTTTTCTTCCCTAAATGTTGTGTTTCAAAGATCAACCATTTTATTCATTCAATTAACATTTCTTTATTGAATGCAGACTGTATGCCAGATCTCCTGCCATGTGCTTAGTGTACATCACACAAAGAAGGATTTCCACTCTTAAGGAACTCAGGCTCTATTGGGAAGAGACTGATAATAGATGTAATAAGTAAATATATCTTAGAAGGAGAGGTCTGTTAAGGAAACAGTAGAATAGGATTAGGATAATCCAAAGTACTAAGAATCCAGAGGTAGATGGCAGTCTTGGAAGTTTTGCTCATGATGGGCCTTGTTGAGGAGGTTGCTTTTGACCAAAACAAGCAGCCAAGCAACCAAGCCAACAAGCTGCAGATGAGTGCGGTTGTAATTTACTTACTTTCACTGCTCTATAGTATTGTATGGTATAAAAGTACCATACTTAATCCTTTCCCTTCTTGGACTAGTTGTGACATTATAAATAGTCTTCTGTTATCTCCTGGGACACATGTATAAGGATTTCTCTAGAAGTAGAATTTGTAAGACACAGAATATTCAAAGTTTAACTTAAGATAGGGCCAAATTTATTTTCCAAGCAGTTAGCCAATTTTCACTCCCATGAACAATGCTTAAGATTTCCTACAGTCCATGTTTGACATTCAACATTTTCAGATTTTAAAATTTTGCCATATAGTGGCTATAAAGTATTTTTTTTAGCTTTCATTTACCTCATATCTATTGAAGTGAGTACATTTTAATATAAATAATGGCCTTTCCTGTTTTCTCTACTGTCTCTGAGTTTTGCCTGTTTTCTGCCAGATTATTTCTATTTTTTCTCATTATTTATGTAATCCATATCATCTCCACATCTCAAGATCCTTAACTTAGTTAAGGATCTATAATCACTTTTTTTTTTTTCCAAATAAGGTAATATTCTTGGGTTCTGAAGATTAGGACATGGACATATCTTTTTGAGGGCCACCATTCAGCCCTCTAAAGTAGGTTTGGTATATTTCTTGTACTCCAGCATTACTTTCCGGCCGTAAGTTCCTTTATTTCTGTGCAAAACTCCTGCTGATTTGAAACTGAAGCCATCTTGTTATGCTATCCTATGCCTTCCCTTTTTGCTTTAATTTGCAATTTTTCTCATCTTCAAACTTGCATCTTCATGGATAACTCAATTAATACTCATTTTCTCTGTGTCATCCTGACATCACTACGACCTTCACCTCCTCTCCAGTGGGGCCACCCACATAATGACTACCCTGGGGTTTTTACCTCTTTACCTTTACGTGTCATTTTTAAGTTCTATACATCAAGGATGTCCTTCCAGGTTTCTTATTCATTTAACTTGCCCCACATGCATTCCTCAACATCACTGATTCCTAGAGCTTCCTGATCCCCCTTTTCATCCTCTTCCTAAGTTCCCTCTTCACTGGAATGCTCTCTGGCTCACAACAAGTGCTCTATAATTTCTGTCTGGTAGTGGTAGCAGACGTGTGAGTGCCCACGTTCATATTCCATCAGCTCAACCACTTCCTTGCCAATATTTGTAATTCTCTTGTCCCTTTGCCCTTCCATTCCTTTACTTGACCAACTCCAAACCTTAAATAATTACAACAGAACTGACATAGTCCTTACCTTTGGACCTTCAGGCTGGTTGCAGAGAGAGACATGAATTAGTCATGAAGAATGTCATTAGTATTCTGAAAGCAAATGTACAGGAAGCTAGTCTAGGGAAGAGGTGACATAAAAACTGAGACATGGACAGTGCTAACAACTGGCTGAATGAAGAGTGAAGGGAAGAGAGTTGCAGCAGTTGGAGAAACATGCACAAAGTCCAGATTATCAGGTTATTCTGGTCTCAGTTTAGGCACTACTTTCTCTGTGATGCCTCCCCTGACTTCCTGTGTCTAAGTCAGGCATCCTTTCTTTGTGCTTCCTCAGGAATCTTCAGTTCTCTTTTCTCAGCATGTCTCAAAATATGTTTGCCTGTTTTCTTGACTTTCTTCCCTACTGGGATCTGGAAGGAGTTTCGTGTTTGATTTGTTCCTCAAAATATCCTTGTGGCTACAAAGCATCTGACATATAATAGAAGCTTAAGAAAATCAGTCAATTAATTGAATAGATCAGTGGGTGAAAAGGCTCCAAAGGGCAACAATTCTGTGGATATAGATAGAGGCCAAGAGATTTGCTTTGCCTTTGTTGTGGTCATATTAATGGGATGCATTCAAATTGGATGAATTCAAGGCAATGCATTCCTGAGCATGGCCATTATTTGAGGCACTGTTGAAATATCATTTACCCTTCTTAACTCACATGTTACAGTGATACTACTCTTATTTATCAAAGGAAATCTCATGCAAAATAAATAATGTACAGGGTGTGTTTGGGTAGCATTGAATACTCACTCTGTTGGAGCAAGTATATTGTTTTTATATGTGTGTATTATTAGGAGCATTTCTTTCTTTCTTCTTCTTTTTTTTTTTGGACTTGCTGGATCACTGCAAGGTTTCGGGATCTGTAGCCATAAGGAATTTGGAAATCAGTCCCCAGAAGGGCAGTTCTCAATAGTACATCAGTGTGTCATAGTCACTTATAAGGTATTACCACCAAAAATATGATACTAATGTTTTCAGAGCTTTTGCAGTATTATCATGGTTTTGGAAGAAAAGAGAGCAGTTGGGCAGACTAGAAATTTCAGTGAAAACAGACCATTAGCACATAAACCTGTGGGACTGATGACAGATCAGGGGTTTTACCTCTTTTAGACATATTAATGAAGTTGTAGGCTTATAAGAGCCCTTTAGAGGAAAGAGGTTGGAGGATGAAGTGCTGGCAGACACTGTTTTATTGTTTAGATTATTTTTGATGAAAATCTTTACTTTGAAGTTGTGGCATTAGTTAGGAATTTCCCTGCCAAGAGCTAACATCCTAAAACATTATCAAAGCAAATCTTATAATTTTGCTACGAAGGCACCAAATTTCCAGTCACCGTGGAGGAGAAAAAAGTGTACCAGCCCACTTCCTGCACTGAAAAAGAGTATAACCATCCCCAAGAGGTGCTAAATTGTAGACATTTTGGCCTTTACATCAGTGGAGAATAAAGATTGGATGCAGGCTTCTTGATACAATACTTCTGAAAGTTGAGTTAGCACACACAATTTCCAGCATGGTACTTTCATGACAGGATTTATAACTTTGGCTTTAGTTATCGTCATTTATAATGTCATTTAGGGGAAAACTGCAACTATCACATTATTCTATTTTTTGAATAATTAAGGGGCAGTGAAGTGGAATGAACACCAGACTGAGAAATTTCAAGTTCTTAGGTAAGAACTCTTAGGTAAGTTCAGCCACTAACTAATTTGGTAGACATCTTGGATGAACTACTATAGGTGTTTAGTAGTTCAACTAAAAAATGTGAAGAATGGACTCTATCAACTGATCTCAAGTTGTATCCCTCAAAAATGTCCCTAACACTCCTGAAAGACCACTCAGTGGGGAGCAGAGAAGATACTTACGTGGGGCTCCATATTTCTAATTCCATTTTGACTAGAATCTCCACTTTCATCTCCTTAAATACTGGGCTTTCTTGGAATATTTTCTTTGGACAAATAGGTCCTCTGTTCATTTCTTTTTTAAACAGTGGACTAGATGACCTCCAAGGGCCATAACCCATTGTTCTGTTCTGAGTCATTGTTAAAAACTTTCATAAATTAACATATTAAATTCCTTAGAAATTCACCTTAAGATGTTTCCAGAATAAGTCAGACTTAAAAAAAAAATTCTCAGGGAAAATCGTTTTAAATAATGTCATAAATGCCTCAATCTACAGTTTATCTTAAAAATGAGAATAAAAATGTTTATCTTATTTTATAGCATATCATGAATATTCATCTGAAATTAGATATTATCCTCAGAACAGAGCACCAGAAAGCACAAGAAGTAGCTTCTTCTTCTGAGACTAATTGACTGAGAGCTAATTAAAAAAATTTTTTTTCAACCAGTACTGTTTGAATATCTAGTATGTACTAGCCAGGTACTTTTAGGTTTTGAGAATAAAACAACCCATATGTCCCTGATCTTCAAGATATAGCTCAGTGGGAAAGACAGACACATGGATGATTAATTACAAAATAATAAGGTATAAGCAGAGATAGAAGTATATTGCACATAATTTTAAAATGGTAGTAAAGCAATAAGATCTGTGTTCAAATTCTAGGTCCATTATTTCATTATTTAGTATTATTATGGCTTCAAGCGTTATGACTTACTTGAATTATGGCTTCACTCTTTTGTCTCTCTGTGTGTATGTGTATATGAAATGAAAATAGGAAAAGTATCTGCTTCTTAGGAATTTTGTTGTGCCAGTTAAGTGTTACAACCACTGTCAAATACCTGGCACAAGGTCTGCATTAACTACTACTTACATGGGAACTGTTGTATTATGTAGATTTTTTTCAATTTTTGTTTCCTGCATATTAAGTATATGGAGATAATTTGTTCCTATATACCTTGGAAGAGGAGGCCCTGACTGCTTTTGTTTCAGACTTTCTCTTCAAAGGTGTTATAGAGCAAATAGCCTTGGAAAATGGAGATGGTATCTCCCCCTAGACCAATCTATTCCATTAAAATAAAGACTCTCTCTATCTGGGGCAAAAGTTAGGCCAGTTTATTGCCCATTATAAAGGATTCGAGTTTTCTCACACCTGGACTTCCTCTTCTGTAGCACAATGTACAGCATGTGTACGTATCTCTTGACCCACTTTGTGTCACTGTGTGGTAAGTGGGGCTTGGGCAGCTTGTCTACCTGCTGATATTCTGTGAGTGCTAAAGTCTTGTCTCTGAACGAGGAGTCCTGTGTCTTTATACACCATCCATGACAGTGTCAGGCTAACCTGCTTGCAAGAAGGGTATCATCTCAGACCTTTCATAGTTCTTGATTGAAGAGAGACTCTGAGGGAGAGATCTTACCCCATTCAGAGGATCATAGCTTTTTAAAACCATATTTCCTTTCTTTTTCAACAGTTTATTATGAAAAAATTTAAACATATGTCTAGGGGAATCTATATACCCACCGTTTAGATGATATCAGCAACAATTTACTATGTTGTAGAAGGTTTTTTTCTGAAAATAAAGAATAACATTCTTATTTTTCTGTGATGATTATAACTGACATCTGTACCTCACAAAACTTTAGGCCTCATAATTAGAGGTCAGAACACTGAGACTCAGAAAGGCTTAGGAGCTTGCCTAAAGTCCTACTAGTAGAAATTATTTCAGCTTCTCAGTTACTTGATTCCAATTTTCTGGTTTTTAACAAAAGAATACATATTCATTTCATAAAGTCAGGCAGGAATGACATTGACCCTACCTTTCTCCACTGAGTTGAAGAGTGCTTAAACCTGGGGCTAAGGATAGAATCAAGCTCACTGTCCTATTTAATCTGAATTATCTCTCACTGAAAATATAAACATCCAATTGAGGGACATCCTGAACTTGCCAATGGTTCTCCTTTGCGGGTCCCTACCTCTGCTTTAACTGACGCCATCAAATTTATCTGTACCAGAAACACTGCTGTTACTCTGGTAGACCCTCAGCAGCTGTGAGGCATTTTTTCCCTTGCCTTCACTACCAGGATGGGGATGGGAAGGGAATACAGAAGCTCTGGGATGCGAGGGAGGAGAAGCTGTCCAGTGTCAGAAAGGTCTATCGTGGTCTGAAATGAAGGTAGAAGATAATAATGCAGGTAGTTGTGAATCAAGCGGCGTTTATGGTCTTGTCTGGGGCCCATCCAAAATTTGTTCATGCTATTTTAGGGAAATACATTAATTTGTAAGTAAACTTTTGTTGATAACATGGGAAGTTGTAAGTTGGAGTTAAATAGGTATATATAATCCTTAGGCTTTAACACTAACATTTGTAACTTTATAAGAAATATCGTTCTTACTGCCTGTGAGTATATCATGACACACCAGCCAGGAGCAGGCTTTACTGAGTTACTTGCATAATGTGTTCATTTTGAACCCCAGAATTTTGCTCACACTTCTCAGTGGGTCCACTCAATGAGATTCTTCGTTGGGGTCCATAAAAACAACAATACTATCGGGCGCCTGGGTGGCTCAGTGGGTTAAGCCGCTGCCTTCGGCTCAGGTCATGATCTCAGGGTCCTGGGATCGAGTCCCGCATCGGGCTCTCTGCTCAGCGGGGAGCCTGCTTCCCTCTCTCTCTCTGCCTGCCTCTCTGTCTACTGTGATCTCTCTCTGTCAAATAAATAAATAAAATCTTTAAAAAAAACAACAACAACAATATTTTCGACTGATTATGTAAAACTGGTATTTAGGACAGGTAGCTGAAACAGTGGGAGGTACTAAAAATATTCACTAATTATATGAATGAGTGAATGAACCTATACTACAGGAACAATTACATATGAATATATGTAAATATATACCATATTTCATCACTGTTAAGATGCAATTTTTTCGCATTCTAATTAATATCTCTCAAAGACCGATGAATCTTAAATTGATAATGTTGGCAGCATCTTTTTCTTTCAGATAAAATTAATGATATACTTTCAGTGTATTTTTTTTATCTCAATGAAATGCACTTTATATTTCTTCTTTACCTGTGTATTGTGCATTCCTATTGAATAAACCTGTCCCTTCATTATTTGAAGAGGTACTGTATTCATTTCTCATAATGCATAATTTAAAATAGAACATTTTCATTAGCTTTGCTTTTAATAGTTTGAAACATGTGTTCATATCTGCTACCATTCATTTGCATAGTGAGTGGGGTATAAAAACGTTCTCTCTTTTCTGAGAAGCACTCTGCAAAACTGTCAGCTGCAATTGCATGCTGACATAGGAATGACAAGTTAGTCTCTTCTAGCATGGGGTAGGGTGTGGGCATTCATGGGCCATCCTGGATTGAACAGATTGAGCTCCACCTCAAGAAAATTTTTACTTATTACTCAGTGGTCACTTTCTGTGCAGTCTCTTAAGGGTTCCATCACCTCTGCAATATCTAGACTTTAAATTCTTAGCTTTTGACTCCCAATTCTGTGTGGGCTTCTTTATCTGTCTTTATGTTCATTATTTAAGTGTTGCTGTTAGAGTGGGTGGTAGAATGCTGTCTGAATTGTCATGGCAACCAGAAACTCATTTTTCTAATCTTGCCGTTGGTTATCAATTGTTACTTTATAAATCCATTAGATAAAAAGTCTCCGCCTGTCAGATCTAATCAATCTTGTATGGATGATTTTTTCCCCCTACCCCAAATATTTTAAGAGTAATTAGATATCAGATTGCCGAACGTTTTCTTCATGGGTTAGAGTGCCAGTAGCCTAAAGACAATGACTGTTCAATGAGGTTGGGGACAATAATATGTCAATTCAAAACTCAGAGTCCCTGGCCATTTATCTAGTTTATTTCCCCTTTTTTACTTTTATGTGATAATTAAATGTAATTACAGAGAATTTTTAAGTGTAGAGTACTCATATCCTAAGTGCAACACTTTAATGTATCAGCTTGAGGAAATTCACTAGCTTATTCTTTGTAGATTGAAATGGGTCCTTTTAATTTTGTTCAAAATTTTGTAGCTTCCTCTACCAATGGTATTAACTATACCTTGAAAGAGAGGCTAAGTAGTGTTTCTTTTCCTTCAATTCCTGGAATACAGAGCAGCATAGGAGATGGAAAGCTATGACAAACTGCCTCGATATCTATGTTGAAAGTAGAAACGTGTGCTTTTATAAAGGATTTAATTCACAGTGTTTCAAACCACTGTGCTTGGGTTGGAATTATTGCCTTTGCTTTTAATGATAGTGGATGTATATAGATGCAGAATGAGACAGTCTTTCGGGCTTTCCATTGTTTCTCAGTGGGATTTTAGCATGTAGGGAACAGGAGTAGGATTTTTGCTCTGGTAGTTCAGTGGACTGGACCATACAGAGATAGTTCAATGCCATGTGTTATGTACCATGGATGTGCATTATGTAAATAGTTTATGAGTCATCAACTTATTGGGCAATATCCTAGTTCATTCATTTTTTTTTTTAATGGAGAGTATAGTATCTTCTTTAGTTTTTATTATTCTTTATGCTAGGTGCTTTCCTTTTTATTTAAAGGCTCTCTGGATAATTCAGACAGTAAAAAAGAAATGAGTGTGGTTTAGAAATACCTAAATCATCTGCTAGTCTTGAATTCTCCTAAACTTGGTATGCTCAAACAAGGGCGCACATCAAAGAATCTCTGTCAATAAGAATGTTAAAGATGCCTAGACCTCCTGATTCAGAAATTTCCACAGGTAGAACACTGTCTTTTTAAATAGATTTCAGATGTTCCTGGTCCCTCACTCTGGCTAAGAACCACAGACCTATTAAATACTCTGCTACTGATTTATTTGGTGTATACCTGATAATTTGCAAAGTGCCTTCATTTTATCCTTACCCCACCTTGTGAGATAAATAGAGCATGGGCAGTGTGCATGGATGTACAAGTTGGTTCACTGCTCATGAGGTGAGGGCACATGTGATGCTTCAAACTTGGTCTACACAGGCAAGAACTTGAGTTTGAGCCTGCATCAGGCCAGATTTGCCCACAGGGGACATCTTATAATCCTCACCAAGGTGTGCCATGGGCTAGCAGCAACACTGAGGTAAGCAAGGGATTATTATCTCTGTTTATGACATGAAGAACTTGAAAGGTTCAGAGAGGATCAATAGGTTTTCAAGGATTCACAGGTAATGAGTGGCCAGCTCAGATGAAGTCACTTGACTTAATCCAATGCTTTCTCTGTCATACTAGAAATCATGTCTGCACATTCTTTTAGATACCCATGTAATTCCACCAAAATATTTTAGCAAATGCTCTGGTTATTCATTGAAACTGGTTCTTGGCCACGTAACTGCATAGAAAGAATTTCTCTTTCTCATTAATCAGGAGAAACTCAGTCAACTTTGTGACTTGCATTTGAAAACAATCATATAAACAAAACAACATTCTAATAACCCTTGAAATTCCAGACTATATTAAACATCTAAACTAACAATGGGAACATCATTAAAATTTCCGGGAGTTTTCATAAAGACAATGATGTGTATAAGATCATTCTTTTTTTTTTTAATTTTATTTATTTATTTGACAGAGATCACAAGTAGATGGAGAGGCAGGCAAAGAGAGAGAGGAGGACGCAGGCTTCCCGCTGAGCAGAGAGACCCATATGGGGCTCGATCCCAGGACCCTGGGAACATGACCTTCAACCCACTGAGCCACCCAGGCGCCCCAAGATCATTCTTAATGACATGATTGTCTTGTGATATCTTAGAAGCAGTGGTTGACTGGAGGTGAGAGAACTCAGCTTGGTCCTGATATTCCCCCTGGCTTCATCAAAATTATTTACTTGAATTATGGATAAATCCTTAAATAAAATTATTGTTTAATGGAAACAATTATCCAGATATATAAATATCCAAATAGTTATCTACCAAAGAAGCAAGAATCTGTGTTCTTTCAGATGCCAATTTTGTGTGGCTAGTTATTAAATTTTTACGTGTATCAGTTGTTGCTAGAAAACAAAAACAAAGCCCCTATTTTTTATCTAGAGCCTTGCTACTTAGAGTATGGTGTCAGGAATTTGTTGGATATGAGGATTCTCAGACCCACCCAAACCTAATGAATCAGAATCTGGATTTTACCAAGAATCCCAATTGATTTCTGCACACATCAAAGTTTGAGAAACCCTGGTTTGGAGTGGTATATGTTCTAGCACTGATGTAGAATTCTATTATGACACACGTACAGGCAGCTGTTGATGAGATGTGCCCAGGGAGGGCATCAGTCTGTCCGCATACCTAGAATATACTTGGAACATACCACTGTTCATCAGCTGGAGATCTCTGTGAGAGTAGATGGTGCTTATCATTAAGAAATCTCCCTCTTGGTGTGTTTGGGTGACTCAGTTGGATAAGTGTCTGCCTTCAACTCTTGTCATGATCCCAGAGCATGCACTCTCTCTCAAATAAATAAAATCTTAAAAAAAAAAGGACACATCCCTCCTAATGTTTCTTCCATCTGGTACACACCTTGGAAAGTACCATTTCCAAGCTCCATTTTAAAGCTCTGAGGTGTTGAGGGCCCATGTCATCCGTCATGGAGCCTCAGCTGTGAACAGGCACACAGGCTCGTTAGTGTTATCTGAGTGATGGCAGCTGTTCTGTGACATCACTTGTGTCTTTCAGATTTTTGGTTCTTTCTTCTTTCCTGGTTTACTCATTGACCCTTCTTCTCCAACCCAGAGGATTTCTGACTTTTACCTCTCCATACACCTCCAACAGTCTGGGCCAGACTTCAGCATGCTGGGGTCTGGTCTGAATATTTTGTCAAGTCTCTCTTATGCTTTCTTGTCCTGTTTGGACATCCTGAGACTCAGTACCCCTCTCCAGTTCTGAAAATTATGTCTCCTCTGGCTCTGGCTGATGGTGGACTCTACTGTTCATGGGGAGGTGGCTACTTGTGTGCTGTCAGTAGCACTGCTCCTACCCAGAGGTGAACCCACCTTCTGATTCTTCTCTTCCAGGCTAGCTCTGCTTCAAGCCAGTCCATAGATCTTTGGTGTCCCTTGACTTGCACAGAGGTCTAGGCCCATTAGCTTTTCTTCTGTAGAATAAGCATGAGAGTATGAATGTGCTACAAAAAAGGGAAGGCTGTGAGCACATTAGTCATGGGGGGCTGAATGGGTGCAATTTCAGCTGTCAGAACAGCCAATTCTGCTAAATAAAAGCACAAGCAATACACAGTCTCATTTGGTTAATAGAAAAAGCTGAATCTCACAATCAAATGAGGTTGGCTTTTCTATGATCCAACCAGTTGTGGAGATGAAATAATGTGTCTTATTCTCCTAACATGATGCCTGGTCTACAGCATGTGTATTCATAAGAGCTAGTTCTCTTTCTCCTGGCAATTAGTTCAAATAAAATTAAAAAGTACTAGTTTGATGTGGTGGGTAAACCTGGCTTTAGTGACTGTATTCTGTCTGGGTTCCTGGGGACATAGATTAAGTGTCATAAGGAAAATCTGAGGCCATTCAATTCTACTGTGCAGTGCACCATTTCAGTCAGCAGCACATCATCAAGAAAAGTCTCTTTTTTTGGGGGGGGGGGGAAACAATGGTTTTCCTGTAATTGATAAAAGCTACAGAACAGTCTTTGCAAAACCCAGGGTCTCTCTAGAAGTGTGATGCCAGCTTGCGAATGAACAGTATGCATTCTGTTCAACTTGGTTCAAATCAATTGAGCATCTGGTTTATGCAGATAATAGAGAGCATTTGTCCAGACACCTGGCATGTGTAAATTGCTTCTCATTTTTATACTTGCAAATGAGGAATCCAAGACCCCTACAAGGTTATGAATAAATAACAGGGCTAAAGGCTTACAGACCAAGTCATCATTAAAATAAACAAGGTTTTGCTCAAGATTTAATAAGACAGCTACTCTGCAAGTAGTGCGTTCCCAGTTCTTTACTGTCATCTTTGTGGTGTATGTTCACCAGTCATTTCTTTTCCTATCTCTCCTTTTTAAGAGATTGTACTCATTGCCTCATTTAATGGCCTCTGACAGTTGGTGCATTAAGGAAATATTGTTTAATATAGTGAGCTTGCTTGGTACGAGGATGTCCTTAGAGGCCTTTGACTTTGTCCCTTCGGTAAAGTCTCATAAAAGGGTTGGCCCTGGATGGAATTCTGAGTGTATCCTTCCATTCCCTGAGGTTCCTCTTCCTCTACCCTGACTTTTCCTTTTGGGGGATTGCCTCCCCCAAGTGTTCTTTTTCTTCTTCCCCCCTTTGAAAATGTGCTTTCAGGAGAAATGCAGAAAAACTCATAATGAGCAGACAGCTGTTAAAATTATATTCCTTTTGCTGAGAATATTGATATTTTTAACTGGAGACAAGAAACCACATGTCAAAGGAAAAAAAAAAGAAATCTGTTACTTGCAGAATGTTAAGCAATTAGTAAGCAGGTGGAGAAGATATTTCAATGGGAGAATGAGATCTTAAGTTCTGTTAACTCCACACAGGCTCTTTGCTTTGCCCTACAGATAAGAATGGCTGTTCTTCAGGGTTGGAAAGTCAGGACTGAGGTGAAATGGTGCAGGAGATGAGTGAGCTATGTGAGTATCAGTGGAGAGACAGAGAAAGTAGAAATAACTGTGTAACATTAAGGGGTTCGAGTTATCTAATTAGTTAAGAAATTAAGGCTTTACGCTGAGAGATGGAAAACAAAGATACTTACAATTCCTACTTAATGCATAAAGGCTATGCTCAAAATCCACTGTACTTGCAATGTAAAGGCATTCTTTTGAAAAGTGAGAAGCCCTTATGTAAGAGCTTCTAATAATTCTTCATTTAAAATACATTTTCAGTTGTTTTGTGTTGGATTTGCTTAAGTAATGCACTTTTGCACGGGAAACAAACCTTAGGTCATAAAATTTAATCAGCTGTTGTATGGTAGCCAGCTTCTAAGATGGCCCCAGTAACTCTTACCTCCTTGTGTTCACATATTTATGTCAGCTTTCCCCATGTTGAATATTGTTGATCTGTGCAGGATAGATCAAGCAGGATATTATGGAATTGACACTCTGTGGCTTTCGCAAGGTTAGGTCACAAACCTATAGAAGCTTCTGTCTCATACCTCTGCACAGCTTGCCTTGGAGGAAGTTAGATGCCATGTAATAAGAACATACAAGCAGCCCCAGTGGAAAGCCCATAAGGAGAGGAGGAAGCAGGGTCTCCTGCTATCATTCAGCTTCAATTTGCCAGCCAAATGAATGACTCCCACTGGAAGCAGATTTTCCAGACTCAGTCAGGGCTTCGGAGGACACCCTAGATGACATCTCGACTGCATCCTCGTAAAGGAACCTAAACCACAACCGCCTACCCAAACTGCTTCCAAATTCCTGAATCACAGAAGCTATGAAAGATAATAAATGTTTATTGTTACTTTAAGCCAGTAATTTTGAGGGTAATTTGCTACAAAGCAATAGATGATTTATACATATGGATAAGACAAGGATCTAGGCTAGACCTTGGGATAGTAAAGTCAATGAATCAAGTCAGTAAATGTGACTCACTGATGTACTATGGCCAAGCATAATTCTAGACACTGTAGTTAGAATTTAAAAAAATGCAATATCCCCCCTTCTGAGATAAATGTTGGTATGGTTGGACAAATGAAGTTTATCCACATCACCAAAGACAGAGCACAGGGAAGGATGTGCTTGTGTTCTGCAGATATTATGAGCTATAGAAAGGAGGACAGTTTGGGTATACCAGACAGACAGTTAGTGACTTGTGGAGGAGAAGGCACTAGAGGTGTTCCACAAAAGAGTCAGGACCATGTGAATGGATTTGAGAGAAGCTTTTCTGGTAGGAAGAATGTAATCTTAAGGTATGGTGATGGAAATGAGCAGGCTCATTGTGGGAAGATTAGTGTTGGTGTGTATGTGTGTGTGTGTGGAATGACAGTTTCAGATTTCCTGATCTTGGAATATAATCTGAGAAGTAGAAAATGTTAAAAATTCTTAAACATTATAAGTCATCTTGGAATCAGATTTTAAGAAACCTAATTTGATTTTAGACTATAGGATGAATTAGGAGAATGTGAAAATCACTGAGAGGTTCTCATGGTGATCCAGGTCTGAGAGAAATTTAGTTGGAGGCAATGGAGATGAAGAATGTGGGAAAATCTATGAGAGGTGAGGACGAAAGTGCCCAGTGACAATCTCTTTTCTCTTGGACTGCAAACAGCACAGTGTCAGGAATTGTGTCCCCACTGCCTAGCACATGACTGGCATTAGTAAATGCAATATATGTTTATAAAATAAATAAATAAAATGGGGTCAGTCCTTGGTAGAGATGCCAATACATTGATAGTTAATCAGTAGTTGGCACAGCTGAGGCCTCAGGAAGTGTGAACAGATTCCCTCCAAGTCTGTGTTCCTGTTCACTGGCCTTCTTTCAGGTGTGGACTTGCTGCCATGTTACTTGCTGCTCAGGGTTTTCCTCATGACACTGCTTGCCATGCTTGGGCTGGCCACTCCTGGGTCAGTAAGGTAGTGACAGATCTAAGGATTATTTTGCTAGTGTCTGGCTCTCCAACAACTTGTAAATAAGCTTTACAGGAGAGGTGCCATGTGTGCTAGAATCTATTATTTCTCCAGTGCATTTTATTGTCCACATCTAAGTGAGGGATGAGATATCAAGTATTTCTGTTCTTGACCTCTGCCATATGCATTCTCTCACTGCCTAGAATACCCCCATACTCTCCATTTCTCTTCCCGAACAGCTCTTCAGTGCACACCTCATATTCTCTCTGTCCAGAAAACATTTAATGTAGCCAACCCGAGGCTGCTGTCTTTAGAACAGCTGCTTCATGGTTGGCCCTTGGCTGGCATCAGGAGTATGAATTTCTGCAGAGTTCCCACCATTCCCTAACTGCTAAGAGTGGTTGATTGTACCTAGACTATCTGTACACACGCTAGACACCTGCTTACTTTTGGGAGCCTGGAGATTTGGTACATGCGAGGCAGAGAGTGCCTGTGTGGCCAGACCCCAGTAAAACTTTTGGGCATTCGGTCTCTAATGAGTTTCCTGACAGATACCATTTCACACGTGCTGTTGCAATTCAGTGCTGGAGGAATTAACCACATTCTGTGTGACTCTCCAGGGAGACGACTCTTGGAAGCTTGCATCTCATTTCCTCTGGCCTTCGCTTCATGTGCCTTTTCCCTTTGCCGATTTTGTTTTGTGTATTTTTGCTGTAATAAGTCATTGCTGCAAATGTAACTATCTGCTGAGTCCTATGAGTCCTAGCAAATCACAGAAGCTGAGGGTGGTTCAGGGAATCCCTGACCCGCCATCCATTGGCAGTTGCTCTCACAATAGATACCGGATATGACCATTTCTCATGCACTCCTCTGCTTCCACTTTTGTCAAAAACATTATCATCTCTCCCTTAGCTGATTCTCCTAAGTAGTCTCCCTCTTTCTACTCGTCCTTTTTTCTACAACAGAGCGGAGTGAATGGATTAAAACGTAAACATGACCTGTCACTCAGCCGTTCAAACCATCTAATGACCAGATATCCCACACAAAGAAAAAGCAAATTGCTTACATGACCTAAGTAGCCTGGCTGCCCATGGTGTCCCAATCTGTGTATCCTCCTTCCCCCGCCTCATTCACTTCCCTCTGGCCTGCGGGTTTGGGTTTGCCTGCTCTTCCTCACAAGCACGCCCCCGATCCCCACAAGCCTTCACACCCACAGTCATCTCATCCTATGATGTTCTGCCCAGAAGGATTTGTGTAGCTTAGCCCTTCAGTTCCTTTAGACTTTTTATCGAATGGGACCTTCTGTACAAGGCCCTCCGCAGCCCCCCTACCTAAAATGTAAACCCTCTCTCCATTCTCCTCATCTTTCTTTACTTTTCTTCGTTCACACTTGTCAACCTCCCATATGTGTTTACCTTGTTTGTTGTCTGTGTCTCTGGTATGTAACTTTCATGAGAGCTAGGATTTTTGTCTCTTGTGCTCATTGATGTATCTCCAGTGACCACAACAGTTCCTGACACCCTGATATACAGAAGGAACTCAATAAACACATGTCGAATGAATGCATAAATTAATGAATGAATAATACACAACCTAGCCCCAAATCTCACCTTTTTTGTACAGCTTTTCTGAATTCCCCAGAACCATTTGTCTATATCTTTTTTTGGTAATTTATCTCATTTTCCTTGTTTGCTACTCCTAGTTGACAATCATTTCATTAATTCTCTTTGTGGTCTCTGTACCTAGAATAGTGCCTGGCATGTTGTCATCATTAAAACAAGGACAACAACAATAACACATTTTTGAATGAATGAATGAATGAATGAATAAAAAAAGCTTTTATTATGATGGGAAATTGCTTCCCAAGTGATGACTCCATATTATACTGCCACTAGCAGTATATGAGTAAGGTGCTTTCATTAAGATAAGTGAAGATTTGGGTTTGTTTTGCTAACTCTATCATGCTAAGTGTTTATATTATATTTTTGTTTGTTCCTTTGATTGCTACTGCTTAACTCTTTTCACTTCTTCTTATTAAATCTGTAACTCTATTCTGCTTGACCCAGTTTACTGTAGAAGAAATGAAAAAAAAAAAAAAAACAGTTTCCAAAGACTATGGACATTAATTGTTTTTCCCATCATCAAGCTTGGAGAACGTGTATGAGTCACAGCCCTAGATGCCTCTGGGGCCGGTCAGGCAGAGTAAATTTGTGAACCTGGAAGTGACGGTCCTGTCAGTGAAGACAGGTTGTGCAATCTCTGCTACCCACAGCAGCTGGGACTCGGGACAGCTAATTGGAGCCTTGTGGGGAAGCAGGGCCAGTGTTGCCCAGGTTTCCAAAATTACATCTTTTATTTCATAGGCCTCATAGGTGAAAACCTTGAGGGGGAAATATAGAGTAACATCAGCAGTAGAAATAATCACCTGAAAGGTAATGAAATGGTAAAATGCTGTGAAGGAATCAATGACATGTAACAAGAGAGGCTGTGATACACACTGGCCGCCCTAGAGAGTGTTGAACGTAGTGTGTATTTCATATTGAGGCCTCCGGCAAGCCCTGGAATGGCTTATGATGCTTAAGAATTATTTTGTCTGTCTTTTTTTTTTTTTTTTTAACCCCCCCTCTGTCAGATTTCCAAAGTGTGATGATTGTCTGTAGTCACTAAAAGGCCGCTGTTACATTTGGTTTGGAACATGGTGATTCATTTATAGCAGCTATCAAATCCCCGGTGGGTATGGAGGGGAAGCTTCTGGCCAGCAGAAAGCACATGCTGGGCACATTTTATCAACCACCCAAGAGAGCGGACTGCCTCATTTTCATCACCAGCTGCCCTCTGCAAACACCAGCCTGGAGTTTTGTGCCATCTCACTAGGGCTCTTATGAAAATCTGTATTCTTGAAGAAATCACTTTGTTTTCAAAGAGTTGCTTGCCAGAAAAGGGGAGTGACATGAATAATACAGGAGCACCCATCATTTGGACAGTTCCCTTGGCGGTCAGTTTTAGTTGCCCTCCTAGGGTGAGCAGCATCTGTTACACAGACTTCAAGTTTGCTGCTCACAAAAGGATGATTGAGAAGCTATTGAACGCACCTTGAGACTCCTCTCAGATTCTGTAGGTGGCATTCCCAAAGCTCAACTCTTTGGCAATCACCTTGTGTTAATTTTTAAAAAATGCTTCCTTCTTGAAATGCAAGGGTTTCTATAGCTATGTAGGGAATCTCGTGACACAGGAACAGGGCGCACCTGCCTTTTTCTGAAAATATCTCATGCTTATTACAACTTAAAATTCCAGAGCAGGCAGCACTGGCTGAGTTCGGAGCTCTCCACCAGGTGCCGTGCAAGGATGTAAAAGTGGGAAGAGTTTGATTTATCTTGCTTAACAGGAGGTAGCTCCAGAAATGCCTGATAGGGGCTTATTCGGCTTTACTTAGGACATGATTATTATGTTGGTATATTAAGAAAATTACCAAAACCCATTTTCATAATATCATGTAATGACTGTACTTTATCACAGCACTGTTGTCGGGTAATCTAAACATTATTGCCTTATCCATCATGCCAGCAACATTGTTTTCGTATCCTCTCTCTCCTTCATTTCCTCTCTCAAACAAGGCAACAAGTAACACAAGCTCCCTTTAACTTTCCAGGGGCAAAACTTTACAATAATTGATTTTATTCCTTTTTAAATATTTTCTAAATTTAGAATTATTTCCTTGATGTTTGAATGGGGTCTTATACACATCCTTGTCAAAGACATACAGCTACTTAGGAAGTGGTTGCGACTCCTTCTTAAATCAAAACAAAAAACAAGCCAGAAAGCACAGTAATGAGAAGCTTAAAGGACTGGTCATTAATTTGTAAGAATGTAAGAGATTCAGAGGCTGCTATGCATGGGGTATGGGCTTGGTAGGTTAAAAACATTCACTGTTTCTGTACGACGACCTTACTCAGTGAGTAATATGTTTCTCTTTTTACAAAAAAGAAAAACAAAACAAAAGCAAGTAGTAAGGGACAGAACTGTTTCTATCAGCCTTGCTATGTGAAACTAAATACTTTATTTTTGCAAAAAGAAGAAGAGATTCAGGATAAATCTACACAGATAAATTAACTGAGGCTTTATTGCAAAAGAAACAAGTTCAACAAGGCAATTCACTATTGTACCAGTTATGTTGTGTTCATCTTTAGCTACTCGTCATAGTGACATTGACTTTTTTTTTTTCCAATGTCACATGATCACGGGCTTCCACATGAGTTCAGTATCCTTTAAAACAGACATCTTGGGGATGCTTGACATGAAGAAAATAAATCGAATGTTTCAACGACTCTTTCCTTTGGATTGCCTTGAGAGTGTCTGGCACTGTTTTAACATTTTTAGTGGTGACAACTTCTCAGTCTTTGGAGACTGGTTTTGAAAAAGTGAAGGAAAAAAGGAAAAAGCTGTCCAGAGCTAAGTCTAGAGAGTAAGGTAATAATTGCTTTACTTGAGTTTTAATTGAGATATGAATATAAAATAAAAACCATAGTTTTCCCATCCTTCCCAATTCCCTTCCTTCCACATATCTAGAACCTGGCTGAGGATGACTGAAATGTCAGGCACTGGCTGGTCTTTTCTCCCCACAGGACCTCTCCAAGTGTCTAGTTCCTACTTCCTCACGACAGGGATAGTATCAGCAGCAGTGGGTGACTTTCCTCAGAGGGAGCACTCCAGGAAGCAAGAGGTAGAAGTTGTCTGTCTCAGAGGCCTGAGCCCAGGCACTGAGGCATGATCTCTGCAGCCACATTCTTCTGGTAAAAGCAGTTTCATAGAGCCAGCCCACATTCAAGGCCAGAGACACAAACCTCAGAACTGAAGAAGAATGTCGAAGAATCCGGGGGTAATCTTTAATCCACCACAAAACCTAAGGCTATCCAAATAGATAGAACATCTATCTCCTGGATTTTTCTCTTTTGAAAACATCAGAAATGTTCATGGTGCTCTGTGAAATGTGACATATAGATTTGTCTCAGAATACTGCATGTAAATGCTCAAGATCTGGACACATTTATTTTAATAATTTTATTTTAATACAGAGATTAATTTATCTATCTACATAGCAGACTCATTCTAGAAAGTAATCTGTCAGCAAATTTTGGGTACTTTATTTGGAAAATAATGACCAGATAGATTAATATAGTTTACCTAGGATGTAAATCATGTATTCCTCTCTATTCGTGTTCATGTTCATTTCCTTTCTTGAAATATTCTACTTCTATTTGTGCTTTCTTTGCTTCCTGAAATTTCTGTTTGTCCATGCCTTCTGTTAAGCCTTTTCTCATCCCCACATCAGATATTTTCTTTATTTCTTCTAACTTCCTATAATTTTTTTTTTTACTTCTCTTATGATTCTTCACATACTTTACCTTGGACTAAGGCTACTTATTTACTCATTATCTTTTCACCCCTGATAATCTCCTGGGAGCTGGGACTGTTTCTCATTTATTTTTTCATCTGATGCTGTGCTTTAGTGTGGTGTCTTGCCCAGGGGAAGTGCTTGAGAAGTATGGTTCAAGATGAATTATTGAAAGACTAATGCATCAGGGTTTCTGTTGATTGTGCCACTTTTATAGAAAGATCAATTATTCTAAAAGATGTGGTAAATGGAGCACTTAACCCGGCTAGAACAGTGTCAAGTGCTTTACATACAACATCCATTCAGCGGTTATTAAACTAATTCCCCAGCGCTTGCCTAAGCACTATGCTAGGCCAACAACTAAATGCAGCTTCCTCACTCAAGGAATACTGCATCTGGTGGGGGAATTGGACATCACACAACAAAACTGTAGATAATCATTTAGTAGGATTATGATAAATGCCATTATCGAGAAGCACAGCGTGCTAGGGGAAGGTAGAGTAGGGAGATCTAACCAAGCCAGAGGACTGGTTGTTAAGGAAGTCTTCCGTGTGAAGATGACTTTTGAGTGAATTTTTAGGGATGACAATGGTGGCCTCATCTTAATTGTTGGAACCTGGGAACATGTTAAATTACATAGCAAATGGGACTTTGTAAATGTGATTAAATTAAGAACTGTGAGTTGGGAAGATTATTCTGGATTATCTGGGTGCACCCAGTGTAGTCACAAGGATACCTAATAAAATGGAGGCAAGTAGATTAGACTCTTAAGAGAGAGATTGGCATCAGCTATGCTCTGACTTTGAAGGTGGAAGAAGGGACCGGGAATTAAGAAGTGCAGTGGTTTCTAGAAGCTGGAAAAGACAAGGGAACAAACTCTCCCCTCGAGCTTTCAGAAGGACCCCATCCCTACCAACATCTTGATTGTATCCCAATAAGATCTATTTCAAAATTCTGACCTCTCAAAATTCCAATTTGTTATTTTAAGCCATTAAGTTTGTAGCAATGTGTTACAGTAGAAATAAGATACAAATATGTGATGGAAGAAATAGTTTTAGCTAGTAAAATTTTTATGTGCAAGATTTGTGCACAGGAGGGCGTGTTATTTATGCATATGGCTCTTAAACAATGATCTGCTCATATTGGGGCACCTGGGTGGCTCGGTGGGTTAAAGTCTCTGCCTTCAGCTCAGGTCATGATCCCAGGGTCCTGGGATCGAGCCCCGCATCAGGCTCTCTGCTCAGCGGGAAGCCTGCTTCCCTTCCTCTCTCTCTGCCTGCCTCTCTGCCTACTTGTGATCTCTGTCTGTCAAATAAATAAATAAAAATCTTTAAAAAAAAAAAAAAACAATGATCTGCTCATATTGATTGAGGGTGCTTTTACCAATGAGGACAAAACATGCACAGAACCTAAATTCATACCAGTAATCATTTTATTTCTCTTTATCCTTACCATGGTATTATTTTTTTCCCTTGTTTGTTTAAAGACTAGTAAAAAAAAAAAAAAGCATAAATAAACTGGAAAGTTCTTTGAGGAAAGGATTTCCCAAGACGTTTCTGTGTCTGGCATGATGAAACTTCCCCAGTGAAAATGATAACTGGAAAGCACAAAGCTCTTCAAAGTTCATGCAGAATGAGAGCCTGCTGGCCTTTTGGGCTGAAGGATAGCATCTGCCATCACCATGATTTTGTGCCTGAACAATTACTTGCCTGTCGTAGAAAGGTGATTTTCAGGCAAGAATTTCTAGTATAATCTACTCCGTTTAATATGGTATTTTAGAAATTTTTGGTACTGAACAGTTTCTCTCCCTCCCTCCTTTCTTATTTTATAGACATGTGGCCATCTGATCTCTCCCTAAAACCATTTACTCTGTAGTTAATAGCAGAGCATTTTGGCTTGGCTGGACATAAGTTTTCATTGTGCCTGTTTGTGTATGCTTCGCTTGTCAGAAAGTGAAATCTAAAACATTTAACAAACACCCTTCTGATGAATAAACATGGAGACAAAGATTATAATATGAAATTCAATATAAAAAGAGTGAAATTCTAACTTAGTATTAGGAATTGTTGTGCTTTCTTAAAGTTTATTAACTTTCTGTATTTTATAGTCAGCTCTTAAGAGTCTTTAATACCATAATAACACTCTGAATACAAGATGCTGAAGTTACTAATATCCTTTAATTATTGAATATTTTTATTAAAATTCCCTTAAATAAAATTGTTTGGTAATAAAGCATGACTATCAATACTGCTCTATTAATAAAGTAATTATTTCTATACAGGAAGAAAAATATTTGCTTGGAATCCTAACTTAGACCCTACAAAACTGAGGAAAACTGCTATTTTAGTTGAAGCTTATTATGATTTCAAGTTTATTACAATAGAATTGAAATTGCTCTAAAATCACATATTCCCCGCTCAGCATTAGGACTAGGACTGTGATAGACTAACTGTTCACATTTGAGCCCTTTAGTAATTTTTATTTTCTTCCTCTCTAAACATGCCTGAAGTATGCAATTAACTTCCATTATTTAACACAGAGCTTTACTTCCCTAGGTAGGGAGGGAGCAAGTCACTGTCAAAACAGGGTTGTGGGGTGTTGCATGTAGTTTGGAAAATCTCATTTGTGGTTCTGATGCAGGCCACCCCACCTCTGCACTCAACTCTCTCTCTTTTTAAAGATTTTATTTATTTTTTTGACAGAGAGATAGAGAGCACAAATAGGCAGAGCAAGAGGGAGAGAGAGAGGCAGACTCTCCCTGAGCAGGGAGGCTGACGAGGGGCTCGATCCCAGGACCCTGGGATTAGGACCAGAGCCAAAGGCAGATGCTTAACCGACTGAGCCACCCAGGCACCCCTCCACTCAACTCAATAAAAAAAGTGCCTTTGTAGAATATCTCTTACTTTATAGAGACTTGAAGGCAAATAGCTTCTCAATGAGTCAAAGGTCGATAACCAATTTCATAATCCCAAGAAACTGGAGTTACTCTTTCTAGAAAGAAATAGCCAGAAATATCACAGAGAGGTGTGATAAAAGAGAAACCATATTAGACATTGTACTCTCCCCATCAACTCTCACCTCTACCTGTTAGATGCACTCTGACCAAATTTCAAATGCATTTCTCTGCCTAGGGGCTTTGTCCCCAGTCTAGAGATGACTTTGCTGCCCACAGCTAGCTACTTAATGCATCCATAACCTCACACGACTACTGTTTTTGTTGTTGTTGTTGTTGTTTGTTTGTTTGTTTTTGTATTGGAACATTGAAGATATACTTTCTTAGCAACTTTCAAGTATGTAATATAATATTATTAACTATAGTCACTACGCTGTATATTAGATCCACAGAACATATTCATTCTATAACTGGAAGTTTATCCCTTTTGACTGCTATCCCGCCGTTTCTCCCACCCAGCCCCTGGCCACCACCATTCTACTCTCTGTTTCTAGAAGTTCAGCTATTTTTAGATTCCACATATAGATTAGATTATATGTATTTCTTTCTCTAACATGTTTCATTTAGCATAGTGCCATCAAATTCCATTCATGTTGTTATAAATGATGATATTTTTATGGATGAATTATATTCATATTATTTAATTATGTAATATATATACAAATATCATGTTGTTCTATTAATATCACTATTAATAATAAAATATTAATATTTACTATGTATAAAATGTGATTATATGTACACATAAAATACACATATACACAGTATATATGTGTGCATACATGTATGTGTATATGTAAGTGTGTATATATATATTTATACACAGTTGACCCGTGAATAACATCAGTTTGAACTGAGCAGGTTTAGTTATACATCGTTGGGCTTTGTTTTTTGTTTTGTTTTGTTTTGTTTTTGATAAATACAGTAAATGTATTTTCTCTTCTTTATGATTTTCTTAATAACATTTTCTTTGGGGCACCTGGGTGGCTCAGTGGGTTAAAGCCTCTGCCTTCTGCTCAGGTCATGATCCCATGGTCTTGGGATCAGCCCCACATGGGGCTCTCTGCTCAGCGGGGAGCCTACTTCCTCCTCTCTCTCTGCCTGCCTCTCGGCCTACTTGTGATCTCTGTCTGTCAAATAAATAAATAAATAAATAAAAATAAATGAAAAAAAAATTTTCTTTATGCATACTTTATTGTAAGAATATGGTATACAGGGCGCCTGGGTGGCTCAGTGGATTAAAGCCTCTGCCTTTGGCTCAAGTTGTGATCCCAGGACCCTGGGATTGAGCCCCACATTGGGCTCTCTGCTCCGTGGGGATCCTGCTTCCCATTCTCTCTCTCTGTCTCTGCCTACTTGTGTTCTCTCTCTCTGTCAAATAAATAAATAAATAATATTTAAAAAAAGAATATGGTATATAATACATATAACATAAAAGTTATGTGTGAACTGACTGTTTATATTATTGATTAGTTGACCATAGAGTTGAGGGTCTATTTCTTGGCTCTCTATTCTGTTCCATTGATCTGTGTGTCTGTTTTTGTGCCAGTACCACACTGTCTTGATGATCACAGCTTCGTAATAGAGCTTGAAGTCTGGAACTGTGTTGCCATGAGTTATGGTTTTCTCTTTCAACATTCCTCTAGCTATTCAGGGTCTTTTTTGGTTCCATATAAATTTTAGAATTATTTGTTCTGTTTCTTTGACAAATTTGATAGTATTTTGATAGGTATTGCATTAAATGTGTAGATTGCTCTTAGTAGCATAGACATTTTACCAATATTTGTTCTTGCAACCCATGAGCATGAAATGTTTTTCCATTTCTTTGTGTCTTCCTCAATTTCTTTCATGAGTATTTTAAAGTTTTCTGAGTACAGATTCTTTGCCTCTTTGGTTAGGTTTATTCCTAGGATTCCTAAGTATCGTATGGTTTTGAGTGCAATTGTAAATGGGGTCAACACCTTAATTTCTCTTTCTTCTGTCTGGTTGTTGGTGTATAGAAATGCAACTGATTTCTGTGCATTGATTTTATATCCTGGCACTTTACTGAATTCCTGTATGAGTTCTAGAAGTTTTGGAGTGGAGTCTTTTGCGTTTTCTAAATAAAGTAACATATCTGCAAAGAGTGAGAGTTTGACTTCTTCTTTGCTGATCCGGATGCCTTTTATTTCTTTTTGTTGTCTGGTTGCCAAGGCTAGGACTTCTAGTACTACCTTGAATAGCAGTGGTGATAGTGGACATCCCTGCTATGTTCCTGACCTTAGGGGAAAAGCTCTCAGTTTTTCCCCACTGAGAATGATATTTGCTGTGGGTTTTCATAGATGGCTTTGATGGTATTGAGGTATGTACCCTCTATCCCTACACTGTGAAGAGTTTTGATCAAGAAAGGACTTGGGCAAATGCTTTTGCAGCATATATTGAGAGTATCATATGGTTCTTGTTCTTTCTTTTATTACTGTTTTGTAGCACATTGATTGATTTGCAGATGTTGAACCAACATTGCAGCCCAGGAATAAATCCCACTTGGTCTTGGTGACTAATCCTTTTAATGTCCTGTTGGATCCTACTGGCTAGTATTTTGGTGAGAATTTTTGCATCTGTGTTCATCAGGGATGTTGGTCTGTAATTCTCCTTTTTGATGGGATCTTTATCAGGTTTTGGGATTAAAGTAATGCTGGCCTTATAAAATGAGTTTGGAAGTGTTCCTTCCCTTTCTATTTTTTGGAATGGTTTCAGGAGAATAGGTATTAATTCTTCTTTAAATGTTTGGTAGAATTCCCCTGGGAAACCATCTGGCCCTGGGCTCTTCTTTGTTGGGAGATTTTTGATGACTGCTTCAATCTCCTTGCTGGTTATGGGTCTGTTCAGCTTTTCTATTTCTTCCTGGTTCAGTTTTGGCAGTTTATATGTCTCTAAGAATGCATCCATTTCTTCCACATTGTCAAATTTGCTGGTGTAGAGTTGCTCGTAATATGTTCTTATAATTGTTTTTATTTCTTTGGTGTTGGTTGTGATCTCTCCTCTTTCCTTCATGATTTTATTAATTTGGGTCCTTTCTTTTTCTTTTTGATAAGTCTGGCCAGGGATTTATCAATCTTATTAATTCTTTCAAAGAACCAGCTCCTAGTTTCGTTGATCTGTTCTACTGTTCTTTTTGTTTCTATTTCATTGGTTTCTGCTCTGATCTTTATGATTTCTCTTCTCCTGCTGGGTTTAGGCTTTCTTTGCTGTACTTTCTCCAGCAGGAGCTGGGTTAGGTTGTGTACTTGAGACCTTTCTTATTTCTTGAGAAAGGCTTGTATTGCTATATACTTTCTTCTCAGGACTGCCTTTGCTGCGTCCCAAAGATTTTAAACAGTTGTGTTTTTATTTTCATTTGTTTCCATGAATTTTTTTCAATTCTTCTTTAATTTCCTGGTTGACCCATTCATTCTTTAATAAGGTGCTCTTTAGCCTCCATGTATTTGTTCTTTCCAACTTTCCTCTTGTGATTGAGTTCTAGCTTCAGAGTACTATGGTCTGAAAATATGCAGGGAATGATTCTAATCTTTTGGTACCAGTTGAGACCTGATTTGTGACCCAGGATGTGATCTATTCTGGAGAATGTTCTATGTGCACTAGAGAAGAATGTGTATTCTGTTGCTTTGGGATGGAATGTTCTGAATATATCTGTGATGTCCATCTGGTCCAGTGTGTCATTTAAAGCCTTTATTTCCTTGTTAATCATTTGCTTAGATGATCTGTCCATTTCAGTGAGGGGGGTGTTAAAGTCCCCTACTATTATTGTATTATTGTTGATGTATTTCTTTGACTTTGTTATTAATTGGTTTATATAGTTGGCTGCTCCCATGTTAGGGGCATAGATATTTAAAGTTGTTAGATCTTGTTGGACAGACCCTTTAAGTATAATATAGTGTCCTTCCTCATCTCTTGTTATAGTCTTTGGCTTAAAATCTAATTTATCTGATATAAGGATTGCCACCCAGCTTGTTTTTGATGTCCATTAGCATGGTAAATTGTTTTCCACCCCCATACTTTAAATCTGGAGGTGTCTTTGGGTCTAAAATAAGCAACTCATAGACAGAATATCAATGGGTCTTTCTTTCCTTCGTCTTTCTTCTTTTTTTTTTTTTTAATCCATTCTGATACTCTGTGTCTTTTGATTGGGGCATTTAGCCCATTTACATTCAGGGTAACTATTGAAAGATATGAATTTAGTGACACTGTATTTCCTGTAAAGTGACTGTTACTGTATGTTGTCTCTGTTCCTTTCTGGTCTATTTCTTTTAGGCTCTCTCTTTGCTTCGAGGACCCCTTTCAATATTTCCTGTGGGGCTGGTTTGGTGTTTGCAAATTCTTTTAATTTTTGTTTGTCCTGAAAGCTTTTTTCTTTCCTTCTATTTTCAATGATAGCCTAGCTGCATATAGTATTCTTGGCTACATATTTTTCTCATTTAGTGCTCTGAGTAGGTCATTGCAGTCCTTTCTGACCTGCCAAGTCTCAGTGGATAAGTCTGCTGTCTGTTTAATATTTCTACCATTGTATGTTACAGAACTCTTGTCCAGAGCTCCTTTCAGGATTTTCTCTATCACTAAGACTTGTAAGTTTCACTATTAGATGACAGGGTGTGGACCTATTTTTGTTGATTTTGAGAGGGTTCTCTGTGCCTCCTGGATTTTGATGCTTGTTCTCTTTGCCACATTAGCGTAGTTATTATAATTTGCTCCAATATACCTTTTGCCCCTCTGTCTCTTTCTTCTTCTGGGATCCCAACTATTCAAATATTGTTTCATCTTATGGTATCACTTATCTCTTGAATTGTCCCCTCATGGTCCAGTAGTTGTTTGTCTCTCTTTTGCTCAGCTTCTTTATTCTCCATCATTTGGTCTTCTGTATCACTAATTCTCTCTTCTGCCTCATTTATCCTAGGAGTAAGAGCCTCCATTTTTTATTGCACCTTCTTAATAGCTTTTTTTATTTCAACTTGGTTAGATTTTAGTTCTTTTATTTTTCCAGAAAGGGATTCTCTAATATCTTCCATGCCTTTTTTGAGCCCAGCTAGCACCTTGATAATGGTCATTCTGAACTCTAGTTCTGACATATTACCAACGTCCATATTGATTAGGTCCCTAGCCATTGGTATTCCCTCTTGTTCTTTTTTTTTTTTTTTTGTGGTGAGTTTTTCCTCCTTGTCATTTTATCCAGATAAGAATATATGAATGAGGGACACCTGGGTGGCTCAGTCAGTTAAGCTGCTGCCTTCGCTCAGGTCATGATCCCAGGGTCCTGGGATTGAGTCCCACATCAGGCTCCTTACTTGGTGGGGAAGCTGCTTCTCTCTCCGCCTCTGCTTGCCACTCTGCCTGTTTGTGTGCTTTCTCTCTCTCTCTCTGACAAACAAATAAATAAATAAAATCTTTTAGAAAAAAGAATATATGAACGAGAGTGTAAAATACTAAAAGTGTGGCAAAGACCCCAGAATAATATACGTTAACCGAATCAGAAGAGACCCAAAACCACTGGGTGATGAGAGGGGGGAAAATAAAAAAATAAAAAATAAATAAGTAAAAAACACACACGCACACACACACACATGCACATACATATACATACATATATGTATGTATATATATTAGACTGGTGAATAGAACGGAGCCACCCACTTGATTTTGGTATTCTGGTCTCTTAGAAAAAACTACCCCCCCAAATTTTAAAGAAATAAAAGTTTATATATATACAAAAATAAGGGTAAACATGATGAAGGGATGGAATATGACTGTAAAGATGAAAATTTAAAAAGATTCTAAGCAAGGAATTGATAAGATAAGTTGGTTGGAAAAAGAAAAAAAAAGAGGAGAGAATGATCAGGCTGGAGCTAGATTTAGGGTATATTTTGATCTATTAGAAGAAATTATATCTGAGGGACACCTGGGTGGTTCAGTTAGTTAAAGCCTCTGCCTTCAGCTCAGGTCATGATCTCAGGGTCCTGGTATTGAGCCCTGCATCGGGTTCTCTGCTCAGTGAGGAGCCTGCTTCCCCCCCCCCCACCCCGCCTGACTCTCTGCCTGCTTGTGATCTCTGTCTGCCAAATAAACAAATAAAATCTTTTAAAAAAGAGAAATTATATCTGAAAATTTTAAAGAAAAAAACTTATATGTATACAAAAATAAGGTTAAATACAATGAAGGGATAAAATACGACTATAACAATGAAAATTTAAAAAGTTTTTTTAAAGTTATTGATAAGATAAAATAGTTTAAAAATGTTAAAAGAGGAAAGAGGAAAAGTTAAAAAAATAGAATAAGAAAAAAACAAATTAAAAAAATTAACTTTGCAAAACTAAAGGATCATGGGAAAAAAGCCATGAATTCTATGTGCTGCTTTCCCTTAACTCTGGAGTTCGGCAGTTCTCATTGATCAGTGAACTTGGTCTTGGCTAGAAGTTCTTGCTGATCTTCTGGGAGAGGGGCCTATTGCAGTGATTCTCAGATGTCTTTGCCTGAGGCAGAATTGCACCCCCTTTGCCAGGGGCCAGGCTAAGTAACCTGCTCGGGTTCACTCTTGGGAGATTTTGTTCCCTGAACACTTTCTGTAGAGCTCTGGAGGATGGGAATGAAGATGGCAGCCTCCCAGTCTCTGGCCTGGAAGATCCAAGAGCTCGGGCCCCCCCTCCTCAGTGTGCCCTCAGAGAAAAGCAGTCAATCCCTCCTGTTTCCCTGGTCTTCAGCCACACTCTGAGCTCACCCAGTCTGTGAACAAGCATTTCTATCTCTGGCACATGGTTCTGTTTGGAGTCTCCAAACCCAGCAGATTCTTGCTGTGTGTTCCTGTGCCACTTCTTCTGGAGGAGGAAGGGAGGGGGAGATCTCTCCGGATCTGCCACTTTTGGGGTCCCTGCTCTAAGAGCAGTAGCTGACTGTGCCTTGGATCACAGTTTAAGGTAACCAACAGCTGAGAGCCCCCACCTCAGCTCCATCTCTGCCGCCAGCTTTCCTGCTTTGATATCTGGCAACTCTGCCACACTCAGGCACCCCTAGTCTTTATGTGACCCCCACAGGTCCTGAGACCACACTGTCCCTGTGAGGGCTCCACTCCTTCTTAGCCTCTGGAGCAATGTTCCTCAGCAGAGCAGACTTCCAGAAGTTCTGATTCTGTCTTCTGCTGCTCTACTGCTTGCCGGGAGCCGGCCCCACCCCCACGGTCTATCTTCCTGAATGTTGCTTCTGATTTCTTCTCTGCACATCCTACCTTCCAGAAAGTGGTCGGTTTTCTGTTCCTAGAATTGCTGCTCTTCTCCTCTTTGATCTCCTGTTGAGTTGTAGGTATTCAGAATGGTTTAATAACTATCTAGCTGAACTCCTGGGACCTACAGCTATTTCAGTTTCCTACTCCTCCGCCACCTTGTTTCCTCTCCCATTTATTTATTGTTGACACTTAGGTTGTTTCCATGTCTTGGCAATTATGAATAATGTTGCAATAAATTCTGGAGTTTAGGTAACTCTTCAAGATAGTGATTTTATTTCCTTTTACTGTATACTGAGAAGTAGAACTGCTGGATCATATGGCTATTCTGACATTTTTCAGGAACGTCCATACTGTTTTGCATAATGGTGGTAACTGTTAATGTTCCAGTCAACACTACATGAGGGTTCCCTTTTCTCCACATACTTGCCAACACATGGCATCAGTTATCTTTTTGATAATAGCCATTCTGACTGGTGTGATTCGACATCTTTTTATGGTTTGGATTTGCATTTTTCTGATGCTTAGTGATATTGAACAGCTTTTCACATACCTGTTGGTCATTTCTACATCTTAGGAAAAATGTCTGTTTAGGTCCTTTGCCTTTTTTGAAATCAGATTACTAGTGTTTTTTGCTATTGATTTGTATTAATTCCTTATATATTTTTTATAATAACCCTTTTTCCGGTGTATGATAACAAATATTTTCTCCCGTTCCATAGGTTGCCTTTTTATTTGGTTGATTTTTTGTTGTTGTTGCACAGAAGCTTTTTTCATTTGATGTATTTCCACTTGTTTGTTTTTGCTTTTGTTTCTTGTGCTTTTGGAGTCATATCCAAAAATTATTGTCAAGACCATCGTGAAGGAAATCTTTTCCTATGTTTTCTTATAGGAGTTTTACAATTTTAGGTTTACATTTAAGTTTTTAATCCATTTTGAGTTAGTTCTTGTGGGTGGTGTAAGACAGGGGTTCAGTTTCATTTATAAGCATGTGAGTATCCCATTTTTCCCAGTATCATTTATTTTAAAGACTATTCTTTCCTCATTGAATATTCTTGGCTCCCTAATCAAACATTAGTTTACTGTGAATAAATGAATACATGAATTTATTTCTGGGTTATCACTTCTGTTCCACAGATCTGTATGTATGTTTTTATGCCAACACCATAATGTGTATTACTATAGCTTTATACTATAGTTTGAAATGAGGAAATATGATGCCTCCAGCCTTATTTTACTTTTTAAGGTTACTTTGGCTATTTGGGGTCTTTTGTAGTTTCATACATATTTTAGGATTTTTTTTTCTCTTGCTGGTAAAAAAAAAATGGAGTTTTTGATAAGGATTGCTTTGAATCTGTAGGTGACTTTGTAGTAATATGGATACTTCAACAATATTAATTCTCCATGAACATTGGATATCTTTTCATTTATTTCTGTCTTATTCAGTTTCTTTATTCAGTGTTTTATTGTTTTCAGTTTCACTTCCTTACTTAAATGTAGCTATCCCATATTTCAGATTGGGAAACAAAAGCTCAAGTACAATTACTAAGAAGTTCAGGAAAAGACAATGAAATATGAAGCCCAGATGGAGAAATTCATTATTTGCCTCTCCTTATAGTTTCCTCTCAAAAGTAACTGTTTACATTGCTGGTGAAAATACCCAGTGTGTTCCTGGACATTTTAACGAAATACACCTCATTGCTGGGCTTTCAAATATCATTAAAAAATTCTCGTATAAGTAAGATGATGTACTCATGGTCATGGAAATCCTTTTGGGAAGTACTGATTAAGGAGGAAGCTAATTTTCTATCAGTTATTTTCCTGTGCTCTTCTTCCATCAAATAGGGACATAAAGTATGAACCTGAGAAAATATTTTCTTAAAAAGTTATAGTATGGGAAAGTTAGAGTTGGTTCTACATTTATCAAAGTAATAACCTTGGAAATCAAGGGCTTCTTGCTGTTAATAGCTCTGTTAATAATTCAAGGTTTTCTGTCTGTGGCATTTTAAAGAAGGCCCTTCAGATGGATGGTCATGTTTACAAAATGATTCATTCTGGTCTTACTGTTCTGAAAATATGATTGCCATTTGACTCTAAATAAGATTATATTTATTGTTAGGTTTTTAACCTTCTTTAAAATTATCTTCTGACATTTCAAAATGTGTCTTTTAGCTTCCTGTTGATTTCCATTTTTTATTATTTTTTTCTTTATCCTACTGAGAAAGAGAAATGCCCAAGAAAAATGTGTTGGTTAGAGTTGGTATTGGATTTGACCTTGATAGATAGCCTAGAAGTTGATTATCCTAGACACATGTTAGATTCAACACTGCCAGTGGTACTGGTAGCACATTCAATCTGGATTGATATCTGCACCAAGTTCTATAGGGTTGCTCAGGGTGGTGATATTTGAGTTGAAGCTCCAATGACAGGACTATTGTGCCAATGAGATGAATAGTCTAGTCAAATATGCAAACTCAGGTGTAAGGTGCTTGCATTTTTATAATTCCTGGGAACTTTAAACATACTTAAATGGAGTGGAAACCCTATTTCTTGAAGATAATGTTTTAATTCTTAATTTCCCATCATGAATATTTAAAAGAAGTTCAAAGAGCATTGTAAATGAATACCAGCCTATCAGCTCATGAAATGTTGCTGATGTCAAATGAAAAAATTACAACAAACATTAATGATACAATTAACACTGCTATACTGTGAAATTTTCTTAGGAAGCCAGGGGATGCATCACTATGTCAGAGCAGATACAGCAATGAATGGTTAAGGACAGGTATGCATTTTAAGTTCGGTAGAAGTCTTTGCTTCATTTAACTTGGATTAGATTAAGTGATTTAAAGTACTTGGTTGAATTTTTTTTTAATATAGAAAAAATAAACCATGTTAACAAATCATCTAAAAAAATTCTCATTTAAAACAGGAATAAAAGCAATAAAACATGTAAACTGTTTGGAAAATAGGAATAGTGAAAAGTAGACATTCATGAGTAAATTGGTTTCAATTTGATTTGCTTCTGTTGTGAGTTACAAATTAAGAAAACGTGTTTATAATTGTTTGAATTATGTTTAACTGTATTAGTCTTTTCCTTGGAATGCAGAGAACATGTATAGCCTTTTAATCAGTGTGTCTCTAGGGCAGCAGAATTCTATTGGAAAAGGGAGGGTGGAATTCATTAGAGCCCTTGCAAAAAGTGCTTAAGCAGGAAAAAGAAGGATGATAGCTATGGGGGAAGATAAGTGGCCATCACACTAGTATCAGCTACTAAGATCTGTGAAGTATTGATGGCTAGTGAACAGAACCAGAAGAAAAGGATCATTTTCTCTATGATGACCCCCACCACCACCACCGCCCACCCACCTAAGTGATGGTAATGCTTGCAGTAGGTCCATCTAGCTGATCTTCTGAAGACCTTCCCCTGGTGCCTACTTTGAAGAATTTTAGGAGACAGGACTGTTCTAAATAGAGCTTTAAATACAGCTTCTGGCTAACTTAGATTCTTTGAGACTTAGTTTTCCTTATCCTTAAAATAATTACCATTTTCCTACCCACTTCCAGGAAAGCTGTAAAAGCCAAATAATATATATTAAAAGGCTTTGAAAACTGCCAAATAGTATCTATTAAGATGGTGATATCATAATACATACCATACTTATTATCTGCCAGGGATAGTTTTAGGTGCTTTATATACATTATTTTGTTTAATCCTTAAAACAACTCTATGAAGTAGGTAATGTTATCATCATCTCTATTTTGTAGGTAATAGTTTAAAAACAGAGAGACTAAATTTTTCCAAGGTCACAGTAAATGGTAGAGTCCAAAGTTAATTCTGGACAATCTAGCTTGAGAAGCCATGAATCTCTACATTCCACTGCCCCTTTTTCCTGATAACCTCCCAGTGAGGATAACAGTGACAACACGTATGAGAATAATGAAGCTGACTACTGAGGATAAGTATCTAATTTAGGAAATTGTTTTTTGCACCAAATACACCTGAACATCTGATAGCCTGACACTAGATACTAACTCTCTTATAAATTCTTAATCTGTACAGTGAATAGAGCTAACCTGGGAAGATTTCCTCAAACTTGCCCTCTGGTTTTCTAACTCTGATTTATGGACATAATATACGTTAAGGAATACAACATTTAAAAGGACATTGCAGGTCAAGAAGTTTTGAACTTTCAGTAAATGGATGTATTGCTAACTGGGCTCCCTATTTCACTGTGTGTCGTCTTTGGGTCTTTGGGAAAATGGATGGGCTAAGCTTTTTTCAGTGCTCCAAATTTCACTGTCACATGCCCATTCCTAAAAATGCTAATATTCTTGGAAGAGTTATAGTTTAAAAAGTTTTATACTTTTAATAAGTTATTACAGGTGGCATATATCTGTCAGAAGTTTTTCAAGTCACAGCTAAGAAAGGAACAGTCCTCTATTACAAAATATATAAGAGCCTTAAATGGAGGACAAAGTGTAGAAGAAGTCTGGTATTAAATCTTTGTCTGGGGCGCCTGGGTGGCTCAGTCAGTTAACCTTCTTTGGCTCAGGCCATGATCCCAGGGTCCTGGAATGAAGACCTGCTTCTCCCTCTGCCCCCCTCCCCTCCCCCACTCTTCTCCCCTCTCCTTCTCTCTTCTCTCCTCCACAACACCCCTCCCCACCCCACTCGCTCTCTCTCTCTCTCAAGTAAATAAATAAAATCTTTTTTTAAAAAAAGATTTTATTTATTTACTTGAGAGAGAGATAACATGAGCAGGGTGAGGGGCAGAGGGAGAAGCAGGCTCTCCACTGAGCAGGGAGCCCGATGCAGGGCTCAATCTCAGAGACCCTGGTATCATGACCTGAGCAGAAGGCAGATGCTTAACCAACTGAGCTACCCAGGTGCCCCAATAAATAAAGTCCTTAAAAATAAATAAATAAATCTTTTTCCAAAGATGGTGAACCTTGGGTAGGCAAGAGACAACCAGCGGGCATTGGGAATGGGATCAGGGAGACAGTATTAATTAAAAGCTTGGAGGATTATGAAGAGGGATGTGTGTGGAACAGGTACCAACAAATCAAACTTCACAATTTGGGACTTTCACAAAAATTAAAGTTTTTTCATATTCACAGATAAAGACAGACTGTATGGATGCTTATGCTATCAAAATGGAGAACACATGAGAGAGATCACCAAAAGAACTGAGAGTCATTTGGCTTTTCGGTGTGCAGTTGGAGAAAGAATGTTATGTTTCAGGATCCATTTCTTTCTTTATTAAACTCTCTTGTTTGTAAAAACAGAGATCTGCTCAAGTTTCTTTTAGAAGAAAAAAGAGTGTTATTTTAAGAATGTACCAGATCTAAAACTTGGACTGGAAGGGGTTAGATGCTAAAGCCATTCTGGGATTGCTAACTCTCCAGCAGCCCCTGACCTTCTCTCTCCTGCATGCCTTCTCACAGTTTCCTATGGCCGGGGTGACTGGTGGCTCTGCTCTCTACATGCCTTTCTAGCTTTAGCTTCTCTGCTAACTACCTCATTCTTACAGCACTTCCTGATATACATTGTTAAGATAGGGAACCTGATGGACCATGTTTCCATACCAATTTTCTTTGTAAGTTCCTAGTCAATTTATGGGTCAACTATCTTTGGGGTGGGTAGGTGGGAAAAGTGAAGCCCTGAGTGAAAAATATGTATACCTAAGTGCTTCCTCCCATAGGGAATGAGAACAATTCATGACCTTCCCTAGAAAAAAGGGGCCAATCTGGCTAAATAATATTTCTTAATGTCAATCAAACTTTGTGTATAAATTATGGATGAAATACATGCATATATAACTGGATCTATAAGTATAACCTCCAAACTTTAAATATAAGTATTTAAATATACAATTTAGAGGCTAAAAATACAAGAGGAAAAATAATTAAAGCCTCTGTTCTCATCTTTCAAGTGAATAACTGATCTTTGTAGATAAAACAAAAAACAAAACAAAAAACAAACAAACAAACAAACAAAAAACCCCAGATTACTTCCCCCAGGGTCTTAGAATTAGCTGGTGTTACAGACTCACTTCTGTCCCACCAAAATTCCTGTGTTGAAACCCTAACCCCTAAAGTGACTATATTTAGAGACAGAGAATTTAAGGAGGTCATTAAGGTTAAATGAGGCCATAAGGCTGTCACCCTATCCCCCATGAATGGTGTTCTTCATTAGGAGAGGAAGAGTCTCCATGAGTACACCTGCAAAGGAAAAAAACCATACGAAGTTTAGGAGATGGCCATCTGCAAGCCAAGGAGAGAGTCCTGGTGAGAAACCAACCCTTTCTGCACTTTGATCTTGGACTTCTAGCCTCTGGAAGAGTGAGAAAATAAATTGCTGTTGTTGAAGTCACCCAATCAGTGAGATTATGTTGTGGTACCCCAAGCAGACTATTATAGCTAGGTTGACTTTTTGTGGGTCTGATGTTTATTACATCTTGTCTGATGGAACTGCAGACTTAGTAGGTAAGCGGGATCCAGTAACATATACACAGCTAAGTGATCTTATGGGGCCACTTTGTCTTCTCATTTCATATTCAGTTTATTTCAAAGGGCTGCATTATTATACAGAAACATGATTACCAACTATACCTGTCATTAGGTGTACTATAGGTAACAGCAATATAGTCTTTGTTCATCTACCAGTCTCTATTTCTCATTGGGCCAATAGAAAAAAAAAAAATCCATACTAAGGCAGAAACTAAATTTGGTTTCCCTTTATGTGTAGAAAAACAAGGGATGTTATTTCTTTGTGTCTGAAAATATTTTCATGTTGTGAATACTAAAAGATTCTCAGAAGAAGGTACTTCAATCAAACATTTAAGTTCTCTTACTAAGTGTTCCTTTACTCTTCCTCCCAGGGTCCCTCAGTCTGGGATAAAAGAAGGTCACATTTAATAGTCCGGTGCAGTCCCTTCCAGGTAGTTTCTGGAAGCCCAGTTTCACTTACCTCAAAATTCCCTTCTTCAATTATTGCTCATCTTTAAAATGTGCTATTAAATGTTAATATTTTTAAATTAAAAAAAAAGAGCCTTTTTTTTTTTTTTTTTTTTTTTTTTTTTTAGAGATCATGCTGAAATACTTACAGATGAAATGATAAAGTAGTTGAGATTTGCTTCAAAACCCAGGGTGGGTTGAAGGATGGGAGCTATAGATATGACAAGTTTGGTCATGGGTAGAGAATTCTTAAAGCTTCATGATTGTACAGGAAAATTTCTTATATAATTTTCTCAGATCTTGTATAAATTTGAAAATTTTCATAAGTTAAATAATTTTCTTCTTTCCAGAGCAAGAGATCTCAGGAGTGGATTTTGTGTGTTCTGAAAGGTCATCACTAACTCATTAAGGCTATCATCATATATTGCATTTTCAAGTTTTGAGCTAATCATTTCTTATCCCCATATTACTTGCTTCTGTCATACTAAGCCAAGGTTCTTCAGCTTTTCCCTGACAATCACTTGACTGAGGTTATGATCTATTAGCAGTGACAGATCTTTCATAACATCTTCTCATCTACCTTTAGATTTTTCCTCCCCTTCATAGCTCTTTTTCTCTGTGTTATGCTATTTAGGAGGTGACTGTCACTTCTCTTTTCAGGGTCTAGGAGAGAAGTATCAGTTGACTTCTTAACTGCACTCAGAATCATTTCTCTCTCTAATTCCCCAAACCGTGCCTTACTATCCTCCCTCTTCCCCCCAGTAAGTATTGGACAAAGCTTGTGGTCCTTGATTCTCTAGAACTACAGTGTACATCTACTCCCTCCAGGATTCTCTCTGGGAGATCAAGGGTTATTGACCTCTGTTTCCCCAATTTCTGGAAGGGAAATCCTTATCTTCCACTCAGTGAATGAACCCCCATTCAAACAAAGTTCCTACTGGGCCATGTCATGCAGCTACCACAATTCATTTAGAGTTACCTGAGTTCTTCACATCTGTACACACATAGACACACAGACACGCAAAAACACACATGGACACGCACTTAGGGAGAGAGAAAGAAAGTGCATGCAATAGAATGTTTCTAAAACCTTACTGTGATTCTTGGTCAATCCAGTTATATGTGACTCATATATGACTCAGTGGTATAATTGGACAGATAGAAATTCTGTGTAGCTATAGCTTTACCTCCATAAAAATAGACCCTTACCAAAGTTAGTTCTGGATTACTTTAGGAATGGTTCTGGTGTCAGGCTGGTAAACACAGCCCAAATGGCTTGGGGCACTGGAATTTAAGAATGACTTTCTTCTTTTCTCTAAGAACATGATGTTCTTTGGTGACACAGGAAGCTCTGGGGATGGGAACAGGCAGCTTCCCCTAAGAGACCATATGTTCAACATCGACATGGAGGCTGGTATGACGAGAGTAGGTGGAGCACACTGTCATCCCAAGCTGGCACTCATAATCCCAAGAACAGGCTGTGGCCTTGATGGCAGATAGAATTATGCTGCCAACCTTCCTTCTCTGGAGCTTATCCCTGTGTCTTTTGAAAGTGTCTACCTTGGTTAAGACTTATTCAAGAGATTAGACAATTTTCTACTAGCAAATAAGTTCTAGAAATGGAAATCAAAGTTTCACTATGCACATTAAAATGATCAAATTTACTAAATATCCTTCTAAGGAGAACAGTCTGATTCTGACTCATTCCTAGTTATTTTTTCTTTGACTATTCATTCCTGAGAAAGGGGACCATTTAAGACCATTAATGACTAATGAGACTCTACTCATACTCTGATACACAGATTATTTGGCTATTAAGTAGCTTCTTCGGGGATGGTGTTACAGAGTGGGAGACGGATGGTAAAGAAAGTTTCCAATGAAAGAGCAATTTTTCTTTCAAAGATAAATGCAGTTTGAAAAATACTTCAGGAAAAATATGGCCTGGCTTTATATGATAAACTCCTTGATAGATGGTTTCCTTCCTGAAAGGCCTCTGGTAAAGCTAGTCCACCTTCCCATGGTAAACTTAGTTGGTATTTAAGAACATTTATAGGCAGATAGTTCTTCCTCATAACTAACCTCCATTTTTTCCTTGTTTCCTCTTTTCTGGCCTGGAGGAAATGGAACCCTCTAGTCACTCTGCTTCACTCAAATCAGTGAAGACAGTCCTTCTGCATCCAAGTTAAATAAGTACAGTTCCTTAAATATTGACCTAAAGGACTTGTCTCCTAATACTTACATTGTTTTTACTTTTTGTTTCTTGGACCCTTAATCAGTTTTCACAGGTACTCTTGTAAGTTATACGACATAGTGCTCTGGGTCCTGAATATTAACTATGTGAGTGAACAATTTCTCCTCCCCATTTTACTATTTTTAAGTAACAAATTGAAAATCATAGTTAGCATGTAGTACATCTTAATACCTGATTTTCTGCTACAGTTCTGATAAACTAGTAACATGAGTCCATAAACTTTCTGATATACTTATATATTTATTCTTTTAGGTTCTGAGTTGCCTTTGATTTTGGTTTGTTAATTCAAACTAAAATTTGATCATTTTCTTTTTAAGAATAAATCCATTTTTTCCTGCTTTTTGCTGAACATTGATGACTTCATGCCCATAAACATTGTAGTAAAGCTGGGAATTAGAATTTAAGAATTATATCACCCTGTCCCTTTAAAATCAATCCTGTCAGTGAAGCTTGTTTATCACACCAGTATGACAGCCTAGATGGACACCTAAAATTCCCTCACTTTATGCAAAAATGAATCATCAGGTTTTTAATTGTGATCTTATTTTGTTTTGGGAAAAGATATTTGCTAGGAGACTATTCAAGTGATGGTATAATCAGAGAAACACAACCCAATCCAAACATAAATTCATACAGTTATAGATTCTGTATTTGTTTTTTTATGATGCACCCACAAATTCTTGTCAAGCTTCACCCCAAATTCTTATCCATAGACTCCCTCAAATTTGTTTTAAAAAATTCTTCAACATTAGCCTTTGTTATTTGTGTTCACTTCTGTCTTTTGGAACTTAAACATTCTTGTTTTGTCCATAATAGTCTTTCTTAAAAGTGGATCCTAGAAACTAAAGATTCTTATTGGCTTTACATCAAATTTTAATGAGTATTTCTCATTTTCCTTTTGATCTCTTGTCTGCAACTTGATTTGAATGAGAATCAGAGTAGGTAGAAAATAAGCACAAATGAGCTTTCTTTCTTTTCTTTCTTTTTTTTTTTTTTAGACAAGCTGTTAGCTCAGACAGAATGTTGTTCATGACATTCACTAAGAGCTGTGAAGTTGCCTCAGTCTTCCATTCCAGAGAAGACAAATATGAACCAGAGGCATGATTATGTATGTACCAGAATTCTCTCTTACTGAGCTTTTGGAAACATCAGTGAATTGAGAAATGCAGAATAGTACTCCATGCTATCATGACATTTATCTTTCTGATACTATAGTCTAGTGTCCCAAGTACATTTTCCCAGACCCATTCAGAGAACTGGGACCAACAGTGTGGGAAGTCAGCTCCAGAGAAGCAGAGTGCAGAAGTCCACCATCTGCAGTAACACAGATCACACATTAATATGGCGCTCCACTCCTCACAAGTCCATTCATATATATTCTATCTTCTGATCCTCATAACATTGCTACAAAACAGGTAGGGGGATCCCCAGGTAAAGAGATAGGAAAGGCTAAGGGATTTCTCCAAGTTCACTGGCTATTAAGTGGCTGAACAGTGGTTCTGACATTGCCCAGCATCCTCCTCATCAGACTTGAGCCTCTTTTAAGAGGCTTGCTAACTAAGCTTACAACATATTATTCTTAGATGGAATTCTCTTGATAAGTATTATCTGAGACATTCTTCATTAATTCTAATAATCTCATGAGGCTGGGGAAAAGTAGTGATGCCTCCTCTATATATTAGGTCACTAAGGGGCAAAATGAGGAAAGGTTCAGAGATATATATCAGATATATATCAGAATAGGTTCATATTAGTAGAGACTCATGTTCATGTGGGACTGAGGTCCACTAAGGAAATTGGTTTATGAGAGTCCCATCAATGTCAGTGGTCTTCATTATTAGGCATCTACATGTCATCTGAGCCAATGAAACACAGGTAATAAACCTGGGTTGGTGTTTTGCACTGATATCAAAATTAATTGATATTTATAACCCAAGTATATGGAGGGGGACTGTGTATCAGTCCCTACAAACCCTTGACGTATAGAGTCTGTGAATAGCAACTATCAACAAGTTCAGGGCTGTTGATAAGATTCTAGGCAGTGAACCAGCTGAACTCTATGGTTGTTAATACCCTCAAGTATTACTGAGAAGAAACTTCCCAATATTACATAGTTTCTTCAGTGATCAGGGAGAAAGATGCCGTGAATGTCCCCAGATGTTGGCTAAAACCACTGGTGCAAAGTTATCCCTGTTAATTTGGACATTAATTTTCTTCTACAGATATGAACCACCTGAAGATTTAAGAGTGAGGGAAAAGGTGTTTATGACAATCCAAACTATGCAGTAACTATTTTTGTATTTTTTAAAAATGAGTAAATGTTTTGGAATTCAGTAACTTTTACATAGTTTAACAAAATTTTGGCCCATTAGAGCAATAACCTTGTAAATCTAAATTAAAATCCGTAATTGAGTTACTAATTAAGACTTGTGATCTTAAGAGGAAGTCTTTCTCTTTAAGTTGGTTAGATTTGTAAGAACAATTTAATCAAGAAGATTTTGTGTTTTTTTTTCAAAGAAAACACTTGAAAAGGAAATGAAATATAAAATTCAGTTTTAAATTTTTTGAACTAAGTTTTTAAATGGAAACCCTTTCAAAGTCATTTTTTAAAATTGTAAGACACAGAATAAGAACATTTGGCTAAACTTAAAAGCTGAAGCAATAACTAGATTTTTTCATCTAAAACTTTAATAAGTTAAATATTTATGTTTTACACAAAAGTAAGCCTCCAAGTGTTCTTTTCTCAGCAAAATATCACTCTCAAAGTTACCATAAAAAATTTCATTAACACTGCATTGTACTATAGAAATCTATTTATTTTAGTGTTTTTTGTTCTTAATTTTTCTCCGAGTATTTCCATTTTATTTACCCTAGTTCCCTAAGAAAAATCCAGAGAAGACTCTGGTGCCTGCCAAGCATGCAAATTTTCACTGTATGGAAAAGAAATAGTAACACCTGTCACCAAAATGGTAGATTCCTTAAAAACATCCTTGTGAGTCAAGGAAATCTGGCTCAGCTCAAATAGCACCAAAGGATAGGTAAAGAATGAGTGACTTCCCCAGCTCACCAGATCAATCCACTAGAGGCCCACCCATCCTCTTTCACACAATCCACACAGATGTACACATATCTTTAAAAAGGGTGGCCACCCAAATTGAGATTTCAGAATCTCATCTAGTTTCACTTTGTTTTATATATCCAGAATTTTGTTGGTAAAAACAAAAGCATTAGAATGTCTAGTAATTGTGAAAGAGTAATGTTTCTGGGGATTTTTAATTTTTTTTTTTTAATTTTTGAAGTCCTTGTTCCATTTTAATTCTGAAAAAAAAAATCATGGAAGGATGACATGAGACTCCAGTTTTACCCTTTTGGCTACAATTTCAGTTCTATCTGGGGAAGTTTTCAAGTATTGAACTTGTATTGAGTGTCAGTTATATGAATAAGGAATTTGAAAAGAGCTTTTCCTTTCTGGAACAGGAAAGGAGTTCTCTAGCAACCCTCTGTGTGTGTGTGGTGATATGCATATGTGTGTGCAAATGGGTTGTTTTGGGAATGAGAGAAATTAGTATTAGGATCTTTCATACTGGACGTGGGCTTCACTGGATTGTGTCCTCTCCCCTCAATTGTCCTATATCTTCAAGGAGATTTTATGAGATAAAAAAAATAAATGTTCGTGCTCTACTCTCCTCTTGACACTGAGGAAATTAAATACTTGTCACTAGAAACTTGGGTAATGCTTTATAAAATGTCATCCCTTCCATGAGTACACTCAACTGCAAGAAGTACAGGAACATCAGAAATGTGTCCTTTTCCACATCTCCTGCACAGGCATCTGATTGGCAAAACCAAAAATGGAGATCTGGTCTCCTGGTGTAGTATGCCATTTTTCCTGACAGGTATGGTTCCACCGGGTTTTCACATCTAGAGATGGTAACTTCTCCCTCTGAAAGGTGTGACTGCCCCTGCAGGTGCTACATATACAGTCCACATGGAGTTTTCTGCTTATGTTCTTCTTCCAAATTCAAAGCAAAAGAAGAGGGGCAAATAACAATGGAACTGATGGAAATAGAAGGTAATACTTTTTTAGGTTCTCCAAGTGTGAACTACCCTACATCTGCCATCTTTAATCCCTGGGAAACCTGCAAAATGAAGAGATAGAATGTGACGATAGTGGAGGCCAAGGTTTCCACCATGGAAGTGTCCCAAGCATCTGGACTTATCCTTTATCCTGTTAACTGTGAAGAACCATTCTTTTGTCCTCTGATTTCCTTCCTAGTTTTGTCTTCCATACACTCGGACTGCCTTAGCATCAGAAAGATGTGGTTATACTTCTCACTGAAGGAAGGGAATGAGTTTATGTATGTACTTTCACCAACAAGATTTAAGTACATACCTATATTTACATATTACTGTGTGACAAATATAACTTTGAATATACTTTCTTAATGGTCCTACTTTCATCTCTAGGAGATATTTGTCTCACTCTTTGGCATTGATTTATATTTTGGGAAAAAGTTTTTCTTCCTGGTCTCCAATTTAATCTTGGAGAGGCACCATGGTAGAAAGTGTGATGCCGCAAGCTGGAGGCTACTCTGCATTTCAGAATTCCCTTTCCCATATATGGACAAAGAGTGGTGAAACACTATCCCCTGGACATTAAGTGGACTTTATTTATAGCTTCAAATTATGGCAATCCAAGGAGAATTAATGGTAGAGTGGTCTTCATATGAAGTATGCCAGTTTTAATACTTTCTACTTTCTCTTTAGTAAAAGCCTTGACAGTTTCAATTAAGGGAATCTGCTTGACCAAAAATCAGATACCAGGCATGAAAAATTTAGAAGGCATTACAAGAATAAATTTTATTATAATAGATTCTGGTAATTATTGTTTGGGCTGTTCAAAAGTTCTTCCCATTATTTTTTTTTAAGTAACTGTACTTTACTTATCCCTGACTACCCACTCCTAGTAACAAATGTCTTACTTAGTCCCCACCACAGAGGTAGGAAAGACCCAGGCATTTACTAGCAAGAAACATTTGCTATTGAGTTTCTTATTTCCAATTGTAGGAATGTTGTTGCCTCTTTAATTATATACTAGACAGATATGAGGTTGGGGCTTGTGGGAGCCAAACTATTTATCATATTAAAGAGGCCTGTCTTGAGTAAGAAAGAACGAAGCTAAACAGATGTAACATCAACCTTCTATTTTGCTCAGAAAAGCTAGGTCTTCCAAGTACAGCACTCAATTGCATAAACAGGCAATAAATGAAACTCTTTATTTCAAGTATTGAGTAGTAACCTCTTTCTTTGATGGGCAGAATAAAGAATTCTCTGGAAAAGTATTAGGATGCCCAGGCTAACAAAAATCTGATGGTTCCTGGCTCATAGCTGTTGCTTGACGTTTCTGGTTATGGATCTTTTGTTTTGTCTCAAATACTGTCTTCTCCCATTGGCTTATTTCAATATACAACAGCTTTGCTGAGGAGGTAACTCCTTAATTCTGAAACTGAAATGTAACTTAGTGAATCCAATAACTTAAATCCTCAACAAAAGGAGCACTTTGAGGTTGAGGTAGACAAATCGTGGGATTTGAAAAGGCACAGTTTTTCCATCCATAAATAATATGGTCTTGAAACCATCTCCTAATGTTTCTAAACCTCATCTGTAAAAGTCAGTAGTAAAATCTGCCTCACAAAGTTACTTATGAGGGTAAGTAACAAGGTGAGAATGTGAAGTCTAAGACACCTGAATGCTGATCCTAATTTACTTGATTGATTCTCACTTACTAGAAGGTATACCCTTGGGGAGGGTTTTTTCCCTCTGTGAACCTTGAGCTCTTCATCAGTAAAATGCACATTAACACTCACTTTAAAGATCTGTTGTAAGTACATAATGAGGTAATATGGAAAAAAAATGCCTAGTGCTGGGTCTGGCCCATAGTAAGTAAGCAATCAATAGTATTCTACTTTGTAGAGATCTATAAATGATTGGACACATTGGTTAGAGGTCCAATAAATATCTACTTGCTTATCCTCCTCCTCCCCTTATTCTGTGAGTATTAGGAAGCAGCAGGCATTGAGAGAGAGGGAAAGAGCCAGAAGTGTGGTGAAGCTGCCTCACACCAGCTTGCAGGAACCAGTGGTTCACTTTTCAAGAACGATGTGAGCCAGTCTTTAAACACCTTTGTTACTAAAAATTGAATTATATAAACCTACAATTAAATAAATTCTATTAAGAACAAAAGTCATAACTGCTACAAACTCATCACTTTCTAGTGATTTTACTACATTATGTTATCTATGTTTCTGAGGTTACATTGGTATCTGTATGGGGGAAATATAATGGTGTGTTATGGGACAGCTGTCCTACTTCTATGTTTAGTGACATCTTGTTGGTAGTTTGAATTCAGCCATGGTGGCAGTATTTACATGCCGGAAGCCATCAGATGCTCCAAATCAGGTGATTTCCCACCTGTTCCCCACCAGAGAGCCAGTAGCTAAATCTGGCCTAGCCTATCCCTGGAGATAACAGCCACTGAGTACCAAAGAGGGAGACTCCTCTGCTCATAGAACTTGAAGTCTGGGTCAGGCTGCTTTTTTTTTTTTTTTTTTAATTTTTTATTTATTTTCAGCGTAACAGTATTCATTGTTTTTTCACCACACCCAGTGCTCCATGCAATCTGTGCCCTCCCTAATACCCACCACCTGGTTCCCCCACCCTCCCACCCCGCCCCTTCAAAACCCTCAGGTTGTTTTTCAGAGTCCATAGTCTCTCATGGTTCACCTCCCCTTCCAATTTCCCTCAACTCCCTTCTCCTCTCCATCTACCCTTGTCCTCTATATTATTTGTTATGCTCCACCAATAAGTGAAACCATATGATACTTGACTTTCTCTGTTTGACTTATTTCACTCAGCATAATCTCTTCCAGTCCTGTCCATGTTGCTACAAAAGTTGGGTGCTTTTAATTCTGAAATGATGATTCTTATTCAGTAGAAAGTTTCCAATATTTAAAAAACTGGTATTTTAGAAGTCAGGAATAAAGGTGACATCCTGGTTCTGGTAGGGTGGGTTGGTGTGGGCTGCACAATTTGAGCACTGGTTCCTATGTGTCATTGAGAAATGAGATCACAACAGCGAGGACGAAGCCATCAGAGGATGCCTCAGTCATCCTTTGCTTCATTCTGACAAGCGAGAAATGTGGATGAAAAAAATTTAATCACTTAAAATAAGCTAGAGCTTCTAAATAAAGACCTGGATCATTAGGGCTGGAAATAGTTATAATTTTAAAATGAGAGGAACAATAGGACTCTGCTTTTGTTCTTCAGTTGCTGCATTAAAAAAAAAAAAAAAAGGATCCTCCATGATGAAAAGGAGATAAAGCAGAAGAAAAGAGGGGAAAGGAGGAGGAGCAAAAAGCAATCGCTTTAGAAGGTCAGTAATAGTTAAGAGCAAAGGCGTTGAAGTCCCGTTTAGTCATACATTAGGACTTTTAGAATATGGAGAAAAAGAATCATGGATGATCCTCAGTTAAAGACATTCCTAGAGTTATTTACATGATTCCAGGTGTCCACAAGAACAGTAAAAAGACACACAGAGTGTTAAGAAGAACAGTTATTTTCTACATAATGAACTATTATTCCTCTAGCAATTAAAAGACCCAAATACTAAAAATAAAAAAATGAGGGCTCATACAGTTTGTTAAGTTCCACACTGATCAGGTAAAGTCTCTTCTTTTTCACCTTCTTGAAGTGAACTGTAAGTGACAAGTTCATCATCATACGAGGCAGGCCCTTCTTCACTGTGACATGTTCAATGATGGACACAGCAATTGGGGCTAGATGAAAAGTGGTCCCTTTACAGGTAATTGAACAAAATGACTTCTGAAGGCCTGGGAAGGTGCATCATATTACTGGCTTTTCCGGAAACACACCTGTGCTGTCCAGAGAGTCTTGCTTCTATCTGTAACAGAAGTACCATTCTAAATAGTGAGAGAAGTGTTTTCAGGGTGCTGCCAGCTTTCATGGAGATGCCCAGCCTGCTTTTATTCCAGGGAGGGGTAGAAACAGGACAGGTGGTCACTCCAGAAAAAAGTCAAATGTCCGTAAAATCATTACTGCCTCCCAATTCTCTTCAAAAGTGTTAATCAGCTACATGTCAAAGATATTACATACTGATACAGAACATAAAATTTATAGTTTTATTATGTTGTATCCTTGATAACCTGACTGTCTTCATCAGTATAACCATGCAGGTAAAGAAGTTTGCTAAGCTTTATAATTAAATACACTTTTAGGTTAAATATTAAAGGATACTGAAGAAATCTCAAGATATTTTATTTATTTTCACGAAAACCCATTATATCCTTTCCAACAGACTCCTTTCATTTACGAAAGTCTTTTATTTTCTTCCAAGATTTTTTAAAAATTCAAATTAGTTAACATAGAGTATGGTATTGTTTTCAGGAGTAGAATTTAGTGACTCATCACTTAGATACAACACCCAGTGCTCATCCCAACAGGTGTCCTCCTTAATGCCCCTCACCCATTCAGCTCATCCCCTTCCACATCCCCTCCAGCAGCCCCCAGTTTGTTCTCTATAGTTAAGAGTTTCTTATGGTTTGTCTCCCTGTTTTTATCTTGTTTTCTTTTTCTTTCTCTTCCCCTATATTCATCTGTTTTGTTTCTTAGATTCCACATGAGTGGAATCATATGGTAGTTTTGTTTCTCTGTCTGACTTAATTCACTTAGCATAATACACTCTAGCTCTATCTCTGTCATTGCAAATGGCAAGATTTCATTCTTTTTGATGGCAGAGTAATATTCTTGTGTGTGTGTGTGTGTGTGTGTGTGTGTGTGTGTACCTACATACCACATCTTCTTTATCCATTCATCATGGACATCTGGGCTTTTCCCATAATTTGTCTATTGTCCATAATGCTGCTATAAACAATGGAGTGCACGTGCCCCTTTGAATCAGTATTTTTGTTTCCTTTGGATAAATACCTAGTAATTATGCAACAGTCCAATACTCAAAATTATTACCTTCTGGTTTGGCATACATGCTTTTTCATGAATCTCTTTGTAACCCTATCAGCAGGGGACACCCTGACTCCCTGACTCTATTCTTTTTTTTTCTTTTTTGGACACCCTGCTTCTAAAGATTAAATACATTCCACTATGCGGCTGTTCAGAGATTTCCACTGTCATGATCATCTCTGGTTCTGAGTTCTTGAATCCTCCAAATTCATACAGTTGATGAGTATCTAACTAAAGCTCCATAGTTGTTTGCTAACACGCACACACACACTCACACAGATGTGCACACTGATATACAAGTACAGCTAAGTTGAGGCAGCAGAGAGTACTGAAAGTTTGGGAGAAAAGTGCAGGGGTTGATGTTGAGACTCATAGAGAGAAATAACTTAAAACAGCATCTTAGATGTTCTTATAACCAAAACTCCTCCAACATACCATGTTATTGGAGTATCCTCTTTGACTTGTATCTCCTGATCTTTTCCCTCTCTTCTTTGCTCTTTTCACTACCTATTCTGATTTATTTCCAATACAGCAGCATTTAGGTCTCCCTCTTGATATCTAGTCTTCCATTGACCCACCTCTTGCCCCCAACACCTTATTAAAGTGTACCTTTCTAAAAAACACCCTGTTACCTTTTTAAGAGAACTTGTGGCTCTAGCTATTCCCATAATGACTTTGAAACCTACCATTTAAGTATAAATCAATTGTTACAAAGTCAGTAAATAGCTTAAAATGAGTTATATGAACAGAGTTCTAGAAATTACCTTCACTTCTATGTGTACATGAACACTTGTTCTTTTGTGTAGAAATGACCATATGTAAGTACATTTGTTCATAAAAATGCTCATGAATGTCCCCAAATGTTTAGTTCCATGGAATATTGCTGGACCATATGGTGCCTTCACCACTTTCTCTTACCACCTTCTCTTCCTTCTTGGGAATATCTGGAACAGAGGAAAAATCAGAACTAGAGTTACTTTGAGAAGTGCATTTAGCAAAACCACTGTAAAATCAGCGAGTGCACAGAGAACATGGACTTCACAGTTAAGCAGATCTGCAATTGCATTTTCACTCTGCCATTTACTTAGTTATGTTACTATGATGACTCTAAAATTGGTGATAAAATACCCACTTCAAAAGATTATATAAGAATTTAATAACAAAAATGAATGTAAAATTCTTAGCACTTGCCCGGCATACAGTGTTCAATAAATACTGGCTATTTTATTTTGATTCTTATAATTTTATTACATTTAATTAATTGTGTTTTTTAAATATCAAGCACATATGGATCGACTACCTAGAGACAGAGAATTCTTCTGAGCCCTCACTCTGTGAAAACAGTTGGTCCTATCTGCAACATTAATGCTTGAATTTTTCGAATATAAGCATGGTGAATTGGGAGGTGGCTTTGCTACTTTGCATTGCATATCAGCTTTCCACACTGGATCTCAAAAGTAGTCAGGAATTTAGCTCCCGCCTGAGCTCAGTCATGCTTCTCCTTTGGAGGATGCCAACAGCGCAAACCTTCCCCCATCCCACTTTCATAGTTATGTCAGGGGCTGAGTAAGGGGGCTGCAGATCTCTTCACTTCCTAGTGCAGGCTACCTAATTTCTAAATAAAAGGTAATAAATAATATTTTTAACGTCCCCTTCTGCGCTCTTATTGACCCATTTTTATCCCGAGTCCATTAATGAACTTTCACACATAGTGAGGCTGAAACGCCGCTACCCCAGAGCTTCCCTGGCTGTTACCCCCTCGGAAGAACCTGGCATAGTGGTCTCTCTACATACACCTGCTGAGCAAAAGAGGGTGATGATCAGGATTTTCTTGTACCTTCCCTTCTTGGGTCCTCTCCGTCCTTGAGGGGACATCTTTTCATCTCCCTGATTGCCAGCCTCCCTGCCCTCATGCTTCCACGCAGGCTGGGAAGCTCACTCTGGTCCCTTTTTTCAGTTCCCTATGTAGCACTGCTAGATTTGAGTGATTAAAAGTCTCACTCATAACAAAGCATAAATCGCTGTTTATCTTGTAAACTTTGCTATGTTAATTAGTCCTCTATAATCTTAACAGTTCTATTAAACAAACAGGTTTTGAAAACTAGTAATTGTCTAAAGGGGGAAATTAATCTCTTAAGAATGATTTTTCTCTCTGAAGCCCGGTGGTCCTTTATTTGCATCTCCACTGTGGTGCTTAGGACATATCCCAAGAATCATCGATATGTGTTTAGTGGTTTTACTTCCCACTTCAAGGGGATCTTCTCCCTAAGGACAGTAACCACATCTTCTTATCACTAATGACCAGAATGGCAATAATGTAAATGATAGCCTCTCATTACTCTGCACCTTCCATACCAAATCTAGGATAACTCTGGCAAGTAGGTATTGAAACGATCTTTTTACAGGTGAGGAAACTAAAACAGAGCTGAGTCAAGGATTCGCTTCCATGAATTTAATACTCAAAATTCATGTTCTTTCTGTTGTCTCCAGATTGTCTCTTTTCTACCCATGGGACAGTCATCTGCATCCAGTTTACATTCATTAACTCTGAAGAGTCAAAAGGATATCAGGAAATCTAGGAATGGGGTCAGGGATTCTCCTTATTTAGAAATAAGGCAAAGAGGTAGGGTAGGGGAGCATTATCTTTTAACATGCTACTAGGGCATTAAAGGTTCACCCAAGGATACGTGATTCTAACAAATTCTTTTTCCCTTTTAAATTTTTTTCTCTATTTTTAAAACTTGTTTTATATTCTTTGTTTGTTAAAATTAATGACCAACATTTTCATGTCAATAGTAATTATATCAGTATTAATTATGTAGTATGTCAACTTGATATGATGTTCAGGATCCAATTTAATTTAAAATATTGAATATCTATATATTCAGTGCACACATACAAACCTTTCCTTCCTGTTTTTATGGTATTATATAAGTACACTTACATATATGCTTATATATTAAGATTTTACACATATAAATTAAATATGCTTAGGAGATGATGTTATTGGAAGAATGATAATGATAAACATCTTCAACTGTGTATGCAAGGTAATGAGGTTTGTTTCTGCTTATCAAGGGAAAAAGAGAAATTTTGTTTAAAAATGGAGCTGATCCAGAGTATGCAAGAGCATAGAGAAGGATAAGTCAGGGTATAAATGTTGGAGAAGATCTTGCCAACAGAGAGAGACCTCTCTACAACCACTCTGGCTTTCCAGATACCTAATTTATTATCAAGCTAGTATAATGGAATGCCTGCATGTTGGAAGCCCTCAGGAGACTACAAAGTCACTCAGAAGTTTCACACAGTTTATATAGCAAAGTAGATACAAAGTTCATTGGATATTGAGACAGGCATTTGCTTAGTTGACTGTTCTTCTTGAAGAGAATACTGTAACTTATTTCATGAGACAAAGGTTCTACTGTGAGATAAACTCCAAGGTCAATTCTGAAGCTATGTATTTACATTTCCAGGGGTGATGAGGCTCCAGACCTTGGAGCAATCTATTGGGGAAATGGAGACGGGGCATATCTGGCCCCAGGAGAGATTCAGTTACCTGCGAAAAGCCAGCTATGTCTTCAAGGAGATCCTTTCCAGGGGGAAAAGCAGGTAAAAGGGGGAAGAGGAGGTAATTGTCATTATTGAACCCATTTTTATCCAGAGTTCACGAAGTGCCACTTGAACATACAATGAAGCTGAAAGGTCTCTGGCCTCAAGCTAGCTTTTGATAGATTTTTTGGATGTTCACTTTTTAAAGAAGCATGTGAATCTTATATTATCAAATAATATATTGATGAAAAAATAGACTTTTTTTCCCCTTGTTAAAATGAGAAGAAAATCTTTACCTATGTCATCTGCCCTTAGAGCAGAGATGATTCTCAAGAGAAATATTTTTGCTTTGTGTTGGGCTTACATTCTTAATTATTAAAAAAAAAAAATAGCAGGTTTCTCTCTTCTAAAAGAAGCTAGGATCAGGGGTGCCTCGATGGCTCAACCAGTTAGGCGTCAGACTCTTGATCTCAGGGTCCTGAGATTGAGCCCTGCATCTGGCTCCTTCCTGAGTGGTGAGTCCGCTGGAGATTCTCTTTCCCTGCAGTCGCCAAACTGTGTAAAGAGCCAAGATGCCCTTCAGCAGACGAATGGATAAAGAAGATATGGTCCATATATAGAATGGAGTATTATGCCTCCATCAGAAAGGATGAATACCCAACTTTTGTATCAATATGGATGGGACTAGAAGAGATTATGCTGAGTAAAATAAGTCAAGCAGAGAGTCAATTATCATATGGTTTTGTTTATTTGTGGAGCATAAGGAATAACATGGAGGACATGGGGAGATGGAGAGGAGAAGTGAGTTGGGGGAAATTGGAGGGGGAGATGAACCATGAGAGACTGTGGACTCTGAAAAACAATCTGAGGGTTTTGGAGGGGAGGAGAGTGGGAAGTTGGGTGAGCCTGGTGGTGAGTATTATGAAGGGCACGTATTGCATGGAGCACTGGGTGTGGTACATAAACAATGAATTCTGGAACACTGAAAAGAAATTTTTAAAAAAATTAAAATTAAAAAAAAAGAAGAAAAGAAAAACCAGCAGAAAGCACAGAAAATCAATCAATCAATCAATCAATCTTCAAAACAAACAAAAAGCTAGGATCATTTACAACCATGTTACTCTTTCTATGTGTCTTTTAAAATATTGTCTTGCCATTTTAACAGGTAATTAAACTATAACTATTTATTGTTGTCAGGTACCCATCCTTCTGTCATGACCAAATAACCAAATATCCTTCATAATCATTTTGATTTTGCCTTTCTATGATCTGATCCTAACTTTGAAAGAGTAAAAATTTCAAATATCCTCTAAAATGAAAAATACTTTTCAGATTTCCCAGCAGGATCTTGGGAAATTGCTAAGATTTGTTATTTTGCCTATAAAAAGAAAGGTGAGAAAAGTCATTAGTTTGGTAGGCTCAGTATTTTTTAATTAGCTCAACACTATTATAAGAGCTACGTGGGTGGGAAAAGCTGCATATCAGAAAAGAAGCTTGGGATGTAAGAGTGATCTGGCTGGGACATGTGTCACCCCACTGATCACTAGAGTGATTTGGCTGATCTGGTTGGCCAGGTGGGTGTCCTCTTCCTCCCTCACTACTCCGTGTGTGTCCCTCCTGAAGCTATAAGCCTTCCCTGATTGAGGAGGCCTATTCTTTTGTTAAGGGCACAGGAATAGCTGCACTCCCCTTCTAGAACTTCCAGACAATCTCTGGAGGTCCATTTTTAGGAGACCACAGGGTAGTCAAGCTTCTAAGACTCCAGGTACATCCAAATGAGGCACTGCATATGGCCCATCTGCATTTCTTAAAAAAAAAAAAAAAAGGAAAGAAAGAAAGAAAAAAGAAAAAAAAAAAGAAGCTTGGCCTTCTCTGCTGTTGATTTTGTGGTGATAAAATATTATTAATATAAAGATTGTGGACTTTACAGAATGGGTTGGAGGGCCTTGGCATTTTGTCAGTGCCCTAACTGAGATGGTCTCTTCCTCCGGGGAAGCACTGATCAGGGTCTGGTGGGAGATCTGTGAGTGGTACACCAGTGGAAAACTTGACTTTCTTCTGCTTTGTTATTATTAGTTATTGTAATAGGATGACTGTTGCTTCTCAGTGTCCCCAACAAGTGCGTTTTGCTTTCTGTTGATGGTTCAGGTTAGAATTTGTTTCTTCAAAAAACTAGGCTAAGAGTGCCTGGGTGGCTCAGTGGGTTAAAGCCTCTCCTTTCGGCTCAGGTCATGATCTCAGGGTCCTGGGATCGAGGCCTACATCGGACTCTCTGCTCAGTGGGGAGCCTGCTTCCTCCTCTCTCTGCCTGCCTCTCTGCCTACTTGTGATCTCTGTCTGTCAAATAAATAAAATCTTAAAAAAAAAAAAACAACTAGGCTAGTCTGAGTCTTGGGAAGAGGACTATAACCGATAATCCTAACTATTATTATTTCAAAAAAAAATTGTGTGTACTTTAAGACTTCAGAGCTTAGAGCTGAAATTTTAGACAGCTTTCTGACCATACCAGTAAACTTAGTCTTTTCAGTGAGAAGAAATGATTTTGTTAAAACAGACTGCTGACCCCAAATCCAGCAGAACAAGAATTAGTTATGTAAAACTGAATGAAATCATGAAGGAAAATTAACTGTGATTATTTTTTTAGACATTACTGTAAATGTTTGTTTGTTTGTTTGTTTTAGATTTTATTATTTATTCAACAGAGAGAGAGCATGGGTAGGCAGAGGCAGAGGGAGAAGCAGACTTTCCACTGAGCAGGGAGCCTGACTCGGAACTCCATCCCAGGACTCTGGGATCATGACCTGAGCTGAAGGCAGGCATTCAACCGACTGAGCCACCCAGCCATCCACTGTTCATGTTTTAATGTCCTGTTTTCTGATTGGTATATAAGGAAGCACTTTGCCTTTCTTCTTTATTGCCAATCCTCAATTTGGTAGATGATGCTTTTGTAACTAGTCAAACATTTTTTTTTGGAAAAAAAAAATATATATATATATCTGATTCTCACCAATTCCTCAGAATTCTGAAACAAATACTTTTACTGAGTCTTATCACTTTTTATGGCAATGTATTTATTTGCATGAGTCCCATAAGTATCTGTTCTCCTGCTTGCCAGGATACAGACAACTCGATTTTACAAGTGCTTTAGTTGGCGTGTCATGTTCAAGAGGAACACCCATGTAATCAGCTCTGAGAAGGCCACCATTACGGAGGCACCAATGGGCTTTGCATAGAAGTCAGTGCTTACAAAGTCCTCTGAGAAAAACAGGCTTGGTACACCTGGCAGGGTAAGGCAGTCATGTCCTGAAAGGCCAGGGATCCTAGCTTGTTTTAGGAACTTTAAGGAAAGAGAAATCCATATAAATTTATAAGGGTAGTAGGTGAGGAAAATTCCTTGGGCTTGGCTTCCTATCTTTGGGCAGAAGAGCAAATAATTACCAGTGTTTAAAAAGTCAAATCTGAGACTCCTTATAAAAATTTCCAGGAAGACATTAATTCTCTGGCTTCAGTCCTTGCTCAATACCCAATAGCTCTAGATATGCTGAGCAAACTCAGTGAGGCTCACAGGAGTCATTAATCCTCTTGCCCTGCATCTGTAAATACTCAAGCCAAACATGAGATCAGCCTTTTTTTTTTTTTTTAGTGTAATCAAGAATATTCTTTGACAACTATTTATGACAAAAATACAAGACTATTAGGAAAATATTATCCAAAACCTAGGTATAAGTCAAAAGTCAGGGAAGGCATATCTTCCTAGGGTCTGGTTTAGCAAGCTTACAGTTTGTTTAACTCTCTAGGAACATACACTTGTGTTTAACTTGTTATTTACTCTTTCACTTGGGCCAGAAGCATGTTCAATTGTTTTATTTTGTTTTTTCCTTCTGAAACACGTTCAATTGTATATTTATGTCCAAGAAAGGTCACCTCAAAATTTATAGTGCCTTGTCCTATAGGACGTTAAGTGTTTTTATTATGTATATATGTATGTATGTATGTATGTATGTATGTATTTATATTTAACTTAGCCATCTATCATTTTCCTTCCTTCCTTCCTTCCTTCCTTCCCTCCTTCCTTCTTCTGTTTCTTTCTCTTTCTCTTCCTTCTTCCCTTCTTCTCCCTTTTCTTTCTTTCCTCCTTTCCTTTCTTAATGCTTGGAAAATCCAGTTCCTTGGGTGCTTTTGGAACTAGCTTTGCCATCTCACTGGTTTCCTTATTAACGAATTAAACCTTTTTCTACATGTATAAATTTTTTTAAAGATTTTATTTGTTTATTTGACAGAGAGAGAGAGATCACAAGTAGGCAGAGAGAGAGAGGGAAGCAGGCTTCCGCTGAGCAGAGAGCCTGACTCGGGGCTTAATCCCAGGATCCTGAGACCAGGATCTGCTGAAGGCAGAGGCTCAACCCACTGAGCCACCCAGGTGCCCCTACATGTGTAAATTTTATATTCATATGAGAGTTATTTCTTTCACTTTCTGTAAATTATATTTGATTACTCTCAAATATCACCCCACAAGACTCTGTTTATTTTGACACCGAGCAGTCTCTTCTGCATTTCTCTTATAAATGAAAAAACTGTGGACATTTACTTGTATTTGGATTAAGAACATTTGTTCTCCTGCTTCCAAAAATGAGTTGAGGTAGTTTTCATTTAAAATACCATGTGGGATGTTTGAGCCCACATAGAAACCACTGCTAAATTTGCAAACCCTGTGAGCATAGCTGGCAAATTTGTGGGAGATTCCCATTAGAATATCATTTTCACGTCGACCTAAGAGACTTTTTGGCACTTCAAAGATTCTAGAGAACTGAGTGCCCATTAGGTATTTTACTTTCAGAATATCAGCATTTTCAACGGTGTCATCTGCAGCGGTAGCCGGTGGGAACTGGTACCACCTCGAACAATCTAGTAGTAGCTGCCAAGAATGACAGTGGTGCCTAAAGCGGCGGTGGTCTCCCACACAGTGGGAGCAACCTTTGGAGAAGACAGCTGGTCTGTTGGCACCAGAGGCAGCTGGGAAGGGAATCAAGCTAATGCAGTCCAAGTGCATTGCTTATTAGATCTCACTAGAAGGAGAGCACTTGACATAAATATAGCTTTAATGATGTCTCTTGAATATCATTAATCTGAGATTCACTTTTGACAGGCGCTCTCTGGAGAATGACTGAAGGGCAACTACTTTTAGGTTTATTGTTAATTGTAAGGAAACTAGCTCTGCGCAGTGAGGCAGCAGTGCTGTTACTGGGTTAGCAAATCAAGGAGCTTGGATGTTTTCTTCTAAATGGAGCACAAATCTCCTTCTGTAGGTGAGTCACAATATACCTACAGGCAAAGCCAACAAAGTCTTCAGAAAGGAGATTCAGATCTTCTCAAAAGCGCAAATATTGAAGCCGGGAAGCAATGTCTTATCAGTCAGTGGTTTAGAAATCACTAGATAATTAAGATGTCTACAGATAGATATTTTATTCTTTTTCCTTCTAACATTTTAGAGGCTTGGAGGAAATAAAGTTGTTCCTGGGCCTATTCAATTAAACTGACAGACACTCAGCATTTCATGAAAGCAAATTAGATAGCTATGTATACAGAATGTGTTAACAGCATTCTGGGAACTCAGGGATTGTAAGGTATTGTTAACGACAGCGAGAATGTATATTGCTCCTGTGGTGACTGCAAAGGTGTTTGCTAAGTGAAAGCTATCAAGTGACCTCTGCTCTTGAGTCAATGGTTTCAGTCCTAAGCATTGTGTTGTTTTCTTCCTATACCAATTATGAGACTATTGAGAACAAAAGGGAAGCAGAGTAAGTAATAAGAGCTTGATGGGAGCCTAGTGTTTTGAGCTTCCTTTGACTGAAAGGCATTATAAGCAGTTCCATCGGTTTTAAGGTACAAATTCTGTTCTGAGAAAAATCTGTTTTTTGAATTCCCTTACATTTGCTAAAACATCTAGGGAATATTGGAGGTGAACAGTGTTGGATCTTAGAGACCACAGGAGCTGAGAACCAACTAATGAGGTAGGAAAATAGTACGCTCAAACATACTTTCCTTGTCAACTATGTCGGTGTTTAACAGGGTTATATTCTTCATGACTAAGGATGGGAGAAAGATTCTTGTTGGAGTGGGAAAGGAGGGAAGGATGGCCCGAGAAGAAATGTCAATTTGCTGCTCACTTCCAAAGTCTTTTAGGCATTTTATAATCACCTAAACTTAGTGTCACAAAAGAGAGATCAAGTAGAAATGTCTGTACGATATTTTAATATACATGTCTGTAAGCATTCTTTTGGTCTTACCTAGTATTCAAAGTGTTTGCCTAAAAAGGAGATACAGTTTTATAGAACTCATAGATTTATACAATTAATCAGGGTGACAGGGACCCTGAGAGGGTGGTCCATTTGTTTCATAAAAAGAGAAAGTGCAGGGTCACTGGGGTGACTCAGTTGGTTAAATAAGTGTCTGCCTTCAGCTTAGGTCAGGGTCAGGGAGGAGTCTACTTCTCTCTCTCCCTCTGACCCTCCCTCCACTTGTGCTCTCTCTCTCTCATTCTTGCTCTTTCTCGAATAGATAAATAAAATCTTTAAAAGAAAAAAAAGATAAAGTGCAGAGAGAAGATATGCTTGGGGTCCCACAGTAACTCATTTACACAGCTGGGATGGGAGTCTTGGTCTCTGGATTCAGCGATGGTGCCCTTTCCCAGACTGTAGCGCAGTACCGATGCAAGCATTGGCCCAGTCCGGGTCCGCATTTCATTTGGTCCTCTGAAATCAGCCAGGGAGGTCACATGTCATCTGTCTTGCTCTACAACAGTTTCATGCAAAGATTTGATTATCCCTCTGTCTACATAGATTCATGTAGCTGTATTCGTACCAGATCCAGATCTGTGCCAGGTAGAGAAATGTCTTCATCTTTCTCAGTTTTAATTTCTCTCTTCCTTTCCCCCCAAATTCAATGAAATCTGTTCCATGCTCACCACCTATTTTAGTCCAAACTTCCAGTAAAGTATTAAGTGATAAAAGATAAGATCATTTTGTCATGAGTGCCAGATCCAATTGGTTAGAATAGTTAGTTGCCTGGACAAAGGTTCAGAATGATTCTAAGCAGCAAATATTCTAAACAAAAATGAAGTTTGTGTTGGTTAGTACTACCTGTTAGATTGATGGGGAAGGAGTGAGAAAGGTTTTCAGAAGGTAAATCATAAAGGCTTTTAAGGGCTTCAGTTGCTACCTGAAAGAAACCAAAAGCAAGAGAAGGAAGGCTCAGACATAAGACCATACATATGTGTTCTTTGGCTGTAAAGTAACTGTGATGAGCCAGAAATGAAGATGTATAGAAAACATGGAAAGGGAGTTTTCAAAGACAGTGGCCATCCCAGAGAGATGACCTCTTTTGCTGGGTTCTGGAGTTTGGACATTGCCCAATGGTCAATTATTTGGGTCAAATGCATGGCAGGATTAAAGCTGTTTTGCAGGAATATTAACCCAGCAGCAATGTATAGGAAAGTTTATAAGTGATAAGGTAGGAATTATGAATAGCAATTAGGCTGCTTGAAAGGACTTGATGAGAGGCAATGAAAGCTTGCACTAGGGTTTGGCCTGCAAACCTGGAAAGGATAGATTGGAAAAGAATGGCCCTGGCAAAGCAGACTAGTAGTGACATGATGCCCAATATTATGTGTACATAATGGTAATGGCAGGTTGAAGTAACGCTAACGTTTCAAGCCTGAAGCAATGTGTGTTATTAACTCTAATGGGAGTGCTTACACATAGGAGTCAGGCATGAAATATGATGATTTTGTTCATTGCATTTACTTCTTCCCAATCAAGAGTTAATAATCTCAGAAATGTCTAATATTCATGTGGAAAGTGACTTTAAGAGACTCAAGTTCACACAAAATCAGACTTGAGGTTTCCTGTAATTTTTTCCCACATTTATTATATTTAGCAATACATTTTCTACAGCTTTATTTTCATTTCTAGACAGCTGGCAAAATATCCTAAGTTCATATCCTACCCCCCCCCCCGAAAAAATGGTTACCTAAATAGAGAATGGACCATTTTCCAATAGATGAAATGTCTAGCTGTTCATCTATGGTATTGTAGTTAAGTACCTCAAATCCCATAATTAGTACCCACTTAAATTATGGATTGTCTCACACTCTAACCAAAACCTTGATTGTTTTTACAGTGCTGGGAGCTATCCATGTTGCGAATGACTTATTAGGATGACTTCATTTGTAATGAGTGCACAAACCAGGTACTTCTAAAAACAGCCAATACCTGCTTTTGTCAACTATGAAGGGAAGAGTCAAAATGAATTTGGATAAATAGGAAAGACATTTTTTTTTCTGCAAAACAATGCTGGGTTTAAACATAGCATAGATGTGAAAACTTGCCAATTTTATATTTTCCAAGCATGCTTGCATTGAAACTTCACTGATATTCTCTTGAATTAAGTCCTAAAATTTATAGCCACAAATGAGCCAGAATCTTCAAGGCTTTGCTTTCACATTTCTCTTTTGCTCCATATAATATTGTAAGCAAATTTACCTGGACCATGCTTCAGCTCTAATAGAAAGTTAAGTTCTATGTATCTAATAACCATTTAACTTCATATAGATTTTATTTCTTTCTCCCAGCTTTTAATTAGAAATAATGGAAGCTCAGGGTCATGTTCAAAAGTGAAAGAATTAGAAGCTTCCTGGTAGTGCAGACTCGGCCTGTCTAAATCAAACAGCAGTTAACTCTAACTTCCTGCTTGTCCTTCATGTTAAATACATTATACCTGTGTAAGCTCATGTAATCCTTTTCTCATCCTTGTGTTGTTGGTATTTTATTCTTCATATGTCACAGGTAAATAAACTGAGCTTTAGAGTATAATTTGCCCAAGGTCATGTTAACTAGGACATACAAATCAGGAACTTGAATGGAAATCTGTCACTAAATTACTAATTCTCATTGGTATTGACCTACAGACCCAGGCCCAAGTAAAACCATGTAAATTGAGAGAGCAGTCAAATAAATGAAATAAAAATGACAAATTTGGCTGGGATTGGACTGTAAGGTAGTGTATGATCCTGGGCAAAAAAGAACTGCAATCCCCAAGTCAAATCAAAAGGAACTTTAAGCACTATAGAGTCTGTAGCAGAGAGAAAGCCCCTGTATTCCACCTAAAACTTCCACAATTTTGAAGGTCAGTCTAACCTCATCACCTGTTTTCAATGATTAGATTTGCAAAGGGAAGGCCCTCCCACTGCCTTTCCTTTGGAATGTCTCTTTGTAAGTAGTTCTAGTTTTCTCCTTCAAGGATGAAGTGACAACTTCCCTATGGACAATGCAAATGGAGAAATTTGTTTGTAACCCCCAATCAGGACACTGGTTCCACTTCTTTGGAACAGGCAAGCCAGTGTATACTGTGTACTTGGAAGAAAAAGGACCACTGTGTATAAAAATTAAAAAATGGCTCATTACCGTTTCCAGTCAGAAACACACTCCTGTGTATCAAGAGACATCTTCCTTTATGCAAAAATAGTGCTACATTAGTAGCAATTAGGTTTTGTGACTACCTTGAGTTTTCTCAGAGTCACCCACCCTCCTCTTTTTTGAAACCCAGCTTCAGTTCTATACTAGAGGGAAGCAGGGGTCTTGATTCCATTTGCAGATAGAAGAACAGAAGAGTCATTCCATTCCATGGTCTTTCCCAACCAATGATGTCAGGACCACAATGCCTGAAGCCAGAGCACTACTTCTCCCTTCTGGAGGAGTGGGCAGGATATCTGAATTGTTCCTGAAGTTATTCTCATTACATACTGGCATGCCAAAGGGCCAGATGGTGTAACGAATGATCAGATCACCTTGGGTTCTCAATGACAGGTTCTCCCTGCTGTTCTCATCCCCACCCAAGGTGAAGCCTTGTCCAAAGATACTCTGATACCCTTTTCACTCTGAGAATTCTTAGAAAGTCCCAAGAGAGGGGAAGTCAGACCCCAAGGTATTTGCTAAATACATTGAGTTTTGAGCAGAAATAGTTTGGGGGAAACAGTTAATGCATTTAATAATCATAGCATAGACAGATGATAAGATGGGGAAAAGCCACCTGGGGGTTCAGCCGTCAGAAGGAATATGATCAACTCACCACTTCCTGCTCACCATTTGATTTTAGACCAGGTGATACCAGGAGCAGAGGTAGTTTTTGAGAATTTCTTGGCCAAGTCTTTATTTGGCACAATTGGACATAGGATAAGCTCAGATCATTGTCAACAGTAAGCTCATCTAAGATTTTATAATTTTGGCCTCAAAGAATGTAACTTGTTAGAGATATGTATAAAATAAAAACATTTATTTTCAATTTAAATCCTAATAGGTTGTTCCAGACATGAACAGCTAACTCTTTTGGTTTCTAGCACCTTCCATTGACCTTCTTAACTCTGAGAATCCAGAGGTTTTCTTGGTGAGGGTGACATAGTACTCCAGACTCACCAGAAAAATAAAATGTGCTTAATATTAACACCCTTGGAAAAAAAAATTAATTTAAAGAGTTTGAAGGAAGGCGGCCATAATGATAGAAACTTCATCTTTTCTCCCAAGAGCCCCATTCTGAAGCATTTAAGGAAGAAACCTGGAATGGGACAATGAACCTGAATGGAGAATACTGTGGAAGCTAGAGAACAACCAAGAGGAATATGTAACCCTGTAAATAGGTCAAGGTAAATAAATATATTCATTCCACAGATGTTTATCAACAGCTGGACCACAACATGAACGAATGTGCATAAACATACAAGCATATCCATATATTTAAAACAAAATCTGAGTATAGTTTGAAGGTGAGAACACGGAGACTCACTAGTAGCTGAACTATGGAGCCATAGAGCAGAAGAGAAGGAGTTTACCGAAGTGTGAGGGTCAAGCCTCTATTCTTTTGGCCTCGTGTTTCCCATGGACAGACTTTCAATACAGTAATGCCCCCTACACTGGAGTTCCTTCTCCAAATTCTTACTCATTCCTTCCGAGGGAAGGAGGGGTGATTTATCTGATCTATCTGATTCATCCTCACACTTGAGAGTCATTGAACTTTAATAATGATGAACAAATTAATATGGTGAGCAAATCATCAGAATAGAAAGACACAGATTTTAATTAGATCAAACCTACAAGGCATCTGGTGTTGCCTAGAAAAGAAACAGATGTCAGTAGTGACATATTTCAGCCCTACTGCAGAAATTCAGCAGGAGAGTGCCCACCATCCACACACCACTGTGACTGTCACATCTACATCATTCCGGAAATCAGAAAATCTGGAGTGGTTGGGTATGAGAAGTTAAAGAGAAAACGGGGAATCACTAGAGTTTCTATTCCCATATATCTAGGTAAGTGTCCCAAAGGGAAGACGAGTATGTTTATTTCGATGAGCGTGGTAGACCATGTTGCTGAGAAGCCACAATGGTGATTGTTCACAGGACAATGCAAATTCAATGCCAGTAACTTTAGTGATAGGGCAAATAGATCAACAAAAATCAACACATTTTTGGGGCACCTGGCTGGCTTAGTCAGTTGGAACATGTGACTCTTAGACTCTTGATCTTAGGGTCATGAGTTCAAACCCCACGTTGGGTGTCAAGATTACTTAAATAAACAAAACTTTAAAAATTATACATTTTTATGGTTTTTACTAGGTATATGTACTTAGGTATATATATGAATATACATAAATATTTAGAACATGAATCAATATATGTATTTCATATTTATAACACATATACTTATTATGTACATTTGTAATAAATATGGTACACATAGAAAAATATATTGTGAAAACTTTCAAACATATACAGAAGTGGATACAATTGTATAGTGAATTCTCCATGCACCCACAAACTAGTTAAAGAATTATCTATTCGTTGTTAATTTGTTTCTTTTTAGAGCCCCATTCATTTCCCCTCCCTCCTTCCTGAGTATTTTGAAACAAATCCCAGATAAGATATTCTTTCATCTATAAATATTTCAGAGTTTGTCTCTAAAAGGCAAGACAACTACTTTTAAATATAACCACAATACCATCATTACATTATACCCAACTGAAATTGTTAACTGTGGGATTTTTATTTAACCTTAATCTTATTTTGTATTACCTTTCTCCCAGGCCCAAATCCTGGTTTTCATTAACACCAACATAATCACTTGATTGATTTATTTATTGTATATATGGTACAGGTAACAGGCTAAATACTGCCACCAACAATATGATTGCTGAAAAATGGTTTTAGGATTTTGTTTTTGTTTTTTTCTTCATGCTTCTCTTTGTGATAAGAGATGTACTTTCAAAGTACTACATTTTATAGTCATTTGGAATAGTTCCTGCTTCAGTTCATCAACTGGAAACTCAGATTCATTTTATTTCATTTTGCTTTTGATGTTTAGAGTTTGCTTTTTAAATTTTAATGTTGTTTTGTAATTACATAAAATATTTACATGGTTCCAAAATCAAATCCACAAAACGACTGATATCCATGGAGGTTTAAGTTCTATTTCTGTCTCTTCCATATTATTCTCCTTCTATTTAGGTAACTCCATTATTATTATTGTTACTATGAATATTATTTTGAAATTTGAAATAAACACATAAGCCTATTCTGGCAGTTAAATAGTAACATTTATCATACTTTTCTTCACTTTGCTTTTTTAAAAATAATATATTCAAGAGAATATATTATAGTAACATATAGATGTATTAATCATTCCTATGATAGGTGCATAGATTTCCATTGTGGTGTTATACCATAGTTTATTCAGTCTATCCACTTATGTTGAGTTGAGTTGTGTCCTCACAAAAAAGTTGTGTTGAAGTCTTAACCACTGGTACCTTTGAATGTGACCTTTTATAGAAATAGGGTCTTGGCTGATGTAATCAAGTTAAAATGGCATCATATTCATATATTGTATGGACACTAATCCAATATGGCTGATCTTATAAGAAGTAGAGAGAGACACACAGGGAGGAGATGGCCATGCAATGATGGAGGCACAGATGGGATTGATGAGTCTACAAGCCAAAGAACACCAAGGACTGTTGGCAAACACCAGAAGCTAGAAGAGGCAAGGAAGGATTCCTCTCTCCCTATCTCAAAATGAGCATGGCCCTGCTAATGCCTTAATTTTATATATCTGGCCTTCAGAAACGTGACACAGTAAGTTTCTGTTGTTGTAAGCCACCCACTTTGTGGTAATTTATTGAGGCAACCCTAGGAAAAATGAAGACACCCTCTGACTTCCATTTGGGTAAAACGGCTGGTCTTTTGCTACTACAAACAAGGCTACCATGAAAAGCTTCGTAAATATATCATTTTTTATTTTTGCCATACTTTGGAAGGATTCTTTAAAATGAGATTGTTGGGGTGCCTGGGTGGCTCTGTCGGTTAAGAGTCTGCCTTTGGCTCAGGTCATGATCCTGGGATCGAGCCCCACATCGGGCTCTGTTCTCGGCAGGGGAGTCTGCTTCTCCCTCTCCCTCTATCCCTGCTTGCTCTCTTGCTCTCTTAAATAAAATCTTAAAAATAAATAAATAAATAAATATTATATTGTTGGTCCAAGGGTAAATGCAGATGTAGTTTTGGAAGATAGTGTCAAATTCCCTTCCACAGGGGTTTTATCATTTTATATTGCCAGCAGTGATTTTCAAAAGTTTCTATTTCCCCACACTTCAAATTTTGCCAATCTGATAGGTATAAAAATGGTTTCTCAGTGTAGTTTTAATAGTCTCTTATTAGTCAGGTTGACCATATTCTCATATGGTTGATAGGCATTTGTCTGCCCTTCTATCTTTGGTGAACTGTCTATTCCTTTATTGGCCCATTTTTCTTTGAAGTTAAATATCTCCTTTCCCATATCCAGAAGTTATTTTTATATTAGAACTGTTACTCATTTGAGCTATGTGTTAAATGTTTTCCTAGTTTTTCTTTTTATTTGTATATTAGGGGTTAATTATTTAATGTCATCCTTAAAGCATTTTAAGGTCTTTATATCTTGGCTTGAACAGTTTTGATCTACAATAATTCCATAGAGAATATAGATATCTTCACTAAGGATAAAAGCTAAGACAGAGGATTTTTTAGATTAAAATTTAAAAATCTTTTGTACATGTTTGGTTCCCTGCTTAAAGTTGGTACTGAAAATGCCAGCACAATTCTAAGTTTTATAACCTATGGCATTCAAGTTAGTTAAGGGATATTTGCTTGAACCAGAGATGTCTCATTAGTGTCTGATGTATGAATAGAAAGTACTAGATTACTTATTAGTAAGGAACGAACCAGCAGTTAGACATTTAAATTTTTTAAATGCATTCAGTTGATATTTACATATACCATTCATACACTCTAACAATTTGACTTTCATTAAATACTAAAAATTTATTAAGCCTGGGACATATAAATATACATCTTCTTTCAAGTATATTTGTCATTTAAAATTGATCTTTTTTATCCAGATCCTACAAGTAATTATACCCTTAAGCAAATGTGCTTCAGTTTCTGTCTCTGTAAAATGAGGGGATTGGAATAAAGTGTTTCTTAAGCCCATTCCAATTGTAAAATGTGTTCATCTGCTTCTGTGATAAAGATCTGATATGTTTCTTAGAAAACCCTTGAACTGATTTTACTTTTCTTTGTTAGTACTTTCACTTTGCACAAAAATCTAGCTCAGTACCTCTTAACTGATAGTTGAAAAAATGAATTCTTTCCCCTCCTGTAGTGTAGAGTGACTTGGCCAGAGTCCTCATTTATAATAGTGATGTTTCCAGAGTGCAAGTGAGGTGTATGGACAGAGGGTGAATTCATTTCAGGGGCCTTTATGTGTGTGTATATAGATAGGTATATCTGTATCAATATTATATCTATATCTGGATCTGTTATCTATATCTATATATGTATACATATCTATCTATCTATCTATCTATCCATCTATCTATCTATCTTTCTCTGGCAGAAGTTTTTCTTTAGAAGGAGCTATGGAGTGCCTCTTTCCTCTCTCCAGATAACAAGGAAGAGAGGTAACAATGAGAGCAGGTTCTCCAAAATTTTCCCCAGTTGGCATTCTTATTGATAACTTCCTGTGCTGAATTTGGACTCAAAACTTCAGTTACTGCTGACCACCCCGGAAAAAAGTGCCCCACCGTGTTACTGTCCCTCCTGCCTATTCTTTTCCTTCATAGAAGTTATATTTGAAAAATATACATTTTGTTTATTTGTTTACTCTTTACCTGTGGGTCTGGATTGTAAGCTTTGTGAGGACAGGAATCTGATTTGGTTTGATTTTAAACTACTAAATATATAATGAGTTATTTTACATTTATTTTATTGTATTTTAAATTTGAATTTGTTATTTGATTTAATAGTTATAGTAAATTTAATAAATGATCTCACATTTGTACCTCATTATTTGTGGATTCCATATTTGTGAATTTAACCACTCACTCTGTTTATTTGTAACCACAAGGCTGCTTCTCCAAGTGCTTTGCTGGTCATTTGTAGAGGTGTGCATGCACAGAATGGCGAGAAGTTGTGTTACCTGCTGCACAAGTTCCCAGCTGAGGTAAACAAGGTGACACTGTTCTATTTCAGTTCTCAGGCTATAAGCAAGTATTTTTTTCAGGGCCCATTTAGTACCATGCTTTGTGAGTTTTTGTTGATAGTTTTGCTATTTAAAATGTTTCATGAGTATGGTGCTGTAGTGCTGCCTGGGGTTCCCAAGTGCAAGGAGGTTGGGAGGTGCCTTATGGAGAAAATACATGTATTAGATAAACTTCATTCAGGTATGAGTTATGATGTTCTTGGCTGAGTTCAGTGATAGTGAATCAACAATATATATGTTGATAAGGAGTCTTTAAACCGACAAAGACATAAACAAGGCTATGTATTGGTTGGTTGATGAGAATGTGACCAGAGGCTCACAGGTATCTCACTCTCTCTCTCCTCCACAAAGCCATCATTCAGTATTTGCTAATTCAGTGCTTGTGGAGTTCTTATAGAACATAATCATGGTAAAGAATGAGGCTCAACTATGTTTAAGTTTAGCTTATTTTTTTAAAAAAAAGAATACCTAATGAATATATCTGGCAAGTAACTGGTCAATAACAAATGTTTGTTGAATGAATGATGATGATTGTGCTCAGTCAAGATCCTGATAAAAAAGATTTTTTTCAGATTGCTTAGTGATTAAGCCAATAGCTATGAATTGGTGGGACAGATTACACTGTGTGCAAAGAACACGTGCCCTAGCTCATCCCTACCGTTTACTGGCTGAATGGCCTCCAGTAAATTTTTTAACATCCATGCTTCTGTTTCCTCATCTATAAAATAACAATTATGATATTATTACTTCAAAATTGATATGGGTTTGTGAATTAATATGAAAGCACTTGATCACAGACCTGGAAGTTAGGGGCCTTCGAAACAACCTCAGCTTGAGTTGAACTCCCTGTGAGATGCTGACTCACTTCTCTCAACCATCAAGACTTGTCTCAGAATTCTTTGTTTATAAAATGAACATGTTAGGCTGGATGATTCTCAAGGTCTTTTCTGGCAATAGCCTTGTAAGGGCCTGTGTTAATAATAGGCTTGAGCGCTGAAGGGATTTCAGGGAGCTTGTGAATAGATCATAGATTAATCTTCCATCCATGACAAGGACAATACCATGGTCATGGTCATAGTCCTGGTCCTTGGAATGATCTTGATTTGTCTCAGGCCCTTGTAAACTGACTGTCTCACTGGGAAACCCTCTGTTAAACCTGTTACCATGATATTCTCTTCTCCAGGAGCGAAAGGTTAATAGCACTGAAACCTGAGGTCTTCCCTGGGAAGTGTAAAATGATGTTCCTCAGAATTAAGTAGCATTCAAGAGCTCTTAAACCTGGTGCCCAAGACGATGTCAAAATTAGGAAGTTAAAGATACAGTGAAGCATGAACTTTGTTTATTGATTTGTACAAAGAGGGTGCCATAGATATAGGTCCAAACATTCACATGCATTAAGGAACTGTAGAAATTTTATAAAGCTTAATTCTGAAATGACACAAACTAGTTGTGGCATATAGAGCAAATCATATGACTCCTGAGGTTTCATTTGTTCAGCAGTGAAATTGTGGTGACAAGACCCTGCTTTAGCGACCTCATAGTCTTATCCACGAATAAGACATATACGTCATAAGCTTTGGGTGAATATGTGAAAATGTTACAGGTACTACTTATTCTAACCTAGTGGAAATTTAGAATTACACAGTGACAAAGGCATCTGAGTCTATCCCTTACATAGCAAATGCCAGAAGAAAAACCCTTGAAATTTCACTTTGGGTCATTTTTTAAGAAATTAATGAAGAAGAATTTAAGGAGAAGCAACAGTTTTTACAATCTTAATACCTGCTTTGATGAAAATAAATCTGTTTTCTTTTGTCCTTCTATTAAAAAATCCAGTTATTTTCAATGGCCCAGAAATAATGACTGCAATAATGAAAATATGATGTGTACGAATTCTAATACTGAATATTCCCAAACAAACAAAATAGCAACTTACCCAGAGACACATCTATTATCTATGCATACCTATGGTCTGAAAGGGACTTTTAGTCCTGAGTAATAAACTCATGCTTCCAAAGCCAAGTGCTATAGGGATTTGTGTCTAAATTTGACATCTGCCTCATTAGGGATGCAATTGGCCAAACAGCCGAGATGCTGATAGCTATGGGCATATTCATATTAATTAAGATTATTTTGGCAAATCTCTTTCCCAGGAATCAAATAAATAGAATCAGTACACAACTCTATAGTTAATAGAAATAAACAGGTTCACTGTCTGGAAATAAGTAGTCTGTACAGTTACTGAAATGTCCTGGCTCATGCTATTCCTTTCTTTGGATTCAAGGCTATTCTTTCCACTTGTATAACTGTCATAGTGAGAAACAAGGCTCTTTCGAGTCTCTGTATCGCTTATTCCTAAAGTCATTTTCCAGTAGCAGTGTGATGACTCATCCATAAGCAATGACCTTGTAAAAGTCATCTAAAGGGAGCTGTAGAACTTTTATTTAAATTGATAAAAACATCAAGAGGTCCATGTATAACTCAAAGCAACCTTGGTTTTCGACTTGCTGCCAAAACTAACTTTTCTTCCCTTTTTTTTTTTTTGTTTTTTTAATAGTGACACTGGCTGAAATTAAGAATAATAATATAAACAAAAAATATCCCCAAATATCCACTGAGGGAAAATTATCATATTCTGTCACCAATCAGAGCCCCCAAGTAATCTGAAATATATTTCTGTATTTAATTTTTAGTAAAAGGTCATTTATTCTATTATCAGAGACTCAGTGAAGAAAAATAATCTAGGGGTATTCTTGGGCTTCTGTTTAACCAGTTTATATTTTTAAATCTGCTTCTTCCCCTAATTAACTGCATGATTTTGATAAGTCACTCATCCAGTGTCATCATTTCCAAGGTTCTTTCTAGTGCTAAATCTATGATGCTTCGGTGAAAATAGCACCTGGAATTATGATCAATTTCAGCTAGTAAAGAGGTTGGAGAAGAGAGGGAAAGCAATTTCTGGTGAACAGTCAGTAACTTTTAAAAGCCTAAAGCATCATATCCCCTAAGCACCCAGGTTAATTATATTTTATTAGAGAAGCTAGTTAAAAATAATATACCAAACCTGCAACATTTTAGGATTTTAATAATCCTAGATGATGGTCCACTGGGTTCTGTTTTTATGCCATATCACAAAAGTGGGCATCTGTTGTAGATGAGTAAATCCTTTTGCCAGAATATACAGAGGATCTCAGCAATGTGGCCAGTGACCTAGAACAGCTCGGCAGATGCAGGCCTTGCAGTTATCTTAGCAGAAGACATAGACTCTTGCCTCATGTTTCAGTTTCAATATTAGTCCTGAAGACCGACGCAGTGAAACATATGCACGCTAACACAGCCTTGGGATATAAATAAATACCACTTATAAATTACAGAAACATCAAATTCTCACATGCATTTGGGAACGGTCATGTCATGCTACAGTTCTCTATGAGATCCATTCTGTGAGAGTCTCCAGATTTCCTCCATTCCTTTTGCTCCCCAAACTTCATTACGGCCCCCAGTGGAATGTCAGGCTGCCGGTACCACTGTCTTGTGTCCCAATAGCCGAGGCCCTCTCAGACTCCTGGGGGTCCCCGGATCCCGAGTCCCACTCTTCCATAGTTAGACTCTGACAATGTGACCAGGTTGAAACTGTTGTGTGTCAAGTGATCCCATGTTGCTAATGATCCTGTTGGTATCTCAACCTGGTAACATGTGAAACTCCAGAAACTCTGGAGACAAAGCTCAACTGACGAAGCTAACCTAATGTATCAATAATTTCCTGATTCTGACCAGAATTGTGACAGACCTCATCTTTGCAGGAAGTAATGAGACATTTTAAATGATTTTTAAAGATTATTTTTCATCCCTTTCTTCTCACTGCTCGATAACATTCTTTCCTGCGCTCATGGTATCTTGAAATATCTTTCACTTTTCTCTTTTCATTATGGAGGGAATTCCTCCCTCCCCCCGCCCTCCACCATATGCACCTGGTACTAGGGTGATGGTTACTCTCCACTCAAGCCAGCGGGCAAATTTAACATGTATGGCATAGGTGAGAACACCTGCTGTTCCTCCTGGTTACCATCACCCACATAAGATTTTAGTTTGCTTTCCCTCTCTCCTCCAGTATTGTTGTCACTGTTCTGATGGAAACTCACAAAAATTCATTCCTTAGCCCCCTGGGCTCTTGTGTCCCAACCTCTTCTCCTGCATTTCGTTTATCTTCCATGTCAGCGATGCCTCCCCATGCTCACATCCCCCAACTCGGAATTACCAATAACTGTGCCTCCTCCAAAGTCTTCATTTCAATGCCCCCCTGCCCCCAACTAACCAGTATTTCTTGTCTTCCCAACTAGCTTCTAGTTTGTCAGTTGTAGCATTGCACCTCGATCCATCTGTTCATTAGTAGCTTCCCTCCCACGAAGCCATTATTTTCCTTCTCACCCAGCTTAATTTTCGTGTGCTCCTTGCTTTTCTCTACTGAGTTTGCCTCTATAGCTTTCAACCCTAGTGAAGTTTAACTCGTCAGCTGCTTCCTACTTCTGCCTGCATGGGTGCACATAGCTAGAGAAAAATCACATAGACAATGACACACTGATGGTCATAAATCCCAAGTAAGCCCAGGCAGGCTTACCCTATGGCCCTAATCAGTTCACAGTGCTGTCCACCCCCACCCTCCATATGCTCAAGAGCATAATTTTACCTCTTCTCAAAATTCCTAAACTACTACTTCTTACTCCTTTTTAAAGGCAAACCCTCTCATAATATCAGACAAAACACAAGTTAGAAGATAAAATTATCAATGATTTCAAGATTGTGACAGGAGAGCATTGTGCCAAAAGTGGGGCACTTCTGAACAGGGGCCCTGGGTGACTGGAGTGATTGCAGCTCCCAAAGCCACCCTTGGGTCCTCACTCCACTGGAAGGTGGGAAGGCATGGCTCCCTGCAGGAGGCAGTGGCATCCATGAGACCCCTTCCTTTGGGTTCTGCGTGTTGGGACACAGTGCAATTTACTAGAGCCCAGTTAAAGGTATTAGCAGAACATATTATGTAGTTTTAACTAAATTAATCATTGCAAACACACAACCAGGAATTTAAGAGGATACTGATAGTGCAAGCTTGGGAAAGGGGAGGGAGGCAGAAAATGGTGGAGCTGACCCCAGAAATATTTATCAACTAATGAGATCTCATAAGGTAATAACCAAAATTACAAAAACAATAACAGAATTATTTTAAATATAGATTTATATCTACCATAACTACAAATTCTGTGGTTAATCATGAATTTTCACCTAAGTGTGTTCTGTGCCTTTACAAATGAAATAATGACAGAACAGTATGTATATATCTCTATTGAAATTTCATGCTCAATTTTTAATTTATACACATCTGTGATCTCTTTATTTCATTAATATCTATAGCTAGATGGAATTATAGATGAGACAAGAACATACAGGAAAGCCCACCCTAGAAAACTGGCTTTTTTTACATGTTAACACTTGAGTCAACAACCTCCATAATGTAATGTTATGCTCACTACATACTAAGTTGTCCATAATGCCATGGACACATATGTGAACGAACTATTCATCTAAGCAGTTTCTCTCTGGAATGTCTCTGCCAAGTAGCCAACTTATTTATACTTGAACACCTTGATTAATGTGCAACTTACTACTTCTGAAGATACCCCCATTGTTAAAATGTCACAACACATGCATACCACAGCATACACACACAAGGAATGGGAGAGAAAAAATAATTGACATACCATTTTCCTCCCAAAAGATGTTGAAAGTTACTTCAAATACATCAGTATCTTTCCTCTACAGTCTCAGTGGAATCCATAACGTGCTTACAGTCATGAGAACAGAGACAGGAAGGCATAGAGCACAAGCAGGAAGAGGATGGTGTTGCATTCCAACACATTAGTATAATGATTGATCGATAGATCAACAAACAACCCTGATTAGTGTGAATATGTGTGGTTTTATTGATATAAAAAATTTGAATGTGCAGTGATCTATGTCTTTATGCAATAAGCTATGCTGGTCACCACAGACGTGCTCCCTAACGATGGCTGGGATGACTTGCCTAGGACAGATGCTACTGATGCATCATTTCTGAAAGATTCCTGGCTTAGGACCATGAAAAGTCTTCTGGAACCTGCCTAGAAGAGCAGTGGCTTAGCTGTAGGAAGCCCTAGGCAGCCTCCACGATGAGTTTCTGAGGTGTAGTCAGCGCCCAAACAACTGCAGGAACCTATATAAGAACTATCCCTCAGCCTGGCGTACATAGTGAGGACAAGTCTAGCCAGAGAGGCTGGAAGAAGAGTTCCTTCTGTGAGTGTTTGCTTTAAGGTTCAGAATGTCAAGTTTAACAAAAGCCAGTCTTTTTGAAAATCACCCCTAATTCCTTTCAGTCATAATGCATCATTTGAAAACCCAACTTTTTCATGCCATGATTTATCCTCACTATAAAATAACCCCTGTTCTTGTGATGCCTTCCTGTCAGTGTACCAGTTCCATAGGTGAAGACGGTCTGGTTGTCCTCAGCAGCCCTGGGCTGGGCAGTCATTGCATCCTGCAGCTGAGGGAACCACTGAATAGGACTTAGGACTCCAGGCTAGGAAAAGGACTTCTGTGTTAGCAGATTCACCTCTCATAAATGCAATCCTTTTAAATCCTGGGCAGTATTAAAACTACTCGTACAATGAATGTTTATAGTAATTTACGTGAAAACAGGTACTGTGCCTTCCTCTCAGGACACACTTATCTAGTTTTACTTACATGTAGGTGCCACTGATTTGTATTTTTAAAGCTGTAATTTTTCTTGGAGTTAAAAATATATCCTGTTAAATGAACTGAGGCCATTTTTCTTTTGGGAAAATGCAGTTATTTTTTAGTTTAGGTAGGTGTTACTCTAATCACGTTTATTTTTGCTTTTTTCCCTTATAGCAGCAGGGAAATGATTAAGTTCAGTTATCACAGAGATACAAATCAAAGTGACAGTTATCAATTTTTTTTTTTGTCCCTCCATCTTTCCAGAGAGGTGATACTATTTTCTTACATCTTACACATCTCCCCCACATTCTGTTCAAAAAGCTAGCATAAATGTCCTTGTTGTTGTTGTTTTTTGTTTTTTTTTTTTTGAAAAGAGGAGGGAGAATTAACGAAAACAAACCTACAGGTGATGCAAATTCTTAGATTAGTTTTTCTTCACTGGAGGTCACACAGACTTCCTGCGGTAGTTCTGCCTAAAGGAAGTGAAACTCTTTCTTTTAATAAACACTCTGTTCTTCACTCCCTTCCCACCCCCACCCCCCATATGAGGACTGAAATAGTTGGGATTCATTGAAAGGTAGCAAGGAAGTTTTCACAAGGCACCTAGTAACCCCGCCCTTACTCTGAGATGTTTTTCAAATCTAGAGTTGGCCAAATATAAGAAAAGTAAAGTCAGATTCCAGCTGTCCATTAATTTCAACCTATGGCACTTCCTGGCTACTGTGCACACTGATTTATAAGTAAGCAAGCAACCAATAAGAGAACAAAAATTGCATTTCCAGGCACAGACTATATTCATATCTGAAGAAGTGATTGAGTTGTGTGAATAGTATTTCAAATCCCAAAATAACAGAAGGGAATGTGTGGGACTCAACACTTCCCCAAATCCCTAAGGTTTGTGGCAACTATGCCTGTGGTGTAACCAAGGTCCCTTGAGCCCTGTTAGCCTGCACTCTGTCATGGGGGTACGATTGTGGGGGTACAGTTCAGGTAGACAGAGGATCACAATATTTTAAAACTGGCTTGTAGCCCATCATCCAATGATCCTCAGCTGGGATATCTGGTCTCTGGAAGAGGACATGACCTTCGAAGCAACTCTGGAATTCACACCTCAGCTTTCCCATTTTATTATTAGCATTGTGACATTAGTCCATTTACCAGTAACCATCTCGATTATTTCATCTGTAAAGTGGCAGTCATAAAGCTTACCTTAGAAAATTTCAATAATTATATTTTTCTTTTGAAACACACAACGTGTCTCCTCTGCGGTCTTAGTGAGTGGAAACAGTGTGTTTTCTAAAGCAACAGAAACAGAATCAAGAAGGCAAAAAGCATAAACAGTGGGAAGGGATAGAGTTGCATTCTACCCAATAAATCCCTATCCCAGGTATCACCCATTCAGGGTGTTTAGTAAGAGTTGGTTTCTACACTAGATAATCTGACTAGACTAACCAACTAAATAAAACTGTAACATATTACCAGTTGTGGTTCAATCTGTTGAAGTTACTAGGATGTAGGGCTAGAATATTTCTTAAAAAACAACCAACTCAAACTTTATTTAACAGGTGGAACAAAGAAATGGGCAAGCATGAGGAGTGGCTTTTATGGGACTCACAAGTCCTCAAGGGCATGTTCAACCCTAGATACCGGATGTCCTGATTCTAAACTCACTCTTTCCCCCACCACACCATGCCTTTGATAACATGGAGTAAACTGTCTATACTCATTAAATACTGTTTTTAGAATTATGGCCTTATATAATGCTGTCAGCCATACCGTCAATTTAAGGAAAACATCAAATTGTCTCTAATATTCAAATACATGTGTCCACGTGAAAATCCCCATGAATTGTGCTGTTGTAATTTCTGACACCAGGTTTTCCAATTCCTGCTAGGGTGTATTTATTGGTTTGTCTCTTCAAGGGACTAACCTTTTTTCAGCCGTTTATTTCCCTAAGTCTCAATCCCATCTCCTGCCTTACCAGTTCCTGGCTATAGAGAAGACGAAAAATACACCATTTTCTTTTTAAATTTGGTACCTCTGGCCACAGGCCTCACAATGTCAAGTCATTACCTAATAGCTGCTGTGAGTTTCTTAGAGGCAGATTGATCCGTTCCGGTCTGGAGTAATTATAAGTAACTTATTCCCGTGTCAACCTTTCTCTTCCTCCATTTCTCTAGCCCTCCAGCCCAAACTCAATGCATTCGCCTTTACAACCTCCATCAAATAGCTGCCCTTTCCTTTCCGATGCGTTTAATTTTTTGATTCAAACGACTAGGTAAAAAGCCTTATAAATGGTTCTCAAAAAGCTTCAGCCCAGCTTCCTGTGGGTTTCCTTTAATCACACATTCTCTGGACTCATAAAGGCTTATCTGTGACAAAAGATGTCATGCGACATTTCCCCTCCAGCTGAGGCTTTGGCCAAGACAGTCCAAAGAACTAAGAGTTTTGAGTCCAGGCCAGGCTGCAGACCCTGCAGCCTTCACAGCCAGGGCAAGGACGGAGAGCTGCTGAGTCCTGGGGTCACCAGGGCTTTCTGCAGGGGGAAGCTGGACACAGGACTTATAAGTGGGAAGGCTGAGCTGGAGCTGTGTGGAGGACACAGACTGTGTCACTAGTACTTAGGGAGCTGGGCTCTTCCCCAGGTAGCCTCTGCTGAGATACAAGTGTGCTTGGAAATGGTGAGCATTTGAGGCATTGGTAAACTCAAGCCAATGAATGTTGGCCGGTTTTACACCCTTCCGTCTCTCTACATACACATGGCTGTACTTCTTTCTCAAATAGGTTTTGACATAGGTTAGAAAATGGGTGGGTAGAAGAAAGGACCCTCAGATTTTTTGAGTACCCATTGTCCAGACTGCAGGGTTTTAGTGTTTTCCTTGACCCACACACACCATGTACATCTGTGCCTCAGGGATTGGTACCATGACATGCAGTGGGTGACTACTTTTTAACATAAGGCAGTTTTATGCAATATGGAGTCAAGTTCACTGTGTGCATGGGGGGGGGAGTCAAATAGTGATCAGCAAGTATTTTGCTCCAGTAGCAGCATTCTGGTCTGCATGGTAACTGCACTTAATCTGATTCTACCTGAAATGACTCTAGCAAGATTCACCAGTTTGGTATGAGGTAAGGATGTGGCTCTTTCTTCTGAGACTTAAGACCTATGTGGGAGTGAGTGGGAAGTTTCCCTTTCCCCTTCTCTCTGTTAAAAGTATACTATTTTCCATAAAGATAGGACTATATTACTATAGAGCGAATGTTCCTGGATATTATGCATCCAGGGTATAGAATACCCCAGGAAATAACTGAGAAGTTCAGATGATTATCTGATTTGACACTTAACATTTTGTCTTAATGGTTACTATTCAGCATACCCACGGTTATAATAATAAAGTTATTTTCTCTAAAACAGAGAAATATTCCAAATAAAGGAGATGACATCTTAGTCCTTAAATCCCAAATAGTGACTTATTTTTCTTTTAGGTTTTATTTATTTATCCAAGAGAGAGAAAGAGGAGCAGAGGGAGAAGCAGACTTCCCACTGAGCAAGGAGCCCCACGCTGGGCTCCATCCCAGGATCCCTGGAATCATGACATGAGCTGAAGGAAGACATTTAACTGACTGACCCACCCAGGTGTCCTACAGACAGTGACGTATATGCACATATATTTTCCCACTAAACCTCTTTGATCAAAATAGTGTTCCTGAGATAATGAGAAAGTCTATGGATTTAATGGAATATCGTATTATTTCTGATTGACTCCTTTTTCTGAAGAAATGGGAATAAGAATGAGCTAGGGAGTAAAAACAGTGAAAGCCTGGAGTCATGCTGATAACTTTTTCACAGAAACCACAAAGGGGTCTCCCTGGTTGAGGTAAAAAAATCAGAACTAAAAAGGAGAGGAAATGTCAGATCCCATCGCTGCTAAGTCTAGTATATCTGGGCACAGTGGACATTTTCCTACCCCTGCCAACACCAACTTCTTGTCCAGCATCTCTTGAATCTTGAAATGTGGATCCATGTAGCTCTGAGAAGCTGCCTGCACTTCTGCTCCAGAGAATAATCATCTGATAGACTAAACCAATGAGAGCATCCTTTCTTAGATTGTAGTGACTGAACCAATACCGACCAGGTGACCTCAACTGTCCCAGAAACTTTCCTTGAAATGCTGAGTCAAGGATCATCTTTTTCCACTGCAGACACAAATAATAAGAAATAACTCAGGGAGCTATTGGCAGCATTCTCAGGACCATAAGGTGAGGTCACCATAAGGTGAGGTCCAGTACTACAAGAAAATTGGAGCTGGGAAAGAGGTGTGGGGGGGGAACCCTGAGTGTTTGTTATATATTTTAAACCACTAGATTGAGTATCATTTGAAAATAGCCCCATCTGAGACTTTTTGAGCCCACGAATCAATCAATACCATTCTTGCGTATGCCAGTTTTAGCTAGGTTTTCTGATTCCTGCAACAGAAGGCATCCTAACAAACGATTAAGTCTGTATAATTACCCTGAACCTGGTCCCACATCCCGACTCTGACTCCTTCCTTCTTCACCATCTTGACCTCACAGAGACAGCCAGCTGCCAGAATCCAGTGTCCGGTTAGGATCCTTGGAGGTCGGTGCTCCGTGGAGAACAGAATGCCTGGCCGGAAAGCATCATAGCTCTGTACTGAATCTGCTGCTGCAGAGACAGCAGGGATATCAATGTACTCCTGCCCCCAGGGCAGGACAGACTGATGGGCCCATCTGTAGGGCAGGAGCAGCCAGAACAGAAAACTGAACAAGAAGCTAATGAAGAGTTGGAGGAGAACCAGGAAACAGAGGACTTGGAATTAACAGGAATTTCTCAAGAGAGAACAGTGAGTCCAGCTACTCAGTAGGGAGAGTTTACTCTCCCTAGGGAGACTTCGTGAACAGTCTAATTTCCCAAGGAATGAGCATGTCCATACCTCAGAGATTGCAAGTAGGCCAGCACATCTGTCCAAACCAGGACCTCCAACTGCCCCCATCTCACAAGGCTCCAGTGAATATGTGGGACATCTGGAGAGTTGTGTGTGCTCCTTCCCGGCATTCGGAAGGGAAAGGAAGATCCAACCAGAGGGGCGTGAGAGTCCCTTACCTAGACTTGATGAAACTTGGAGCTCTTAAGGCCTTCCTCCCTCCCTAGGAGGTCCCCCAAGATATTTCCCAGTCTCTTCTTCATCCCCATAAAGCAAAGGCAAAGAAATGACTCAATTCTGAAGTACTATTATCTGGTTCAGGACACTGTGATTTTGAGTTTTCAGAAAATTCAACAGTTTGCTCAGTTTACTTCTCCAGAGATAAACTTGACTCTTTTCCTAAAGGGAAAAAAAAAAAAAAATCTTTGCTGATCCTAGGACCTAAGAAAGATAGTACTTTTTAAACTTTCTGAAGTGAGGTGTGTATGGAACCACTAACAGAATAGGAATGGGCTGTATAATGAAAAACTAGTGGAGGGAAAGAAGCATAACAGAGAAAACCTGGTCAATTTAGTCAAAGGCAGGAAAAGAGAGAAAAAGCAAAGAAAACCAAAGGCACAAAATACATGAAAATAATTATATCAGTAACTATAATAATCATGAGTGAATCCAAATCATTAGTTAAACTGATTGTAAAAATTAGGGCTTAAAAAATTCAGCCCACAGGGGCGCCTGGGTGGCTCAGTGGGTTAAAGCCTCTGCCTTCGGCTCAGGTCATGATCCCAGGGTCCTGGGATCGAGCCCAGCATCTGGCTCTCTGCTCCGCGGAGAGCCTGCTTCCTCCTCTCTCTGCCTGCCTCCCTGCCTACTTGTGATCTCTCTCTCTCTGTCAAATAAATAAATAAAATCTTAAAAAAAAAATTCAGCCCACAAACTGCTTATAAAATGCCATTTAAAATATGGAAAAGAAGAATTGAAAATAGAGAAATAAATAAAAGACATACCAGACAATTACTAAGAAATACTAATATCATCAAGTTAGACTTTAAGGAAGAAACATTGTCATGGATAGAGAGACTTGTTACATAATCACAAATGAAACGAGTTGCTAAGGAAGCATAATATTCTTGGATATATGGACACTGAACAACCTATCCTCAAGATATATAAAGCAAAATTTGAGATTATTGCAAAGGAAAATGAACAAATCTCTAGTGGGCGATTTTAGACTTATGGCTTAGAAATAAAAGATTTAACAGACAATTATTAAGGTTATAGAAGATTTAAGAAATTCAATTAAAAGACTTTACCCAACGGACATAACATGTTTAACAGTTGGAGAAGAATCAGTATTTTCAAGCACACATTAAATAATTTTATTCTGGGGCGCCTGGGTGGCTCAGGGGGTTAAGCCTCTGCCTTCGGCTCAGGTCATGATCTCAGGGTCCTGGGATCGAGTCCCACATCGGGCTCTCTGCTCAGCGGGGAGCCTGCTTCCCTCTCCCCCTCTCTCTGCCTGCCTCTCTGCCTACTTGCGATCTCTCTCTGTCAAATAAATAAAATAAATCTTTAAAAATAAATAAATAAATAAATAAATAATTTTATTCTGAGTGAAGCCTTCACTACCTTTCCAATAGATTTCTCAGTTGTTGAAATTCCTTTAATTTGTTTACACTGAAGTAAAAGAATAGAATGGATGCTTGTGACAGCTTCAGAATATCAGTATATGAATTGATGAACCATGGGACTCTTTGTAAATGGCTGGGTTGGAGGGGCCACTGGTCTGGAAACTGGTTCTGTATGGTTCTTTGGTACAAGAAGAATATATTTTTACTTAGATGGTGTGTTTCTTTGACTAAGTAGAGATTATTAGGAGCTAAGTCAACTCCTCTCCCTAACAAAGCCATTCCTTGGTGTTTCTACTATTCATTGAGACACTGGCACCAACCTATTTCATCTGCCTTTTGCTCAAGTCTCAAGATGCCTGATCTATAGTTGACATTTACAAGGTAGGGTCTTCTTTTGCAAGGTTTCATGAACAGAACAAACAAGTTTCTGCCTACTGGTTCCCAAATCTAGATGTACATTAGAATCATCTGGAAAGTTTCTAAAATACAAATTTCCTGGCCCCAATAATGAGGTTCTGAATGAAAATCTCTTGGGATTAGAAATCTGATTCTTAAAAGCTCCCAGGTTATTCTGATGCAGGGAGTCATCTGAGTAGTATTTGAGAATACTTTTTTAGCCAGAGAACCCAAACTTGAAAATAAAGAAATGATTTTTATCCAACTCTGTAACTATCTGCTACTCTAACAGTTTCCTTAAAGTCCCCGTATGTTTTCCCATGTGGCATATTTTCTAAATTTGGAAATTGGTGTGTAATTATACCTGTGGTTCACCTACCAACCCCACTGAGTGTTTTGAAGGATGAATTAGATAGGTCAGAACTATCAACCTAAAACCATAAAAATATCTAATTTTTTAATAAGGAAAATTTCCTCTTTTTCTCTTAAATCAATTTACTTTCCTTGGATTTTTTAGAGTGATGAAAAGAAATAAACAAAATGTCTATGACTTTTTTTAGGGACAGACTTAATCCTAACTTGCCCATCCTAAAGCAGAAATGGTACGACTTACAGGATTAAACGTCTACCAAGAAAGGATAAAGTACCTAAGTAATGACGTGTGTGCATGTGTGTGTGTGTGTGTGTGTGTGTGAGAGAGAGAGAGAGAGAGGGAGAGAGAGAGAGAGGGAAATGCACATACTATATAGAATATATATAATTTGAAGAAACTTGGATGCCAGGGGCTGGTTATAATGTGTCTGTGCTGCAGTGGAAAAATTCACAAACTTAATCATCTGCATAAAGATTTAACAACACGATAAAATTAGATGTGTCTTTTACATAAGATGTCACTTGGAATGATTGGTTTCCCAAATCTTAACCTTTCAGATTGCGAATGGTATAATTCTTGAGGCAGATGATAGCATGATTTCTCACCTGTCAGTGTTACCTTACATCCACTTTGCTCACACTTATGTTCAGGGAAGGATAAGGGAATGCAAAAATGAAGTTCAGTAAGATGAAGAACAGCATAGCTACCTGGTACAAAGGAAAGGAACAAATGAGGAATTGTTAGGGGAGAGGTGGATCATTGTGAGAGATGACCCTATGCAGAAGGGAGACTGGCATTACGAAGAATTACCAGAGGGGGGATTGTCTCCAACAACAAAGAATTCCAGGGTTCTGACTGGGGTGTTGTTCATACACTAGCAGGCAGTAGCACATTTCAGAGTGACATCTTTCAAAAAGCAGATATAGGTAGAAAGCTCATCCCCACTTTTAGGGTTCAGTGCCTCAGCACAGATGCGAGACCCAGACGGAGTTCTGTGCACAAGCTTACAGCTTTGCCATTTATAAAACTGAGCCATAAGATGCAAATCAGATCTGAGTGTTGTTTTCCTTCCAAGTAAAATTCAAGACTTGAAAAATTAATCTGCCGTTTTTGCTTTGAAGCTGAAATCTGTAGATTGCAAAAGTCAAGACTGGTAGACTCTCTTCATTTCTTTCTTTATGTTCTTATATAACATAGCAAGCTTTCCCAGAAATAGATGATAAAATTTTCACATCAAAGGTACAGAGCAAAATTCCTGCAGATTTAAAGAAGTCTCTTCCTTTGAGGAGGAATAACGTTGTCGCTTGGCTATTCTCCAAACAATGGTATTTCTGCTGGAGTCCTTGGTGATAAGAAAGGATACAATGAGTAGAGGAAAGTATTCAAAGGCAACAAAATGTCTAAAGTGGTCTATTTTTCTTCTTTCAATAATATTCTGTAGTTCTTTATAAAAATTATAGAAAAATGAATAATTAGTCATTTTTTTGACAAAAAATTCTTTCTTTCTTCTTTGAGAGAGAGCATGAACAAGAAGGGGCAGGAGCAGAGGGAAAGAGAGGATTTTTTAAAAAAATTTATTTATCTATTTGAGAGAGAGAGCTTGCACTGTGGGAGGATCAGAGGAACAGAGAGAGATAGAATCCTCAAGATTTATTTGTTTATTTGAGAGAGAGAGAAAGAGAGGGAGTGCAAGTGTGATGCCGGGGGCGGGGGCAAAGGGCGAGAGAGAATCTCAAGCAGGCTCCCTGCTGAGCACAGAGCCCGCCACCACAGGGCTCAGTTCCAAGACCCAGACATCATGGCAATGGCTGAAAATAAAGAGTTGGCCACTCAACTGACTGAGCCACCCAGACTCCCCATTTGACAAAAGTTCTTGCATAACTGATTTGGTCATGTTGTTAGAACCTAAGAAGACAAAATGTGACCACATCTCTTCTTGCAAAGAACTCCATTTTTTTTTAAAGATTTTATTTATTTATGTATTTATTTATTTATTTATTTGACAGAGAGAGAGAGAGAACACAAGCAGAAGGGTAGGAGTGTAAGAAGCAGGTTCCCCACTGAGCAGGGAGCCTGATTCGGGACTCAATCCCAGGACCCTGGGATCATGACCTGAGTTGAAGGCAGATGCTTAATGACTGAGCCACCCAGGCACCCAAGAACTCCATTCTTGGGAGAGTTTGACATAATAATATCACAAATTATATTGTTGTTGTTGTTGTTGTTCTGAAATATAATAAGGGAGAAGAGGGACACAAGCTTCTGAGATCAATTAACACACCTTTTGTTCTCATTAATTTTTACCCTCTTCTCTATGGACCTTAAGACAGTAGAGTTAAAAATGATGAACTAAATGTTATCATCAGGCTTGTTCCATGCTAAATGACCTGTAGTACCCAATATTTCATCATAAATTTGAAAGTCTTTCATCAGAAAATCACCCTTAGAAAGATGGCCACTTTTGAAACTTACAATATTGGAAGTACTGTCAAGATCAAAGCCTTAGTGGTATGAAACAACGTTGTTCTGAAAAAAATTGATTAATGTTTAGGTCAACTAATTGGAAAGTTATCTTGAAAAGTCAGTTCCAAGTTGGAGAAGAGGATCCTTTGACAAGCCCAGCCTGGTTTCTTGTCTTCGATTTTGATCACTTACCAGTTGACCATCTCCCTGTCTCTAGGTCAAAATCTAGAGCTAGAGGTATTTACAGAGTTCCAGCATGGAGTTCAGAGACCCACCTTTGACCCTGAACACTTGTTCTGCAAGCTGGATTCTGGCCTATTACAATGGTTTAGACATCACCCTTGATCCCAGTTCTTAAAAGAACATTCATTTCTTGTTCCTATGTTTGGGTATTCGTTTTGAAAATGTGTCCACTGCAGAAATCCCTTCTACATCTGAAGCTCCTGAAAATTCACTGTGGTCTATGGCCTTGCTCCCTCAAGACAGATGACTTCAGTAGTGATAGACTACAACTCAGATCACTGCTGGATCCTAAAGTCTTTGTCATCAATTTCTAGCTGTGTTTTGGACAATTCAACTCCTCTGGTTTACAAATCCTTGATATACATGGTGGTCTGGGCCACTACCTGTCAGCTGCAGTGTTTTAGATATTGTGGCTCTAGATAATTGTATCTTGCATACCAGACTGAAATTCCTTGTGATAGTAAGACCAAGGTTTTTCCTCATAAGCTTCTACCCTTAATTGGTTTGTTTTACAACTTTAAGAACATGGTCTTAGCCCAGAGCTGAGAGCTGGGCAAACCATACATATAGCCATACTAAGATTATGACACAGCTATACTATACCTCCTTCCATTGCATTGGCCATTCCTCAACTTCTCCCCTTCTGACTTAATAAACTGATGGATTGATTTGCTTAGCTCTCCAATCAGGTAGTAACTGGACTTCAGGATTATTATATACCTTTTTGATCTCTGTGGAATCTTCAATAATTGTAAATTGCCCTTTTTTCCATCCCCATTCAGATATAAGCCAGACAACCTGGCTATAAAGGCTGGGACTCAGCTGCAGTGTAGGTGAGCGGGTGTCTACCTCTAGGTCCTGGATGTCCTAACTCATCACAACTGATTGCGCATACTTCCATACCTTGTCACCAAGTGATGGGGCAGGGCGAGTTCCTGAGTGTTCTATGGCTAGGAAAGGAAATCATGGAGAAAGCAGAGGGGAAAAGAATCTGTAAAGTTTGACTTGATGGTCCATTATTTCCATCCCAGAACTGGCCTCTGCATGGAGCCAGTTCTAAACTCATTCCTTGCAGGATATCCTTTCTCACCTCCTCTGCCCCTCCAAGCTCATCCTGTCCCCTTCCTAGGAATTCAGTCCTCATTCCCTGCCCTAGCCCCTTGGTTCTAGGTTCAGCATGGGGTCTCAACACAATGAGGGTCGTTTCCATCCTCTTTTTCCTCTAGCCAGTGCCCTCTCCTAAAAACAAGCTCCATTACAGGAAGGACCTGATCAAAAGACTCTAGTGGCCCCACAGGCTTTGCCTAGTTCCTTCAGTGTCTTGCTCATAGTTACTACTGAATGAATACTTACAATTTAAGGAAAAGAATCATAAACAGCATTTATTAAAAATACATATTTGGGGGCACCTGGGTGGTGCAGTTTGTTAAACATCCAACTCTTGGTTTCAGCTCAGGTTGTGATCTCAGGGTCATGAGATCAAGCCCCACGCTGGGCTCTCTGCTAGTGTGGAAACTGCTTGAGATTCTCTCTTTCCCTCTTCCTCTGCCCCTCCCCCCCATCTCTTTAAAATAAATAAATAAAAATCTTAAAAAAATACATATTTCCAGCACCATGCCAGATTTATGACTCAGAATTTCTGGGAGTGAAATAAGAAAAGAATTTTTTAGAAAATATCCCTGGTGATTCAAAGGCATATACAATTTTGAGAAGCATTTTCTTGGAAAATCACATTCCCTCTTAAGATTGCATTTAGGACTGACCTTTGAATTTGGAACTAAGCCAAAACCAGAAAGTAAAAGAGGGAGATGATATTTCCCCTTTCATTCTCAACTCTTGCCTTCTGAAGATATAGAGTCAAAGTCTCTACAAATTCTTGACAAATCCTTCTCCCCACAGCAAGATTATTCTGGTGTATAATCTGACCCACACAGTTAGTTACTAGAGGAATCTGGAGAACAAAGTGTTAATATATAGAGCGTATTTAGATGACCAATTTTCAAGGAAAATAAATTCAAATATGTTTGACATTCGATTAACAAGAATCTTTCTTTGCTTTCCAGTTTCCCAGAAGAAATTCAGCCAAACAAAGTTCCTGACCCTTAAAAGATATTTAAGTGTTGAGTAAATGGATATACATGTGAAAAAATCCTCTAATCTCTCAAGGTCAATATTATGATTCTGAATCATCATTGTTCTCTACATATATAGAGATATTAGTGAATTAAAAAGTGTTATTTAACAGAATAGAGAATAAACTAGGTTTTACTATAATAGTTTATTATACTGTAGGAACTACTTTTTTTTTCTCTTATAGTCTGTGACAACAAATTATGTAATTTCTCTCTTATGCTTCATTTTACCCACTTCTCAAAACTTAGAGTCTGTGGTCATAAAATGAATTAAATTTATAAAAAATATATATATAATATAATGTATGAAATATAATAAAATATACATTTATAAAATACATATAAATATGTATACTATATATAAAATATATACATATTTGGGAGGAAATTTTTGTTTTAATATTTATTATAAAACATTGGCCTTATGGTTCTTCTAAAAATTAGGAGAGGATTTAAGTCTCTTAAGACTATGTCGAAAGTTCTATGTAATCTGGTGTACATCAGCCTTCCTTTGAATGTCTTCTCTGTCCTCATTCTTGCTGGTTTTGGCACCATCTCCATGTGTTCTCTTATGGTGTTATAAGTCGAAAGAGTAGAGCTGCATAGGATCGGTCACAGACAGCCTCTGAGTCCTGTTGCCAGATATCTTCTTGACTAGCAGAGAGGTGCAACTTGCACCCTTTTTTTCTAAAGTAGCTCTGTACTTAGTTTTACACATTTAGAGTTAAAGAAAATTAATTTGTATTTCTAATTAATAATATAATAAGTTGCTGATTATCAGAGTTTAAAGACCAAACTTTCCTGATAATGAAAACCTGAGAAAAAATTGAAAAGCTGCTTCTAAAGTATGTATGAAAATACAAAATACATAAGCCAGGCAAGGCAAACCTGAAGAATAAAATTGGAGGAATTACCCTACCAGATTTTAAGATTTATTCTAATCTACAGTAATTAAAGATGAGCTTATAGCGGCATAAGGATAGACAAATAGATCAAAGGAGATGAATAGAGAATACGGCATATACAGTTACTTATTGTCAAGAAAGGAGCCAATAGAATTCAATGAGGAAAAGAAAGTCTTTTTAATAAAACGTGTTTGAGCAACTAGGTAAATATGTTAAAAAAAAAAAAACAAAAACAAAACCTTGACCCCTCTTTCACAACTTATTTTGAGATGGATCAGAGACCTTAATTTAAAAGGGAAACCAGCAAGCTTCTAGACTTTTACTAATACTAAGCATGTAATACTAAGCCACTAAGCACATGTAGCTTCTAAGCACTTGAAATGTGGCTAGTCCAAATTGAGATGTGCTCTAAGTGCAGAGCACACACTGATTTCGAAGATTTCATTAAAAAAAAAAAAAAAAGAATGTAAACTAGATTTTGAAATGGTAATGTTTCCTAAGTCCTGGGAACTGTGAATATGTTACTTTACATGGCAAAGCACAGTTCTGGATGCAATTAAAGTTGCTAATCAGCTGGCAGGGCTAGCACAGGAGATGAGCCTGGCTTTTCCAGGTGGACCCAATGTAATCACGGGCCTTTAAAGATGGAGGAGGGAGGAAAGAGAGGCAAAACCAGAGAGTAGTTGCCTGAGGAATATGTGGTTTCGTGCTGCTGGCACGATGAAGATGGAAGAATATCTTAAGTACAGGAATATGGACAGGCTCTAGCAGCTGGAAAAGGTAAGGGAATGGATTTCACCCTAGAACCTCCAGAAAAAACACAGCCCAAAACACAGTTCTGGTCTCCAGAGTTTGTGTTGTTTTTCAATTGCTAAGTTTGTGGTATTGTTACAAGAGCAATAGGAAACTGATGCAGATGTCCCTATGGAAAAAAAGTCAGCCTAGTCAGTTCTAGTTCTTTAGAAAATAAGGTACACCTTCTCAAAAAGACCTACCGGAAAACTGTCAGGGCAGTTTGATTCACAGAACTGAAATAACACAAATGTTTAGCACAGAAAAATGGAGAGACAAATAGTGGTATAAATCTACAATGAGTTATAAAACAGTGGCAATAGAAGTAAATTCAGATGTATGAATCAACATGGATTCATTTTAAAAAATTAGATTGAGCAAATGGAGCAAATATAAAAGACAGTATACTCTGTGATCTCATCCATAAGTCTTGCAGGAGGAGGCAAATCCAGTCTATGGTAATAGAGGTTGCAATAAGGATTACTGCAGGGGTAGGGGTTTATTAAGGGGAAGAGCAAGACGACACGTTCTGGGATAATAAATGGATTTTACATCTTGACCTGGGCATTGGCTACAGGGGTGGACACATACAGAAAACTTCAGAAAGTCTTCTATTTAAGATATTTACATTTTACTTCCAGTAAATTTCATCTTAATAGAAAAACCCCACATATTAAAAAAAATTCGACATTATCATTTTTATTAACATATAATTTATTATTTGCTCCAGGGGTGTAGGTCTGTGAATCACCAATCTTACAGAATTCAAAGCACTCACCATAGCACATACCCTCCCCAGTGTCCATAACCCAACCATCCTATCCCTCCTCCACAACCCCCAGCAACCCTCAGTTTGTTTCCTAAGTTTAAGAGTCTCTTATGGTTTGTCTCCCTCCCCAGTCCCATCTTGTTTCATTTTTTCCCTCCCTCCCTCCTATGATCCCCATCCTGCCTCTCAAATTACTCATATCAGAGATAATAATAATGCTCTTTCTCCAACTGTGTCACCTCCTCCTTATCCACTCATCTGTTGATGGACATGTAGGTTCTTTCCATAGTTTGGTTATTGTGGACACTGCTGCTATAAACATTTGGGTGCACATGCCCCTTCGGATCACTACATTTGTATCTTTAGGGTAAATACCAGTAGTTCAATTGCTGGGTCATAGGGTAGCTCTATTTTCAACTTTTAGAGGAAATTCCATGCTATTTTCCAGCTGCACCAGCTTGCATTCCCACATGCATTCCCTTTCCCACATGCATTCCCTTTCTCCGCATCCTTGCCAGCATCTGTCATTCCATGATTTGTTAATTTTAGCCATTCTGACTGGTGTGAGGTGGTATCTCATTGTGTTTTTGATTTGTATTTCCCTGATGCTGAGTGATGTGGAGCACTTTTTCATGTGTCTGTTGGCCATCTGGATGTCTTCTTTGCAGAAATGTCTGTTCATGTCCTCTGCCCATTTCTTGATTGGATCATTTGTTCTTTGGGTGTTGAGTTTGATAAGTTCTTTATAGATTTTGGATACTAACCCTTTATTTGATATGTCATTTGCAAATAACTTCTCCCATTCTGTTGGTTGTCTTTTGGTTTTGTTGACTCTTTCCTTTGCTGTGCAAAAGCTTTTATCTTGATGAAGTCCCAATAGTTCATTTTTGCCCTTGCTTCCCTTGCCTTTGGCGATGTTCCTAGGAAGAAGTTGCTGTGACTGAGGTCAAAGAGGTTGCTGCCTGTGTTCTCCTCAAGGATTTTGATGGATCCTTTCTCACACTGAGGTCTTTCATCCATTTTGAGTCATTTTTGCTAATGGTGTAAGGAAATGGTCCAGTTTCATTCTTCTTTATGTGGCTGCCCAATCTTCCCAACACCATTTGTTGAAAAGACTGTCTTTTTTCCATTGGACATTCTTTCCTGCTTTGTCAAAGATAAGTTGACCATAGAGTTGAAGGTCCATTTCTGGGCTCTCTATTCTGTTACATTGATCTATGTGTCTGTTTTGTGCCAGTACCATACTCTCTTGATGATCACAGCTTTGTAATAGAGCTTGAAGTCTGGAATAGTGATGCTGCCAGCTTCGGCTTTCCTTTTCAACATTTCTCTGGCTATTCGAGGTCTTTTCTGGTTCCATATAAATTTTAGGATTATTTGTTCCATTTCTTTGAAAAAAATGATGGTATTTTGTTAGGGATGGCTTAAATATGTAGATTGCTTTAGGTAGCATAGACATTTTCACAGTATTTGTTCCTCCAACCCATGAGCATGAAATATTTTTCCATTTCTTTGTGTCTTCCTCAATTTCTTTCATGAGTACTTTATAGTTTTCTGAGTACAGATTCTTTGTCTCTTTAGTTAGGTTTATTCCTAAGTATCTTATGGTTTGGGGTTCAATTGTAAATGGGACCAACTCCTTAATTTCTCTTTTGTCTTGTTGGTGTATAGAAATGCAACTGATTTCTTTTTTAAATTTTATTTTATTTTTTCAGTGTTCCAAGATTCATTGTTTATGCACCACACCCATTGGTTCATGTAATATGTGACCTCCTTAATACCCACCACCAGGCCCTCCCAACCCCCAACCTCTGTCCCCTCCAAAACTCTCAGTTTGTTTCTCAGAGTCCACAGTTTCTCATGGTTTGTCTCCCCCTCTGATTTCCCCTAACTCACTTCTTGTCTCCTTCACCCAATGTCCTCTGCATTATTCCTTATGTTCCACAAGTAAGTGAAACCATATGATAATTGACTCTCTCTGCTTGATTTATTTCACTCAACATAATCTCCAGTCCCATCCATGTTGACACAAAAATTGGGTATTCTTCCTTTTGATGGAGGCATAATACTCCATTGTATTTTTGGACCATATCTTCTTTATCCATTCGTCTCTTGAAGGACATCTTGGCTCTTTCCACAGTTTGGCGACTGCAGCCATTGCTGCTATGAACATTGGGGTAGAATGGCCCTTCTGTTCACGACATCTGTATCTTTTTAGTAAATACCCAGTAGTACAATTGCAGGGTCATAGGGTAGCTCTATTTTTAATCTCTTAAGGAATCACCACACTGTTTTCCAAAGTGGCTGCACCAAATTACAACTGATTTCTATGCATTGATTTTATATCCTGCCATTTCCTGAATTTCTGTATGAGTTCTAGCAGCTTTGGAGTGGAGTCTTTTGGGTTTTCCACATAAAGTATGATATCATCCGCAAAGAGTGAGAGTTTGATTTCTTGCCAGTTGGAATACCTTTTATTTCTTTTTGTTGTCTGATTGCCAAGGCTAGGACTTCTAGTACTACCTTGAATAGCAGTGGTGATAGTGGACATCCCTGCTATGTTCCTGACCTTAGGGGAGAAGCTCTCAGTTTTTCCCCACTGAGAATGATATTTGCTGTGGGTTTTTCATAGATGGCTTTGATGATATTGAGGTATGAATCCTGTATCCCTACACTGTGAAGAGTTTTGAATAAGAAAGAATGCTGTACTTTGTCAAATGCTTTTTCTGCATCTATTGAGATGATCATATGGGTCTCATTCTTTCTTTTAGTAATGTATTGTATCACATTGATTGATTTGTGGATGTTGGACCAAACTTGCAGCTCTGGAATAAATCCCACTTGGTCGTGGTGTATAATCCTTTTAATGTCCTGTTGGATCCTATTGGCTAGTATTTTGGTGAGAATTTTTGCCTCTGTGTTCATCAGGGATATTGGTCTGTAATTCTCCTTTTTGATGGGGTCTTTGTCTGGTTTTGGGATCAAGGTAATGCTGGCCTCATAAAATGAGTTTGGAAGTTTTCCTTCCATTTCTATTTTTTGGAACAGTTTCAGGAGAATAGGTATTAATTCTTCCTTAAATGTTTGGTAGAATTCCCCTGGGAAGGTGGCTGGCCTGGGCTCTTGTTTGTTGGGAGATTTTTGATGACTGCTTCAATCTCCTTACTGGTTATGGGTCTGTTCAGCTTTTCTATTTCTTCCTGGTTCAGTCATGGTAGTTTGTATGTCTTTAGGAATGCATCCATTTCTTCCATATTGTCAAATTTGCTGGTGTATAGTTGCTCATAATATGTTCTTAAAATTGTTTGTATTTCTTTGGTGTTGGTTGTGATCTATCCTCTTTGACTCATGATTTTATTAATTTGGGTCCTGTCTCTTTTCTTTTGGATAAGTCTGGCCAGGGGTTTATCAATCTTATTAATTCTTTCAAAGAACCAGCTCCTAGTTTCGCTGATCTGTTCTACTGTTCTTTTAGTTTCTATTTCATTGGTTTCTGCTCAGATCTTTATGATTTCTCTTCTCCTGCTGGTTTAGGCTTTCTTTGCTGTACTTTCTCCAGCTCCTTTAGGTGCGGGGTTAGGCTGTGTACTTGAGACCTTTTTTGTTTCTTGAGAAAGGTTTGTGTCGCTATATACTTTCCTCTCAGGACTGCCTTCGCTGCATCCCAAAGATTTTGAACAGCTCTGTTTTCATTATCATTTGTTTACATGAATTTTTTCAATTCTTCTTTAATTTCCTGGTTGACCCATTCTTTCTTTAGTAGGATGCTCTTTAACCTCCATGTATTTGTGTTTTTTCCAACTTTCCTCTTGTGGTTGAGTTCTAGCTTCAAAGTATTGTGGTCTGAAAATATATAAGGAATGATCCCAGGCTCTTGATACCAGTCGAGACCTGATTTGTGACCAGGACGTGATCTATTCTGGAGAATGTTCTATGTGCACTAGAGAAGAATGTATATTCTGTTGCTTTGGGATGGAATATTCTGTCATTTAATGTGTCATTTAAAGCCTTTATTTCCAGGTTGATCTTTTGCTTAAATGATCTGTCCATTTCAGTGAGGGGAGTGTTAATGTCACCTACTATTATTGTATTATTGTTCATGTATTTCTTTGATTTTATTATTAATTGGTTTATATAATTAGCTGCTCCCATGTTAGGGACATTGATATTTAAAATTGTTAGATCTCTTGTGGGACAGATCCTTTAAGTATGATATAGTGTCCTTCCTTATATCTTATTATAGTCTTTGGCTTAATATCTAATTTGTCTAATATAAGGATTGCCACCCCAGCTTTCTTTTCATGTCCATTAACATGATAAATGGTTTTCCACCCCCTCACTTTAAATCTGGAGGTGTCTTTGGATCTAAAATGAGTTTCTTGTATACAGCATATCGATGAGTCTTGTTTTTTTATCCATTCTGATACCCTGTGTCTTTTGATTGGGGCATTTAGCCCCTTTACAGTCAGGGTAACTTCTAAAAGATACAAATTTAGTGCCATTGTATTGCCTGTAAGGTGACTGAAGTTTTTCAGTTTTCATTGATTGGTGAACTTGGTCTTGGCTGAATGTTCTTGCTGATCTTCTGGGGGAGGGGCCTGTTGCCACGATTCCCAAATGTCTTTGCCTGAGGTAGAATTGTACTACCCTTGCCAGAGACCAGGCTAAGTAATCTGCTTGGGTTCACTCTTGGGAGCTCTTGTTCCCTGAATCCTTTCTGTACTGCTTTGGAAGACAGGAATGAAGATGGTGGCCTCCCATCCTCTGGCCCAGAAGAGCTGAGAGCTCGGGGCCCCACTCCTCAGTGCACCCTTGGAGATAAGCAGTCAATCTCTCCCATCTCTCTGGTCTATGGCCACACTCTGAGCTCACCCAGCCTGTCACTGAGTGTTTCCATCTCTGGTGCACGGCCCCATTTGGAGTCTCCAAACCCAGCAGATTCCTGGTGTGCACTCCTGCACCTCCCAGAGGAGGAGGGAGGGGGTTTCTCTGGATCTGCCATTTGTGGGGTCCCAGCTGGAAGAGCAGTGGCCCAACTGTGCCTTGGATCGAGGTTTAAGGTAACCCCAAGGTGAGAGTCCCCTCCTCAGCTCTGTCTGTAGCTGGCTTCCCTGCTCCAATACCTGGGAGCTCTGCTACACTCAAACACACCCAGTCTTTCTTTGACCCCATGGGACCTGAGACCACACTTTCCCTGTGAGGGTTCCACCCCCCACTTAGCCTCTGGAGCGACATCCCTCAGTGGAGCAGACTTCAAAAAGTTCCAATTTTATGCTACACTGCTCTACCACTTGCTGGAGCCAGCCCCTCCTGCCAAGGTCTAGCTTCCCATGTATTAGGTCAGATTCACTTATCTGCTTGTCCTATCTTCTAGAAAGTGGTGCGTTTCTGTTCATAGAATTGCTGCTCTTCTTCTCTTCAAACTCCTGTTGAGTTTGTAGGAGTTCAGAATGGTTTGATAACTATCTAGCTGAACTCCTGGGAACGATTATTTTTAGGTCTCTGCTTCTCAGCCATCTTGTTCAAAGCTTGCAACATTATCTTTTTTAAATGGCTTTTTCCTTCTGGTCTGGTGGTGGAGGTGGGTGGTGAGGGAAAGGAAGGAGGGAGATGATAGACACACTGGGGATAACCCAGTCAGTTAGATGTTGATGTGGCCAAAGGAGGAAAAAAGCAAAAAATGATCAAGTTGTTATAGGGCAAGTCTAGAGGAAAGGATCAGTAAGACTCTTCCATTCATCTCTACCTTTACCCCCAACCCCACAAGGAAGGATGAGAACTGAGACAGTAGTTGATGGCTTCTCCTTCCTGTTGTCAGCTAAGTCTTTTGGACTGGTGCTTTTCCAGATGGTAGAAAGTGACATTTTCTTCTTGTTAATAATCTTAGTTGCAAGATCAAATTTTTACTGTGTTAAAAATCAAAGCACACCCAAGCTGCATATCCTCCAAATAGTCCCTAAATGACAACTTTGGGCTTTAATAAACATTTATTTTTCCAGCCATTGCTTAATCAAAACCATGACACCTCGAATGTGGCTCATTTGGGTGCTAATTTCTACCCTTCTATCAATAGTGAAGCTAGGAGTAGTTAATTATATCTTCAGAATCTTCTTTTAATGGCCAGAAATCAACTAATATAACTTGGTCCCAGCTATATTAATGGAAAAATCTGAGGCAGAATCTTCTTGCTTTTGTTACTGTTTTTTAAAATTCAGTGTAGCTTAATTATGTTCAACAAAATAAAAACATTTTTTGATACTTGAATCCTGTTGATACAGCCTAACAAACTAAGGTGACTTGAGTTAATAATGTTGAAAATTGCTTATCTACTTGCAAATATACTCCTATTTTCCCAGTATTTCTACTTCTGTGTGGTAATCTATTATTCCTTAGACTGGGGATGCTGTTAGCTCCTTTTCAACTTAGTTGGTCCAAAGTAAGTGAGTTGAATGTGACCACCACTGCAGGTGACCACATTAAAAACCTGAGAGACAACTTTGGTTCTTTCTGTGCTTTATCCCTCACATCCAATTAATCACCAACTCTAATGATGCCAGTTAGTTTTCACTGTAGTTTTATTCTGTGTTTGAAGCAGGATATCTCAAGATTTATTGATTTTTTTTTCAAGCATTCCTTTCTGAGGGTAATGCTATTTTCTTGATTTTTAATTTTTACCCCCCTCTATGTATTTGAACAACCATTCTATTTTTAATCATGCAGTTTCTCAAAGTTGAGGCATGAACATGTTTGGCACAGTAGAGAAGTTATAAGCCAGCCAAAATCTCAACATTGGCAGTTGACAAGCTCAGGGAGAAAGCCAAGTTTTCAATAATGTGAGGCATTGTAGGCTATGGTAAGAATCGTATCCTGTTTTTGTTTTCCCTAAGAGTGATGGGAAAGTATAAGAGTTTAATTTGGAGCATATAAGTGAAATGACCAGAATTGAATTTTCAAGGATCACTTGGTGTGTGAAGAGTAAACCACGAGGGCAAGAGAGAGGAAGGTGGGGAAGATCAAATGGTTCTGTGCCAAGGGATAGATGACAGGGGCAGAGCCTATGTTGGTGATGGTGAGGTTTCATACCATTTGTGAAGTGTTTGACACTCCTTGAAGCACACCTAACTTTAAGTTCAGATGTTGCCATGTCAGATGATGCCTGTAACTGGGTCAGGTTAGCCATGCAGAGGGGAAGCTGGAGCAGAGCACTGGACTGTCACTTAGGATACCTAGGTTCTGGTGTGCCTTCTTTCCATTTACAAGCTGTGGGCCACGAGCAAATCCTTCTACCTCTCAAGGCCTCTTTTTCCTTGCAAGTAAAATGATGGAGCTGGTGGGGCACCTGGGTGGCTCAGTGGGTTAAAGCCTCTGCCTTCGGCTCGGATCATGATCCCAGGATCCTCGGATGGAGCCCCGCATCAGGCTCTCTGCTCAGCATGGAGCCTGCTACCCCCTCTCTCTCTCTGCCTGCCTCTCTGCCTACTTATGATCTCTGTCAAATAAATAAATAAAATCTTTGGGAAAAAAAAAAAGAAGGAGCTGGGAAAGATTTTACTTAAGCACATTTGTACTTAGTCAAGAAGCAGGTGTTTTGCATTTTAAAAGAGAAGCTTGGAGGAAAAAGTTCACTTAATGATACACATTAGGGAGAAGCATTTGAGAAGGAACCACTTGGGTGCCCTGAACTATATGGGGAGAGCCCCTTCTTCTCTGCTCATTGGATCAAATTTGTGATGCACCAGAAATCTGTACCCTAGCTTCCCTTCCCTCTCTTCTTCCCTACGTTAGCCAGCCCCCCATCCTCTTCATCTCATGGGTATGTAGATCACATTCTAAAGAACTAAGCATTGAAAGTTTGGCTGGAGTAGAAACACCATTGTGAGTACTGGCAACTGGAAAAGGATTTTTGTGCTTAACAGGACACATGAATCCTGCCCAGATTGCTTTTCTGGGCTTGCATGTAATTACCATAATAAGAAGGAAAGAAACATGAGATAATTACCCCATTCTTTTTGCCGTGCCATGGAGCAGGAAATTAACAAAATCCAGGAACTTAGTCCATAAGTTACATCGAATCAATGTAATGTTTTTTTTTCTGGGGCTTTGAGGAAACCTAACTTGATGGTTTAGTTATTAATTTCTATTAAACTAAAAGGAAAATAAATGTGTTGCCTATGGTATAACCATAGGAGGCTGGGCTTTTTAAGTGAGCTAATGTTTCCTGACTTCCCCTCCTCCCCTTCATGAGCTGTTGGCATTCATCTCTCCTTCCTCACTTTCCTTCCTAGGAAAGGAAAAGCCCAGTGTGGAGGGAACTCATTTGATTCTCCACCTTCTGTGTGCTGGTTCCTGTGTTAGATGCTTTGAGCCCGTGAGCTCACTTGACTCTGATAACTTCCTGAGGTCTTATCCCCATTGTACAGATGAGGAACAGTGAGAAAGGCACCTTAGCTCTACCTTCTTGGAGGTTGTGTTGCTAAAGGCAGTTGAACTTCATCTCACTTTGACCTATCATCTACTTCACAACTAACTCAAGGATGTTTCTTTCAGGAAAGTTGGACCTGTCCTCTCTGAAGCTTTTACCACATCCCACTGAAAGTGCTGAAAACCCCTTCGTTTCTTCATCTGTGCATCTATTCCTCCCTTCATTTAGTGAGTACTTGCTGTGCACCATAATGCTCGATTTCCTCTCTCCTATGATTACAGATGTCTTTGTTGAATTTTTTTGTTATTCCACTACAATCTCAAGGAAAGAATATTACCTTTCCCAACTCTTCTTGTCAAAATGTAGTCGAATAATTCTGCAAATGGGAGCAAGGCATGAATGCATTTGTTTTTAAAAAGGGAAACTGGTTAAGTTAACTTATGGAAGGAGAATGTATGGCTTCTCTACTTAAAAAAAAAAAAAAAAGAGGGCATCTTTGAATACAAACCACTGGCTTTGCTATCCTTAAGTCTTAAGTAAAATATGTTTTTTAAGATTGGTGACTTAAGAATAATGAACATTTTCATGGAATTGTATAAAATATCATGCTGCATATTCCAAAATAGACCAAATGGCTACTTGGATGAGTGATCTTAAAAACAATACATAATGCATGAATACTAGTAGAATATATCTTAGGCATTTCAATTTATTCTTGTCAAGCTGGGAACAGTGGTAGAATTGTTCTCTGTTATGTCACCAAGAGTTTGCTGGCTTCCTGAGCTTTAGATTGTAGGAATCAAGCCCACTGTAGTGAATGTTGTCGTGAGTACATTCTGCAGCTTAGGGCATCCAGGTAGGGGTGCAGTAACTGTTCAAAAAATCTTGGTGAACTGCTGTGTCCTTTGAAATTCATAGTGTACTTCACTCCAGGAAAATAAATGTGAGCCAGAAGAATGTAAATGATGGCCTTTGAAGGTGCTCACTTGGGGAAGTGGGCGTGGTGGTGTGGGCTGCCAACTGCAGATAGGAAATGGAGGTGTGGACTGTTGGGTCCATGATGCCAAAATCATTTAGCATGATAATAGTGCAGAATAACCAAATGTTCCCACTGAGCGCTGCATTTTTACCTTGGGGTCCACACTGGGACATTTCTTTAAAGCAAATATGTATTAGCTGTTTTCATTGAACCAAAAAGCAAAACCACATATGATCAGAATATTTCTAGGAGTGTTCCAAGATGAGGTGACTTTGGATGAGGCAACAGTTCAAGGCATGACTTGGTTCACTCTGAATCATTTTCTTCATAAGGAGAGAGGGAGGGAGACCAATGAGACTGAAGCATTTTTGTTCCTGAAAGAGGAGTTACATTCCATCCTTCAGGTGGAAGGTACACCAAGACCTACATGAAAGTTCTTAAGACCTTTCCCCAAAATTGAGATTGTTCTTTAGTACACTAAAAAAAGCAGGCCCATCAAAGCAAGAAGCCAACTTCCCTGTTCCCATGCACAAATATAGTTGTTTCAAGGACTTGATTTCTCACAAAGTTGTGCTAATGGGGAATGGCAGTCACTATTCTCACAGGCATCTTTTTGAGAGTTTTTATTTTAAGACACCTTGGTTGTAAAACTTTATTATCTTGTAGCTGTTGTTGGGGAATAGTGCACTCTTTGGATTGTAAAATCTAACTTGGTGTTTCCTAAGCTTTTTATGCTGTTTACATGACATCCAAGGTTGGGAATTCAATTGTCCTTTCATTTTTTGCTGGCTAAAGAAACTCTTTCCTAGCTTATCCATTAGTAAAAGGGAGATGACTTGTGGTGAGAAAATAGTAAAGAAAGGGATCACAGGAAACTGGGTTGGCCTTTGGGTTTGTTTTCCCAGGCATGTAGAAAACTGAATTCTATTTGGCAAATCCAAACCCTTTTGACTTAAATCTCTCTCCCATAACCAACAAGAGGCAGCACAGCCCAGTGGTTACGTGCATGAAGCTTTGAGCCAGACTGCTAGGCTTATTAATCCTAGCTCCACTGTCAGTTGGCTGTGTCACCTTAGACATATTATTGAAACTCTCTGTGCTTCAATTCATTCATCTGTTGAAAAAAAAAAGAGAGAGAGGTTAAAAATAACTTGATATGATTGTTGTTAAGATGATATAAGTTGATGTATGTGAGGTACATGGAGTAGCACCTGGCACTGAGTGAGGGCTCCTACATGTAGGAGTAGGACGTCGTCATCGCCTTCTGATCTCCATTTGTGTCCAGTCCTCTCTCCGAGCCGTCTACCAGCTGTGTCATTAACACCACTCTTCATGTGGCTTGACTCTGCTATATCTTTGTCATTACCAAACTCTCTCTTCCTTACAGCTTCACTCTGAGTTCACATCCACTTAGTTTTAAGAGATGAATGTCATTTGTCTGTCCATTCCATTCTTCATACTTCTCATGAGCCTCTGATTTGTAAGCAGTAAGCTAATTTAAAAGACTATTAGGATATAGGAGAATGTGTATACCTAATGTAAATCAATTGGTGGCTCAGGGGGAAAAGACTAAAAGATAAAGTAATGGGCTTAAGAAATTAGTAAAGTGATGGATTACATGTTTGCCTTCAGTTTTCCAGTCCTAGAGATGATCCTCCTTGGTCAGAATCAGGAACAAAAAGTACCCCTCTGGGTTTGTTTTTTGTTTTTTTGGTTTTGGGTTTTGGGTTTTGTTTTGTTTTTTTAATATTTGTGGTGGTTGTTCTGTTAGAGTTTTTCTACCCATTTTAAATATTGAATGCACTGAGAAGAAGTAGCCTTTAGACTTTTTGCAAGGTTAAGTAGCCTTTAGACTTTTTGCAGTGGGCTTTGATTTATTTCTGAACTGGTTTGGGAAGTCCTTTTCTAAAACAGCTCTGAGGTCGATTTGAGTTTTCAAACTTTCTCTTAGAAAGATTGCCACTGTGCAATAAATTCACAGGTTCATTGAGATCTCTCCATGTTAAAAATTAATAAATATTGCAGTGTAACTGTTGGGCTGGAAAATAAGGCCTCTTGAGGTCTTTAACTGTAAGACTGGGAGGACGCATTGGGCCAACTCTGAACATCTACTTGAGGCTTTGAGTTTGTATTTCAAATTAAGCTAACAGCTTTGGAGATCTGGTTTGTTTTTATTCTTGGTAAAGTATTCTAGCTTTATTCAAAGGGAAAAAAAGAAAAGTTAATGTCTTCCATAAAAGCCAAAGCTTCTGGAACTTCTAATAGCGCATATTAAACATCACAACAAGCAAAATGTAAATGAATAAGAAACAGATGTATTTCCCTACTCTTGAAATGTCTATGAATTTTAAAATTAGGAAAGTTGGAAGAAAAAAGATCTGGTGAGAGATAATAAATTGATTATGACTGTACTACATTGTCTTGTAATCAAAACATTCTTCTCTAGTTGAACATAAAGGATCAATTTCTAATGAATTCTAAAGTTTGAGTTTGTTCCAGGATCCCTAATGTTAAAACACCATTATAAAACAAAACAAAACACTTCTGTGATATTTTCTAAGACAATATATATTCCTAGAGCAATTAATTTCTTTTTTGTTCTAGTTGACAATACATTTAGCATTGACTACACATTCTCCTTTACTACACCTAAGTGTTGATATACCTAAACTATACAAGGACAGAAGCTACATGGGACTGGGCATGCATAATTTTCTGCAATTGGATCCATAAGATAAGGAGAGGATACCATACTTAAATAGGTGGAAGAAGCAGGGAAAAATGAATTTATAAGGCTGTGATTATTTTATGGAAAACTGAGCTCAGAATCTAGTCAATTTTCCAACGTCATAGATGAAAAGAGGCAATACTTGGTAACCGTCCCATTGCTAATTGAGAAATTGGGGACAGGAAGAGTTGATCTAGATGTCCGGTCCACTGTGCTTGCTCAAATCCAGATGAATATAGAAAACAGAAACTCCGCTATTTGTGGTTTCTGTGCTCTTGTTCTGGATGAGATGAACTGCTGTTTTGTCACAAACAGGGATGTCAACTGCAAATAGCAAGTCAGAGTGTGGACCCCCTGGTGGTATAAGCACCAAGAGTGGTCAGCTGGATCAGGAAGGAATTTATTTCTCATTGGACTCTTCAGTCCAGTTTCCCTGGTCTTTTCCCTGAGGTAACCTCTCCTTTCCTGAAATTCAGGTTTGGTGGGACTAACACATGCGCAGAGGAACACGCTCTGTCTGAATCCGTCAGGACTAAAGTAGAACATGACCAAATATGCCATCCCCAAAAGGCCACTTTGACATATGAATTATTTGGTGCTGTAGGCACTTGAAAAACAGCAAATGCAGGCACAAGCTTTTTCTCAACTCCGTCATCTGCCTGAGGACAGATTCTCCAAAAAGAAATCACTTGTCATAAATTTCCTCCCTCAGAGTTTCATCAACAAGGGAAGAGAAACTCTTGTCACAGGAGAGAAGTCAAGTCCACACCACATCAAGGCAGACTATCTATCATACCTACAATCTGTTCTTCTAAGGAGCCATTCATCTTTCCTATAAATCATTTACTGTCCTCTAAGAAGCCCCTAAGCTCTGCACCCCTCCCTATTCCCTATTAAGATGATACTTAGGTCTGAATGCTAAGGCATCTCGGGGATCCTTCATTCTCCCCCAGGCCCCCTCATATATCCATGAGAAACTTCTGTTTCTCTTTCATTAATCTGTCTTTATTACAGGGGTTTCAGCTATGAATTCAGAGGACTAGAGGGAAAATTATTCAAATGTGTAAGTAATCATGCCTCGAGGAGGACCCCAGGGCTTCACCTGACATTACTGAGGACCACACTAGAGAATGATTCTTGATGCTCCTCAGTGATCATACTGGTTACAGTATCCACTCAAAAGCATTTTCCTTTGTTCTGCCCCTCCCTCCACTTAGCTTTCTTTGGATAAATGCTTGGCCTGCTACTGAAAAAGTTAAATGCAGGTATTTTAATTCCTAATCTAGTTATCACACTTGATCAAATGCTCCCTACTTAGTGCGTCTGTCACTTAAAGTCTCTTTTTCATCTCTGCCACACCTAACCAAATTTTAACTTTCTCATCTTCTCATAGCTAGGGGTTACATGGGCTTCAGAATCACATTATTTAGTAATATTTGGCATGTATGATTTTATATTGGTCAAGTTATAGGGGAGAGGTATGGAGTTTTCTGTCGTATTGACATGTGTGGATTCCTCTTATTATTTTTTATTTATTTTTTTATTTTGGTGTGTTAGATGGGGCACATATACTCACTAGGTAGGTATTGTGAATGGTCACAGAGCCCTCCAAGCATTTCCAGTCCAGTTAGATTCTCAAGAATTTCTCCCTTACCCTTTGCTTTGGCGGGGGGATAGCATAATCTTTTCAGGATTCTCAATTCCTGCTTGTTAATGAATGTTTGTATGTACAGCAGAGTTTTTGAGGGTTTTTTTAAATTGTAATATTCACCTGGTGGCAATATTACAATAGGATCTATAAAAGCCTTAGCATCCAGACACCAGAGCCTTCTAATGTCTGCCCAAAGGAACTAGCTTGTCTTAGCTCTGTTGGCAACGTATTATCATCCCTCTCTGCCACCACCTTAATTAATAGTTTAATTATCCAACACATTTATGTAGATAGTCAAGTTTTTTATTTTTTTAATATTTTATTTATTTGACAGAGAGAGAAAGAATACAAATAGGCAGAGTGGCTGGCAGAGGGAGAGAGAGAAGCAGCCTCCCCACTGATCGGGGACCCTGATGCAGGGCTCGATCCAGGGCCCTGGTAACACAACCTGAGCCAAAGGCAGAGGCTTAACCGACTGAGCTACACAGGTGCCCTGATAGGTCTTTGAAAAATGAGAAGAAACCCATGAGACACTCTAAAAAAATAATAATTACAGGTATACATGGAGATACTAAATTTCCTTAATAAAAGTAAGTCCATTTTGAGAGACATGGGTACCACTGTCATTACCTCCAGCAACACAGGAACCAGAAGAAGAAATGATGACATGGGATGAGGGTGGAGAGCTGTATGATATGAACTTGAGCTAAAAATTCTCATTCTGCCCTTTTATTCCATTCCCTTGAGGGTCAGTTATACTCAAAATCAAAGCTCCTGATGGTATTTGGTTTCTGGGTAAAGTCTGAAAGATGTACTTGGCATTTGCAGAGCACAAACAGCATATAAGCCTCTGCTGGGCAGATCAATAGATCCATAAGCATGTGAGAAATATGAATGCATTTCTGTAGAGGGTACAGCCATGGGCCTGGAAAATGTCCAGTGTCAACAATAAGAAAGCAAAAGAAAGTGGTTAAAGAAGGATGAGTCTGGCTTGATCTTCACCCATGTTTTTCAAATAGATCCCTTTCACGTTCTGGGAAAGTTCTGGTCTGTAATTCCTTATCTGTGGATCATTCATTTTGTGGGAGCTGAAGTGGTATCTAATAATTCTTTTCTAGGAAGTCCCCCAGAGATGTCCTGAGTATATTTTTTAATTCTCTTAAAGAAATGTCTGTACGAATAGAAGTGGTCTCTTGGTTTACTTTCTGGAAGGATCAGCTGTTGTAGGGTAAAAACATGTTTTTTTTTTAATTTTTTATTTTAAAGATTTTATTTATTTATTTGACAGAGAGAGAGGTCATAAGTAGGCAGAAAGGCAGGCAGAGAACGAGGGGGGGAAGCAGGCTCCCCACCGAGCAGAGAGCCTGATGTGGGACTCGATCCCAGGAACCTGGGATCATGACCTGAGCCGAAGGCAGTGGCTTAACCAACTGAGCCACCCAGGTGCCCTAAAAACATGTTTTTACATTGATTTATTCACTCAATAACCAAACTGATGGCTTAGTGTAGGAAAGGCCATGAAGAATGCAACATAGCCCCACTGTATGGGGGCTTGAAGTTTGGTGAAAGAGAAGCTTATCACCTCTTCTCCCAGAAACTTTGAAATTGGTTACTTATTCCACCAAGATAGCTCATATGAAACCCAATAGCCCAATCATCTTATCACCATTATTAATAAATTGTTACAAGCCACCAAATAAATACCTCTTTTTTCCTTAAAGTTTTATTTATTTATTTTATAGACAGAGTGTGGGAGTTGGGGACAGAGAGAGAATTTTCAAGGAAACACCTTGCTGAGTGTGGAGCCCAGTGCAGGGTTTGATCTCATGACCGGAGTTCATGACTTGAAACAAAACCAGGAGTGGGGCACTCAACTGACTGTACCACCCAGGTGCTGTAACCATAAAACATACTTCTACTTAGAGTGTTTTGTGTGATATTTGAAACATCCATTTCTTTAGAAAGTTCTAAGAGTTTTGACAATGTAAGAAGTGTTTGTAAATTAAACTTCAACTTTGAGACTTAAGTAACCCTGAACGGAATGTATAAATAGTGTAGGAATGCATAGAGATATCTGTTCCTTTGAAACATATGTGAAAGGATTGACTCCTGTCTACATAAACACAAATCTCTCCCATTCTGAGCAGGCTGACCCTTTTTCACTAACTACTGTCTGGGCAGGAGGCTGACATCGAAGAAAGTCCTCCCATTCATTTGGAAACCAGACACTTTTCATCTGCTGGCTGATGAGTAGATGAAGTAAGAATGAGAGAAACACACACATATATATACACACTTGCACTCAGAGAACAATGAAAATTGTAAGGTAACATAGTAAAGTTGACTGGGTGTAAAAAAAAAAAAAAAGGGTTAATGTAAAAGTCAAAAGCCGCTCTTACTGTAATTCTCCAGGTAAATATAGTCAATATTCAGAGTTAACAAAAAGTTAGTGATCGTTTTTCTCAGTTTAAAGATTTATTTATTGAGCACCTGGGTGGCTCAGTCAGTTAGGTGTCTGCCTTCAGCTCAGGTCAGGATCCCAGGGTCCTGGCACTGAGGCCCACATCGGGCTCTCTGCTCAGAGGGAAGTATGCTTCTCCTCTTCCCCTTCCCCCACTTGTGGGCTATCTCTCTCTCTCTCTCTCTCTCTCTCTCTCATATGTATATAAATAAAATATATTTTAAAAAATAAAGATTAATTTTACGTTTATATATTTTTAAAGACTTCTTGTAAATACTAAAAGGATAACATGACAAGGTCAAGTTCTAAATATAATAAAGTTATTAATAAGCATGATGTCCTTTACAGGGTCACTTATAAAACCTTTGGCTTGTGTTTGGACTTCATCTTCCAGCACAATGGCGTAGCCCTCCTTTTCCCTTTATGTACTGTTAAAATCTTTGAACATACAAAAAACAAACTGGTGATATTGTACTGTATTTTACAAGGCTGAACACTGGGGAAACTTTGTAAAGCATATACAGGATCTCTCTGAATGATTTCTTATAAGTGTATGTGAATCCATAGTTTCCTTGAGATAAAAAAACTTAACTAAGAAACGTGAGACTTGCAGGTCTACAGACAGAAACAGTATAGGATGTTTCCTTTATGAATTTGGATCTAATTTATAAAAATTTGCTCAAAATATAACTATTGATAAATGCACAACCCCTATATTTGACACTCAATAATTATTAGTCTTTAATTTGCAAATACCTATCACAGGAACTAATCATTCCATACCAAAGCTGATTAGGAAGGATCTTACCCTTCTTCCCACACTAACCTGAATATTCCCTTTTCCTGTGGGAAATTAATAGCTCCAAGATCACTGACAGTGAGTGAGGCTTAGTCCTCAAGGTCTCTTTTTACACTTTTCAACATTGCCTTTCTGTTCATGAAAAGGGTGCCCTCTCCAGATAGAAAAATTGCCATAAAGTATCTTTTTGGGAAAACCATTTTGACAAAAGCTTTGCTTCCTTCAGAATGAGTGCGGTCCTGAGCCAAGACACTAGGTTTGGCAAGCAGAGCTGAGGCTAGTTTTCAGCCCCCATTTCTCTCCCTTGGCTTTTGTCCTCATGTGGGTTAGTCTGCACAATCCTGTGAAGCAACACTTGGTCCTTCCTGCAGACCCAGGGCCACATTTTCATGCTATTGGCAAAGGGAAGAGCACCCAGGCCCTCACAGGGAAACATGGCTCTTAGGACCTCTTTCCTGTAGCGGTGTTTCACATCTGGGTGTTAACCTTCTCCATTTTGGGGGTTTCTACAATAGAAGTTCAGAAAGAAGTGAGGGAGGGAAACTAGTATGTACTGAGCACCTTCCATCTATGTACCTGTAACTTTTCACGGTGTTTTACAAACATTATGCGGCATTTTAGGATCCTTCCTTAGCAGACAAGACCACTGAGGCTCAGAGAAGGGAAAGTGATTTGTTAAGACCACCCCAGTAAGGAGAAACAGTTGGATTAAAGTCTAGGACCACCTGAGTCAAATAAAAAAAATGGCTCCACTGTGTCAATAGAGGTCCATCCTGGATTCTTGGTCAGCTACAGTGAAAGAAACTCAGCCAGTTAGGCAGTTATCCACCTTGACCTTGATGGGGTGAGTGCCAAAGAGTTTAAGAATATAATTATCAACTGGAAGGCCCTCCTGAGGAGGAAACTTGGACTTGGCATGAGAGGGGTTCTTTTGAGTCCTTACTCTACATGGCTATAATACGGACTTAAACTGAGGCCAACACATTCTGAGAACTTGAAAACAAAACAAAACAAAACAGCAAAAACCTGAAAGTCCGAAGTCCAAAAAAAACCCAAAAAACCAAAAAAACAAAAAAAGCCACTGGGGTAGACCAGTCACGAGACTATAAAAATCCAAGGACATTTTGGTTTAGCAATTGAATAAATTGTGTTTCTAAATGTAAACATTTTAAAATACAGTAGATGAAATCCCTTTAGGAATTCAAAAAACTATATAGCTGATGGACAAGAAATTGATATTTGTAATCGAGACACTTTTATCCAAATATAAAACTTCTGAATTAGAGGCAAAAATGAGGCACAATAAAAACAAAGCATCTCAGCCTCTACAGCCCTTAAGAATGGCCTAAGTTCTAAACAAAATCTCCCCTGTACCTTATTTATAACTACAACTCAACCAGTGTGTTAGTATTTTTTTTTTTTTTAATTTAGAAGACCAGTGTTTTTTTAATCTACATTTAAAGATTTTTAGGTTCTGGACATGTTTAAATACTTACCATATTTTAAAGAAATATTTATTCTCAAGCATTAATTTCCCTCATTCACACTTAGTTACATCATGAGTTAAAGGAGGCTTGGTGGACTACTTGGGAATCCAGCCAGCATTTGTGAGATTGTTTCTAAGATTACATACATTCCCAGTTCCCAATACCCTACTTACAATAAAACACTGCACACAATAAGTATTGTCAAGTCAACTATTCAATGAACAATAGGAGAAAATACTAATTCAGTCTGTTCTTCAAGTCTTGTTTTTCCTTTCCCAAATTATAATTTCTCTCTTGTCAACTTGATCTACACTCCTTAGGCTGAGATTTGTGTTCCAGTGCATAGAAAAACTATAAAGTAGGAATATGCAAACTTTGGTTCAAATGGTGGGTAAAAACTTTTAGTGGCAAATGTGCCTTTTACTCAACTGAATTTGGGAAGGTTTTTTGCCTTCAGTGAAGTAGTCTGTCTGCACATATATTTGCAGAAACATACCCATAGCCTGTAGGAGCTAATCCACGTTTTGGAGTGACTCATTCCTCTGTGATGAACCATCAGAGACATTTTCAAAATTTGCATTTGGATAACTGCTTTGAATGAGTTGAAAGGTATGGGTTAACTGAAAATTTTAGCTGTCACTCACTTGATGACAGAGCTCAGCACACTCTGACATGTAAGTCTCTTTCTCTGAGTCCACCTTGACAGGCAGGCACATCCAACCCCTGGAACAGGAACAGCTCCCACCTCAGAATCAGCTCAGAAGCAGGCATCAAAATGCAATTTCTAATGTGGAAATCAACCCACAAGTGGGTGATGTTGCTTTTGTTGACAATTTATGTTCAAGAGCCAAGGGAGTCAGACTGTGAAGGCTGTGAAGAAAAGGTATTATTATAGATAAAAGTAAGGGAACAATAGAGTTCACGCTGGCCAAAATAGAGCTCAAACATTCAAGAAACGCACATGTAGGACACACTATCATTACAGTAATAGCTCAGTACATCACATTTGAATAGCACTTTACAGTTTGTAATGTCTTTTAAACATAGGTAGGGAATCTCATCACAAACCTAGAACAACTCCATTAGGTATACTTACCAGTAATGAAATTTGTACAAAGGATTTTTATGGCTGGTTAAAGTGTTTGTATGACTGATAAAATTTTTAAGTGTTATCTTGAAGTGGAGCTCTTTTCCTCTCAGAGTAGAGAAAGACTGTATCATAACTCCAAAATAGCACTGGTCCAAAGTAAAAACTTAAAAGCATTCTTGAAAGAAAACTCATCATGTCCAGTGACTTGATGCAAATCCAAGTACAAATCTAAGACCTGAGTTGCCAGTTCAAAACCCATAACTATAAACTAGATAGCCTTGCAGAAGTCACTAACTTGTCATTGCCTCAATTTTTTCATCTATAAAATGATAATCATGAAAAGGAATTCCATATAGCTGTACAAGATATTGGTTACTCTGGTTTTGTTCAAAAGATATCTGGAATACCTACCATATTCCAGGCACTGTTTTCTGCATTGAAGATTCTGTAGTACAAAATGCCAAAGTGGTTTAAATTCTGGAGAGAGAGAATCAGTTGATAGATGCCTATGTTTGTAAGTGGTGTTAAAGAAATATGGAGAAAAGTAAATCAAGGAAAGAGGACAAGAGGCAGTGTGGAATAGGGGTTTATAAATAATAGGGTGGTCAGGAAGCCTTCACTGACGAAGTCATATTTTAGCTGAATCCTGATGATATGGAAGCAAGCCAAAAGGCAGTCTTAGGGCATAGCATACCATATAAAGTAAATGACAAATGTAAAGGCCCTGAGGCCAGTGTGGTGAAAATGAGCAAGGGAGACAATAGTAGGAGATGGTGGTAGTACAGAGTGTTAAGGTCTTTCTTACAGACCACTCTAAAGGTTTTGAACTTCATTCTGAGTGAGTAGAGAAGCCATTAGAAAGTTTTAAATGGAAGAGTTATAGTTCAGTGTTTTAAAGATTACTCTAGCTCACTGCTATGCTTTCATGTCAGTTACCTATGCAACTTGAGATTCCCTATTATCATATCAAAAGTAAAAATTGTAAATAAACTTTAATATTATATTTTAGACCAATATATCAAAATATTATATTTTCAATGTGTAAAAAACATAAACTATCACTAATGGCATAATTTACATGTTTCCTTCATACTAAGTCTTGGAAATTTGTCATGTGTTTTACACTCAAAACATGTCTCAGTTAAGGCTGCACATATTTCAAGTAGTCAATGCCATATGTGGGTAATGGCTCCCTTACTGGGTACCACAGCTCTAGTTGCTGTTTTCAGAATTTATGGTGGCCCCATACACTGCTGGTGGGAATATGAAATGGTGTAGTCAACTTGGAAAATTGTTTGACAGTTCCTAAAAAAAGTTAAATTTAGAGTTAACATAGGACTCAGAAATTCTCCTAGGAATATACCCAAAAGAAGTGAAAATGTATTTCTTGCAAAAAATTCATTGCGAACATAAACATCAGCACTGTTCACTATGGTGAAATGATAGAAACAACCCAAAAGCCCATCAGCCAATGAATGGATAAACAGGTATATCTATACAATGAAATGTTAGAAGAAGGAATGAACTAGTGATTTTTGATACAGTGTCGAAAATGTTGAAGCTATTAAAAGTGAAAAACCAGATACAAAAGGCAAATATAATATGAATGCATTCATACGAAATCAACAGAGTAGGCAAAATGATAGAGAAAGAAAGTAGATTCCTGATGGCTGGGGCCAAGGGTTGGGGGTGTATGAGCAGTGACTTGTAATGGGCGGGGGTTTCTTACTAGAGTGATGAATGTGTTCTGGAACTGGATAATGTTGATGGTCACAGAACTTTGTGAGTATGCTAAAAACCACTGAACTGTATACTTTAGAAGGGTGAATATAGAATATAAATTCTAAATTGAAAAAAAAAGATTTAAGGTCTGTGGGGGCTGCTGGGGGGCATGGATGAAGCATGAAGTTCAGTTAGGAAGTTACTGCAATAGCGCTGGAAAGAAATAAAAATGATCTGGACTAAAGTAGCAACAGAGCAGGTTATGAGACACAGCAGGATTCCAGGCATAGTTTGAAAAGTAGAGCCACATACTTTGCTGATGGATTTTTGTCTGGGTGTCTGGAAAGATGGAATTTCATTGCCATTGTGGGGTATGATGTGGAGGAAAAATTAGTGATAGTTACAAACAAAACTTTGGCTTTGGATACAAGGTTGAAGTGCCCATTAGGCATCTACACAGAGATGTCCAGGAAGTAGCTGGATATGCAAAGGTGGAATGAGGGGAAATTCAAGCTGGAAAAAGAAATGTGGGCATCAACACTATATAAGTGGTATTTAAAGCCATGAGATTGGATGGAATCACTTAGGAGGTGATTTTAGATACTGCAAAGAAGAGCTGTAAAGCCTGTGTCCTGTTTTTACTCCCACATTTGGGGTCAGGGAAATGCGCAATTAGCAAAAGTCACAAAGTAGTAGTGCCAGTTGGATGGAAGAATCAAGAATGAATGATATTCTGGAAAACCACATAAAAGAAGGGTTAAGGGGCGCCTGGGTGGCTCAGTGGGTTAAGCATCTGTCTTCGGCTCGGGTCATGGTCTCAGGGTCCTGGGATCAAGTACTGCATCAGGCTTTCTGCACAGCAGGGAGCCTGCTTCCCCCTCTCTCTCTCTGCCTGCCTCTCTGCCTACTTGTGATCTCTCTCCGTGTGTCAAATAAATAAATAAAAATCTTTTAAAAAAAAAAAGAAAAAGAAAAAAAAAAAGGAAGTGTTAAAAGGGTCTAGTGATCCATAACCTCAAATGCTGCTGATAGGCCAGGTAGCATGAGGAGAATGATTACTGGATCCAGTAGTGCAGAGGTCATTCATGACCTTGCTGCTGTCAGCCTGAAAGGCGTCTATATTGGGTCAGAAAAGAATGAAAACATTATTGTAAATGGGAGCAGAAAAATAGGCTCATAGACTAAAGGCAGATAGGGTCACATTATTGTTGTAAGGTAAAAGTAATAACCATCGGGGCTGAGTCAACTGGGTGGCTCAGTCATTATGCGGCTACCTTTAGCTTGGGTCATGATCCCGGGGTCCTGGGATCAGGACCCAAATTGGGCTCCTTGCTTGGCAGAGAAGCCTGTTTCTCCCTCTGCCACTCCCCCTTGCTTGTGTTCCCTCTAGCTGTGTCTCTCTCTGTCAAATAAATAAAATCTTTTAAAAAATAAAATAAAATAATAAAAGTAATAAGCATCTATCCGTATGCTACTGTAGATAATCCAGTAAAGAGAAAAGAGTTAAGATTCAAGAGAGGGAAAATTGTTGCAGTGCCATTTAAACAATGAGTGTAAAAATACTTTAAAGGCTTAGAAAAGTAAGTAAAAGCAAATGTATGTTATGGCCTTCAGAAGGCTTTCTTCTTGATTCTGTTTTAGAGGAGTGAGTGGTAGAGTTAGTCACCTCACTTGGGTCACTCATTTACCTTTTCTCCCCCCATCCAGGCTCCAAAATATGCTCAAAGTGGGACATAGTTTGACCCACTGAGAAAGCATGATGGCAGCCCTTACATGAGGCTGAGATGAGAAACAAAGTGGTGGTAGAGGCCCTAGACAGAAAAGAGAAGCAATGCAGAATGTCTCAAGTATGCTGGTTGTCAGTACGGAGATCAGAAGACATAGTGTCAGTGAGCTCAGCCACAGTCATGGCATATCTAAGGTTTAATGAGACATTCTTCTAAAAACTGAAGTATCAGGCTATCCCTGAGGATACTAGAAACTGCTCATCAGACGTTTCCTTAATGATTGCAAAATGGCAAGCCCTTTCCAAGACTCACAATAAACCAGTGGCTTAAGTCAGGAAATAGTTATAAATTCTCCTGGGTCATCTATTGCCATTTTTTCCTCCCTTTATCCATGAAGCTGGATCAAGTCTGTCTTTGATTTCAGCTGAAGGAATTACATTGCTGAACTCAAATAACAGCCAGCTAGTTCCCACAAAAGCGCTGGAAATGGTCAAGGTTCTTCTCAGACTTTACAGGGAGGAATTCCAGTGTGTCTGCCACATTCCCCAGAGGACTTGAATCCTGTAAGCTCAATAGTAAGGAAGACATAATGAAACACAATTGAGGTGCTCTGAAAGGAAAGGCTTCCTGACCTGATTTCTGTCTCTTATGATCCGTATTACCCTTAGAGAGGATACTTCGAGGGAGAGGGGTCATTGATCCTTGCTTAGCAAACTGTCCTAGATATCATTTTTCTTAATATTCCTTAGTATAGTTGCAACAAGGTTGAACGTTCAAACCAGACTCTACTAATAGCAGGGTATAACCAAAAGGAAATAAACTTAAATCAAACAAAGAGAAGTAACCCAGGCACTCTGAATTAAAAGACTCGTTTTTTGAGTTTTCAACTTCAGGTCCATGAAGTGATTGGTGCCTCCCTGCCTAACCTCCAGGCTGCTCACAAGTTTAAAAAAAAAAAATGATGTCTTTAATATCTTGTTCCTTGAAACACATTTAAGAGTTTTGAAGTCTAATCCTATGGATTTTGCTGCTTGTATTCTACCTATGTCACCAGCAGCATTGGGTTATTTTAATTTTGCCTACCTCTGGGGAAAGAAAGGACTTTGTAAAAGAAGAAAATAAACCCTGAAGTATCTATCCCAAATTCTCATGCCAGCTCTGTAAAATGAAGACTTTATTCTCCATTTACTGCCTGCTACCCAGTCCCTAAAATAAACATAATAATAAAATTAATAAGTGAGACAAAGAAAGGTCTCAGTGACTGAACACTGTCTAGTTGTTTATCTACTCCTTAACTGGCTTGTGGATTCTTCTTTATCCATCAGCTGTGGCCTGGTAGGTATCTCATTCTAGATATTCTGAAAAGGAGTAGGTCTTCCCATATGCCCCGCTAAGTGTTTTCTTCTCTTCTTTCCCTGAGCAGCTGAATGGGAGTTTTAGTTGGTGGCCATAAGGGTTACTAGGGAATCTAGCTTGAAAATGGACCTATAACTTGGGTCTTCACATACTAGGAAAGAATAACGACACTATTATGCAGCACTAAGTTGACTTTTCTCTGACCCTGGAACAAGTTGTTAAGACTTTCTTGAGTATACATTATCATGCTTTGAAGACTTGGGCACTGCAAATTGTTGGGAAACAGATGAAAACAGTGGCCTGGTAGTGTTCTTTGGGTTCCAGAAGATGTAGCAAGGGGCTCATAATATCCAGAAGACATGGTGCTATTAGGATCAGTTAAGTAGAGCAGAAGAAAAGCATGGTTCTTTCTACGCACAGTAGTACCCACAGACTGATTGGTCTTATTCATTAGCCCATGTGGAACATCCCTGGAACTCCCAGAACCAATCTGAGGAGACATTTGTAGGAAGCTAGCATTTAAATACCATGTGAAGAGAGAAACCAGAAAAATACAAGTCATGCTCAGAAATACCTCTGTCTACAATGGATTTGAGGAAGCAGAGGGACCCATTAGGAGGTTGATGTAGTAATGAACATGAAAGATATGTCAGCCTCAATTAGGGGAATGACAAAGGGATTGAGCTAATAGGATATTTTAAGTGCTACTCTTGAATTAGAATTGACAAAAGTTGGTGATTGATTCGGTGTGGGGTGTAACTGATCAGATATGCTGAAGGAGAAGGCCACCTCCAGGATGATTCCCATGGTCCCAGCTGGGATGTCATAGAGGCACAGTGCCTTCCTCCCCTGTTGAGCACCTTGTCAGCCATGTGCCTTCTCACCAGACTGTGAAACAGCAATCTCTGTATCCTTAAACTCCTAGAGGTGGTGCAGCTTTTCTTCCACAAGAAGATGAGCTCCGCCATAAGGATGACATGGATTTTGTTTCTAGGGCAGAATGTAAGAAGTTTCCAGAGCCAGGTTTATGGCTAGTTTAACCTGAACTTCGTGTATCCATTCCTTTTCATGGCTTTTGTCTTTTCTCTAAAACATCAGCAACTAGAACCCTGACTTAAACTAAATTCCATAATACCTGGTGAATCAGGGCCAAGTAATCCTCTGTGCCTATTCTGGAGTCCTGCTCTGGTTCCCTAATTCTAATCTCCCTAAATCCACCATCTGCATTCCTGGATGTTTATCCATTTTCTACCAATAGAGTCCCCACCTTGATCATCCACTCTGCTTCTGGGAGGCCTCCCGTAGCTTATTGTTGACTCTTGCTGTTGCTAATCAACTGTATAATAGTGTTTAATTTTGTCATCGTCTCCTGATGACATGCCATCTGCCTCTCTCTTTTCAAGCCAGAGACTCAGTATTGGTGTGTCTTCAAGTATCTTCCCACCAGAAGGCTTTCTGATGTCTGAGTGGGTCTTTCATCCCCCAATTTGATGTGATTAACCATCACTGATGCCTCAGGAGGTCCTCAGGAACTCCCTCAAAAAATTGGCCATCCAAGCTTCTTCAATTTCAATTTGAGACATGCCTTCCTTAATTGGTATTTTCAGGGTTTGATATTTCTTTAAAAAAATATATATAGGCTAAATAGAATAAATAAACCTGAGATTTTGAAATTATATTACATATTGATCCAGGAAAAATCATCCACTTTTATTTGTGTCAAGATCTAGTAAACTAGAGGCACCTGGGTGGCTCAGTGGGTTGAGACTCTGCCTTCAGCTCCAGTCATGATCTCAGGGTCCTGTGATCGAGCCCCGGGGCAGGCTCTCTGCTCAGCGTGGAGCCTGCTTCCCCCTCTCCCTCTGTCTGCCTCTCTGCCTACTGGTGATCTCTCTCTCTCTCTGTCAAATAAAAAAAAAAAAAAAAAACCTTAAAAAAAAAAAGATTTAGTAAACTACTTTTAAGACATCTGGGGAAAAAAATTATTTAAATCTCAAGATGTTACAAACTTTGATTAGATGTCATCTCTCAACTCTTCAAGGAACTGAATTTAAGTACATTAGAATTATACCAGAGGTTCTGAACTTTGGCTGCAAGATGGAGTTTCCTGGGGAGCTTTAAAAAAAATACTGATGCCTGGGGTCTACTATCAGAGATTCTAATTAATTATTCCAGGGTACCTCCCAGATATTCTATTTTTTTTATTTTTTAAAGATTTTTATTTATTTATTCGACAAACAGAGATCACAAGTAGGAAGAGAGGCAGGCAGAGAGAGAGGGGGAAGCAGGCTCCCCGCTGTGCAGAAAGCCTGATGCGGAGCTTGATCTTAGGACCCTGAGAACATGACCTGAGCGGAAGACAGAGGCTTAACCCACTAAGCCACCCAGGCACCCCATGCTTGGCATAGCAATTTTTAAAAGCTCCCAGATGATTCTAGTTTGTAGCCAAATTTAAGGATCATTGACTTAGATTAATGACATTTAATGCTGATGTTGCAACATCAATTAATTAATACAATTAAGTATTAATTGTATATGTGAGTTTGAAAAATACAGAAAAACAGAAGAAATTTTCATATACCACTCAGATATCACCACTTTTAGTCTTCTTGGTTTATGTCTCACACAGACACACAGGCACACAGACACACAGACACACACACAGAGGCACACAAGTGCATATATGGTATTAGTTGTTTGTAATCTCAAACAATATTAAATTACATAAAAGTAATAAAGAGGGAGGTCGCCTAGTTGCTGAGCAGGGGGGTTTCTAGGGAAAATTTTAATGAAAATTAAAACCTACGATGTAAAAGAATTTTATGTGCTTATGATTATTTCTCCCACCTTTTGCATGAAGTGCAATGTCTGTTTACGAAAGAGACCCTGGCTTCAAAGTGGCTGCAACACTTCTGCATGGTGGTGGGTCTGTCATCCAGACAGTCACTTCCCACACCACCTCACTTCGGCAGGTCAGCGTAGGAAGAAAGTACATGGATGGGATCATTCTGGTGTGTAACTTAATAGTCTACTTTTGAAGGTCCAAAACGTGATTGCTATGTACTCCGTGCTGATCAGACTCAGGGGGACCCCCCTGTGCTAGCCATATTCACAAGGTAGCAGTGTATAAAAATGTCCATGCATTATTTAAAAACTGAAATAGACCAGGGTGTTTGTGTTGGCTTTTCTCCCTTGTAGAGAGTTAGAACACGTTGCCAAATTATTATCAGAAGTTTGCTTCATAAACTCAGTAACTGAGTGGAGACTGTCCTTGAACCCCAGAGAACCTGACGCACACGTCTCCACGGTTAGGAAACAACTGATACAAAGTCAGCCTCACCCGTGTCGCACGTCCACAGTCTCTCTCTGAACACCGTGTGGTCACAGATTCCTGGGATTTTATTTTCCCCTCGTGTGGGCTCCACGCACAGCCCCTGCCATTTACCCTCACACTTTTCTTCTCAGTTATGTTAATGTCATTGTTTAGGCTGTGCTTCCTTTCCCTTCTATCAGCTCTGGGGTTAGATTTCTGGGAGCTCCCTCTTCCTGCTTTGTCTAACAGGACATCCTGTTCCTTGATCTGGTGTTGCTCACATTGTGTCACGTGCACTATCAGCACCACAGTTACTTGTGGGGCTTGTTAAAAACTGTAGAATCAGGGGGCCCACTCCAGAAACAAGAAGACAGAATCTCTGCTTTGGAGCCTGAGCACCTACATTTTAAGGAAATAGAGTTGATATGTGTGTGAACCCTAAGGTGACTTCTATGGAGGGCTCATCTCAACAGTCATGTGTTAGCTGTATTGATTTAGTTCTGTAGAATTCCTCTCATTTTCAAAATTTGGGGTCATTTCTAAAGTGTCATTAAATACTGAGTATAGTTAGAAATTAGCTCAGGTTAAAAATGATAAGAATTTTATTTATTTATTTACTTAAGATTTTATTTATTTGACAGAGAACACAAATAAGTGGGGGGAACAGCAGAGGGAGAGGGAGAGGCAGGCCTCCCACTGAGCAGGGAGCCCAAGGCGGGGCTCGATCCCAGGACCCTGAGATCATGATCTGAGCTAAAGGCAGACACCTAACTGACTGAGCCACCCAGGTGCCCCCAAAATGATAGGAATTATAAAATGTGGCAACTGGTAAGTGAAGCAATGGATAAAATTAATCCTTATTGATGTAATTTCAAAAAATCGTGTTATAACAAAATCAAATAGAATATTATAATCCTTTACTGAGTTTTGAAAATAAAGGCCCAAAAGAAATATAAAAATGAGTTTTGGGTCCTATCTTTAACACCTAAAATAGAAGATTAAAAAAATCATCTAGAGGTTTGAGCGGGCTTAACATCTGGCTTGTGTTATAGCGTGGTCAATTTGATTATCTCTGATATTTAATAGGGCTGCAAAAACACAAAGGATAGAAAAATGATCATCTCTGAGGCCCCACAAAGACGAGGAGAGAGACCACTTTATCCCAGGAAAGGGAATTAAGTAAGGGAAGAAAGAGACCGACTCCTTCATGGTTTGTCTTCGGTCATCTAGATGGCCTAAGACAAATGGTAAAATGACTCAGTGATTTTTCTAAGTCAAAGGCTTTAATTGACTTCTCCCTAAAATCCTGTCGTGGAAGATGATAGTGGGACTGCAAGATGACCATCTTGAGAAACCAGCAAATAGTGTGGATAAGAAAGAGTTGCACTTTTCATTAACCTGAGGCTGGAATTACCTGAAAGTTGTCTGCACACAGGCTCATGGGGACAGCTCTTTTCCATTTCCCTGGAGAACAGTCCAGAAAGAAGGCTTTACGTTACAGCAGGGCCTTGCTCTGTCCCAGCCAGAAAGGGTAGTGAGAGGTTGTTAATAAGGAAATATTTCTCTGTGTCTTTCTAGAGATCTTTAGAAATAGATCTGAAACCATGTAAGAATGAACAAGTCACAGTTGACTTCCATGTAGGTCTCTCCTTCTGCCTCAGTCCCAGGTCACAGAGGTGGTGAATGTCCTAAATCTCCCGGATCCAGTTGCTTTTTTCTTTCTTCTTCTCAATCTTCCAGACTGCTATGACATTCCTCTTGGAGCATGTCACAGTACTGCCACCAAAACCAGTCCACACCCAAAGTGGTTCTACCAATTGTGATCGGTTAGTTATTTTATCATAAATTAGCAGAGAGTAATAGACCGAAGTCTACTGGAAGGTAGGAAATTTTAATTTTTTATTCTTTCTTTTTCCTTCTAATTCTAATTATAGTGAAGTGAAAGTAAAACAGCAAGTTCAGGTTCAGGTTCAGGGCTTGAATTATAACATTTCAAGTACTTAGGGGGCTCTGAATCATTGCGATAAGCTAAAATGTGGTAAGCTCTGGTGAGAAATAGATCAAGATGGTTAAGATTTTTTTTTCTTTTTTTTTTTGTAAAACATAACAGAATAAAGGCCGAGTGACTCCCTGTGTTTGTTCTTGTCTATCAGTTTCTCAACCTTATATTACAACATAAATTATTTGGATTTCAGAGTGTCTTAGAAGATACTCTAGGGACTCTTGGGGAATATTTCTGCTACAGTCCCATGAACAAATAGGAACAGGGATGGGGGGAGTTTTTGTGGTAAGACAGGATGTTGAGGTGTAGACGAATTTCTAGCTTCTTCAGTCTTGGTGATGTCTCCTCTTTCCAGATGGACAAATGAGTCACCAGTCTGTCAGTTGGGTGCTGCTCTGTTGCCCTCTCTGCTTTCTGTCCAGGTGACTGCAAGTGTTCAAGTGGGGGATGGCGCCATCAGTATTCTGAAATGCAAAGTGAAACCACCTGAAGTTTACCACAGAGTTTTGACATTGTCACTGTCACTGCTACATGAGAGCCTCTCCAGAATTTTTAAATAAATTCTACCTATTTTGTATCATTTTAAAACTGAGAGTTGTTAATTCCTTGATTTATAGGAATATATTCGGCTGCACCAGACCTAAAACCAGGCACCTGAGTACTCAAACAGAACAGTCATTTGTACTCTATTTAAAATAAAATTCAGCATGCCAGGTGACATTAGCCCTCTTCATCCAAATGTATCTCGAACTTTCCTGGCTTACATTAGTGCCTCCAGATGAACAGCCCCAACGCTGTTCTAAATTTCAGAATGTGTTTATGACTAAGGAATGCTACCAAAAGCCAAATGGTAGCACAGTTCTTACAGATGATGTAAAGTTGGGAGCTCTTTAGCTTAGCTTTGGAAGTAAACACCAAGCCCAAAGGAAGTTTAGGTTGACTATGTTAAAAACAAACAAAAACCTTAGCAATTTCGTGTTGGCACAAGAAGCTCTTTCGTTGGCCCATTTTTATTCCTGACCTGTAAATTTAATCCAATAATAGTTCCATTTAGTCAAACAATCAGTTGATAGTTATTTAAATGGATTGACAGGTGGTTTTGAGGTCTTCAGGATATTATCTGAGGGTATTTACCCTGCATGTGTGTATGTCTGAGTCTATGTTCTATACCCACAAATGTGGCCCAGGGGAGAAACAGAGCGTTAACTGTGAGAGAAAGAATACGGCTTTGTGTAAATATAGGTAGGCCCAGTGCAAATACAGCAGGTCAAATAATTGTATGTGACCTAACTGTTCTATTTTTTTTTTCAAGTTTAAAAGTCAGTAGAATTGTTTTCAAATGAAAGGACTGATTCTTATTTAAAAATAACCAGATAGATATTTTAATTTCCTGCCCATATTCCTAAGAGCATCCATTTGTAACCATATTAAAAGCATTGCTTTGAATTACATCATGTTCTCGAACGTTTCTTAGGTTGGGCAGGTGAGAATATATTTAACTGTATCTGTGACTAAGACACAGTCACAACCTTACCTTCATCAGAAACTACATTAAAAAAAAATAAGTTGTCAACATTTAGTACCATCAAGGACATTACTGTGCTTATTTGGTGGTTTGACTTTAAATACATTTCAAAGTAATGCATCGTGGATGTCTCTGTAAAGAGGGAGGGAATTGCAGTCAGAGAGAGGGACAGAGGGAAGCAGTAATGATGGTCATGTTTTATTCCTTATCTAAACATAGGATACACAGTAGTTCATTGTATTACCTGACATTACATTGTATATCTAGCATGGTTAATGATAATTGTTTCGGTGCTTCAGCGTCTGCCAAGAGACTTCATGCCCTTATGTATATGGAGAAACAAGCCCAAGATAAACTGTATTTGAGCTCATTTTAAAAGCGATTATTTGTCAAATCCTGTTTCCCTCACCTATTTGCTCTTTCTCAAAGGGAGACCTATCCAAAAGCTTGCAGGTTGCTCTAAATTGCTGAGCCCTGGAGAAAAGGAGTGAAGTAATTCATTTTCCATGGAAATAAATGAAAATTCTAAGAGTATCTATTTAAAAAAAAATGTGGCTATACAAATTATAGCAGGTCATTCAGAATAAGAAAATCTATTGAAAAAAATGTTTGCACGTGACTGTGAAGACTGAGCTATGTTCTGACTTGCTGCTATATACTACCTCTATCTACATGGCAACATAATGTAATCATGTTAACAGATGAGCAAAGTCTTAATGCTCTTCTTGTTTTCCTCCATAGTACTTCCCGAGACCTCCTCATCCAACTGCCAAGCATTAAACACTTCTTACACCTTCTCCACATTTCTACCAATTCTATTCCTCTTAGTGATTAATGACTGGTCCCCACTACATTTTGTGCACTCACTCTCCCTGAAACCTATTAGGATTAAGCCTGAGGAATGTCAAGAAAGTAAGAGGAAAAAGTAGTCAGATAATACTTCTCATTTGCATTCCTTTTCAACAGAAGAGAGTTTACAAATTTATCTCATTCCAGATACCAGTTTGCTATTTCTGTCGGAATCCTGAGAGCAAGATGGTATTGACTTAGAGGTTGGTCCTATCATTTCAGGAGGACCCACCACTTCTGAAATAGGCCCTAGGAACAATGATCAAGGTCACCCTTTACAGCCTAGCTGTGCTTTTGTTTGAGAAGAGATAGCCCTTCAATGCTGAGAAACCCAGCTTCCAGGAACTCCAGGCCTCAGTTCAGCCACTGTCTTTCACGTAGCCCTGCAGAGAACAATTGTGTGAAGCACAGTGACCTCAGAAGCCCAAAGCCTTGCAGGCTATTTATGAATGCAGTGTGCTCAGAAAATGGGCTCAGGATGAGGAAACCCTATCAGAGCCCAATTTAGCTCCCACTCTGCCTCTGTGACCATCTTAGGAGAAAACAAGTATAAATATAGCAATAACCAGTTCAAAGGTAGAAGGCCAGTTGCATGTTGTGCTTCTGAGAACAAAAATGAGATCGCTAGAGATGTGTTAGCTGGAGAGGTAGATTTCTGGGGGGATGAGGTAGAAAATCAACATTTGTTGTTGTTGTTGTTGTTTCATTTGTTTGTTTTTAATGGCTCTTGTTTGCCGAAGGTGAAAATTTAGCCAATGAATTCTCAGCATATGGAAGAAAACATCTCATGTTCAAAACAAGAGTAAATAGTATTGTTCATCTTCAGAATATGATGGCTTCATTGTTCTTTCCAGAGCATTCTAAATAGATAAAATAATCTCTTTTCTGGCAGTTCATCCATTTTGGGTTAATGCAATTCCACATCTTATTTGTGGGAATTAAGCCTGGCCTGAACATGCCCGCAGTAGACTTCAGTATAATTTACATGATGTGACATATCCACGTGAGTAATAATGATGGAAGGTGATCCCTTCCCCTTTCAGGTGTCAGTCACCTAATGAAAAGTAAACAAGGAACCCTCCAACAAAATAGCTGCTAATGCAGCATAGTCCAAGATCCCAGCCTCACTGGTTTTAAACTTTCTGCAGTAATTTTTCTTTCTTCATAGACTATATATTTCTCTTTTCAGAATATTCTATGCTGCTTAAGATCTTGTGTCCTTTTGGGGTGCCTGGGTGCTGCACTTGATTGGGTGACTGGCTCTTGGTTTCACTGGAGTCCTGATCTCAGGGCCTCATGAGATCAAGCCCTGTGTTGGGCTCCAGGCTCAACACCTGGGGTCTGCCTGGGATTTTCTCTCTCCCTCTCTTTCTGCCCCTCCCGCTCATGCACACATGTACGCACGCTCTCTCGCTCGCTCTCTAATCTTTATATATATATATATGTGTGTGTGTGTGTGTTTGTGTGCGCGCGTGTGTGTGTGTGTTTTATATATATATATATATATATATATATATATAGAGAGAGAGAGAGAGAGAGAGAGAGTTCTTTTCATGAAATGTTACATGCTTAGGTTGAGGCAGATGCTGATTTAATGAAAGTTCCAGAAACACATGTATTATGCTCAATGACTGGCCCTTCGTGGGGAAGACAGTGGTGTTGAGTAGAGCTGGAAGGTTATGTTAACAGCCAAGATGAAGGTAGGGAGGTTGCTGGGAATGTAAAAAGCTACAAATGTGTCGAAAAGCAACAGAGCCACATGACACAGGGGGCGCAAAGTCCAGTGTCAGGTCAATACTTCTTCAGGAGCTTTTCCTAAAAAAATAATCAATAACCGCCCCAAACTAAATACAAAATTGTTCATTGCAATATAATCTGTAATAACCTATACTGAAATCCCCAAAGAATAGAAAACAAAAAACAAAATCCCTATGATATATTGGGTATCTCAGTCTGGCCATTGGTATAATGATTTAAATACTTTGATTTTCAAAGAAAAATTGTATATATTATATAGTCAGTTTGAAACTCACTATACTATATATATATGTATATATAGTATAGTCAGTTTGAAACAGGGTGTCAAGTCCTAGCTTGTTGAAAGACGTTTGCCAAGATAGTACAAATAATTTTGTTGTGATTTTGTAGAAATTTTTTCTTTGAAATTTTCTGTATCAAAACAAAACTTGATCCCATCTTTATATCCTCTGAAAGGATATGGGATAAACTTTACAGATTTCTTCTATTGAAAAAAAATACATTTTTCATGTGTACTAGTTAGAGAATCAGTTTCTTATCATTTCTAATTAAGAGCTGGTGACCTTTTCTCTCTAGAGTCCCAGGTGCATAAAGGAAAGTAAATGACAGAACTTAGTTTCTCCTGTCTATCTCTACTACAGATAGAGTCCATGCCCAGGACTGTGGGGAGTGCTGTCTGTGAAATAATAGAATTCTTAATACAACAATGGCCTCTTAAAAACAAAGCTTTGTAAATGGTGTGGAGGAAATGACATCATTTTTAGACCTCATGAGAGTCTTAATGTTTCATAGATCTTAAGAACACAAGTCATCCAGCTTGACAGAATGTGTCCATTCATAAAGGAATCTTCAGAATAAGGTAGAACTAGGTTTTTAAAGTCAGAGAGGAAGACCCAAAAAAAACCCAATCTTTAAATCTTTTTATTCTGCATAGTTATTTTGATGGTATTAAAAGTGATTAATGGCAATGGCTCACTGCTTATCTGAGAATCTGTTACTTTAAAGAATTAGAAATGCGTGAGTTTTTTATTTTTTTTTTTAAGTCAAGGAGAGAATTCAGAACTGTTAAACAGAAAATAATAGAAAGCAATTTTACAAAATTTTTTTTTTACCTAAGGGAATGATTTTTAGTTATATTCAAGATTCTAACTGATGGGTTGACAGATGTGTCTGAACTTCACAAAGGAACGTGAATTCAAGGGGAAAAAGGTATTTTGGGAAGGAAAGAGCTTCATTTAAAAGGCACTGAAATAGATGTTCAAAAAACTGTCTGCTTTGGGGGAATAGGAAAGGACAAATTATCTAACTAGGGCCAAGTATGGATATGAAACCTACATGTACAGATAGAGAGGTGCAAACACAGGGGTTGACGGATGTGTATGTCAGGACAGTCTCTACCCACAAACTGAAGAAGTCTAACTGGTCACCTTCTAGGGTCTGATACGTAAGAATAATATTCTGTTCTGCAGCGGTCTCAGTGAAAACTCGGGAATTTTGATACCCCAGCTCGTGTCTGCAAACAAAAAATGAACGTCAAACTGACCAGTCTAAGTTCCAACAAGAGTTGCATTATAGAGTCCCCAAATCCAGCAGCTTAATTAGGAGCTCGGTCTTGACAGCAAATGTCAGGATATGTCAATATTGGATGAATCTGGTATGTGATATCAGAGCAGAGCTCAGAAATTCTAATACATCAAACTTGATCACCAGACCTGGTGACTCTGAAGGCAGTTGTGACATAAAGCTTATTTCAAAGCAACAAATAGGGTTGTAGACTTAAGTATAATCAAGATCCTACATAAATCTTTCATCACGGTTTATGTTCAGCTGCCTGAAACATTTCAAAAAGAGAGCTTTGTTTATTTCCTGTGATTTCAGATTACAGTTCAGATGGTTTAGAGAAGATATATTATGGACACATCGGTCCATGTATATAGAGGGTCATGGTTAAAGAGAAGTATAGCTTCGTTCGTCTCTGGCTTCCTCTTACTACTCTTAGCACAATGACTTGCTCACAATAAATATTTATAAAATAAAATACAAATGCTTCCCTTACATATTACTCCATTAATATCATTAAAAATGTTTTTCCTTTTACTGTGGGAGAGCTTGCTATGTCTTTTCAGTTACAGTTTTGCATAGCACATAGTGGAAAGCAGTGAACTGAGATGCAGGTATAGCTAGGTTCTGCTTCTGCTTTTCATTAGCCAGGCGATCTCCGGGGAGGTCAAGCCAATTTTAGAGACTCCCTTTCCTCCACTGGAAGACAGGGAAGGAAAACTTAACCTGGCTCATTTCATAAGACTGTGGTGAGGACTGACTGAGATACGTGAATGCTTGGTATAAAATGTACCACTCATACCAGGGTGCATTTCCAGATACCAGTTTGCTATTTATGTAGGAATCCTGAGAGCAAGAGGTATTGGCTGACATAATTGTTAAACTTCCATGCTGTCTATCCTTACTACTTTCTTTCACATTTATATCTACAAGACGTTTTCCTATTTCAGTCAGAGATGAACACTAGGATTTAGTTAGGGCAAAGACTATTCAACAGGGCTTTCGCAGAATGAATACTACAGCTTATGGAAGCCATTACTCATTTTATTGAAAGGTTTAATTTTGAAGAGAAACTCATGTTTTGCAACCAAGGAAACATGCAGTCTATTATGTGCAAACAATATAAAAATTATTGTTTGCAAGTCTTTTTGTATCTAATTCTAGGATTGCCAAGGAACTGGAAAGAAGAAAATGAGATCTATGTAAAAGCTCCAAGCTTATGCTTTACCTCAACCCACCCACTCTGCAAGAACCAAAGTTTGAAGTTGGTTTCTAAATTAAGAACACGGTTTCCTAGAGGTTCTATATTTGGGAGAAAGAGATTTCCCTTGTCTAGAAATACACCCTTTCCGGTGTGGTCTGCAGAGAGCCAGATGGGAGTTTTCCTAAAACCAAGTAAACAACCTCAACTCCTTTGCTGTTATCTTAAATTTGAATTGAGATCAGTTGCTTTGGGAAAATACTTGGTAATTTGACATAAGTGGGAATTCTTCTAGTGCTGTGTTTGGAGTAGAAGGCCCCGCCTCTTTTCCGCTTTCATCACCTTGTTGTTTCTTTCATTACGGCACATACTGTGTTACAAATGGTGTTTTTTCTCCCAGAAGGAAAGTCACTGAGAAGAGAGACTTGATGTTTCATCTTGAGATCTCTTGAGCTTAGCTTGGGAGTTTGACATGAGGTATCTCTCCAGTAAGAAACTGTTAAAGGGGTGAATAAATAATTCGGGTAAGTGTATGTATATTTGAGTTTATATTCAAAGATGGTGTGAAATGATTTCATCAGAAGATTGAAACACACATTTATCCAAGGTGTTGAATAACTGCAGTCCAGTGGTGGCAACGTGGTACAGTGTTAAAGAGCACAGACTCGGAATAAGGTAGATAGAAATGGGTTCAAAACCACCTGTTGCCCCCTCCCCTAGCTGTGTGACTTAGGCAAGTTATTAACCTTGCTGTAATGATAACAGTTAGTTCATCTCTTGGATCCTTATTGCTCTTCTCTGTACATTATGGGATGGGGATAAGGATCAAAGGAAATAAAGCATGAAAAATATTTAGCAGTAGTCTAGCAATGAAGAAGTCCTCAATAAATGGTAGCTCTCGTCACTAAGTGGTAGTTGGGGTAGAGAAATAAAGAATGTTTTAATTATTAAAAAAGACTTTATCCATTAGAAACACTCTACTTTTTTTCTTTAAGGTAGCATCTTTATACAACTTTTTGTTCAATCTTATTAATGTTGTTTTCCTTCTGGAAAACTGTTACATTTCCAGTTTTCCCTAAAGCATGAATTCTTTTTTTTTTTCCTCTCTCTTTATGATACATGCAATAGGGGCAGCTGATAGGCATAGATCACTCTAACTTCCTTTGGAAATTACTTCATTGATTTCTGAAATGATAAAGGACCTGTAATGTACCTATAAATATACTCATTAAGTCACAAATTGCTCATGGCAGCACAGGAAATCTCAACATACTGTCCAGGCATCTTCCTCCTCCAAACACACATTTTCCCAAGGGTGCCCAGCCCCGATCCATTATCATAAGTACTGCTGCAGTTAGAGTCATGAATCAGAGAACAACTTTCCAGTTCCTCACCCTCTTGGAGTTCCTTTGGTGGGCAGGTTTTCAGGCTGATGTGATAGCTCAGAACCAAGGAATTTACATAGAAGGTGGTTGATTTCCGCCACTCAGCTTTTCTGTTATAGAGTTTGGACACTGAAAGAAGTATCCCTTGAGGGGCACCTGGGTGGCTCAGTGGGTTAAAGCCTCTGCCTTCAGCTCAGGTCATGATCCCAGGGTCCTGGGATAGACCCCCCAATCAGGCTCTCTGCTCAGCAGGGAGTCTGCTTCCCCTCCTCTCTCTCTGCCTGCCTCTCTGTCTACTTGTGATCTCTGTCTGTCAAATAAATAAATAAAATCTTAAAAAAAAAACCCAGAAGTATCCCTTGAAGAACAGAGGGTTCTGGTGAGAGGATGGTACAGCCTCAGGCATTTCATTTGAAGGCATCTCCCTGTGGCTCTTGTGTTGTGCTATTATTGGGGGTCTGCCCCTAATGTCTTCCCACTCAAAGAAAACAATGAGGATATTGGGTTGCCTGTGGTGGCTTTTCTGTATGTAAGTAGCTCCTGGATGGCTGCCCAACAGCACAGGTTAAGTTTTTGACATCCCTGTCTTGAGCGCGGGCAATCTTCAGATCATTTTAGCAAAAATCTGGTGGATAGACCCTTTGTGGAATCATGCCCAGCAGTGAAAATTCAGGGTGAATTAAGTTTTGAATTGGGGGGGTGGAATAAGGGGTGTCATAGCAAAATTATTTTTTTAACCATTTCATATTGTCCTTATTTCCCTCTTACTCCATACTGAGTCTATTTCCCTTTTGAGTTTTATTAATCTTCCTGAGACTGTTTCCCTTTGTTTTTCCCCACATCAGCCAGAATCTCCAGTCTCACAGTTAAGGTGTTTAAATCATATATTTCAGTGTTACCTGGAAGAACACACAAACCCAGGAGCTTACCAGCATCAGAGTAGGCACTAGCCTCCATAGCCTAAACATCAAACAAACCAACAACAACAACAATAAAAATCCCTATTAACGCCCTCCTGTTCCTTGTGGAACCTTTGAGCACACCTCACTAATGAAAGGCTAGCTGGCAGCTACGGCTCACTGCTTTAACAAAAATGGTTTTCACGAGAAAACACAGTTCATGTGCCAAAGGGAAGTCATTCGATCCAAGTACAGAATAATCTTCTGATACCTCATATTTATTTTTTATGTGGCCTGTTTGAACTTTTAATCATTTCCACTGAAGCAGAATTACTACCCACCATCATTCTTGGTTTTGCACTTGGGAATGTTACCAGCACTCAAGAATTACCCGAGGGGTACATATTAAATTCCTGTTCTCACTTTCTTAATGGGTCCCATCATCTTGCCATTGTTCTTGGCATTTTGAAAGGAAAAGAGGCAAGGTGAGCTTGAACCTGTTCAGACCAGTAGTCTACAGTGAGGAAAGAGAAAATCTCCTGAGTAGGGTTTATTCAAGTGCCTTTAATGGCATATTAATTATATATGACCCTGAAGGCAGCTTTGGTGTCACTTTCTTTAGATAAATGATCAAGTATTTATCTCTGGGGTTTATGTTGTTTCTCTTGGAGAGAATCCACCAGGTGTCTGAAATGACTGTAAGGGTACTCCTCTTGAACCTAAGCTCAACGGAGCCAGATTCTGTCATTGACAGAAACTTAGATGGGAGGGTTTTCATCTTCATTGCTGTTTTTCTCCCTGAAGTTCTGTGTTCTTTTTGATGTTTAGATCTTCCTCGTGCATTAGGATTAGTCTAAAGCTCTTCCATTAATTACTGTGAAATTTCCTTTATGGTAGACTATGTGTGTGTGTGTGTGTGTGTGTGTGTGTGTGTATTTTTTTTTTAAAGAAAAATTTGGTGAAGATTTCACCTACTTTTTCCTAAAGCATGAAAATTAATCTCTCCTAGTTCTGCATTCTCCTGTTAGGAAGCTTGCATAGGTCTCAGTAGCTTCCTATATCTCCTGTGCTGCAATTTAACTGAGGCTAGAGTTTGTCGGGAGACTGCTTAATTGTTGGGTATTCTATGTGAGCGCTTTATAATGAGGGACAACATACACATATATATTTCAAAAGGGAGCAATTGAAGAAAGTAGTAATTCTCTTGAGAACTGAACAATTAAATATTTTATATTGGCAAATTTTAGATGGAAAGTTTCTAAGGTATATTGTGTACTTTTTTTTTTTTTTTAAGATTATTTATTTATTTATTTGACAGAGATCACAAGCAGGCAGAGAGAGAGAGGGAAGCAGACTCTCCGCTGAGAAGAGAGCCCGATGCGGGGCTCGATCCCAGGACCCACTTTAACCCACTGAGCCACCCAGGCGCCCCATATTGTGTACTTCTTAAGCTATGCATATTTCATCTTCTTATTGACTTAAGCAATCATCATAGATGTTGATTATATTCCTATGACATAAGACGTATGGTCTTGGGAGTTAATGAGCTGTTTATGGCTGTTTGCTCATATATCACTGGCCCCATACTGCTAGACTTTTCCAGTGTTTTGTCTGTCTTTTGTAAACTTTCGTCGTTGCTTTAAGTGGCTGCTTTCATCTCTTGATGTGCTCTGGGTATCCCTAACGGCCCTCAACTAAAATACATGAATTCTAGTCATGGAGGTGGGGACCCATGTTTTCACTATTCTCTCCCTCAAACACTGGATTTAGTTGAGTTCCTGTCCCACATACAGCTATGATTTGTGTTACTCTGACATTGAAGGAAATCTTTCAGATGAAGAGGTCAAATGGTGGGACATGAATATTTGTTTATTATGTGACTTTAAATGAGTACAGTGCAGAAATAAAATGTAGAAAATCAAACAACGGGTATTTCCTGTAATAATAAATTCAGATGGGCTAGAATTGAAATTTTATCTTTTTCTTAATTCTTAAAAATTTTTTAAGTATGCGAGGAGCCCAATGCTGGGCTTGAGCTCATGACCTTGAGATCAATACCTGAGCTGGTATCAAGAGTTGGAGGCTTAACCAACTGAGCCATCCAGGCACCTCTGAAATTTTATCTCTTTAAAAACTTATATGAGGGTCGCATGGATGGCTCAGTGGGTTAAAGCCTCTGCCTTCGACTCAGGTCATGATCCCAGGGTTCTGGGAATGGGTCCCACATCAGGCTACCTGCTCAGTGAGGAGCCTGCTTCTCCCTCTGCCTGCTGCTCCTCCCTGCTTATGCACACACACACACACATACACACACACACACACTCTCTCTCTCTCTCTCTCTCTCTCTATCCCTCTCTCTCTAATAAATAAGTAAAAAATAAAATCTTTTAAGAAGTGGAGATTCCTGGACACACTCTAAGCCTTCTAGGTCAGAATTTCCAGAGGTAGAGTTCTGGATTTTTAAACAAGGTGATTCTGAGACACACACACACACACACACACACACACACACACACACATGATTTGGGACTGTGATGTGCAAAATGTTGAGTATGGGTTATCATAGTAATTATTAAAGTGCTGTTGAAGCCTAGCAATGCTGGTTATCAGAAAATTTCAAACGATAAACAGAATTTCTTGATAGTTCTTTCATCATCCTGAATCTCACATGTAGCAGAGTTCTGTAAGACAGAAAATGTATCTCAGAGTCGAAAAATTGTTTAGTTACATGTTTTTACTCTCAAGATATAGAGTATCTATGAAGTACTTAAATACTTAAAAGTAGAAGCAAAAAAATTTTTTGTATATATTTTTTTCAGAAGAGAATTGATAACAGAATTTTTGTCCCCCTTTTAGAGGTAAAGAGATGCTCAGAGAGGTAAATGAACTCACCCTTAGTAGTTAAGAAATAAATCATTCTTGCCCTGAATACTTAAGAAACTTCTTAGATGGATAGAACTAGAATCCCAAAGATAGATATGTCTGATTCCAAACACATGCTGTTTTTCACTCAAGCTCGGGGTGTCTTAAATTACTTTAAATTCTTCCTTTTGTTATTCTTGGAGGACTGGCTTGATTCGACCACAAAGCCATCCTTCCCACGGTCTGGATCATTCTTACCAACTTTGTTCACCACCTAACTGGTCAACCTTATCTTAATAGTCTAATCACAATGTCATCAAGAGCTTTTCTTGCCCAAGTTCTCTGCTCTATTTGATCTCATTTTGTTTCCAGTTGTTCCTCATTAAGTTTCTCGGAGACAGTTTCTGTGAGATGATCAGATAATAACCACAGCCCACTTCTCCTTTGCCCCCATCTTCTTCCTTTTCAGCTTGCTTGGAATAGCATTGAAGCAGTTAGGAAATTTAAACTGCCATCTCAGGAAAGCCTAGGAACAGGAAGCAGGATTTCTTGTCTATGCGTTGTTTGTCTCACTCAAGTGCCTACTCATTTAAGAGACAACCAGTCCTCTTGGTTGAGTCATTATTTTTTTTATTAATTGTTTTTTATTCATCTAAGTTGGACACTTTTTAACAAGTGGGCTTCCTTCCCACACATGGCCTGGTAATATTCTTAATGTACAGCAGGTGTTGGAACTCAGAATCCTGCATGAAGTCCAAGAACAGCCAGGGACAGAGAGGAAAAATGAGAGATATTGCTAGGAGATGGTTTGGTGACAGGGAAGAGACAAACATCTGAAAATTTTGTGAGACTATCATTGCTCCTGCTTTTGTTTAGTGCAGTAAATACTTTTGTTGTTGTTGTTGTTAAAGATTTATTTATTTGTCAGACAGAGATCACAAGTAGGCAGAGAGGCAGGCAGAGAGAGAGGAGGAAGCAGGATTGCCGCTGAGCAGAGAGCCCGAAGTGGGGCTCTATCCCAAGACCCTGGGATCATGACCTGAGCCAAAGGCAGAGGCTTTAACCCACTGAGTCACCCCAGTCCCCAATAAATACTTTTTTTAGGTATCTGCTGCGGGCTGTGTGCATGGCTAGGAGGTAGAGACACAGAGGTGATGAAGAAAAAGTATGTGTCCTCACAAAGCTCAGCATCGAATTAAAGAGACAGGCAGATAGACAAGGAGAGGGCCACAGTTTGTCTATGCATTAGGGAAACTCTCAGGGATGAAGAGTAGAAACAGCTGGTATAATGGAGAATAAAGGAAGCAACTGCTCCTTTGGGCTGACATTGGGTTTTCTTCTCACTCATTACCACCCTGTGTTATATCAGTCTGACAATGTGCTCAAGGGAAAAAGAAATGCACATGGGATGGTTAAATTTCCAAAGGGCTTGAGGCCTTTAACCATCTAGAGTTGCTCCTCTAAAGATGCTGAGAGGGCATCAATCTGTCATTGCGATCTGCTGGAGACCTGCCGTCCAGCCCAGAGGAATTAGCAGTTAGTATCTTCCAAGTCTTATGATCTGAAATTCTGCCCCTGGTTGAAATGAGAACTGACTCCGGAGAGTAATACTCCTGGGAATATACATACACAATAAAAAGAAAGAGAATAGATGAGTAAGTCTGTGGCCAGACTGAAGTTTTTCCCTGAAATATGCTTTTGGATTAGCTGGACTTTGCTGTTGAGATTTTCTTCCTAGGAATACTTTAGAATCATTGCTTCAAAGGTTTTATATTCATACTTGACCAAAATTATTTATTAAGCTAATGAATATGAAACAATTTAAATGTAGTTGGGCAGCGAAACAGAATCAGTCTTGTACCGATTAGTTAGTATCACACTAAAAATGTAAGGATATGAAATAAAATACATTTTTTTGAATAATGCCTTTGTAAAACGTACTACAAAAAATTTCGCTCAACTTGATACCCTTCATTTTTGGAAGATCTCAATACAAAACAGAACATTTAAAATGTACAAATGTATATTTTATGTTATAAATATCAGCCTTTTATTTTGAAATCATATGTAAAACAGCTACCAGGTAATGGGTTCAATTCTGGGTGCTAGACTATAGACGCAAATAGCACAGGCTGCCTTCCTTCTAACAGCTCATTGGTAATAAGGTGGGCAGACCTGCAAACACCCACTCACAAAGTTCTATAATCATTGCTACACAAGTGGAATGTATGGATTATCTAGGAGTTCAGAATGGGAAATGACTACTCAACAGAAGGAGGTATGGGTGGAGATGGCAGTGGGCTAGCACTTTGAATGGTAAGTAGAAAGCAGTTTGATATGATCATGTCCACATTATCTATCAAGCAAAAGAGAATTAAAAATGTTATAACTTTAATTATTTAAAAATAACTTTTGGTATAATGATTAGTAGTATGCTATACTTCATCAGTTTAGAATACATCATAAAGAGATTTTTATTTTATTTTAAATTTTTTTTTCAGTATTCCAAGATTCATTATTTATGCACCACACCCAGTGCTCCATGCAATATATGCCCTCCTTAATACCCACCACCAGGCTCACCCAACCTCCCACCCACCTCCCCACCAAAACCCTAAGTTTGTTTCTCAGAGTCCACAGTCTCTCATGGTTTGTCTCCCACTCTGACTTCCCCCAACTCACTTCTCCTCTCCATCTCCCCATGTCCTCCATGTTATTTCTTATGCTCCACAAAAAAGCCAAACCATAAGATAATTGACTCTCTGCTTGACTTATTTCACTCAGCATAATCTCTTCCAGCCCTGTGCATGTTGACACAAAAGTTGGGTATTCATCCTTTCTCATGGAGGCATAATACTCCATTGTATGTATGGACCATATCTTCTTTATCCACTCGTGTGTTGAAGGGCATCTTGGCTCTTTCCACAGTTTGGCAACTGTGGCCATTGGTGCTATGAACATTGGGGTACAGATAGCCCTTCTTTTCACTACATCTGTGTCTTTGAGGTAAATACCCAGTAGTGAAATTGCAGGGCCATAGGGAAGCTCTATTTTTAATTTCTTAAGGAATCTCCACACTGTTTTCCAACTTGCATTCCCACCAACAGTGTAAGAGGGTTCCCCTTTCTCCACATCCTCTCCAACACTTATTGTTTACTATCTTGTTAATTTGGCCATTCTAACTGGTGTAAGGTGGTATCTCAATGTGGTTTTGATTTGAATCTCCCTGATGGCTAATGATAAGGAACATTTTTCCATGTGTCTGTTAGGCATTTGTATGTCTTCTTTGAAGAAGTGTATGTTCATGTCTTCTGCCCATTTTTTGATGTGATTAGCTGTTTTGTGTGTGTTGAGTTTGAGGAGTTCTTTACGATCTTGGATATCAGCCCTTTGTCTGTACTGTCATTTGCGAATATCTTCTCCCATTCCATGGATTGCCTCTTTGTTTTGTTGACTGTTTCCTATGCTGTGCAGAAGCTTTTGCTCTTGATGAAGTCCCAATAGTTCATTTTCGCTTTTGTTTCCTTTGCCTTTGGAAACATGTCTTGAAAGAAGTTGCTATGGCCAATGTCGAAGAGGCTACTGCCTATTTTCTTCTCTAGGATTTTGATAGATTCCTGCTTCATGTTGAGATCTTTTATCCATTTCAAGTTTATCATCCTAAAACAACAGAATACTCATTCTTCACAAGCACACATGGAACTTTCTCTAGAATAGACTACATACTGGGTCACAAATCAGGGCTCAGCTGATACCAAAAGACTGAGATTATTTCCTGCATATTCTCAGGCCAAAGTGCTTTGAAACTGGAACTCAACCACAGGAAAAAGTTTGGAAGCAATTCAAACACTTGGAAGCTAAAGACCCTGCTTAAGAATGTTTAGATCAACCAGGAAATCAAAGAAGAAATTAAACAATTCATGGAAACCAATGAGAATGAAGACACATTTGTCCAAAACCTATGGGATATGGCAAAGGCAGTCCTAAGAGAGAAATACATAGCCATCCGAGCCTCATTCAAAACAATTGAAAAATTCAGAATACACCAGGTCTCTTTACACCTTAAAGAACTGGAAAATCAACAACAAGTTAAGCCAACCCCATGCACAAGAAGGGAAATAATCAAGATTAGAGCAGAAATCAATGAGATAGAAGCTAGAGATACAGTAGAACACATCAATTAAACGAGAAGCTGTTTTTCTGAAAGAATCAATGAGACCAATAAACCACTAGCTAAACTAATCCAACAGAAAAGAGAGAGGACCTAAATTAATGAAATTATGAATGAAAAGGGAGAGATCATGACTAACACCAAGGAAATAGAAACAATCATCAGAAATTATTATTAACAGTTATATGCCAATAAGTTAAGCAACCTAGAAGGAATGGATGCATTCCTGGAAAACTATAAACTTCCAAAACTGAATCAAGAAGAAACTGACAACCTTAATATACCAATATCTAGTAACAAGAATGAAGAAGTGATAAAAAACCTCCCAAAAAAACAAGAGCCCAGGACCTGACAGATTCCCTGAAGAATTTTACCAAACATTCAAACAAGAAATAATACCTATTCTCCTGAAGCTGTTTCAAAAAATAGAAACTGAAAGAAAACTTCTAGACTTTTTCTATGAAGCCAGCATTACCCTGATCCCCAAACCAGGCAAAGACCCTATCAAAAAGGAGAATTTCAGACAAATATCTCTGATGAATATGGATGCCAAGATTCTCAACAAGATCCTAACAAATAGGATCCAACGGTACATTAAAAAGATTATCCACCATGACTAGGTGGGATTTATCCCTGGGATGCAAGGGTGGTTCAACATCAATCAGTATGATAGAACAAATCAATAAGAGAGAAGAACCACATGGTCCTCTTGATTGATGCAGAAAAAGCATTTGACAAGATACAGCATCCGTTCCTGATTAAAACGCTTCAAAGTATAGGGATAGAGGGAACATTCCTCAATTTCATAAAATCTATCTATGAAAAACCCACAGTGAATATCATTCTCAATGGAGAAAAGCTGACAGCCTTCCCTTTGAGATCAGGAACATGACAAGGATATCCACTCTCGCCACTGCTTTTCAACATAGTACTAGAAGTCCTAGCAACAGCAATCAGACAACACAAAGAAATAAAATGTATTCAAATTGGCAAAGAAGAAGTCAAACTCTCTTTCTTTGCAGATGACATAATACTTTATATGGAAAACCCAAAAGACTCCACCCCCAAACTACTTGAACTCATACAGCAATTCAGTAATGTGGCAGGATACAAAATCAATGTACAGAAATCAGTTGCTTTCTCATACACTAACACTGAAAATACAGAAAGGGAAATTAGAGAATCGATTCCATTTACTATAGCACCAAGAACTATAAGATACCTGGGAATAAACCTAACCAAAGAGGTAAAAGATCTGTACTCAAAGAACTAAAGAACACTCATGAAAGAAATTGAAGAAGATACAAAAAAGATGGAAAAGCATTCCATGCTCATGGATCAGAAGAAAAAACATTGTTAAAATGTCTATTCTGCCTAGAACAATCTATACTTTCAATGCCATCCCAATCAAAATTCCTCCGGCATTTTTCAAAGAGCTGGAACAAACAATCCTAAAACTTGTATGGAACCAGAAGAGACCCCAAATTGCTAAGGAAATGTTGAAAAAGAAAAACAAAACTGGAGGCATCACATTGCCTGATTTCAAGCTTTACTACAAAGCTGTGATCACCAAGACAGCATGGTACTGGAACAAAAACAGACACATAGACCAGTGGAACAGGGTAGAGAGCCCAGATATGGACCTGCAACTCTATGGTCAACCAATCTTTGACAAAGCAGGAAAAAATATCCAGTGGAAAAAAGACAGTCTCTTCAATAAATGGTGCTGGAAAAATTGGACAGCTATGTACAGAATGAAATTCAACCATTCTCTTACACCATACACAAAGAGACATTTATTTTAATTATGATTCTGATTCTCCTCCTTTCCCAGAAGGGAATTTTACTCATGTAAACTCAACTGGTATTTATTGGGCTCTTTCTCCCTCCAGTCCAGACACTGGTCAGACATTGGGGATAGAGATAATGCCCTGCTTTTACAGAGTTTGCATACTAGTTGGGAGAAGCAGTGAATAACCTGACAAACCAGCAGGCTGACCAATAAACAAACATCAAATAAATAACAAGGAATGTTTAAGAGCTATGCTAGAATTAAATTTGAGTGATGTGATGAACAATGACAGGAGAGTCAGGCAGGGCTTTCTGAGAGTAGGGGACTGGAGCTGATGTCTGAATGACTACTTTCAGAAGGAAAGCCCTCTTGGCTGGAATACGTGAGTGAGGGTGAAACAGACAGGAAGCAGGGACAGTCCTGAAAAGCCTGGTGGCCGTTTGGATTTTAGTGTCATTGTGATGGAAAATTGTTAGCATCTTGTAGGTAGGGGAGTGATATAATCTGATTAATAATTTTAAGAGATTCAACTGTATGAAGAACAGATCCAGCTGCAAGACTGGAAGCGGAGTGTGGAGCTAGGAGCTTTGATTGTAGTCTAGGTGAGACTCAGAGAGGACTTGGAAAGTGTTCACCCATGGGCATATATTTGTGAGGTGGCACTGATTAGATCTGGATAAAGTATGGAAAGGGAATTGGAAATGACTTCTAGGTGGTCCCACCGATACCACATTGCTGTTAAGGCTCTAAAACATTGTTGTCTGAGATTTCCAGGTTACCCTATCTGGTCAGGCCAGTGGTATTACCTGGATGCTTCCTTTCTTGATATCAACTTGCTCCAAGCAAAGATACTATCTTCATCTACAACAATCCAAATGCCCAGCTAAACCCCAGGATGCTGTCGAAGACATTGAAAATCCCGAGTTTCAGTGTGGTTAACATCTTATCAGACTCAGAGTTCCTGTCTGAAGACCAGATCCTGGGATTAGCCTTCTCTCCTGGACCAAATGGAAATCTTTGTTCTCCTAATTCAGAGTCCAGAGACCCTGCATTACCCCTTCTCATAGAAGGGTAAATGACATTTCATCTCCCCTTGACTCTGGATGATTAACAGGGACAAATTCTTTTCTTGCATGAGAATCTTCTGTGTGTCCATCTACAATATACAGTTAGAATTTCTCCCCCAAGAGACAGCAATTAAAATGGTAGATCCAAAGCCTTCATGATTTATCCAAAAAAAACTTTTTATAAAGTAGTTAGAACCCAACTTACATACATATTTGTGGGCAAGTATTATTTAATAATAAACTACATTCTAATTTTCGTTATAAAACCCAACATTTAACACTATTCTGCAGCATATGGGTATCAGCGTATGGCCACTTCGTTAAATTCTCAAGAGTAATGGGTAAGAATTTGCTTTATTTTATACTTTTTATAAATAAAGCTTTTATTTAATGGTGTTCTTGATTTGATTTGGAACAAAGAGATTCTTCTCTGAAAGTAGCAGTTTCTCAATCTTCAGAAGCCAATTCTAACAAGATCTTTATTTGGCAATTTTCCACAAATGAAACAACAAATCAATTTAAAATTACTTTCCTTTGATTGCTCTTCCATTTATAATTGCTATACCACCATCAGAAGAGGAAGACAGTATGTTATCTGAGGGGCTGAGTTTTTAGTGATAAGTGGGGATTATATCTTTCAGATGTGATCCAGAGAAGTGGTTTTGTTGAAGATTGGAGGAGGTGGGTGATTGCCAGGGAACTAGTGGGTTAAAACCACCTGAGGATATTTTTCTAATATTTTTCTGGCTCTCTATCTTGCTTGAGAACCACTCATGTATAGTCCGAAATATAGTACAAAAGGCACAAGCACTTTTAATTGTGCAAAACCAGCTTTATAAATTCTGATCATGAAATTTCTGATCGTGAAAGAATGAGTCATGGAACCGAGGCACCAATTGGAGTACATGTGACACAATTTCAGAATAACTTACTTTGATAATGACTTGTATGTGGGCCTTGACTACATTAGAAATGGAGTTTCTTAGAAACAGAAGTCATCTTTGCACACTTTATGCCTTTTGAATATTGGAGACAACTAAATTATTATTATTTTTTAAGATTTATTTACTTACTTTGGAAAGAGGGAGGGAGCTTCCTGCACGTATGGTGTGGGGGTGGAGGGGGGAAAGGACAGAGGGAAAGTCAATCAGACTCCATGCTGAGCATGGAGTCCAGCGGTGGATTCCATCTCACAACCCTGAGATCATGACCTGAGCCAAAACCAAGAGTAAGATGCTTAAGCAACTGAGCTACCCAATAGTCCCTAAAATATTCTTAATAATTTCAAACAATGTGCTTCTTTGAAAAATAAGGAATATTCACATACCAGATTTAAAATAAAAGATTCTTGGTTCTTTAATCTTTCATTTTCCTTGGATGTTGGCTGTCACCTATTTTAAAATGGGATCTCAAAAAAAGGAAAAAAGGAATTCCTCCAGGGAGAGTATTGATGTTGCTGAGGAGAGACAGATGGCTCTCAGGTGTGGTATTTCGAGCCCACTGGAACATGTTCTGTCTTTTCCTCCCTCCTTCCTTTTCCATTATATTCAGCCTGTCCTCCTTTGTCTCTTTCACTTTCTCACACACAATTACCTTGCACAAACTGAAAAATAAAAAAATATCACTGGGGTTTGAGAGACTCTGATACTGAAATAATGCAAATGGTCACAGCAAATTCTCTGTGCCATGAGAAAGACCTTTAGAGAGAATAACTTTGTGAAAAATAGAAAGACAAAATACACTTGAAAAGGACATACCTTTGTTTATTATCATGACTAGAGTACATTGGGTCTTTCATTTTTTAAAATAGTTTTCAAGGGAATTTCATAATAGTATTCATTCAGTAGACAACATTCTTCACACAGACATTCCATTTATCTCTTACCCCGAGTATGTTTCCATCAAAGGCTCCATGAGCTGCCTTACCACTTAATCTAACTCTGTCTAATTTCAGAACTTCATTTCATTTGTAGGGATGCAGATAAGGTAGCCCTATGAAGTGTTTCTGGATTTCTCTATCACCCAGTTTTACTTCTTTCAGTTCCTGATTCTTAGGCACGATCAACACCCTCTGGCTCATTCTTCTACCAGTAGTTGAAGCAAGATGTTACTTCTCATCTGAGAGGCCACCTGTCCAGGAAGCCAACCTGTTGACTCTTACTTACAGTGATACTTTTTCTAGATTCTGGCTTTTAATCCTGGCCGCCTTAACTCTCTAACCTTGCCTTTTTGTTTCTAGTATATGTGCTTCAATATTCTTGGCATCCTCCCCATTGCAACACCAGGTCCTTAGTTAAACATTTGATTCCTAGCAGAAAATTACTTACTTCCCTTAAAGCTCTGCATTCTGTTTGTACAAGAAAACCTTGATAGAATTGTTTCTCTAGCTACACAGGTTGGTTTGATTTTCACTGTGGCTCCCGGCTTCCCTAGCAGTTCTTGCTTTGTCTGAATCACATATAAAGGCTCCCAAGGTAGGGGCTCTACCCATATTTTTTGGAAAAGAAGTTTTGAAAACCTCCCTCGTCGTTCAGTGCAGGATACTACATTCTGTGCAACATACTACATCATTTTGCTCCTTATTTAGAACAGAGATAAATGATTTCTTCAAACCTAATTTGTTCTCTTAAAGTTCTTTTCCTCTGTTCATTTTTGATGGTACATGTTTATTTATAATTCAAAAATGAGAGTACATAATACTCGGGGGAAAGTTTAAAACCCCACTGGTTGTGTTCCCAAGTGCTTTCTAAGCTTTCTCTGTTATTATTAATACCTCAGGTCTCTAAATTGGTGTTATGGGTGCCATATTTCTGTCAGAGCAAACTTACCTTGGGGAAAATCCTTAACATATGACTTCATGGGTCTAACAAAGTGAAGAGCCAGGTGAAAAGCCAAATGAATCACAACATAACACATACCTGTGGTGCTGTGTCAACAAAATGTGGTCCATCTGGCTTCTGCTTACACACTCTTTCTCTGGTGCAAATGGACATGATGATGCCATTCTAGCTGCAAGGGCATGCAGTTGTATGATAAAGAACATTTGTGAATCTTTTAATCTCATTAGACAACAACTCCACATATCCTCTCCAACATCTGGATTAAAAACAGAAGTTCTGGACTGTTTTTCATTGCCAAAGGAAGATTCTGGGGTCATTTCACTTAAATCATAGAGGCATCTTGAGGTTAGGGATAAGGTGGTGACGAGTCAAACTTCTTTCTAGTTTGCTGAAGTTCTTAATACAGAAAGTGCAGCAATGCCAGTCCATGGGCTCAATAATCTGAAGGGATCTGAAGAACTTTAGAATAAGCAAATTATTTTCTAATATTTCATTGCCTTCCTTTTCTCAGGCAAAATAAGATAATGAATGCAAACAAAAGTTTTGTTCATCATTAGGGCCCACGTCTTTGTAGAAATTCTATGGGATGCTAGCCCTAAAGGTTTGGGATTCTAAAGGCATTTGGATAACTCTAAAGTTTGGCAGTCTATAGTTAAGTTGAAGTCATATTTAACTACACTAGTACCACAACTTTAAAAATTTACGGTGATCTCTCTATAGACTTATGTGTAGACATAATCCTTTAAACTATTTTGCATATTACAAAAGATTTATCACAATTAAATGACATAAAAGTAATTGGAGTTTTGGTAGATGACATTATATAGTAACCTTGCCTTTATGACAGTTGAGTTTTAAACTGCATCTAAAAAATTAAGGCTACTTGAGACTTTCCAATTTCCCTGGAACTAGATAAATGGAAATTATATTAACCAGCTATAAATCTGCTTTCCCTTAGAATCCTCCCCCCAACTAAAAAACAAAAACAAAACTCAAAAAACAAATTCTGGTGCCAGTAATTTCTAGTTTTATAACACATTTCATAGCATAGCTAAATGAATTTAAGTCTTCACTGAGAGTATTTATCAAATATGACTGGAAGGATAAATGAGATTTCAAAGGAGTGATGTTTTGTTTTGCTTTCTGAAGTTCAGGCCTCTAATTCATGGTATTCTCATTAAGCTACACTGTCAGTACAGTTCAGGGCAATTTGCCCCAGACTTGATAAGGAAACTGAACTCTGCCTGAGGTCCTCTTCCCCAGAAAAGCTGTTCCATGAAACAAAGGGTCAAGTACTAGCAGAAGGAGGTTAGGTGTAGAAGAAGAGTGGTTAGTGTCCTTTAGAGCCTAAGAGATTTGATCTTCTGTGGCCCTTCAGTTGTGATGACAGGATGGGGCTGGGCCAGAGCTGCTGGGGTCTTGCTGAGAAGGAGAATTCAGGATGGTCAGAGATGGGTCATTCTGGGATACGGGTGAGGACAGTGGACAAACGTGTAGATTACAACTGCTGTCGCCCCAGAATCTCAAAACTACATCTGTGACAAAGAAGCACACTTTCCTCCAAATCAAAGGAGCATAGAAATGCTGGAGAAAGCGATTATTTGTTTACATGCCTTCTACAAAAATTCTTCAAAGTCCAAGGAGCTCTATGTGTGTGGCCTCCCAGACAAAAGCAATGTGGTTGAATTTGAGAGCCAAAAAAGGCTCATGTTGGTCAGATAAACTCTCTGGGGGACAAAAACAACACATAAAAAAGGATGAAATTCAAACAGATCTTGATACTCTCATCCTAGAAGGTCAATAGTAAAAGGCGAACATGAAAAAAACAGGAATTTGGATCCATTCAAGTGCATTTAAAGGTGAAATGCCTTAATAGTGTTAACTCTCCAACTTAAAGACAGTTTCTCATAAAACATCAAGAATGCCTTCCCCTTAATATTTGCAAAAATAACCTTTTTTCTGAGCTGTACCTCTAACTAATTTGGGCTTGGGTCCAGAAGAGAAGACAAATCCTCTACCTATTTAGGGTTTTGATCAAGGTCTGTAATTCATCAAAGACCTTTGTTCTCCTTTTTTAGGACCTATTAGCACAGTGGCGGGTGGCTTGAGTATCACCCTTCAGCCATTTCTGTCCTTAATGATATCCCAGGCTGGGCTCGCCATGTAGTTATTCAGCTGCTGGGTTTCACTGCAGGAAGGGGGTACATTTTAGGGGAGAGTGAAGTGAGGCTCCTGTCTAATTTGTTGACTAGGTTGTAAACAGCTTTGGATATTTCAGGACAAAAGACTACATTTAAAGGTAAGATGTTATTATAAAGAGCGGTAATAAGAATAATAACAGTGATTAGTGTTCTAATAAAATACAAACAAAGGAAATGAGTACACATATCTTTAATAGTCTGAGGTTAACACAACAAACCAAACAAAATAACAAAGTGAAACTGGCTTTTTATTGCTTCTTTAGAATTGACCATGTCTTGCCCTCTGAAGATACTTGTCTTTGCAAGAGAGTATGTGAAAGCTGCCTTAATGATTAAGGAATCCTCCAAAAAATAACCAAATGGTACCTGTAATCCTACAATACATTTAAATTTAACTTGAGCATTTAATGAAGGGAAAGAATAGTTTGGCTCGTTATACTGTGTAAACCCGCATGCTGTCAACTGCCAAGAAAAAAAAAGGAACTTCATTTCTTCTGGCCAGTTCTTCCTCTCCTTGGAGAACAAAAAGGGCTGGTTGTACTAGGTTAGGAAGGATTCTCTGGGCACATGGATTGTAGCTGGCCCTCTTCTCCTGCAGGTCCTTCTCTTTGATGTGAGATCCAGAAAACTCGGGTTCACTTGGGTGATAGGCAAGGAACTAGAAAAGAGCATCTAACTCCAGAGGTGGGTTCAGAAGGCAATGGAAGAAACCCAGGTGTTGATATTCCATAAGGCAGAGACTGAACTATGGAAGTGATCTCAGATGATGATGCAGATAAGCTAATAATAACCGTGCATGTCTGCCATAAATTAAGGGGCCTTTCCAACTCCCAAGTCTCCTTCCTATGACAGAGAAGTATTTGATCACATGTTTGTGAGTGTGTGTGTGTGTGTGTGTGTGGTTTCTTTCAACCACATTACCACATATTCCTACGGACAATACCAACAGGAAATGCAGAGGGTAGGTGTCTGGAGATGACGGTGGCATTTGACCCAGCAAAGCTCCCGGAAAAGGAAGCTCTTCCAGGAAGGAGGGGGCTGGGAAACACCCTGCTGCTGTATTACTCTGTTTGTAAAGGGCTGTCCTTGAAACCTGTAAGGGTTTGGGTTTTCTCCTGGGAGAAAGAACTAGTATTTAGACAAAGAAATTCTTGATTCTTCATTTAATATTGCACCAGAAAGGAATTAGAAATTATTTTCTTCTCAGGGCACTTGGGTGGCTCAGTCAGTTAAGTGTCAGACTCTTGGTTTCTGCTCAGGTCCTGATCTCAGGATTGTGAGATCACTCTCTGTTGGGCTCCACACTCAGTGCAAAGTCTGCTTGTCCCTTTCCCTCCCCCTCTGCCCCTACTCCTGGCATGGATGTTCTCTCTGTCTTTCTCTCTGTGTCTCTCAAATAAATAACATTTTTTTTTCTTCTCATAGATGTATGGTTTGGCTCACAACTAAATGTATATATAAGGTGAAAAGGTGGATTTGCTATGTTTACTGTAATGGGAGTTTTCTCTCTGCCTTAGGTAGGTGCTTCTATGTGATAGAGACTTAAGAGTTAAAGAGAATTGTCTATCAAAAGAATAAAGATAAGCATATCTATTATGCTTACAAATTCATTGATTGATGCAGCAGACACTTAACTGAGTGCTTAATCATAGTTAAAATCAAATAAGTCTGCATAATTCTAAACCATATCTTATTTGAACTCTGCTAAGATTATGTTACCGATTGCTAGGACATATGAAGTTAAATTCTAGGGACAAGGTAGGAAATTTGTGGCCAGTATTTTTGAGTGACTTCTCTTTTACCATCATTGTTCTGTCCCTTGACGTGTATCATCTCATCCATCTTCATCTGATAGTAGTGCCCGTTAGTACCCCTGTTGTAGAGATGAAGGACTTGGGCTTAGAGAGGTTGTATCTGTTGCTCAGGCTGCCTTAAGTAAGTACCTCAGATGAGTGGCTTAAACAACAGTTGGTTAGTTTCTCAAGTTCTGGAAGCTGGAAGTCTGAGAACAAGGTGTCAGTGGGGCTGGCTTAATTTGAGGACTTTCTCCTTGGCTTATAGGTGGTCAACTTCTCCCTGCGTCGTCACATCATCTTCCTTTTGTATGTGCTCATGTCCAAATTTCCTTTTCTTAATACGATTCTATTCTCAGTGGATTAGGGTCTGCCCTAATGACCTAATTTTTGCCTTTGCCTCTTTAAAGACCCTATCTCCAAGTGTAGTCCCATTCTGAGGTACTGTTGGTTCAGGTTTCAACATCTGAATTTGGGTAGTTGGTGGAGGGTACATAATTTATCCCTTAAAACAGGTTAAAATAACTTTCTCAACATCACATAGAAAGCATGTGGTTCAGCCAAGATGTGAATTTCCTCATGCATTCCTTGTTAGCCTTAAGATAGTCATCTTTCATATAGTAGTGCTTCTCTTATTGCCCTAGTTCATGTCTTTACTGAACACCTACTATGTACCAGACTGTGCTGAGGGTGCTGAGGGCAGAGCCATGAGCAAAATTCTCAGATTCCCTCTCATTCATTCATTTATTCATTCATTTGTCAGAGTAAGAGAGAAAACACAAGTGGGTGGGGGGAGGTTGGGTGACAGACAGAGGGAGAAGCAGACTTCCCACTCAGCAAGGAGTCCAATGTGGGACTCAATCCTAGGACCCTGAGATCATGACCTGAGCCAAAGGCAGATGCTTAACTGACTCAGGCACCCAGGTGTCCCACCAAACTCCCTCTCTTGTTGAAGCCTGCTGTGGTCAAGGAAGAGGCAGGTAACAAATGAAACATCAAACACATAGGGTAATTACACAAATGTAGTAACTATCATAAAGGAAATAAACAGGACAATGGGATAAAACCAAACTGGGTGGGGTGGGGTAGTGGGAGAATGCTTTTGAGAGAAGGATCCCAGGGTGTTATCTAAGAAGCTAATCTTCAGAATGAGACCAGAAGCAGAGGGTAGAGGTCTGTTTCTGTGTAAGCTGCTTCCCAGAACTGCTCAACATAGGTGTTTAGGTCAGAGATGTGTCTCTGAAGCAGAGAAGGCATGAACATTGGAGTGGAAAAGCCTGGGAGTCACCATGCAAAAGAGTGGGAGGCAGACACCACAAGCCCTCATCTGAGCCCCCGCACTTCCTGGCTGTCCATCCTGGAAGACCACTCTTCAGCTGATCCTCACCTTCTTTCTATGGGGAGCAGAGAATATCAATAACAGATGACACTCACCCTGCCTTGGCCCAGAACTTGTCCCAGTGCCCAAGAGAGGTAATACCCATGACAACATTTTTGAGACTGAAGAATACTATGTGAATGAATGCAGTGTCACAGAGAAGTCGCAGCCATTGTCCTAACATGTAGGTCTACCTGCATATTTTTTTTACTTCAACTCATACTTAAATGTAATCCCCACTCAAAGCCTATGACTTATTGTAAGTATTTGCCACAGCAAAATATCCAAGACCGTAAGTAGGGCATTGCCCTTCATTCATTAAACAGTCCGAGTGAATTAGTTATTTTTTGTTTACAGAGAGACTTGCAGAGCTTAATGCATTCCCTCTGAGAACTGACCAGGCATGATCTGGCCAGGGCTGGACTTATAGAAAGGTCCACAGAGCTGTGTGGGAAAAGTGGGAGGGGATAAGTCTCTGTTACTTTCTGCTTGTCATAGCTAAGACTCACCTAATCCCCCCAAGCCCCTAAGGAACATGGGAACGGTTCTTATCCCTTGATAGCCAGGACACTTTACCATAATGGGGAAACTCCAGAATTTGGGAAAATAAGTTTCTGTTTTTTAAACCACGCTTTTTGTTGTAATCTGTTACAGGGGCCCGAGCAAACTGATCCAGTCTCCCTAAGCCTTATTTCTTCATCTATAAAACAGGGATAATAACAGGCACCACTATTAGATGAGGAATGATGAGATTACATATATACATATATATACACACACACACATATATATACACACACATATACAGACAGACAGACATAATAGGAGGATTGTAAGAGAGAAATTGCTAAAAAAAAATACTGGCTATAATCTTTCTAGAATGTAACTCCTTCCTATGTCATAGTCGTCGGTATGATAACCTTTGTGGGGATAGGAAATGGTTTGGAATCACGCACACCTATGTAATTGTGAAGTAACATCACGACCACCTTTCTTAAGCATTCAGTAAATGTCTCCTTAAGGAGAGAGAGCAGTAGGTGCACAACCATCATGCTCCATCTAGCCTCCACGCCTCTGTGCACACTGTTCCTTTTGCTTGGAATGCTCTTTTCAGTGGTCTTTGCAGGACTGGTTTCTTCCTACCACTCCCTTCCCACCTCAAACATGGATCATCAGAAAAGGTTTCTCTGACCACCTGGCTTACCTCCTCGAGCCAAATCACCTTCTGCCAGCTTGCCTTCTTCTGTTGTCTCCACAGCTTGTAGCACTCTAAATGTATCTCAAATATTATTCCTTTACTGTTTAGTATCTGTTTTATCCCATGACACACCAAACTCCATGAGAGCGGGGACCCTAATGGATTTATCACTCTCTCCCAGTGCTTGGATCAAAATAGTTGGTCAATAAATAGTCACTGAATCAAGGAAGGGATGATGGAATAGGGGAAACTATTTCAGCCAAAGCTGAGTCCTAGGGCTAGGGATTGATTCTGCGAACAGTAGAACATTACCTAAATTATATTCTGTCCTTGGGCTCCACAGGACATGGTTCCCTCAAGAGGAGAGATAATGAGGTATAGAAAAGACAGTAGATAACAGGAAGTCAGGTAGGCATGGGTTCACGACCCAGATTTGACCCTATTTGGATATACTCCATTGAGGATGTCACTCAACCTCTACAAACCTCACTCTCCCATAAAAGCCTGGAAATACTACCTCAGTGCAGAAAAGTTGAAAAGATTGAAGGAAGCAATGTTTCCAAAGCACGTCGCAACCAGAAGATCAATAAATGGCATCAATTATTTTTAATAAAGAAACATAAAGGGCAATCCACTTGTCTTTGGACATAGTAAAAGGAGTTGAAGGGAAGTATGAAAAACTAAAAGCCACATTGACAGTTTAAGGCAAAGAGCTAGTGGATCCTACTCCACCTGGGAAATGTAGATTGGATTTCTAATTGCTGGGCCGTGAGGATCTTCCTGGGTTCTACTGGCCTCCCTCAGATCACAGTGCAACCTACACCTGAGGGCCACAATAATTCTTTGATCAACAGAAGCATTTTCACACTAATGAAAAATTCCCAATTTTAAGAAGAAAGTTATTGAAAGAGTTTAATATTTAATTCCCTAATATTACTATCCGGAGAAAAGAGCTTTAAAAGAGCCCAAAGGTGTATGTCAGCAGCATCCGTCTCCTTAAGAGCCAAGCTGCCTTGACATCCTTCATCCATACCTTAAGGGAGGGAGAGGACTCTGTGCACCTGTGTTGATTGATGATGATTTCAGCTGGCTCCCCTGGGGGGTAGCACCCACATGAAGGATGTGTGCAGGAAGTGTGCAGGTGTTCCTCATGCTCTATTCTTATGACATGTTTGCTGAGTGGTGACAAGTCATCATTTTCGCATGAGTGGCCACCTAGTCCTTTCTCAGACTTCTGAATCATGAAAGACTTGGGGCCGTTTTCCCAATAGGAGGAGTCACCCAGGAAAGACAAAGTGCCTGAGCATCCTCTCCTCATGGTCTCATCCTTTCTGAAACAGTCCCAAGGGGAAATGCCAGGAGCCAGGTTGATAAGAGTAAATGGTGAAGATCAGTGGTATATGCCTTAGAGTGGAGTGCACACTAGGAGAATAATTAATATAGTTGTTTAATTTCATTCCAGAACTATCTCAGTCTTTGGCCTGCTTTGTCTAAAGAGAGAAGTCTGATTGTTCTCTGAAAAGAGGTGACTGGACTTTTCTGAAGAGCTCTGGATTCCCCATCTTGAGGAACCTTCCACTCTCTTACACTCCACCCTCCTTCCCCCACGTAAGGATCCTGTGGAGTCTCATGAATGATGCTTTTCTTTTTCTGTAGAGCACTTGAGTAAAAACAGAGAAAAGAAGTTGATTTTCCATCTTCCTCTGAAAGTTAAGAGATCAGAGACAAAAATATCTGGGTCCTACATCCAACCTCTCAAGTCCTCCATCCTTCTGCCCAAGGCTTACTTCCAGCTGAAAGCATTCCTTATCTTCCAACTTGGATCCAGTCTTTTGAAAGCAAATTTTAAAATACCACTTGCTTCCCTTAAACTGCTCACTCTCTACCCGTTGTCCTTCAAATGAAGGTCAAACATCAAACATCAAAGTCCTTCTAATCCACGCCCATGCACTTACACCCCATCTGCACAAGTGGCCGTGCTTTCTGTGTTGGGCCCTTGCAAGTGCTGCTAACACTTAGCACGCTGATTCTGAATTGTGGAAAGTCTTCTGAGATACTGTGTCCTAGGCAGACTGCTTGGGAATCTTGGGCTTCCCAGCGTGAAAGCTTTCTAGGTGACTTTAAAGTGTAGCCAGTATTCACAGCCTCCAGCCCTGATTCTCAGATTTAGCTGTACATTAAAATTCCTCTGGGGAACTTTAAACTCCCAGTGCCCAGCCTTACATCAGAATCTGCATTCATGGGCCTCAGGAACCAGTTACTTTTTTTTTTTTTTTTTTAAGCTCCCCAGGCCTGTGCGATTTTGAGAAGCACTAGCTTTGATGGTTGTTCGCTATAGTTTTGGGAGAACTTCCACCTGTTCTCTAGGTCTCAGCCTAGATGGAACTTTCTGAAAAGCCTTCCCTGAATCAGAAGCTCCTCCCGAGTGTTCACGTAATGCGCTCTTTTGCAGTGACAAATTGGCAGGGCTCCTGTGGATTCATCTGTGTCCCCATCATTCAGTGAGCCCCTCGAGGGTGAAGACCATGTAGATCCCTCACCATCCTGGGTAGGGCTTGACACAGTAAGTGTGCAGCCCTGAGCTATGTGTCCTCTGTGCTGGAGTACCAAAGGGTTTCTGTCCTCACAGAGTTTCTGGTGCATTCTCAAAATACCCCATTTTCTCATCCTTTCTAAAGACAAAATGTGGCAACAATCTTCCAACTTAGCTCTCTGCCCCAGAAGCCTGGTACAGATGTCCAGGAGATAGAACATAGGCCTGCCTAGCTCCTGGTGTTACAGAGAAAGCCTCCAACAGAAGGATCTCTTATGAGAAATATTATTAATCCTAAGAACACTGTTCTCATCACGTTAAATCTCCAAATAAAATATCAAAAAGTGGGAACACGTGGTAGGAATAATACATAAAGTTTAAATTTTAGAACAGATTCTGGACATACCCATTCTAATGTAAATCATCAGTATGAACAGAAGCAGGCTTCATCTGGAAGGTTCTAAATGCAACCTATAAACAGCTGAATTAAGGAGACACTGTTGGAGTAACTGATGTCACCATATGTGAAAATGGAAAGATTGCCATGGCAAGAAGATACTGAGCTTGAGTCTAACAGGAATTGTCCATATGTTCTTAGTTTTAATCCCTGCAACAAAATGCTTATTTTCAGTCATTACAGGACAGAACAGCGGGTCTTGATTCAAGTCCTAGTTTTGCCACCAGCTTTGTGATTTTGGGAAAGTTAATAATCTTCTTTGGACCTCAGTCTCCTCCTCTGTTAAATGTGAGCAACCAGGTTATCCATCTCTCTGGATTGCTGTGATGATGAAATGAGATTGTGCAAGTGAAGTATGGAACACAGTGTCTGGCCCGTAGTGATTTAACAGTAAATATCTGCTATTGTTACTCAATTCTCCAGCCAAAAATGGGACACCTAGGAATAACCTGCTTATAGCACTAACTGAGCTAAGATACAGAGCAGGGATTTCCTGGCAGACCACACCCTCACATCCACGGTGATGCATGTTCAGATGGAGGGATCACAGAACCACAAGATTTACAAGCTTTACTGCCATTCCTCACTGTTATTCAGCCCTTGATTTTTATCCTCGCCCCTTTAAAGAAATTTCCACGAATACCCAACCACACTTTTCATTTCCTGCTTGCTTCATTGTTTTCCTTTTCCTTTCCTGCTTGTATCTGAACAGGTATGAAGAGCGAAACTTTGGAGATGTCTTGTCATTCTCAGACATTAGATCCAAGGACTTTCAGGTTCCAGCAGTTTGTTTCTTCCTTTCTCCCTTCCTCCCTCCTTTCCCTCCTTCCAATTCAATTAATTAACACACAATGTATTATTGGTTTCAGAGATCGAGGTCAGTGATTCATCAGTTTTATATGATATCCAATGCTTGTATCATCACATGCCCTCCTTAATGTCTATCACCCAGTTCCCCCATCGTCCTACCCCACCTCCCTTCCAGCAACCCACAGTTTGTTTCCTATGACTAAGAGTCCCTTATGGTTTTTCTCCCTCTCTGGTTTCATCTTGTTTTATTTTTTAATAGATCACTATCCTGGTACCATCAGTATAGCTGAATTTCTCTCAGATTTGTATTTATGGAACTCCTTTTTAAGTAAATGGGAATGGATGACTAATCAAGGAATTATTATGAGTCGAATGAAGCTCTTCAGAGTGGAAAATATTAGGGTCTGTTAGGATTTTTAAAATTAACTTCAGCTTCATAAATAGGACATAATTTTCTATCATTGTAAATGGGCTCCTATTTAAGTTGAAAGTATTTGGTGAAAGGTTATTTTGGAGCGCAAATTGGGTGGAATGTGTGTTAGGAGGAAAGAGGACAAAGTCTTTTGGAGGAGACCAGCAGTGTGTCTGTGTCAGGAGAGCAACTGCTAACTTTCTGTGTCAGGAAATCCGTATGAAAATGTATGAGATAGTGGGGAATTATTATATCACGAATTTCCTAAGGCCAAAACCTGGGGGTGGCAATAATAACTCAGGCCGAATAAACTCATAATTCTCCCAAAGGATCAGAAAACTAGACATCTATGATGTCATCTTTAATTTCTTCTTATGACTTCTTAATGCTATGTTGGTGAGCTATTTCTGCTTCAAGTCATCTTGCCACCTGTAAACAAAATCATCTCTCCAAATATTCACCATATGAGTAGTTCTCTACCCAGGCTGGCATAGCTGGTACTCTCACAGTCTCTGCTGAGATTTCTGCTGCCTGAAATATAACATTCAGCTCATAGCCCAAGTTCCTAGGAGCAAGACAGTGGAGAAGAGGACCACTTTTTCAACAGCTTTCTCATGGAGCCTGCTGCTTGCCTCAGTGTTTGTAGATCTGGAACCAAGTGTGATGATTTTTACCATGGTACCCATCAACCAACTTCTTTCACCCTGGCCAGTCACCCCCCACCAGGGGTGTGTGTGCACTGGATCATCAAAAAGGCAAGCACTGGCCTGGTTCCAGAAAGCCATGATGACCACCACACAGATCTTAAGGCTTCTTTGTTCACCATAGCTTTGGTGGAGGGGCCTGTTCTGGTGTTCTGTCCATGCCAGTGGAATATATATTAATGATGACGAGAAGCTGAAGTTGTTTTCTTCATTGCTGAATCAAGAACACTCAGGTTTCCATGTTGTAGTCAAGCAATCTAACTCTGCCATCATTGCCAACACAACCACCACCCTGGAGTATTCTGATGGAGTGTTGACCACTGCTCAATGAGGCCATCCACAGTGTCACAAAAATCTCATTCTTGAGATTCTCATCTACACAAATCTTCATTGGGTTAGCTAGATTGTGTTTCTTTTCATAGCAACTCTTAGACTTAATAGGGCCCAAAATAATGATCCAACTCAATTAGTTCAACCATGCCCAGACCCACTGCTCACATGAATACTTGTCACCTCTTCTTAGAAAGCCTATCATGAGCAGGTAGGAAGTGTGGGAAAATGCCGTCCTCGGCAGTAAATATATGGCTCAGCCCTTTGTCATATGATTCTGTTTTTAGATTTCTTAACTAATGCCACTGTAAATTCAGCCAAGAGTTGGCAGACTGGTGTTCCACTGATTGCAGTTCCGATACCAATAGTAGATTCTTAGTTGGAAACCTTGCTGAGCTTTAATGATGTGCAAGCCTAGTTAGGTACCCTGCTGTTTCAGTCGAGGTGTAATCTCTTCCAGATCTCAAATGTAACTTAATATACTCAGGGGAATTCTGTTCATTAATAAGTGGAAGAAGGGTTAAAGGAAGGCAGAGTTTCTAAGGTATGTGAGAACACAGCTGTCCTAATGCTTTAGACTCCATTGTGTGCCACCCAAATCCACATGTTAGAGTCCTTACATCCCGTGCTCCTCAGAACGTGTCTTTATTTGGACATAGGTTTTCAAAGTAATTAGGCTTAAATGAAGTCAGATGGGTGGGCACTAATTCAGTATGACTGATATTCTTAGAAAAAGAGAGACAGGGACACCAGGGATGCCCACAGAAAAAAAGACCATGAGAAGACACAGTCAGAAGGTGGCCATGTGCAAGCCAGTGAGAGAGACCCCAGAAGAAAACAAACCTGCTGATACCTTGATCTTGGATTTCTAGTCTCTAAAATTGTAAGAAAATAAATTTCTGCTGTTTAAGCCACCCAGTCTCTGGTATTTTGTTATGGCAGTCCTAGCAAATTAATATATCTTAAGAAAAATTGTGGTGAAGCTAAAACATGTTGCTGAGAGGGAAGAAGAAAGTGAAGTATCACTTTATTTTTTTAGTTTTCCTTATTTCTGTTCTGTGAAACTATTGTGACCCTTAACTGTCCAATAAATTTAATTTTTTTTTCACAGCATTTACTTTGCATTTTACTTTTTTCTTTTTTATATTTATTTTTTATTAAAATTTTTAAAAAATTTTTTAAATTTTAATTCCAATATAGTTAATATACACTGTTATGTTAGTTTCAGGTGTACAATATAATGATAACCATCAGTTCTCTATTGTTAAGAGTCTCTATTCTGTGGTTTCTTTCTCTTTCTCTTTTTTTTTATCTTGCTCATTTGTTTCTTAAATCCCACATGTGAATGAAATCATATGTGTTTGACTGACTTGTACTTAGAATGATACTCTCTAGCTCCATCCATGTTGTTATAAATGGTAAGATTTCATTCTCTTTTGTGGTTGAATAGTATTCCCTTGTAGGTATTTACCACATCTTCTTTATCCATTCATCAATCAATGGACACTTAGGCTATTTCCGTCTCTTGGCTATTGTAAGTAATGCTCTATAAACATAGGAATGCATGTATCCCTTTGAATTTGTGTTTTGTATTCATGTCTTCAGCCCATTTTTTATTTGGATTACTTGTTTCTTGGGTGTTGTTTTATCAGTTTTTTAAATATTTTGAATATTAATCCTTTATCAGGTATGTCATTTGCAAATATATTCTCCCATTCTGCAGGTTGCCTTTTCATTTTATTGATTGTCTACTTAGCTGTGCAGCAGCTTTTTATTCTGACGTAGTCCCAATAGTTTACTTTTACTTTTGTTTCCCTTGCTTCAGGAGCCATATATAGAAAAATGTTGCTATTGCCGGTATTGAAGAAATTATTGCTTGGGCTCTCTTCTAGGATTTGTATGATTTCAGGCCTCACATTTAGGTCTTTAATCCACTTTGAGTTTATTTTTGTGTATAGTGAAATAAAGTGGTCCATTTTCATTTCTTCGCACGTAGCTGTCCAGTTTTCTGAACACCATTTTTTGAAGAAACTGTTTTTTTCCCATTGGATATTCATTCCTCCTGTATAGAAGATTAATTGACCATATAACTGTGGGTTTATTTCTGGATTTTTTATTCTGTTCCATTGATCTATGTGTCTATTTTTGTGCCAGTACCATACTGTTTGGATTACTGTAGTTTTATAATATAATTCAAACTCTGGAATGGTGATATTTCCATTTTTGTTTTTCTTTGTTAAGACTGCTTTGGCTATTTGGGGTCTTTTATATTTCCACATGCATTTTAGGATTATTTGATCTAGCTCCGTGAAAAATGCAATTGCTATTTTGATAGGGATTGCATTAAATGTGTAGGTTGCTTTGGGTAGCATAGATGTTATAACAATATTTGTTCTTTCAACCCATGAGCATGGAATGTCTTCTCATTTGTTTGTGTTGTCTTCAATTTCTTTCATCAGTGTTTTATAGTCTTCAGAGTACAGGTCTTTGACCTGTTTTGTTAAGTTTATTCCTAGATATTTTATTATCTTTGGTGCAGTTGTAATTTGGATTGCTTTCTTAAAGTTATATGTTGTTGTTGTTGTTGTTTTTTAATTTTCTTTTAAGGAGTCTCCACTTGTCAAGGCCTTCTCTTTTATAGGAGCCTTTTCATTGTTTGTTTTTCATATATTTCAGGAGCATAAGAAAGTGGGTCGTAATCAGATCAACCTAGGTTCTGATCTCCAAAACTTACTAGATCTTTGCTCCTGACCCCTATGGCCTCTGTGACTGTTGACAGTCTTTTCATAGTTCCACCTAAGTCCCTGTAGAAGGGATTAGGGTGATATCTTCAATTTGTTCCTCTCCCTGCTTTTCCAGATAAAATATTTTGTCAAGACTAAATCTCCATTTTAGGAGTACTTTCAAAATATTGTTGATAAACATGAATAACTGTATGTGAAAATTATAAAAGTAGAGTGTTATGGGTCAGAACATGTGGGTCCATTTGTATATGTTCATTTCTGTAAAATGTGGAAGATGGTGGTTTCACAAACATAAGCTGGGGACTGAGGTTTTGCTTAGAGAAAAGATTCACCTGTAATAATCAATAGAAACCATCTGTCAAGGCATCAGGACTCAATCATGAAAGAATAAAATCCTCAAATAAACCACTTAAGAAAGAAAAGCCCTCAGGGACTGCTTCTCCTGTGGGATACCATCTGGTACACTCCTCTGCCTCCAGCTTATCTGACTCCATGACCTTTGACACTACTCACAGCAGGGGCTCTGCCCAAATATCAAAAGGGTCCATGCTCTCTTCTTCTTCATTTTTATTTATTTATTTTTATTTGTAGTTTTTTTTTTCTTTTGCAAAATGGGTAAAGCAGAGATGCTAGAAGAAATACACAATATTTTTAAAAGTTTAATATTTGAAATTATTTTAAAATATTTATACAAAATATCTTTTAAAAATTTCTCTTCCCTTCTTACTTATTCTCAGTCCATTATTGATCTTTATCTCACCAGGACAGGGGTCAATTACTAAGACAATCGTAAGAACCTTCATTTGACCATTTGTATTATAATCCAAGGATGTGTTGCCCTTTTAACGATTGAGTTTTCTAATCTATAAAATGAGAATAGTAACAGTTGGGTAGCATGGGGATTCCCTATGACAGGGCATGTTCCCTAGCCCAGGGCCTGGCATATGCTCATTGCTCATGGATGTTAGCTGTGACCCTGGCTACCGTTAGACCCATTCCCCCAGCTCTTCATATATTTGTTCACAATGTGTTAGAATCCGAGTGGTGAATCCACTAAGGGACTTCTCCTCCTTCTTCTCTCAGAACTTTGATTTATGTACTTCAGATTCATGGAAAAACCTCACTCTTGATTCCATAGTCTTTCTAGCCTTCCTTGAATTGTACAGTCCATTTAGGAAAGTCTGTATGCTGTGATAACATCTGTTTCAGTAGTTCTCAGTGACACCAGCTGAGTCACTCTATGTATACAGTTAGCCATGTTAGTCACCAAGGAGTGAGTTATCTGTTTGACATCAGAGCTCAAAGTTCCACTCCTAGAATGAGTTTCAAATGCAGCCGACATCCATTCATCCCAGGCCTTGGTCATCACTGCTCAAGATTTACCCACCTTACTAATCTTAAATTCCCTTCTTCACTGTCTTTACTCCAGACCTTTTTTAAAAAATTTTTTTTAAAGAGTGGGCCTTCTCTCAGCAGCTTTTTTTCTTATTCCAGCTTCTCTCTTCCATTCTTCCCACAACCTTGACTTCTGCAGTTACACCCTTTTGCCCACATCATCCACTGTAGTCAAGCATGTGCAAACAATAAAACTTTCTGTGAAGGTGAAAATACATGCATGTGTACATATATCTGTGTGTGCATGCAGGTGTACTTTCCAATATGACAGTCACTAACCACAGGTGGCTATTGATTATTTAAAACGTAGCTAGTGAAACCAAAGGGGTGTATTTTTAATTGTAGACAATTCTAGTTTAATAACCATATGTGGCTAGTGGCTACTATATTGGTCAAGACAGCTCTGCTACATAAGCCATTACTACAGGATATGATTAGATCCAACAAGAAACTCCCGTAAGTCTACGTGGCCGAGGTGCCTTTGGTCAGACAGAGAACTGCCCTATAATTTTGTCCTTGGTGGAGAGGGTTAAAAGGGAGCAAACTTTTCCTCTTGGGTCTCTCTTTTTTCCTCATTAGGCCAATTAACAGCTGTTAATTAGAGTGTTCTTCTTGGAACCTAGATGCATGCAAGATCTGAAATATTTGCAGCAGTCTCAAAAGAGAGTTACCATCCACATTTTATAGATGAGGTCAGAAGAATGCAGTAACGTGCTTGACATTGCAAAGTTAATAAGTCACGGGCTTGGGACTTAAATTAAGGTGTGCCATAAAGAAATTCTTTCTTTCTTCTCACTGTCTCCATTTTCCAACCTGTGACAGTCATTCTGGTGCAAGGTTATTTGTCCTCACTGCATAATAGAAACACTGCCTGCTACTCAACAGTCTTGCTTCTTGGTGTGACTATATAGGCTTCCTTTCACAGCTTTTCCTCTGCTCCATTTTTTTTCTTTTCTAGATGTGTTCCTCCTCTTATATTTTTCCCATAAAAGGCTACTTCCCACTCCATTCTCCTGGTTTTATTGCCCCATACCCCTGTCCTGCTTACATTGTATGTGTTAAACTACTGTGAGTCATACTGTATTTCCTTTCCCCCTTTCCTATGTGACTAAGCAGTGCACACCTGAGCTTTCAATGCAGCCCCAGAGAGTCCTGTCTCAGTTTCCTGAGTCCTTATTTATTCTTGAACACGGACAAATCCAGTTTCTTTTATAGGCCCTTCCTGAAACCACTACCTCCTTAAGGAGTTAAGATGGTCTTTCAAAAGGCCAAGTTTTTTTTTTTTTTCCCCTCTTTTTGCCACCTATTTGCGAGAAGCTTCTAAAAAATCCAGTGGACACACACTCAGCTCATCCTCCCAATTCACCAATGTGTTGCTCTCTCCCATTATGCTAGTGAAGAAACCCAGGCCCAAAATGATTTATTTCATTTGCAGAAAACATATCAGGACATCAGAAAGGAGTCCAAAAATAGAAGCTTATACAATGTGCAGCCTAAAATTAAGGAGCAGATCCCAAAGGTAGTAGTAGAGGGTCACCCTTTTGTAACAAAATCAAGGGTATTTATTTCCAAGCAGTTCTAGGAAAAATAAAAACAGGCAGAACTACAAATACTATTCAGGCCACATACCCAGGCTGCTTCTCCCACTGATCTGGCATTCAAAATTTCTCATCTCCTTCAGCACACAGTCTGCTATGGGCAGTGAGGAAAGGTTAGCAAGAGCAGTGGGACTCCTTTTTCTTAAGTGCGACTGGATTTCTGAAAATACTCTGCCAGCAGCATAAAAACAGTATCTTTATGCAGTGGTCAGTCCGGTGTTCTAGCAACATGAGCAGTACATAATGGCTGGTAACTGTGTACTGTAAAGGGGTCTGGGAAAGGTTTGATTTCAGACAGGTACTGCTGGGAGGTATCTTTCAGTGGTCATTTTCAGACATCTCATTCTTGGTAAGACCTGAGTTATCTTCCAGAGTCAAAGAGTACGTTAGTGTACAGGAAATCAACACCATTATTTTCTAAGCTCTCTTCGTTGTTTGTGTAAAACAAACTTCTGTTACACTACGTATTTTAAATGGAACTTCCTCCTAAATCTTCATTGGATTTAAATGAAGTGGATTCTCTACTCTCCAATTTTCACTGGATTTAAATGACGTGGATTCCTTATTCTCTTTCATGATCAACAGTAGCTATCTCAGCATGGGAAAACATGGTCCATTGTCTAAAAGCGACAAAAGCAGTGTTGATGTCAATGTAGATTCAAAAATTTTTCCCAGCATAATGCATCACTACTCATGAAGAAAACTTAGAAGGACTCAAAACGACATTGGTACGTCCAGCACTAACAGCCAGGTCAGTGATGGGAACAGCATGTGAAGGCTTTTTAAAACAATGTGAAGGAAAATTTGAACAAAGAGAGGTGCCTGGCTGACTCAGTTGGTAGAGCATGCAACTCTTGATCCCGAGATTATAAATTCAAACTCTGTGTTGCGCATAGAGCTTACTTAAAAAAAAAAAAAAGATATGAATAAAGATATTAGTTTCCCAGGGCTGCCAGGCAAACTGCTACAAACTGAGTTTCCTAAAATAACAGAAATGTATTCCATCACAGTTCTGGAGCCCAGAAGTCTGAAATCAAGGTGTGAGTGCCTCTGGGGAGGAGTCTGTTGTCTGCCTCTGCCTAGCTTCTGGTGCTTACCAGCCATCCTTGGTGTTCCTTGGCATGCAAATAGCTCACAGTGATCTCTCTATCTCACTACAATCTCAACTGTCATGACAGCTCACAGTGACAGTCTTCCCACGGCCATTTAAGAACCCATTATTTGGATGTATTCTAATATACTATGGCCTCATCATAGGCCGTAGTATAATTACATCTGAAGAGACCCTTTTTCCAAAGAAGTTCCTATTCTGAAGTTGCGGGTACACATGAATTTAACATGAATTTAACATGAATTAACAGCATGCTGTTAGATGAGCACAACCCCTTTAAGAATAATCACGATTCCCTTATCTCAGCTCTTATGTTAGAGATGCAGGGCATGATGAAGGGTAGTTGGATGGGGAATCTGGAGGCCTGGTGGGTGCTGCAACCTTGCTCTGACCTTGGACTTGACTGCAATTCAGTCAAGATTTGGAGCTTTATAGCAGTATCCACGTTTCCCTCAGAGTCTGAAATGTCGCTCGACTGATGTTTTAGTATCTCTCTAATAGGTAACAATTTTTTAGGTATTAAAATAATTCCCTTTGATAGCCACACTTATCAGATCATATAGGCTTTACTGCATTTTAAAACAACACACTCCCTCTGTCTTTTATAGGGGCCCTTTTTGTATATTTACACTCTAACAAAGCAGGCTCTTGAGAAACCATAAATAGTTCAGTTCATCTGTCCTTTTATTTTCCCCTCCCCCCCTTCTTTTTCCCTTCTCTTTTTCACCTGCCTGATTTTTATTTCTTCATCTCTTTGGAGCTTTCCCAGAAAAGGATGAGCAAAAGAAGGAAAAGTGGATTCTAGTCTTCACTATTGTGCTATTTTTTCTATTATTTGACAAAGGTATGGTCCTGAGGAATGATTTTAGCTCTATATGTTTTTTCTTGTCCCATTGCCACAGAAAATCAAATTAGTCTTTTAAATTGACATGACACAGAATGGAAAATTCAACTTTGTGAAAGCTGAGTTTAGAATAATAAAAATAAAAAAATCATTTTCTTTTCATGATAGTTTGGTTTTTCAAATTCCCATAAGCCTAATATCCATTTCTGTGAATAGACTAGAAAAGGTGAAAATACACCAAGTAATAATATAAATTTTTATTAGTTTTTCTAATCTAGTCTAGTCAAGTTCCTGAGGCTCATATGTGCTTGACCCACGAGTCACTTTCTCTCAGGTGTTCTTACATTGACACTACTGCTCCTTAGAGAGGAATACTCTCCCAGTCTCAGAAAATGACATTTGGAAGTGGGTTTTAAGTTTCTTTCCAAGAGTGGACTATCTGCACATCCTCATTTAAAACAAAACAAAACCATGGTATAGTCTGAGAATGTTGCATTCATAATTATTCTTTCAAAGTCAGTGAAAAGAATGAAAACCAGTAAGCAAGACTTGGAATGGAACTTTCCATTATATTGGCCAGGAAAGGAATCCTAGGCAAGCAAGACTTGAATTCCAAGAAAACAGGCTTAATGTTTTTTTTGAGCTTGAAATAAAAGGAGATGGGTAGGAAGGGGAAAACAGAGGGGAAACTTGTCCCTAAAGAGTTGCTGACCACACAGAAGGCACAGAGAGACTACCACAAGTCCACATAGTCACTGTCAGCCTTTTTTTTTTTTTTTAAGATTTTATTTATTTATTTGCCTACCTCTCTGCCTACACAAGTAGGCAGAGAGGTAGGCAAAGAGAGAGGAGGAAGCAGGCTCCCCACTGAGCAGAGAGCCTGATGTGGGCTCGATCCCAGAACACTGAGATCATGACCTGAGAGAAGGCAGAGGCTTCAACCCACTGAGCCACCAAGGTGCCCCTCACTGTCAGTCTCGACCTTCCTTTTCAAGGGTTAGAGCGTGTTGATGTCAGTTGAAAGCTCAAAATAAAATTGACTTAGCCCTTAGGATTTGCCATTTAATCTTAGGATCAGCCTTTCCTTTCTAGATAGCTGAAAAACAGTCAGCCAACAAATTTGCTTTATATATGTATATATATATATATGCACACACACAATATATATGTGTATACACACACACACACACACACACACACACAACTATCCTTACCTTTATATTTACATTTACATTTATATTCTTTTTTTCCCCTAAGTCAGGGAGTAGAGACACTACCTGATAAGAGCTTTCTGAGAGAGAATCTTAACCAAGTAAATTAAGGTTTTAATAATTTTAGGTTCATAGTTTTTAGTAGATTTTAATATTTGTAATACTTTGTAAGGACAGGTTGATTGAAGTCATTTATAATTAAGTCTTACCTTCTGTTACAGGTTTAGAAGTTCTGCTTTCTTTTTTCCTTTTCCCCATTTCTAAAACATTACAGTTCGGGGACCATTGCAGCACTGACAGAACTGAGACTAAGGATTTACATCTTACATCGTGAATTTAATGGGTCTTTACTAATCAACAGTGTCTCTGAGAATAACAAGTTCTAATTTTCCTCCTGTGCTTTTTCTTTCCTTGCTCCAAATACCTTCATAAGAGATGGAGCCCATCACGCAAAATATACAATAACATCATCCAAAGGCACAGAGAGGGTGGGAAGGGCTTTTCTACCAACTTGGATGTGGAAGTGGCAGTTCTGTTTAAGTATTAAAATTCAAAAGTTGTCACAAACCACAAGGAAGGGGAATTGGTCAAAGTAAATTTCAGCTAAGTTCATATCAGAAAGTATTTCCTTCAGTGGAAAATTTCCCCTAAGGAGCTAAAAGGAAGGAAGGAAGGAAAGAAGGAAAGAAGGAAGAAGAAAAGGTAAAAGAAAAGGAAAGGGAAGGAAAGAAGAAGGAGGAGGGGGAGAGGGAGAGAATGAGGGAGGAAGGGAGGGAAGAAGGAACAGAGGGGCCAAAATATATAAAAGAAGCCTGTCTTATCCTCACAAGAGAATTGGCAATATAGATACCTTTGATAACCTTGGCTTATATGGAAGATTAAAAAAAAAAAAAAAGAAGAAGAAGCAAAGCTGATGAAATATTTATTTAGTTATTCTAAATGGCCTTTTGTGGTGCTTAAAATAGAATTAACATAAAAAAATACTTTCTCTTTGTGCTGCAGAATTACAGATCTCCTTTCCTCCCACACATGTTGATGTTCTGGCACCTTCTTGGATCTAAGGAATCTTAAACAATAAATTGGTTTAGTCACTGTGAGTGAAACTTCTTCTGTTTGTTCCTCTTAAAATTTTACTACCCTGAGAATGGACTTGGACATTAGCTATCAAGTTCCCTTCAAGATAACGTGGCAGTTAGTAAATAATGGCTTTAATTCTCAACATTGGGTGACATAAAGCCACGATAAAACTCTTCCTAGTACATGTAACTGTTTGCATTAATCAGAGTTTATCTAGAGAGCCAGAAAATTGTGTAGAATTCTGAAGCTCACTAAAATTTAAAATAGTGAGTTAAAAATGTTGTGAAATTTTAAAAAAATGTTGTGAAATACTCTAAATCACTATTTTTAAACCTTAGTCTTTAGAAATGTTGGATTTTGTAATTCTTTGTTGGGGGAAGGGCCCTGGCCCGTGCCTTGTAGAATGTTGAGTGGCATCCCTAACCTTTACTGACTAGATGCCATGCCACTTCCCCTGCCCCAAGTTGGGACACCCAAAAATGTCTCCACACATTGCCAGATGTCCCCTCAGAGACAAAAATCACTTTCCGTTTAGAATCATTGCTTTAAATCATGGCAGAAGGACAAAATAATTCACCTTGACATCCCATTTTTCTTTTCCTCTTTAGTTTATTCACAGTAGCTTGTGAACACTGTGTTTTTTCCCTTTGATCTGTGAAAATGTGACAAATCTTTGATAATTGTGTTTTCACTGTCTTTATTTGGGGGATGAATCTGGTAGATTCCCTCCCTACCTGGTCCACTGCCCATCTCAAGCTATTCTGTTCTACTCTCTATTTCTAGGGGAAGAAAAAGCCCTCTTCCAATCAGGGAGCCCTTCATTCTGTACTCTCCCCCTTCTTAGTGTTGTGACCCATGAGCTACTGCCTTTGGGGCTGGAGGTCGTCCTAAGAACGTGGACTTGAAACATTCCAATACCTGGGGCTCACCCTAGAACAATAAATTCAAAATATCTATGGGTGAATTTGGGGCATTGATTCTTTTTAAAAACTCCAAGATAATTCTGATTTGTAGACAAAATGGAAAACCACCATTCTCAGTTGTTTTAGCCAAAACAAAAACAAAAACAAAAATGAAAAAACATGGACTCAACTCAAAGCTAGGATTTTTGTGTCCTACAGCATCACAGCTGGAAGGGCTTCAATGACTGCTTCGCAGGGGATATTCCAGAAGTACCTAAGACTAAACTTGGGGGCACTGGGGAGTTGCTGGGAAAGATTTAAAGACTCCCACTACATGGGCCACCTGAACTCAAACAAGACAAAAGGATTCACTGTTTACTGACTAAAGAAGAAACATTTTTGATTCTTTTCCAGACATAAACGCAGATTCTAGTTCTTAGCATCCCATCAATTAGAAAGCCAACTGTAATAAAATATATTTCAAAAACAAATTTAAAGTCTTTTTTTTTTTTTCTTGATTAGTCTTTTCATCATTCCCCAACTTACCAGAAGCCTGCTGGGAATGTTGTTCAATGGCTTTGAATAGATAATAGGTAAAGAAAAGTAATCTAGGTCTCCTCCCTCTTGTTCATCTTGCCATTTCTCTCCCATGTTTACATCTGAAGCCTCAAGGTACAAAGACTAAGTCATTATTTACATTATTAAACATGAGGAAAGTGCTTGCAGTCTTCTTTACTGAGCTAGCTTGTCTGTTCCCTATCGCAGCTTTGACTCTGTAGACCACATCTAATACTAGAGCATGGATGATGACAAAACACCACAAAATGGTAACAGTTTATGATAATAATAACAAAGCATTTATTGTATATTTACTTTGTGCTTAAGGCATTATTTTATTGTTTTTCCTTTCATTACATATAGTCCTCACAGCAACCCTGTAAACTAGGTCCTGTCATTCTACTTCTGCAGTAAGAAAACAGGCTTAGGAAGGACAAGGTCACATTTTTTTAGGTGACAGAGTAAGAATTCAGACTCGGTTGTTACTAACCTCAAAGCCTTTGTTCATAGTTAAACAGACAGAAAGGCAGACTAACCCTGGTGCTATAGGATGCCGCTCTCCTTTCCAGGAATTCCCTGAAGATAATGCCTTGACATGAAAGTAGGCTCTCAAAGACAGGACCCTCTTTATTTATTTAAGGAGGTATTTATCATAATATGATGGAATGAATATTTGCTGAATATCTTGCTCTGTTGAAGAAGCAGACTCATGAGTCCTACTCCAGACCTAATGATTCAGTTTTGGAAAGGGTGGTAAGCAGGCCCAGATATTTTTTTAAAAACTCAGATTATTTGTATGCCTAAAGAAGTTTTTGAACCAATGACCTATGTTATCAGCAGAAAATTTCTCACTCGTTTGGCTCTCTGACTTTTCCCTGCAAAACCCTCCCTGCCCTGGGAGGGAGAATGCCTATGTTCCTTCAGCAGCCTTCCTTGCCCTCTGGTTTCCAGGGGCCTTCACATATGGGAGTGGTGGTAAAGGTATTAACAAGAGACAAGGGGAGGGACAAAAGTTAGGAAAAGGTCTTTCAGTCCTCAGATTTTCCTCCTCGTCATTGCGGATTGGCTACTTTGAGCTCCGAAAGGCCACAGCACCTGTGAGACAGCCCTCTTCCCAGAAGGACATCTCCATGCCAAGAACCACACTTTCCTCTCATTTCTTTAGGTGACAAATGCTCTGGGTATAAATGTTCCATCCTGTTGCTAGCTCTGTTGGTTTCTTGGGGGTCTCTCCATATCTCTGTGAATATTCCCTTTTTTAAATTCTCTGCACTGTCTCCATTTGAGGGTATCTTCTGGTTCGTGGAAGAACCCTGATTGACACCCTGACAAACATGATTCAAAGAGCTATAATTTGTCTATTTTTTCTGTGTTATTTTTTCTTCATGACACTTGTTAGGGAGCTGATACCCTCAAGTTGCCTCATCTGTTATGGGAATAGTATACTTACATTTCCAGCTGTTTTAAGGATTAAATGAGATAAATATGTATAAGGTGTTGATTGCGTGTCTACTATAGATTTTGAGTTACTGTTAACTCCTGAATGCTGTTTATAGCAAACTGCCTCTATGTTATTGTTAGCATAACTTGATTGGCCTTCAAGGCACAGCTTACTCTTCCTCAGACCCTCCTTGATTCTTGGCCCCCTCCCATCTCCAGCTATCTACTATATCTTCTCATCAGAGAAGATCCTTTGTTCATTCTGTCTTTCCTGGTTTGCTCAATCTTACTGGTACCTACAGTATTCTCAGCAAGAGCTACCTGTCAACTTCCATGGTGCCCAAGCCACACCTTTTCTGGCTCTGTGAGCACCATACTTTCCCATTAACTCCAGATTGACCTTTCTTTTCTCTACTGTCCAATTTTCAGGCATCTCCAGATTTATCCCTCAGAACTTAACTAAGCTAACCTTTGGTTTCGTGGGAGACTGCTGTTTTTCAGCTCCTATAGATAATCCAGTCCCTTCTTTAACCATTACCATGCTTCAAAACAATAATCCCTGACCATCTAGAGGTTGAAATGCCCATCCTAGAGTAGCACTCTGCATCAACCCTCAGGTCATTGCACCTGGTTGAGTATTCATGTGCAGCTGATAGATGGGCCCTTCTCAGCCTGGCAACAGCATAAAATTCATTCTTGAATTTAGAAAAAAGTGGCCCAGGGGGATTGAACATATCTGTTCCCTTGAGCACCAAACACATGCCAGGCACTCTCCTAGGCACTGAAGATTGTTGTTACTGCCCACGCTATGTGCAAGAATACAGGCAAAGGATAAGTCAGTCTCCTTACTCAATCCTCTTTCATAATCCTTAAGAATTAATCTCTGAATTCTTGAGGAAAGCACTTGGACTTGTGGAGAATGGGTGAATCCATATCCTCCAATGGAATCACTACACAAGTTACTCTATATGCTTACAGACAATGAACTATAAAGTTTTACATTGGGTTATGATACTAATAAAGTACAGTTGATATCTGCCTGACCCATTCCAGTCTAACTGAAGACCCATGTTTTAGTTGGAATATGGGATCTGCACTGGAATACCTGCTTCCTGCCTCAGGGTTCTCATTTCCTCAGTCTCCCACTTGGATTATGCCTTTGTCTAAATATAGTCTTGAAGTGTCTTGAGTATTGGCCAGTTGGTAGTGCCATAAGTCTTCCTACAGGGTTTTCAGGAAATTATGAATCTAGATTTTTTGAATTTGTCCAGTAGGTGCTCCAAGGCTTTAATATTCTTCTCTATGGCTGTTGTATTTTCTTTGGAAGATGAGTGTTATCCCACAGTCACTGCATCATTTGCTTTTTAGTCTCTGCCTTGTGCCTCTATAGAGTTTATAATTTAGGGTATAAACTGAGTCTCCATTTGTGAGATTTGAGCATCATCCTAGAATATACCAAGCACCAATAGCTTCAGATGCAAGCATTTAATCCTTTAACAGCCTCTACACTGGGGATAATCCATGCATGCTTTTTATACATCAAAAAGACTAGCTTGTCCAAAATGTCCCAAATTAGACCTGTGTTGAGAGTTCCTAGAACTGTATATTTTGTGTATAATTTTTCATATGAAGAAACTGAGGTCTGAAAGCTTAAGGAGATTCTCCCAAGGCTCTAATAATACAACACTTTTTACATTTTTTCCTTTGAAAAGTGTTTTATAGCTTTTTTGGGGATGTGGTAAAATAGCTATTCATCTTTTTAACTGTCTTTATTTAGCCTATTTTTCAAAATATATCCCCCAGACGCACATGAAGGGATGGGATGGGTGTAAACCAAAACTGCTCTGAGTCAATGAGAAAAACAAACCTAGAATTAAAAAATATATTAATAATCCACATCCTACAATCCACAAATAATATAAACCATGTGTGAAAAACTCACTACTGGAATTACTCAGCAAGGTAAGAGGGTTAAAGAAACAATACATCTAGCTGAGAAACACAGATCTGGGAATCTAGATCTATAGAGTTTTAATAAACTCCAGTCTGATTAAACTTCTCTTATCTGCATAAATTCTGCATATCTGTATAGACATTAACAAGATGTAGTAAAATACTAGCAGTTAATGAGTAAATTTATTCCCCAGTAGCTGTTCTAAGCTGTTGGTTTTAGTTATATTTTTAGGAAGGCAGAATACTCCCTTATTCTCCGGGAGAAGCAGAAAGATAAGACTGATTACTTTTTCAAACCATGGAATAAAAACTTCATGCAAACCATCTATATCCATGTTCCCAAAAGATGTTATCTTTCACTTTAGATGGAGACCTGAACACTATCACCAAGGCATCTTCAAATATTTGAAGGCAGTCTGTGCCTGTCTTTTCTGATTGCATCTGACGCCAAACCCAGGTTAAACTATAACCATAAAGAGCTTGGACAATGTGCTCCAAACTGAATTTATTGTCTGTACTCCCTACTGAAAACCTACTTAGTTGTCTTCCTAAATTGCAATAATGTTCCTTCCTCTCACTTGTCTGAGTCTTACTGTTGGGCTGCAGAAGTAGAAGCCTAATCACCATCTCCTCTACTGCATGACCATGCTTCCTGACCCCAAGTGACTGACCCAGACTGGGCAAGACAGTCTTCTAAATTAATTAGGAATTCATATCTAGACAAGAATCTCTCTGCATATATCTGTAATCTATCAACTTGGTGACCATGCATTCTGCCACCTCTACTAGAGAATCAAAGTATCAGTAATATAGTAATGAACGAAGTGGCCGTCCAGAAAGCATGGTTACAGTGTGGTGCCATCTGCCACACTGCTCACCTCCTACCCAAACATGGTATCTGCCCATAAAAACAAATAGAATCATGTCACTCTACTCCTGAAAATCTTGAATAGACATTATACAGTCTGGTTTACATGTCTTCATAATCTCGTTTTCACGTATCTTTTGAGCCCCATATCTCACCAATCTTCTTTCCCCTATAGAGTCTCTCTATGACCCAGAGACACAATTTCACAGTCCAATCATGCTGAATATCTTCTGTTCTCCAGCTCACTGAGTGGTTCCTAACTATTTGACTTGTACTTTCTTTTACCTCTGCCTAAAATATCCTTTCCCCTGTTGACATTTTGACAAATTGTTATTCATCTTTCAAGTCCCAACTCAAATAACATCTCTCCCCGGAGCCTTCTGTGTCTTTGGTTCACTTCTCAATAGTGATTCAACTCCTATGGAAAACCCCAGCCAAATCCTGATAAATAAGCTAATGGTTCATCTTTCTTTCTGTAACTGTACTTTGTTTACACCTGTTTTTCATAGCATTAGTACTATCTAACTAGTTTCCTAGGTCCATGCCTGTCTTCCCTTTGATACTGACAGTTCTGGAAGACTGTGACTATATCTTACATCACAAAACAAGTATAGAGCCTAGTGCCTCATACTTGGTGGGCACTCATTAAATGTATGCTGAACATGTATATGAATATCTTGTGTATCTCCACAGTATAAACAGAGCAAGAGGTTAAATAACATGGAAATGATTTTCAAAAGATTACTATAAAAGGGAAAATTAAGAAATAAAATTTTTGTATTTGTCAGCAAAAGGGAGTCAGCCCACAAACGGGAGTTGTGCTGGTTAACCTGTGATCTCCTTGAGGTCAAGAACCGTGTCCATTCACCTTTGTATTTCCACAACAATGACCACTTTAGCACATATAACTGGGTACTTAAAAAGATATTCATAGGGTGAGTCAATGTTCTTGCAGCCATGATATTTAATGACTTTAGGTATCCTAATCATGAGTATGTGAAAAAAATTTACAACTCAAATTAGAGTGTTTATTTCTACACATTAAAATGGCTCGTGGAAAACACCCTTGGATTCAGAGATGACTATTTTCCCTTAATATTAACTGTGTTTTCAAACTTTATTTGATCACAGTTTTATGCACAAACTGACCATTTAAAACTTTTTCATCTTATTTAGACTTTTCTTCCTTTTTAACTAGTTTTTGATTGACCTCACTAAAATAGATGCATGTATAAGGAAATGATGAAGTATCAAGAAAGAGGACTTACATGTTAATGTAAGGAGGACTTTCTAGTTAATAGAGATAGTCAAAGGGTATTAGAAGTGTGAGAGTCTTATGAAGGATGAACTTCCATGCAAATGCAACTGGCAGGCTTGAGAAGTCAGGCCAGCTCCAGAAATGGTGTGTCCAAGGACGCCTGGGTGGCTCAGTCGGTTAAGCCACTGCCTTCGGCTCAGGTCATGATCCCAGGGTCCTGAGATTGAGTTCCGCATCGGGCTCCTTGCTCAGTGGGGAGCCTGCTTCTCTCTCTGCTTCTGCCTGCCACTCTGCCTGCTTGTGGTCTCTGTCTCTCTCTCTGACAAATGAATAAATAAAATCTTAAAAAAAAAAAAAAGAAAGAAATGGTGTGTCCAGACTATTCTAGATGAAAGCAATAGTGAATTTGTGGAAAAAGACAATTTGTTGGTGTAGTTTCACACAGCCATAATATCATCTCCAGGTGAATGTTGACTATTCGGTGCTCCATTGTTTATAGAAACTCTGTCCTGTTTAGAAAAGGCAGGTGGCACAGAATTAGGGATTGTTAGCTAGTCCTATCCTTGTCATTGTCAATAGCTCAATACTGTAGAAGTCATCTCACTGTTTCTCCTTGCAATTTTTGGCTTCCTGACTATCACCTAATTTCTCTAACTGGCTATTTTATTGAAAAATTACAATCACAGGAATTAAGGAATTCTGTATTAGTGACATTAATTCTTCAGCAGGCCTCTACCCAGCCCTTGATAAAACAAATGCTTGAATTAAAATAACTGTTGCTCATGTCTTTTTAGTATTTAAGAAGTGTATGAGAACAGGACCAGCTGTTTCTCTTGAGTAGCAATGATTAAAACAAGCAGAAATATGAAAAAAAGAGAATACTTTGCTGCAGGCTTTAGAAAGGTCCTCTTTAAATATAGGTTGTCACACAACCCACTGACGTCTGTTTGACTGGTTAAGAAAATTCCTTAAGAAAGTGGAGATGCAACGTGGGGGGCTTGGGGGGTAGGAAAAGAATAAATGAAACAAGATGGGATCAGGAGGGAGACAAACCATAAGAGACTCTTAATGTCACAAAACAAACTGAGGGTGGCTGGGGGGAGTGGGGGAGGGAGAGGGTGGTGGGGTTATGGACATTGGGGAGGGTGTGTGCTATGGTGAGTGCTGTGAAGTGTGTAAACCTGGCAATTCACAGACCTCTACCCCTGGGGGTAATAATACATTATATGTTTATTAAAAAATTTAAAAAATTAAAAAAAAATTCCTAAGAAAGTGGGAATAAAATGGAATAAAGTCCATTATGAACAATTTGGAAATAGATTTGCTTTGTAATTTTTTTAGTTCAGATGGGTCTGAATTCAGATGCGTCTGAATTCATCTTACCTTGAGTTGGAATTTGAACAGCATCTTTGAACCAAACACCTTGCAGAAGACTTTATGAAAAAAATGTAAAATACCTCTCTTTCTTTTTCCTTTTACCCTCAAATACAGATAAATCCCTAGCAGGTGCATCTGCACACTTCTATTCACTCGGGATGTATTCATTAAATACAATTAACATTTCTTTAGCGTACTTTGCTTAGTGATCCATTGAATTAATTAAGACTCACTTGGGACTTTTTCCTCCAAAATGTCCTTCTATTGGGTCATTAGAGCCACTTCTCTGTCACTTCAGCAGTCCTAAGTTAAAATACAAGAGTCTGAAGTGGTACTCTTTGTACTCAGGAGCTACGTGAATACGTGCCATTCGCCTTGGACTATAAGAAAGTACAGTTGACCCTTCAGCAATGCAGGAATTGGGGTGCTGACCCACGTGTAGTCAAAAATCCTTGTGTAACTTTTGACTCCCTGAAAGCTTACCTACTAATAGCCTAACTTTGACCAGAAGCCTTAGTGATAAGATAGTCTATCAACATATTTTCTATGTTTTATGTACTGTATACTGTATTCTTATAATAAGCTTAAGAGTAAAAAAGGTTAAGAAAATCATCCAGAAATATAAAACACATTTATAGTACCTATACTGTATTTATCAAACAAACAAAAAACTTCATGTATAAGGGGACCTATGAATTTCAAGCCCTTATCGTTCAAGAGTCAACTGTAAAATATATGGAAATTATATAACCTGTCTAAAGTATGAAACTCAACGTAAAAATAGGTCAAATATTCTTCATTGTTAAAAGAGTTGTATTTTTATAACCTCTTTACTAGGCCTTACTATAAAATTCCACTTAAAGCTTTCAGTAAAATATAGCACTTCAAGGATATTTACATTTAAATATTGATCAAAAAGCATAAAAGGAGATACTTTCTTAAAAGAAATATATGCCATTCATTTCTTATCCCAGTGACCCTCTAGCTGCCTCAGGAATAACCCTCAAGTTTGGTATCTGAGCTTCCAGGAATCTGGACTGATTTCACCCATTAATTAACCTCATACACTTCCGGGAATCTAACCAAGTTGACCTACAGGTTAAACCTAAGTGCTTCTTCCCTCAGACTTCCCAGATCACAGGTGATCAAGTGGCTCATTAACAGAAAACCAACTTTAAATACCCATGTATCACATAAACTCCCTAACGATGATGAGCCACTCATACCCAATAAATAAGTCATTAATAGTGAATCTAAATAGCCCATCCCTCCGCCATGGCATTATAAACTCTGTCAGCTCTTAGGAATATTGAAGTGTTTTCCTGCATGCTTGCTACACTTTATAATTAAAATCTCATGCTCATGAACTTAAGTCTTAGGCTTTTGGACAAATATGAATTATGCCACATTAGTGAACTATTGTTGTGTAACAGATTACTCCAAAATGCAGTGGCTTGAAAACAACAAGCTGTTATTACCTCACAGTTTCTGTTGGTCAGGAATTAGGAAGCAGCTTAGGTGATTCTGGCCTGGAACTTGTCGTGAGTTTACAGTCAGCATGTCAGTAAGAACTTTAGTTACCTGAAGACTTGCCTGGGACTGCAAAATCAACTTCCAAGATGGCTCACTGTGATACGGCTGTTGACTGGAAGCCTCAGTTTCTAGCGTCATAGATCTCTAAACAGAGCACAGCCATTGGGCTGTGGAGTGTTCTCATGGCAAAACTGCTGCCTTCTCCCAAAGTAAGAGTTTCAAAGGAAAGAGCAAGGGGAAACTACAATGTCCTTTGTGACCTAGTCTCGGAAGCTATATGCCATCACATCCACCACATTTTAGAGTCATTACATACAACCTGCACTCAAGGGGAGGTGAATTAGGCACCACATTTTTAAGTGAGGAGTGACAAAGAATCTGTGGGCACTTGTTAAAACCACCACACATGCAAATTCACTTTCCACAAATATTAGGTACACGTGGTGGCCGACAGCAGACCCGTTAAAAGAAATGGATAATTAATGATGCTGATTAATTTTTTTTAAGCACAAAAAATAAGTAAATAAATAAACAGGGAAAATACTTGGTTGAGAAGAGAAAGAATTAGTCTTTGGAACCTGTTAGGTACTCAGTTTTTTCCCCAGGACAGTAGTTTAAGGCTCATAAAAAAACACTGTCCAGCTCTAGAGCCAGTGTACACTGGCTTGTGAGTGACATTGGCTAGCATCTCTGTCAGCATCTCTTTCCCATTCCATATTCAATGATACCATGGTGGAAGCTTGAAATCAGCCATGGTGGGAGCATGTACACCACAGAAATTGATAAATTCTCTGAATTAGTCATCCTTGCCCTAGAAAGCTGGTTGATAAATATTGATGAGCATATCACTGGGTGAGAGTGGGCCTAATTTACAGATAAGCAAAATTAAGGAAGAGAAGTTTTATATTTGTTTTTAATATTTTGCTGATATTTTTGCTTTCTCCAAGGGCCATAAGGGTAATAAATGGGAACCTGAGAGTTTGTAACCAGTGTTGAATGAATCTACATTTGGTTTGGTTTCTAGTATGTCTGCTACCTCCCTAAGAGGATTAATTGCCATACATGGCTCAAACCATTTTCTTTGAGTTCATCATGATATTGGTGTATTTCTAATGATGAGACAGACTGTGACAGATTAGCTGACCATTTGCGATTAGAAAATAATTCTACTTCAGGGACTAAAAAGAGAAAAAAACAGTGCAAATTGAAGATAAAATGATCTAATGGCAGTTCAGTTCTAAGTAGGAAACAGTGGGGAGAGGAAAGGTAACAAATGGGGAGGAACCCTATATTTTATTCAATCAGAGCCTGCTAGAAATCAGATATATGAGGCATTTCTGCATCATCTAACCAAAGTGTGAGAATACTTTCTCAGTACAGAAAACATTGGGCCACATTTCTCTAAACCGACGTTTATCCCTCAAGTCAATATATATTACCTTAAGCCTCAGATAAACACTCTTGAGAATCCACTCCTGATTTATACATTTTGCCCTATTTTGCATAGTGAAAACATCCATATTCCATACACAAGTGCAAAGTTATGCAGAATTTTCCCTATACAGACAACCGTACAAACACTAATGCACACATACCCCAAAACGGAAGCTTGTGATATGTAGTGCATGGAGAGGAAGGATGAAATTTACTTCAGTGGAGCAACTATTTTTTTTTTTACCAGTAGTGCTAATAGCTCAAGAGTGATCACATTCATAGTTATGCAGTTAAACACTGTGACAGAGCCTATGGACATGTGCATTAAGGAACACACATATGACATCTCCCCACCATGCTAGAGACGGAAAAAAAATGACAGGTCCGTTACCATGGAGACAGAAGCAGAGACACCAGCTACTAACGCCGAATACCAATTAACAGCTAGCACTTCTTTATGCTACCAAAATTGGTTGCCAGGGCAACTCATAGGATTGGCCCAGGTTATCAAATAAATTACAAGCTGAATCCAAAAATTCTTGAGAATTTTATAGATCTTAATTTAAGGAAATGATTTATGGAGTTCATTCTGTAATCAAGATAGTATCTGTTTTCTCTGATTCTTCTTTTGTCATTCTCCCTTCCTCCTCTTTTTTTTTTTTTCTTTTAAAAATATTCCTTAGACAGAGACTGGGACATAGACCTTAAAATTCTCATTTATGTTTTCAATAACAACAACAACAACAAAACCCAAAAAACAAAACAACTGAACATAATAAAACCATCATCTAACAAATTCTTTTCAGACATGCAAAACATAAACAACCTTGGTTATACCACACAAAATGGTTAATCCTCGGTTAGCTACATTTTAGCCAGTGTCTACTATCTGACTGTATGAGAGATGCTGAATTCTGGACATAGAGATATTGACCCCCTGTCATTGAGAACTAAGTGTTTAAAAAAACTGTTGGCCACAGGAAGGATTCACCCTGAAGCCTTGTAGTCTTCTAGGGTCTGTGGTGTAAGCAACAGCAGAGCCCAGTGGATAAGTGTCAGCTCGTCTTAACCTAAACCCAGTGCCAGCCACATGATGACTAGGTAACCTTGAACAAGATCTCTGATTTCTCTAGTTCGATGTCTTCATCTATTAAGAGTTTTCCTGAGATCTGACCAGGGCTCACCACCCTACTGCAACCTTGCTGCTCCAGACCACCAACCCCTTCACCCTGGATCCTACAACAGCTGCCACCTTGTCACCAGTACTCAGTGTGATCCTCATAAGACATGTCAGTTCATGTTACCTCCCCTAGAACTCCAACCTCTTAGGACTGTAGTGAGATTAAATGAGACATTCCCTGTAAGGGGCTTGGCACATTTCCAAACATGGAGAAGGCATTCGTTCACTGGACAGATGGTTACTGAGTGCCTCCTCTGTGCCTACTGTTGGGGAGAGAGCAGTAAACAATACTGAGAAATATGCCTGACCTTGTGGAGGGTCCCTGAAAATACAAAGCATATTATTAGATCACGGTAAGTATTAAGAGAAAAATTTAAAGCATGCAGGTACATGGGAAGTGGGAGTCTATAGCGTTCTATGGGATAACTGGAAAAAGCATTCCTGAGAAGGTGACATTTGAGTAAAGCCCTGTGAATGACAGTGAGTCGTGTAAATTTGTGGGGAAAGGGTATCCCAGTAGTTAGCTCAGCAAAGGCCGTGTTCCACCTCAGGCCATGTGTCTGGAATCTGTGAGGGCGGAGCGTTGGAGGAGTGGTATCTCAGAGACACGAGGGAGGGAGGTGCGCATCACAGGGGGCCCATGGGACGTGGCAAGGGCTTTGTCCTTTATTTCAGGGAGCTGAGGAGTACCTGGAAATTACCATGAGCTGATTGTGTTTTATTAGGATAACTCTGGCTGCTAGTGATGTCTTAGGAAGCAATTGTAATAATCCATGGCAGATGGGCTGGTGGTTTGGTGGCTGCAAGGAGAGGTGTTGATAAAAGACAAGGGTGCTCAGTAAGTAACAGCTATTAAGACATCCTCTGACATTGTCTTTTAAAACTAAATTTATCACTCAGTTTAGACAAACTAGCGATTGGTTCCCTGCTTATGATCAGTCAGTTCATGCTAAGGGCTCAATCGTATTTGTATGGTCATCTGAGTTATAATATTCTGACTTATAATAATATTGTGGTTATTACTTTTTTCAATACTTTGCCACTGCTTACTACAGTGCTGTAAAACATTACATAAGTACTGTGAAAACTATATGGTAGTTGCCAAAGGCAGGGGATGGGGGTGGGGGAAATGGGTTAAGATGGTCAAAAGTACAAACTTCTGGGTACACTAAGATAAATTCTGAAGCTGTAACATGTAGCATGATTACTATATTTAACAATATAGAAAAAAATTGTATCACATGTTTAAATGTTGCTAAGAGAGTAGATCTTGAAATTTCTCATTACAAGAAAAAAAAAGTATAACTCGGAGAGGTGATGGATCTTAAGGGAACCTGCTGTGGTAATCATTCCACAGTATATACATAGATCATTATGTTTTAGACCTTAAGTTAACACAATGTTATATGTCAATTATAGTTTTAAAAAAACCTGGGTGGGAAAATGAGCAGGCAAAGTTAAAAAAGAAAAAAAAAGCAAATAGAACTTTTAGAATTGAAAAAAATATAATTGTAAAAAAAAACAAACAAACCCAAACTCAATAAGGGGTGCCTGGGTGGCTCAGTCAATTAAGAGTCTGCCTTGGGCTCAGGTCATGATCCCAGGATCCTGGGATGGAGCCCCACCTCATGTTCCCTGCTTAGCAGGGGAGTCTGTTCCCCCCTTTCCCTCTACTGCTCCCCCTGCTTGTGCTCTCTGATGCTTTCTCTGTCTCAGATAAATAAAATCTTTAAAAACAAACAAAAAAGAAAAAACAACAAAAAAAACCCTCAACAAAACATTATAAAACAAATCAAAACCCAAATGAATAAAATACATTCCAATGAAAAAAAAAAAAACACCTTTCAATATCTGGTTGAATGCCATAAAGTACAATCATTCTTCTAATGGAGGATTGTGTTTCTCACAATGCTTCATGCCTAAAAACAAAAAACAAAACAAAACAAAAATAGTAAATAGCTGAGATTTTTTTTTAAAGATTTTATTTATTTATTTGAGAGAGAGAGAGAATGAGAGAGAGAGCATGAGAGGAGAGAGGTCAGCGGGAGAAACAGACACCCCATGGAGCTGGGAGCTTGATGTGGGACTCGACCCCGGGACTCCAGGATCATGACCCGAGCCGAAGGCAGTTGCTTAACCAACTGAGCCACCCAGGCACCCAATAGCTGAGATTTTTATTGAAGCCAGTCCATTAAGTAACACGGAATGTATTACTTGTGGCTAGTCTTTTAATAAGAGGCATTATGTTTATGCCAGTCAGTGGAATGTTGGATTCTTGGTTTTAGTTTAGGTAGTGATCTCAAGGTTGTAAGATTGAGCCCCTAGTCAGGCTCTGCACTCAGAGTGGAACCAACTTAAAGTTTCTCTGTTCCTCTCCCTCTGCTCCTCCCCCCTGCTCACTTGCACACACACTCTCTCTCAAATTAATAAATCTTTAAAGAAATGTAAAATAATCCTTTCCTACAGCCTACGAAACAGTTCATTACCCTTCTTAGAACCTACCAATATAATACAGAAGATGACGAATTAGACGACACCAATCTTTACCCTGATTTTGTATGGCTAACACATATCTCATTCTATTACAAGTAGACTTGGGCCTGAGGTGATTTCTAAGTAAATCTTATGGTTGAACTACACTACGAATAGAAATAACCAAATAATATGAAAGCTTTTATCTTTGTCTTAAACAGTGGTTTTATTCCTGTATCATAAAAATCATCTGAATGAATTTTGCTTTAGGGGCATATACTCTGTTCTGAAGTTGGCAGAGGAAAAAAAAAGGAAGTACAAACATAGCAGACAGAAATCCTTAAGTATTTCAAAATCATAAATTGACATTCTACAGGTTTTTAAGCACCCAAGTTGCTAGAAGCTAAAAACCAAAATGTCCTCTTAATAGGAAAGAAATGAATAGATAAAATATTCTTACTTTGATGAGAAGACTCCAGAAATATGGCAATGGTTAAATTATGCAGTTTGAAAGTGAACTGAGGCAGGTAAGTTTCCCTCTCAATGGGTGTCAACTCTGATGTATTTCTTGTGAGGTTAAAAATCATCATCTGAAAACTATCTCCCCAGCTACTGAACACTCTTATCATACGGGCACGATCTAGCATGCTGGAAAGGGTAAGGAGTCCTGGTTCATAAAATATTTCAATAAGTTAACTCTATTATGCTCTCTTTTGATTATCTTGTCAAATATGAATATGACATTAAATTTGCAGTATCCTGTTGATTCAAATGGAATGATTTTGTGTTGGGTTCATCACAGTGAGCACCTAGCCCAATGATAACAAAGCATGGAGATAACAAAGGATATCCCAAACATGGATAACAAAGCATGTGAGAAGTGTTAGTCCTGGAGAAGAGAGCGTTTATGGGGCATTGCTTTATTCTCGCTCCTGAATAATCTGACTTCTTGACTGACAGGAAGGCATAGTGGTCAAGGGCACAGACTCTGGACCCAGACACTCAAGATTCCTATCTCTGTTGGGACACTTATTCACTCCATGAGTTCAGGCAAGTTACTCAACACTCTGTGCCTCACTCTCCTCAATAGACCAAATGGGTCTATTACTAGTTCTTATCTCACAGAGTTGCATGAGAATTAAATGAATTACACATTGTTTTGGAACTAATATATATCAAATGATATGCAAGCATTAACTATGATTATTGGCCACGGGAGAAATGAACTATGTAGTCTAGACTCTCCTTTTTTTAAAAACCACATCATAATCATCTTTGTAAAAATTTGAAAAATACACATATGTAGCTAATTGAGTTCTCAATATGCACCAGACCCTGCTATAAGCAGTACATATATTTTAAATCATTTAATATAGAAAGATTTCTAATGAAATATTTTATTAGAACTTAAGTGGAAATGAAAGATATTTCTCCATTAAATTTTTTTAATTTAAAAAAATTCTTATTTTTAGCACTTATAGAGATAGCTCCTGAGAGATGTGTAAAGTTCCCACTCATCAATGTATGGGTAAAAATAACCTTAATGAAGCACAGAGATGGTATATTGAATTAACTATGCTGTATACAAGTTGAAATTCTTAATGTTTAAGACCAAAGCTAGCACCATCTCCTTAACTGCCCAGAAGGCTATTTTAGCTGCAGGTTAGTTAACTAAAAGGCCAGACTGCGTCCAAACTAATTTGGGGTCAAATCAAGCTAATTTAAATATATACACTTCAAGTTCAAAAGGCATACCTGTTGCCCTTTGCTCCCTCCCATATAAGAATATCTCAATCTGTCCTTGTATCAGCATAATTAGCAACTTATGTCACCCCACTCTGAGATAAATACTAATTAAAGAACATTTTTATGCCAGTAAACACTTGCCTCTCAAACTAGCACTTTGAAATGTGTTATCACCTGGTTCTGTAAAAAGCACGCTGGGTTGGGTAGCTCCTGGGATTTGCTGGGGTAAATATTTGCCAGTGCCCTAGCTTAGATGCTTCTTTTGCATACAAACCCCTTCGCAAATACAGCGCACTTTGTCAATAGAAAGCGCAGGGAAATGAGTTTGCTCTGTGGAGAAAACAGCACCGTTTGCTTATTCCCACAGATCCGGCAATTCTGTGCCCCCCACTCTTTGGCACACAGGGACAGCTGGCCACTTCGGGGTGGACGCAAACATTTCCCTCTGGCATGTTGTCTTCACTGGCCTATGTGAACAGAAGCCAAGTTCATTTCTAGCTATTTCAAGGACAGACTTCAGATTATTTCAAGGACTCTAACAATATTTGCTTTTCTAAGGAGGCACGGCCTGATACCCAATCATGACTGGCACAAAAACTTAAACCTACCACATCCTTACAAGCTGGGCAAACTCACACTCCTAAAACACACACTCTTGCCATCCAGAAGCCTTAACAAAACAATTCAGAAACAATGTACATTTTCTCCATTTCCTTCAGTGTAAACTTCCTCAGAGGGCTCTCGGGTTTCTTGATAGCAGAAGGAGGTTAAATAAATGTTGAAAACAAACCAGGAGACTCGCTGGGCTGGATTTTTGAACGGCCCCCAAATTCCAGCATGGCTACTTCTTCCTGATGTGCCCTTTTTAATCTGAGGATAATAAAGAAGTTGGTAAACATTAACAAACTTAAATTGTTCTGGGTGGTAGCTGTCTGAGCTCACAAGCAGGGGAGTGCGTATAGACAGACCTTCGCTCTGGAAACCATGACTGAGACCTGCCATATCCCATTCAGATGGGGCAGGTGCATTCCCACTCCTCCCTCGTGGGGGAGTCGGGGGGTGGGGGAGAATGCCCTCCACTCTAATGCAACAGCTCAAGGTCCCAGCTCAGGGCCTGCTCCTCTGTCTGTGCTCAGTGTACCTTCGTTGAACAACTGTAACTCTGCATGTTCTAAAAGGATCTTTTAATCTCTTATTATTTCAGTCATGTCACTTAAAGTCTAAATCAGGAACAGAAGGGTCCAAATTACTTAGGGGAAAAAAATCTAATTTTTAAATTCTTCTGAAGATGAAGTACCTGCATGCATGGAATAGGAATTCAAATCTTATGTCTCTGAAACCATTTAAACAATTTCCCCTCCCCCAGGATTTATTGAGGTATAATTGACAAATTGATATTTGAGGTGTGCAGTGTGATAATTCAATGTACATGTGCATTGTAAAAGGATTCCCCCCCATCGAGTTAATGAGCAGATCCATCACCTGATATGCTTACCTTTTTTGTGTGTGTGTGAGAACCTACTCTCTACTCTCTTAGCTTATTTCAGTTGTACAATACAGTGTTATCAACAATAGTTTCCATGCTTTTTGTTAGTTCCTCAGGCTCAACTGTTCATCTTAAAACTGAAAGTTTGTAGCCTCTTACCAACCTTTCCTTATTTCTGCCCGCCCCCCCCACCCAGCCCCTGACAACCACTTCCGTTTTTCTACTCTGTTTCTGTGAGGTGAGATTTTTTGGATCTGGCTTATCTCACTCACATAGCCCTCGGAATGAACATGGTTCTTCAATGTTGGAAATGAGAGGAATTCCTTCTTTTTTAAGGTTGAATAATATTCCATTATATGTAGGCCACATCTTCTTTATCCATGCATCCTCAGTGATGGACACTTAGATTGTTCTTCTATGTTGACGGTCATGAATAATGCTGCAGTGGATTTAGGGGTACAGATATCTCAGTCAGACAGTTTCTATTTATTCCCTAAATGTTCTCTTGCTATAATAATTTCCCAGCCTTTTCTTGGGGATTACAGACACTGGATATAAAACAGAGAGTTCAAAACGTGTCCTTTAAAAAGAGTGTGAAGCATTTTTTAATCCTTCAAACTTTTCAGTTACCATGAAATTAATTAATTAATTGAAAGAACCAAACTGGTCACTATGGTTTTAAAATGGTTCCTCCCATTTGTCTCGCATTTATTTGAACTTCCTAGAATTCAACAAAAATATCTTGTTGCTCTATTTACAGTTTTATGGTAAAGCTGGTAAGAAAGAGTTGTGGAATTTTGTGGAAAAGGAATATTTCATACCCCCGTTTTTAGAAAGGTTTCCTTAAATAAGGACTTGACAAACATCTTTTGTGAAGGGACAAATAGTAAACATTTAAGGATTTATGCGTCATGTGGTCTCTGCCATATTGTGCAACTGCCATTATAGCACAAAAGTAGCCATAGACAATACTGAATAAATGGGCATGGCTGTGTTCCAATAAAACTTTATTTACAAGAATAGGTCACAGGTCAGATTTAGTCTCCTCAGCCGTTGTTTGCCAACTCTTTTTGATATCATGCTTTTTGGATTTTGTGATGCTACTAGGATATAACCCATCAGGAAAACTTAAAGTTAAATCTTTAGCCTTATAACACAAGGACCCTCTAGTACGGAAAGAAATGATCAACTGTAAAATGTGAGTCTGCATATGTTACTTGATTGCTTTGTAAATAATGTGCATCGTAGCTTCTCTTTCTGGAACTGTATTTTAAAAAGTTGGCCACCTACATGAACTTAACCTTACAAATTATGCAGAAAGTATGCACACAGTAAAAACGCTTTCAATCCTTCCAAATCTTCATTCCAGTGGAAAAATCTCAGGTGATTTGGTGCTTGGTATCCCCTCTAGTTCCTGATGACAGTTGTCAAGGCTCAGCTTCCCGCTACCTTCCTGTCTTGATCCTTCATCCCCACCAGCTTCATGATCAAGGGCTTCGGCTCCTTAAAAGAGCCAGAAGGGAAGATCATGGGCCAAAGCCTGGCCTGCCTCCATGTGGAGCTGAAAAATGACTTCCCAGCAGGTGCTTCAAAAGAAAAATCTGCCTGTGCACACTGCTTACTCTGAGTCTTTGTAGTTGAAGCCACCTGTTGAAAATATTATGTCACTGGTTTCTTCTTTGCTTTTCAAACATTTTCCTTATTTCGAGGATATGGTGGTTTCCATCCTTAAAAATACTTAACATGGTTTTGAGATGTTTTCTTTGTTGTTGCCAACACCAAAACACCTATGTGACTTCACCAAAGATAAGCAACAAAGGTCCACATCATCTCTCTCATAACTGCTACTCATAACTATAGTTTCTAATACTTAGCCTTCTGACCTATCTTTAAATGAAAATTTAATATTATTAAAACTTCCACAAAGCTCAGGTTGGTGGGATTTCATCTTTTAGTATCAGGGCAGATATTATATCATTAATGAAACCTTTTTTTTTTTTAATGTATGAGGTATTGGTGAGATACCCAATGATCAATAACTTAATAATAGAGAAAATAATGATAGAAAGAATATTATCATTTCAGACCTAAACTGCCAAAGTATACATACTTTGTGTGCTTGACCATCTGTGACAATTCACTAAGAATTTGTCTATAACCGTATGTCTCCCCATCCAGGATTCCTTTCTCCTTACCAAATTCTAACCCCAACAGTTGCTGGGAATTTGGAAAGAAGACTTGTGTCCTCTGAGAGCAGAGGTGTGCATCACCAGGAGAATGCTGTGCTGAGACACCCATTCAGGATGGCATTTGCTTTCTTGGAAGCACTGAGGTCCAGTGCATAGCCCTCTAGCTTGCAGGCTGATCTTCTCACACACACACTGTGTGGACACTGGAGATTCACAACAATCACACTCATAGAGATTGCTGTATTAAGATTCGATGAAAGGGCTAAAATGTCCAGAGGGGCAAGTCAGTATATTCTTTCTTGGACAACAAGCTACATGGAGAGCCACATTTTCAGAAGGCTTGGTGAATTAGGACCAGAAAAAAGGAAATACATAAGAGAACAAGTGTTAAGTTGCATCAGGGTATCGTAATTTTTTATCTCATAAATGGCCCCTTCTATTGGAAGGGTAGAATTCTCGCTGGTTAGAAAGGGTCCTAGTCATGTAAATAAATACTTGAACGGGCATGGCTTATTTTTCTTCAATCCGTGGGTTCATGGTTCCCATATCTGAATGAGCAAAAGAATGTCTTTTTTTTTTTCTTCCAAGAAAAGGGTGGAATTTAATCTTTATTTATAGGATACTTCAAGATCTGAGATTCTCCCCACTCCCTTCAGTAGCTCAACTGGTAGAGCAGAGGACTGTAGAAGATATGAGATTCCAAACAGAAATAAAAAGCCCACTGAGAGGAGAAGATTCATAGAGTTTATACAGTTTGGAACTGTTCAAGTATGGTTTCCTTTGTAAAAAGTGCTACAATAACAGAACACATTTTAAAAATTTCTTAGTAGAGAAATAGTGAGACAAACTTATACCAAGCATAGCACATAACAAACAACTTTATGCCTCAGCGGTGCAGTCTAAAAGTTAAAGGTCCCAGGAGTGCCATCCTGAACTTGGAATGCATGGCCTTCAGAGGAAGTTTCCGAAACAACATTTTGATCTTCCTCTTCCTCCACAGAGAAATAGTTCTCATTCAAATTGAATGAAGCTTTGCACACAGACTCATTTATCATGGTTTTATAGAGTTTCAGTTTTGTCTAAACCTCCACATTCTTCGATCATTAGACTGTTTCTTTGTTCCACCAGGTTCTTACTGAACTTGAAAGAGGCAAAAATTTCTTCATCTTTCATGCCCTCTGTACTATAAGGCCAATTGAATCATAATGGGGGTGACTCAGAAATTTTGTTTAGGGGATTCTGATACTCTGAACTCTTGTTCTTTGAAATCAGACCTGAATAAATATTCTGGCTTTGCCACTTACAAAAATTAACTTGATGGAGTTTTTAAAGCCTCTGTTTCTTCATCAGCAAGATGGGTATGATAAGGCCTACCTATCACAGATGCCGGGAACATTAAAAGAGATCTCAGCCCACTGCCAACTAAACGTTCAGTAAACTAGATAGCCATTCACTGTATATTCCCACATTCGGTGTGATATAATTGTTTAGGTCATTGTTTACTGAACCACATTCCTTTTATAACCCTCGGTCCCAGAGATATTTCCTCACCATTCCAATTAGATGTAGAGATACCTGATTACAGACAAGTTCTTGGTTGATTCTCATCAATGGTTGACTATATAGAATGGGTGGGCTTTACTAGTTTAATGTCTCAAAGGCAGCCTTGGTCCCCTACTCCCAATTCTTGGGAATGGATATCTCTTTATTGTTCCCCCCAAATATAGATAAAAATCTCTTTTTTTGGCTATAGTTTTATCACAAAAAAATCTCAAAGCTCCTCTCAGCAGGTTGAGAATTTTTCACCTGAAAGCGAGTCTCATCAGAGTTGTATTCTGAGGACATTTTAATGTGAAACTTGTGGTTGAAAGACAGATCAGTGATTGTTAGAAACTTGAATTTCACATAATGGATAAGGGTGTCTGAGGTCATTTTGTGTTGCTCTTTAGACACATAGGACAATAGAAGTTGGTGTGAGAAAACAGAATAAACAAAGTAGGAAAGAAACCTATGGGACAATGTCCTTCCTTATGCTAAATAATTCCCACTAAAGAGCCTGAAAGTGTAAAAGTAATTCCTGCAAGTGCCTCATTTACCAAAGGAGGGTCATAGGGATCCTGAAAGAATCCACATTTCTGCATAACAGGATGGGTATGATCCATGCTTCTTCAGCTTCCACAAGCATGGAGGTTAGAAATGCTCTGACACTAACAAATAAACCTTCCCATTCATTCCCATGTGACTTCGACCTGCCTCAAAGCGTTCAGATATCTCGGTGTTTCTGGGAATGCTCTCACATGGCTGACTACCAGGCCTGTTAGTGGCTATGTAGCCTGGACCATCCTGTCAGTCCCCCATTACTTTGGGCCCCTTCAGTGCCATCCCATTCTGCGCTGGTCATCATGTTCACCACCTCTGGCTCTCTACGCCACAAGCTTTGGCTGCTGATGATCCTGTGAAGCCCTTTGGTTGCGATCCAGGCTAAGAATGTGGACGTTCTCAAGGGGCTAAATACAGCCCGTGTTTCATGCAGAAACAAAGAGGGTCTCTTGTTCAGCTCTGTACTAAGGTTTGGAACAGGGGTGCAAAACATTGCTATAGATGCCTCAAGGGTCTCCCGCTTCCTTCTCTGTAGCTACGCATGTACGCACGCGCACACACACATGCCCACACACATGCACACAGATGCATGTACACACACATGCATAAACCACGCTCTGGTCTTCGTTATCAGGCCCACGTTACTACTGTCCTCAATCCATTTTACCTTAGGATCACCTCACTCCTGGAGGTCACTTTGTCCCAAGGTGAATAGTTTCCACTGGTCAGTTTCACAAGTTCATTAATGAAAGATCTGAACCCCAGCAACCAACAGCTTACACTCTAAATTGGGGCCTGATAAATGAGAGAGATGGCAATGGGGGAATTTGAAAATCCTAAGAAAACTATTAAGAAATACTGGTTGCTTTTTCCTTTCTTCCATTTTAAAAAATAGCCAAGGAATTTATCCACCAAAGACTATTCTTTCCAGGTTGTTGTTTCTACTTTCACACGTGTGCACTGACACACGTGAACCGATGATTTCGGGTTAACACTGCTAACAGCGTGTGTTGACCCTCCCCAGATATGCCTGGAAAGAACGCCTACGCCCTGTTCTCTGTTCACAAGAGGTACATGTATCACCCTATGGCGTACCAGTCCTGGGAGAGTCAAAGGAGAAAACCAGGAATGAGAAGATTGAGAATAAACCTTCCCTGCCTAAAGCGGAGCCGCAGACCAAGGCAGGCAGGCAGCTGACAGCTACCTGACATTCACAACCACCTTGATCTGCTTCCACAGTTTCAGGAAGCCCCAAACATGCACCTTATTTCACTCTACATCTCATATGACCATAAGCAGTTTTCACTCAGTCACCCATTGTCATTCAATGATTGCTTGATATTTTACCTCTCTCTCGATATAACAGGTATGTCTTTTCTCAGCCTTGAGTGGATTTTTTTTTTTTTTTGGCATGTTCACTCATGAGCTTGGCCAGGGAGTGAAAATCTTCAACATCATTGCAGATCAAATATAACACATCAAATTAGTGGAAATGTAAAGAGTTGTATGACTCCCTGTTAACAACAAAGAATGTTTAAACTATATCGTCAAGAAGGGTGCTGCAGGAATTAGCATAAAGCATTTGGGTGCAAATATTCCATCACCATTACTTCAAATAATTGCCACTTTTGAAAATTTCAAAGCAACTTTGAATAGCATGTGTTTTGACACATGAGTGATAAATTGAAATCCGGGGAACACGCCAAAGTTACACTTGCAACTCAGTATATATAAAGTAGCTTTGTGACGCCACTTCAAAGTCAGTGCCTAGATCATGTATAAACTCTGTTCTCTTTCTGGATAGCTTTAGATTTGTGGTCTATTTGTACAGTGCTTTTGATATTTATGCAACACTTACTGTTTTGTAATTCAAGAAAAACTGCCTTAAAATGGAGGCTTTTTTAAGAGAATGAAATATTATGTTCTGTGGTGAATACTGAAGGTGGAAGTCGTTCAGTCTGGACTATGAACCTTACGTGGTCTAATTCTGTTTCACATTCTGAAGATAACAGGAATGGCAATTTTAAGCATGTGAACAGTGATGCATCTAGCCTTTTCAGCTCTTTGGGCAACCTGGTTGACCAGTAGATACCAGAGGTCCCAGGCCAAATTTGGCAAAGAACACATTTTTTTTGACATTCATCTTCTCATCAGGATATGTACCTGATGTTGTTATCAATGTCATATTTAGCTGTATACACCAAAGTACAATTATCTTGTATTTATTACATAGATATGGCTTATTACTTTCATATATGTCCCATCATTTATGCAAGACAAGTAGTAGTATTTTCTTTGTTGGATGAGGAAATCAAATAAAATGAGAGTATTTTGTATTAGGACATGATGCTACAGCAGTGAACAGACAGGGAAATCATGAATTCTTGCTCCTCAAGGCGTGCCTGTCACCTGGGACCACTAGGGCTTGAAGGAAAGAGTAGTCCCTTTTTGCAAGGGAGGGAGGGTGTCTCTCCTCTTCTTGCCTCAAGACACAAACATTATAGTAATGCAATCCCAGAGAGTAAATGTTTGAAGTAAATTCTTACTTATATCCCCTGAAATTAAAAAAAAAAAAAAAACAAAAAAACCTATTGGCCTATTTTCTTAAACCACCAGTGCTCACGATCTTAAACCACACAAATATTTGATACCGAATGGTCTTATATACACAAAGATCTTTGTATTCTGCATACCTCTTGGTTGGGGGCTGAGAAGGAGTTGTGGGCCTGGCCCTCCATAAACCCCTACAGGGGCATCCTGGATCTGTTAAATAGGTACAATCCCCCAGGAAAGTGATACACCATGGAGAGAGCAGAGTTTTCTTCACAGCCCTCCACACACCTGCCGTCAGGAACTGCAGCTTAGAGGGGACCTCTGAGCAAACAGATACAGTGACAGCCTGACAATGACCCAAGAGGCTGCACTCAGCTTACCTGCTTCTCAGGAGTTCTGGAGGCACAGCCTCCATTCCTGAATGAAACCCGATGCCATGTCATTGATAACATGAGTACAGATTTAAACAAACAGTCATCCAAGCCATTAGACTGTCTATCTCCATCCGAGTAAAAAGTCCCTCTTAACTTTTATAAAGGCACCCTTAGTATTCATAAAGTGTTGTTTTTGTCTAAATTCTTTAAAGTGACTAAAGCAAAAGTGAGTGATGCGTGCCAAACCCCTGTCTGTGCAACATTATACAAAGTTTATTTTTTTTATTGACTCAACTCCTTTAAAAACAAAACAAAATAAAGACCAATGCTTTCACAAGGGCACAAAAACATGAGACCATGCTTTCTCATCATGTGAGATATGTGGAAGGGAGAGAAGGGGACAGAAACCAAAGGGACAACCAAAGATAACAATAAGGCAACAAGAAACATGAATAAGCTTCTGATGAGGGTACAAAAGTGAGGTCACAACCTGCCCTGCATTTAGGCCTCAAAGCTTTTATTAAGTTATCCAATAATTAGTGAGCCCATCCCTAAATTGGAAGATCATCTATACTAAATGGAGAGAAAAATCTGTCATAGTGAAAATTATTCTCTGGGCTATTAAAAGCTTAGAGGGTACCCCACGTTTAGAAGGACCCGCACTTGGTTTATTTATTTATTTATTTATTTGGACCTGCACTTGGTTTAATGCTTTACTGTCTTGATATTTCCATTCTTAAGTATTTCTAAGCAAGGGGCCTTGTGTTTCTGTTTCTTTTTTTTTTTAAGATTTAGTTTTTTATTTTAAAGAGAGAGCATGAAGGGCAAGAGGGACATAGGGAGAGAGAGAATCTCAAGTAGACTCCCCGCTGGGGGTGGAGCCCAATGCAGGGCTCCGTCTCATGACCCTGAGATCATGACCTGAGCCAAAACCAAGAGTCAGATGCTCAACTGACTGAGCCACCCAGGCACCCCAAGGGGGTCTGTATCTTCATTTTGCAATGCACCCCAGAAATCAGCTGGTTCAGGACATCATGTCAAGTTCCAGGCTATAGCTTTGCTAGCCTCCATTGGAAAAATACGTGTGTGCATGTGCATGTGTGTGCACACACATGCGCAAACACAGTACTTAGAAAGAAATAGTATTAGAATATTTTCCAGAAGGAAGTGTTCTTATATTTAGAAACAATAACCTTCTCTAACTTTGATATATTTTATATTATTCTTTTAAAAAGTTATTATTGAAGCATAGTTGATACAGCATGGTATTAGTGTATGACATGGTGATTTGACAATTCCATACATTACAAAATGATCACCGTGATAAGCATAGTTATCATGTCACCAGACAAAGTCATTACAATATTATTGACTGCATTTCCTGTATTGGACTTTTCATCTCCATGACTTACTTATTTTATAGTAGAAATTAAGTATCTATTAATTCCCTTCAAGAATTTTGCCTAGGCCCTGACCTCCCTCTCTCTTTGGCAACCACCTGTTTGTTCTCTTTATTTTTCTGTTTCTTTTTTTGTTCATTTGTTTGCTTGCTTGTTTGTTTTTTTTTAATTCCACATGTACATGAAATTCTATGCTGTTTTTGTGGTTTTCTGCCTTATGTTTTCACTTAGCATTATACTCAAGTTCCATTCATGTTGTTGCAAATGGCAAGAGCTCATTGTTTTTGTGGCTGAATAATATCCCATGGTATATATATGGAATACACATACACACACACACACACACACATATGTACATATATATACATATATATACATATATACATATATACAGACATATACACATATATGTACATATATACATATATGTATATATACACATATATGTACATGTATGTGTATATATGTGTATATATATGTATATAAAACACATCTTTATCCATTTGTCTTTCATGTGACACTGAGGTTGCCTCTATATCTTGGCTGTTGTAAATAATGCTGCAGTAAACATAGGGGTGCACGTATCTTTTTGAAAAAGTGTTTTGTTATCAGAATTCAGCTCTGAATGACATTGGAAATTCAATAAATGCGAGAGGTTTTATGGGTCATTTGCAGTAGATCAATCTTGAGTCTTCATCCAAACACCAGTCCCTCCCACTAAGAATCAAAGACAGCATGTGTGCTTGTCATGTGCCCAGATCTAGCTTCTTATCACTCTGCTGAGTTCCTGTCAGTCTCTCTCCTTGAAGTCAGTGGTCTCACTTAACTCTTCAACTTGATTTCCCTCTCCTTCAGGCTCCTGAAGAGCATGTGGAAAACCATGATCAAGGGCTGTCTCTCCCCTGCCAGTGCAGGGCTGCAGTAGCCAAGGGTGGCCCGTTGCTGCAGGTTGCGTGCATGTGTGACTTTCATGAACTGAACTGAAATAATTGAGAAAGAAAAGAAAAGTTGGAGAGCTGGTACTGTGGTGCCCCAGATCCCTTGAAGAGGACCGCAAAGTAATGCCCCCGCAGGTGGTTTATTCTCACTGCAGCGACTACTGGGCAATACTTAGCTGGCTATCTCAAAGTGTACCAAGATGGTGGGAACACCTTCGCTGTATGTAGTAAGCCTCACCACTGTTGGCTGGCTTTTATTTACTAAATCAAAGATGCTCGAAAGAAAAAGGAACTTGAAGTATCTGTTTGCCTTTTTGTCTTAAGCAGAGGTCTCTCTCAAAATAATTCTGCAACCTCCCCCTTTACCTATGGCAGTATTTATTACAAGGTTTATTGTCATTTTTCATTAAGAAATATCAGGTGCTGGGACGCCTGGGTGGCTCGGTTGGTTAGGCGGCTGCCTTCGGCTCAGGTCATGATCCCAGCGTCCTGGAATCGAGTCCCACATCGGGCTCCTTGCTCCGCAGGGAGCCTGCTTCTCCCTCTGCCACTCTGTCTGCCTGTGCTCACTCTCTTTCTCTCTCTCTCTGACAAATAAATAAATAAAATCTTTAAAAAAAAAAAAAAGAAATATCAGGTGCTGACTTCAAATATCAATAGAGTGAAGGTATTTGCCTTCTACCCCCCCCTTTTTTCTTTTCTGGTTTTTTGTTTGTTTGTTTGTTTGTTTGTTTTGCATTTGCCTTATACCTGCATTTGTCTTCTACCCCAACTGGAAAAGGACCAGAAGCTCAGAGCGTCTGGCTCTTTCATTCCTGAGAACTCAGTGAAAGACAATAGTGTCTGATAATTGTCCTTGAGCAGAAATTTAATATGGTGTTTACAACCGATCCCAGTTGGAAAATAACTTTGGGGAAAAGTATAAAGTGGGGGGAAGACTAGGTTTCTTCTTTATTGATCAAATAATTCCTTCCCTTCCTTTTGTAAAAGAGGAACATTTGCAGTGGTTCTATACTATGTCAGACACCTCCCACTTTAAAAATGTTAAGGTTACTGATGTCTATCCCTGGCAGACATCATTTCTGTTAAACTAATGGGCATTGTTCACTTGGGGACTCCTTGTAAAATTAATTACTCCTTCATATCTATTTCATGAAACACAGATCTAAAGAGGGTTTTCTTTTTTTGGTCGTTAGGCAGGCCACCAGGTTTCATGTCTTACTGAACTGAATGTATTGGTTCTGACAACAGATGTGAAGCTCATTAAGCTGTGCTTGACGTGGTCCTAGCCTCCTCGTCAGCACCGTGAAAAGACCAGCCTACAAACTGTCTCCATCTATGAAATCTGAAAAGGATCAAAGCAGAGACACAATTTCCTCTGAACTTGAAATGGAAATGAGCATGTTTCCGGTATCTATTAATCTGCCTAAAACCAAGTAAATTATTTCAGAAGAAGCTTTCAGCACTCTATCAAAGTGATGGGGCTGGTGAGGTGGCAAAGTAGAAACACATTTACAACTTTATTTCTCCTGACAAGATAAATAAACTTAATCACTCACCGTGTTGAAACCAACCCCAAAAAGATGTAAAAATGCCCACATATCATTCCATGAGTAGGACATGAATCTCACCAGAGGAATAGAGTAAACAAAATTGGGAGGATGACATCACAGTGTTGCTTGGTTGTGATCTTCCCCACTGTCAGCTCATTCCCTCACAGATGTGTTTGACTTATTTGGTGTGTGTCTGTATAGTTTAAATGCACATTTTGGGTGAATACACTACACAGTTACAACGTATGAACCAAGAAATACTCTGGGTATTTTACAAACATAATCTTCAATTGACCCAGCAATATTGTCATGTAGTTTTTAATCAGCATTGTTTTAAGGATGAGAAAACTGAGGGTTAGTAGAGTTGAAGAATAATTTTCCCAACTCTCCAGAAATAATAAGTAGTGATTTGAAGATTCAAATCCTCATCTGTCTAACCCAAAGCCCATGTTCTAAGTGTTTTGCAACATGGACATAAGATTCTTTTGGAGGGTTCTTTTTGAGGTTTTTGTTTTTGTTTTTTGTTTCTTTGTTTGTTTGTTTGTTTTGAAAGAGAGAGAGAGGGAGAGGGAGTGGTGGAGGAGGAGGAGAGGGGCAGTGGGAGATAAGACCTTAAGCAGACTCCAGGCCCAGCATGAAGCCTGATGTGGGACTGGATCTCAAGACCCTGAGATCATGACCTGAGCCGAAACCAAAAGTCAGTTGTTTAACTGACTGAGCCACCTTGGATAAGATGAGAACACAGAGTAGGTTTTAGATTGTGTATTTTGAATTTTCTGACACAATATGGCTATGACACAAAATGGCTATCTCCATTTGACAGAAAAGAAGAAAACATTGGACTGATTATGCTTAGGAATCAGGTAATTAGCATATTTTGATATAAAATATATAATAAAACTATGAACAAGTCATGGTAGATATCCCAACCTAATCAGAGAACAATTTCCTTCTTTCTTTTACTAGTCAGTCTCTATGAATGTGGATTTAGACCACTGAAGCTTTGACTGTGTTTTACTAAGGGATAAGGAAAAGAAAGAATCCCTGTTTTTGATGTAGCAGCTTGGACAAAAGAGGCTAATGAGAGGTTCTAATGTAAGTGTTCTCAAACTTTTTGTGCCATAAATCCATTGTAGTCTGAGGAACCTCTGGACCTCCTCTCAGAGTAATGTTCTTAAATATATAATATACATAGGATTAGAAAGGAAGCCAATTATACAGAACTTTAGTTACAGAGAATTTCTAAATAAGATACAGTAATACATGACCTTCTTTTCTACACATAAAGTAACAAGATCTAGGGGCGCCTGGGTTGCTCATTGGGTTAAGCCTCTGCCTTCGGCTCAGGTCATGGTCTCAGGGTGCTGGGATCCAGCCCCACATCGGGCTCACTGCATGGGGCTCTCTGCTGAGTGGGGAGCCTGCTTCCCCCTCTCCTTCTGCCTGCCTCTCTGCCTACTTGTGATCTCTCTCTCTCTCTGTCAAATAAATAAATAAAATCTTTAAAAAAAAGAAAAGTAACAAGATCTATTGGTAGGTCTAATAGCTACCACACATTTGAAGCAGGGGTGAATGCCAGAAAAAATTGAAAGATCTATTTTTTCCTATCATGTTACAGTTGTAGATGATTTTTATTGGTGAAAATTTGCAGGTACTAACAGCAACTATGTTATATTCATACTACATTCATATCTAAAGGTAATGTTAATTTTATTTTAGACTTTAATGAAAATAAAGGTACACATTTTTCCTATCCACAGTTGCCCAGGGGCTTTAGGGATATCAGATTAGAATGACTGGTCTGATGAATGAGAGTTGGAGGTGAGAGGTGGTGAGGAGGAAGAGGCACCAACAGAAACTGAGGTGTGTAGGGCTACTGTGGCACATACTTTGCTGGTGCAAATGATGCTTTGAAACTGAACTCAATCCTGATAATTACTTCTGTGAAAACAAGGCTGGAAATAAGCAAAAAAATAAAGGCTCATCCTAGCCAAGGAATTCCCCAAAGAGAAATCACATCTTTGCTAGCCAAATCTACTGTAGATGAGTAACCAGATTTTGGAAGTTATCTTATCTACGGGGAAAAGAATGGGAAATGTTTGGGAGGAGATGCTTGTTGCCACTTGTGTCTTTTGATATGTTCCTTCTAACATCAAAATGAATGGGGTATCCCCCTTAGTGTGTGTGGCATACACATTGCCCAAACTGGATGGTGGCTGAAGAGATTTATGGGAGGTTTTCTGTCCCACTAACCAATAAATAATGATAATAAAAAATATAACTCATTGAATAAAATAAGAATCAGTGAATGAAACTAAAGATGATGAAATGAGTACATTCATGGAAGAGAAGGGAAAGCTCTACATTACAGAGATTGACAACTAATAATGGAGGAAAAGTGACTTAATTATCAAATCACCACTTTGCAAATTAATAGTAATAATTGGTTCAGGCAAGGACTGCCCATGGATGAGTAATAAATGAAAGCTTAATAATCAGTGTATTAAAAAAAATCAGTAGTATATTTATATGGTAACTAAGTATTATCCCTTAATTATTTATTTACTCCAAAGAGAAAAATTAGTAATTTATAGTGTAAAAAGTTCGAGATTGCTACTTCAGCCAATGTCACCAATAACAGAAAAAAATTAATCTTACCTATTTCCTAATATGATATAAGTGAGACTCAGTATCACTTGAAAATATTTTTTTAAATGTATAACCTGAATCAATTATGAAAAAAAATAGACAACACAAATTGAGGGACATTCTGTACAAACAACTGGTTTGTATAATAGTCCCCCCTTTATCTGCAGGGCAAAGTTCCAAGACCCCCCGCCCCCAGAGAAGGCCTGAAACCATGGAGAGTACCAAACCTATATATTTTTTTTACTATATATACATACCTATGATAAAATTTAATTTAGGGGCACCTGGGTGGCTCAGTTGGTTGGGTGACTGCCTTCGGCTCAGGTCATGATACCGGAGTCCTGGGATCCAGTCCTGCATCGGGCTCCCAGCTCCATGAGGAGTCTGTTTCTCCCTCTGACCTTCTCCCCTGTCATTCTCTCTCTCACTATCAAATAAATAAATAAAATCTTAAAAAAAAAAACTTTTAAAAAATTTTAATTTATATATGAGCACAATATCTAACTAAGAGATTAATAAGAATTAATAAAATAGAACATTTATCACAATATACTATAATAAAAGTTAATGTGGTCTTTCTCTCTCTCAAAATATCTTGTTGGATTTTACTCACCCTTCTTGTGATGATGTGAGATGATAAAATGCCTACATGATAAGATGACATGAGATGAATGACATGGCTGTTGTGACAGAGAGAGGCTGCCATTGACCTCCTGGTGATCTGTTAGAAGGAGGATCATCTGCTTCCTGACTAAGGTTGACATATTGGGTGTAATTGAAACTGTGGAAAAGTGGGACTGTGGATAAGAGGGGCCTACCATATTTCCCTCCCCCCCCTTTTATCTTTTTTTGTTCTTCTCTTCCTTTTGCTTTTATTGTTTTGATCATGTTTTGTTATTGTATTGATGGTGGTTTTTAATTCCTTTTCTCTCCTCTACTGCTTTGGGACAGAGACATTCATTTTTATTTCTTTAAATATTATATTCACATTTTAATACATGTATTTGACTTAAAGTCTCAAATTATTCAACATTTCTACCCTCCTTCCAAACAATGGATTGAGTTTTAGAAAGCTTTAAATCTAACCATTCATCTTCTAAATTGCACAAAATTGCCATCCGCCATTGTTGTGTTACTTTATTGTTATACCTTCCACATTAATTGTAGCTGCTTTTGGAGTTTTACAGTTAATGATTATTTTGATTTATTCACATGCTTACCATTTTTTAAAAACTTACCATTATTGTTTAGGTTTGGAGGTTCAATTTCCTTCTTTCAAAAGTATACCTATTAGTAATTCTCATAGAATTTTAGAGGGTCTGTGAACAGTATTTGCCAGAATTTACCAGTATTTGCCAGAAATGTGCTTGCATCACCCTCAATGTTGAAAGGCTTTTTAGCTGCATGGAAAATTCTAGATGGTAACTTCCTTTATAGAAAATTAAAGACAGTATTGCCTTTTCCCTGGCTGTTGTTATATCAATAAAGCAAGAATAAGATAGTGTAAAACATAAAACCTCTTAGTATGAGAGAGAGCTCTTGGTGATTTAAACTCATGATGAAGGTTTGGATTATCTGCATCAGTAAACTTCCAGATGTGATCGTTTTCTATCCCTGCTATAACAAATTATCAAACCTTGAATGGCTTTAAAAAAAAAAACAAACCCAAATCCATTATTTTATAGTTCTGAAGGTTATTTGTCCAATAGGATCTCAGTAGGCTAACATCAAGACATTGTCAGCCTTCTGAAGACTCAGAGAATCCATTTTCTTCTCTTTTCTAGCTTCTAGAAGCTATTCACACTACTTGACTCATGGCTCCCTTCCTCCATCTTTGAAGTCAGCCATGGTGGACTGAGTCCTTCTCACATCACGTCACATCACTCTGACTTTCTCTTCAGCCTCCTTCTTCCATATTTAAGAACACTTGTAATCACACTGGATTTGCCCATATAATCTTCCCCATTCTAATAATCTTCCTATTTTAAAGTTACCAATTCATCTGTAACTTTTTATTTTAAAGCATACAGTTTGCAAAATCTGAGGGTGTTGCCTCTTGAAATTAATAGAATCAAACAACTAAGAGAGGTCACTAGGAAATTAAGCATGCATACCTCTTCAGCGGCAGATTCATGCAAGCTCCTTGGTTTGTTTTAATCATACAATAAAGTAAGATACTACAGTTGGAAGCCTTGAATGGAATGCTTCAACATGGCATGCTGACTGCTCAGATGTCTACTAGCAATCGTCATTTTCCACAGCTGGAATGTCAGCTCTTTCCACCTTCTCCATCTGAATTTCCCATATGCTTCCAGACTCAAGTTTGATCCTTCTTTACCATAAAACCTTTTTGATTATTTCAACCCTAATGGGTCCTCTCTTTTCCAAACTCCCATCAGACTTACAGTCCACATTTTGTAATTTTTGTTTTAATTAGATATGTAGTCTATTTTTTACTATAGTTTCATCATTGTCACCATCTTCCCTTCCATTTAATGAATCCTCACTGTGGAGTCAGGTCTGTACTAAATGCCTTACAAGCATTACCTTGCTTAATTCTCATACCTACCTCTCAGAGTATTGTTCGTTATCCTTAGTTTGCAACAGAAAAATGGGAGACTTGGGGGTTACATTTGGGACCCAGGTTCAGGCATCCCAAAAGTGGGCAAACAGGAATTTGAGCCCAAATCTGACATGAGTTTGGTGATTCTGACCCATTTTCTCTACCACTCCAGACAGTACTTGTTTTGTTCTTCAGCCATAAGCTTTTCCATGGTAGGGACTCTCACAATTTTTCTTTAACTCCCACAGTACTAGCACAGACTTAAGCATATAGCAGGAGCTTGGTATAAGCAGTGAATGGGCACATTTGGCACAAACATGAACTTGAAGCAGAATGGCGTCCTAAGCAATGTAAATAGCCCTGGGTTGAGTTTATTAACATGAGTGAAGTGGTTATACAGTGAATTGAAGAATCTATTTCAAGAGTTGTTTTGGTTTTTTTGGTTTTGTTTTTTTTTTTTGTTTTTTTTGTTTTTTGTTTTTTTTGTTTTTGTGCCTTCAAGGGATGTTGAGTATGTTAGGAAATTTGGGGGAATTCCCTCCACTGGTTTTGGAAAGATGACTATGGAAACCTCCATCAACAAGGCACCTAGCTGAAACAATGTAGCCAAGAGAATACCAAGGCCTGTAACCACAGAATTTACATAGTTTCCACATCAACCAGTTGTCCCTAAAGTAATTCCAAATAATGCTACTCAAGGGAGTGGTCTAAGGTTACATCCAAATTTCTGAGAGCCTGCTCCCTATTGCCCTCAGCCAGCCTTCTGGGGGAAACTGAAGTACTAGAGCACAGAGCCCCGCCCCAGTATGAAATTCCAGAGCACTTACACTTGGTTTAATGATAATAATTAAGGATTAAAAAGGGCTCTTCAGTGCACACAGATGATACTTTTTATTAGCCATGTAGCAAGCATCATTTCTTGGAGCAGAACATTTTCTAGCATCCGGTATCCTAAGTCTGTGCCTTGCTCAGAGGAGTACAGATGTGTTCAAACTTATTTCTCAGATATTCATGCATGTTGTGCTCCTGTGTGGGGCTGTCCCTTGGATACTACTGCTTTAGGTGAATTGGCTAAGCTTATGATTGGACAAGAGGGTCATGGGAAGGAAAGAGAGAAAGCACCATTGCTGAAAAGCAGGGCTTTGGGCCAACATAAGGCTTGTAGAAAACCCCAGGCAATGTAGAGGCACGTGGGAATATTTCCTGGCCCTGTGTATATATCCTGCTTTGTTTCTGAATATGGTGCTTGGCGCGGGGTAGGTGTTGTGGGTTGGAGGAAGCTGTTTTTCAGCTCACTGGCACAGGGTCCTTGTAGAAAATGGGCTTATAGCTGGGGCCAGAAATAAGCAGATTTATAAAGTTGGCAAAACCTTTAGAGTTATTCTTAACAAACACTAGTCTTTGCCCAGCCCACTCATTCTTTCATTCTTTCCACCCAGCTCTCTGGGTCTGGATGCAGGATCTTTGAGGAAGTAGATCCACCACTTGGGCCTCCCAACTGTGGTCTCCTCGAGTCGTGTCAGGGTGAAACATTTCATGTTTCCCCATGTCCCATTCTCTCTGCATTGTCTTCTGGCTCCACTGCCCATCAGACATGAGAGCTGCCCAACTTAGACACCTCTGCCCACCCCACAGAGGAGTGAAGGCTGGTTCGAAATGGTCATCCCTCAGTCTTGCAGATGGGCAGGGCCTTGAGTATGGCAGCCACCCCCCACACCTTCACACCATACAGTTTCTAGATAAAAGAAACTTCCTCTGTTGGCCCCAGCAAGTCATATAACAAGTGCCATTTTCTGTGAGTGCCATAAGAGAGAAGATTCAGAAGTCATTGTTCATTGCTGCCCACATGATCAATGGATATAAATACCTACTTGCAGCATTTTTTAGTCTATGAGGTGCATCAAATTTATTGACTGGGCTTGTTTAAAATGTGTCGCCTATATCCTAGCCCTGAAATTCTAATTCAGTCAGTTTGGGGCTTGAGAATATTTAAATAAAATCTGTGCTATATTTATGAGCCCTATACTTGTCAAGATAGACAAAGTATTTATAGCAAATAATTCCCACACCTGGAAGGTTTCCAGGACAGTTGGATGTGTGTACAGGATGGGGGGGGGTCACAAATGGGGAAACGGAGGCCCAGTGAGGTGACCTGACTTTCTCAAAATCACAGCAGAAGTTAGAAGGACAGAATCCCCATTCTTCCTCTATAACTTTTCCCACTCTTCCACACTATATTCCTTCTTGAAGTTTGTAGAAAAGCTCATGTTAAGAGAGAATTGTTCCCTGTAGGAACCCTGATATGTTAGGAAAAAAGGTATGGGGTGGGAGGGGGAGTCAGGACTATGATGGGAGTCAGAGAAGAGGCAGTCAGTATCACTGAAAAGTGACCTTTTACAAGTGTATCAAAGAGTTTTTAATGTGGGAATTAAGAATCTTAACATTCTAAAATCATAACATTCGATTAGGGGAGAGATATTTTAGGTTATTGAATCTTATTCCCAGATAAGGAAAATGATGAGTCCTCTAAATCATGACAAAGCTATGACTAAAACCCAACTTAATTGAGGTCATTGGTGTTTCTGCTTCTTTGCCTTCCTGCGTCCTTGGTATTTCTTCCTGGTATGCAGTAAGGATCCCAGGAAAGGAAACTCATCATCTTTCACTTTTGAGAAAACAGTACTTTTCTGTGTAGCAAACTCACCCCCTTGGCTGTTACTTCTCTCTTAGGCCTACACCAGTGCTTCTAGTAGTTGCAGAGATTGTGATAAGGGGCAGGAGACTCCTGGCATTTGTTACACACCAGTAACTAACATGGCCATGGTTGGTTCTCCACGTTGACAGTGGGTTGAATAATGGAGACTCTGCATTTCAATGAGCTCCATAGACTCTTCTACTGCATATTGCCTTACCCAGGATATGTTAGTCTTAGGTGGCAAACACAAGTTTTGATTCCTATTTTCTATACCAGCAGGAACATTATTATGGTATTTTTTTAAAAAATCTTGGATGACTCTCTGAAGTTTAATATGCTACAATCTCTTTCAGAACCTAAACTTTACTTTTTAGCTCTTCAGACCTGGATCAGAGTCTGATGAATGAATGACTGTCTCCCCCCTCTCCAACTTCCATACTAGTCCCTTTCCTTTCTTCTCCATGCCCTGGCAGGGGCTCTTAGTAGCTTGTCAGAAATCCCGTGAGGGTCACAGAGCTGAGCAGTGTTTGTCCACAGGTATGGTGGTCACTCCTCCACATGAGAATCTTGACATGGAATATATGTCAGGGAAGCTAGCTCTGAAGATGCATTCCACAACAGGGTTCTTGGAATTCCGTTCTTTCCAGGGGTGATGTCGTCCCCACCAAGCTTTGCTGTGCTTCTCGGATCCTATGTCCGGTCCCCTTTCTCTTGTCCTTCTTCCAGCTCAAGCTTCCTCCTCCTCCTCCTTTGTCACTCCTGGTGTATACATGCGTCATTAGCAACCTCTCACTGTGGCAGGAACCGCTTTCATCTATGAATAGATTTTAACAGCCTCCTTCAAGCTTCCTCTCGGGGCTGCACTGACTCAGCTACCCTGGGAACGGGGAGTGCTTTGACTGACAGCGAGTTTTGCCATTCTAAAGTGTGATGGGAGGGTGAGAGGTGCAAGAAGACCGGTCTAAAGGAAGCCTTCCTGAGATCATAAATGCACCCCAGCCCTATAAGAGGCAGAGTTGAAAGACAATGAGCAGCTGAAGAGCTATTGGGGGGTCACTGTAAATGAAGTGAGAGTTGGGGATATGAAATTACTGATTTTTTTTTTCAAAGGCATCTTTCAGGTTTGGGCTTTGATCTAAGGATTAAAAAGAAAGTGCCTCCCCTGAGAAAGGATATTTAGGGAGCCAATTTGCAAGTAGCTAAACCGGGGAGAAAAGAAGATTTCCAGAAGGCAAATCCAGGTCATCTGTTCACAAGTAATGGGTGCTATGGCTCTCACACTGAATTCACAGCTACTGCCTTTAATTAGTGATAGGACACCGTCACCACAGTGACCAGCTGCAAAGCCCACTTATGTGGGCTTTCACAGACGGGAAGGACCATTTGTGGCTCAGGCACCCAGGGTGTGTGGGAACAAACGTAGCTTGAGCCTTGTGTAGGATGAAACCAGCCAAAGAGGTTTTTCCAGAAAGAGGTAACCTCAAGGCTGTTTATTAATAGGACAATGGATTCACCTTATAGAAATGTTTGGTGGTGTCTGCTTAATTATTCTCAGGCACTTATTATTGCAATTAGGAACCTGCTACATTGCAAAACCTCGTCTAGACTAGAATTAAAAAGAACCTGTTTGTGATTGTTTTTTTGTTGGAGAGAGCAGGTAAACAGTTCAACCTAGAGTCTCATTCAAGTGTTTACTCAGTCTCTCTTGGACTTGGACGACAGCCTCTCTTGGCTTTTAATTAATGATGGGAAGGGGCACACCAAAACACAAGTGCATGCAAGACTCCCTTCACGCCTCCTTCCCTTAGCTGTGGTATTGTAACATTCTTATTAGTGAATATGTTTGGTGTTCCTGTAAACAATGACTATTAAGGTTTTGATTTTTAATTTCCTTACCTGGAGACTTTGTCCAGAAACAAATCAGAATGAGAGAAGGAGCTTCAGAGAGAGTCAGGTAGGGCTCAGAAATGCAGTGATGGGAAGACATCCATGTCCCAAAATACCACTTCCCACTGGCACCTTTAAAATTTCCTCTTGAAATTCCCTCTGCCTCAGATCCTAGGAATCTCCATTTCTTGAGGGTTCTCCTACCTCCTACAGTGATCATCCTTTGTCCCTTGATCTTCACCACAACCAGACTTATGAGTTCTCCTGTTTTTCTAAAGTCAATGCTAAGTGAAGATTTAAATTCACCTTCTTAAACATATGCTGATTTTTTTTTTCTTCTCTGAAAGTTCACAGCATTTTAAGTCTATTCCATTCATCTGTGCAACTATGTGAATCCTTGGATTGTTACTTAACAGTTTGATGGATGCACATTATCTTCCCAATCATATCTAAAGTAATTGGCAACAGTGACATAATCAGGAGTCTGCGATTAACAACAGTTTCTAGGGGCGCCTGGGTGGCTCAGTGGGTTTAGCATCTGCCTTTGGCTGAGGCCATCATCTCAGGGTCCTGGGATTGAGCCCCATGTCAGGCTCCCTGCTCGGCGTGGGGTCTGCGTCTCCCTCTGCCCCTCCCCCCACTTGTGCTGACTCCCCCTCTCTCAAATAAATAAAATCTTTAAAAACCAAATGATTTCTAACACACAAAAGTCCTTTAAGAAATATTTTGTAGTTCAAAGATGCTTTTTTTATAATTATTTTTTGAGCAGTCTTAAGTTTACGACAAATTTCAGTGGAGAGTGCATAGTTTCCATATACCACCCCATATACCTCCCCAGCTCTGCTGCTACAACAGTCCATCCTCCCAGTTTCCCCTCTGATTTTACATTTTACATCCAGTGGGTACATTTGTTTCAGTTGATGAACCGATACTGTTACAATATTATTAACTTAAGTCCATATTTTACATTAGCGTTCACTCTTCTGGCCATCCATTTATTGAAATTGACACTATATAATATCATGAATTTACCATTGCAGGAGCATACTGAATAACTTCAATGACCTAGAAAGCTCCAGTATTCCACCAGTTCATCCCTCCCATGCCACACCCCACCACATGCCAAACCTGGGCAACCACTGATCCTCTCACTGGCTGGCTCCCAGAATGTCATAGAGTCGGAATTGTACAGTACATGCCCTTTCAGGCTGTCATCTTTCCCTTAGAAATCAGCACTTAGGTTCCTTCATATCTTTTCATTGCTTGAGAGCTCATTTATTTTTATTATTGAATCACACGTCATTGTTTGGATGTACCATGTTTTACTTCTTCGCCTGCTGAAGGACGCCTTGGTTGTTTTCTACATTTTGGCAAGTGTGAATAAAACGGCTATTAACGTTCATGTGCAGCTTCTTGCGTGGACCTAAGTTTTCAAATTATTTGCGTACACAGCAAAAAGTGCAACTGCGGGATCATATGGTAGGAGTATGTTCCATTTTGTAAGAAACTGCCAATTTGTCTTCAACATGGCAGTACCATTTTACATTCCTGCCAGCAATGAATGAAAATTCTGGTTGCTTACAGGATCTTTTGAAACTGGCTTTTGGTAGGCTTCAGGTAGAAAATCTGAAGGAGGCACCTTTGTGGGATGGAATTAATCCAGAGTCACCTATCCTTACCTTTAGGTTGTCCTGCAGTAAACAGTGAGGAGTCATGGATAGTGACTGGATGTAGAAACAAGCAGACCTGGATGCTATCTTCATCCTCCTACTTACCAGCTATGTGGTCAAAACAAATGACTTAACCTGAGCTTCACTTCTTCAACACTGGGACAATAGTACCATTTTCCTCAGTCTCTAGTGACTATATTAAATAAGATAAAGTATCTGAAGACACACATAATGGGTACTCAAAAGATGGTTTCCATCCCAGCTATAGGGACTAAACTAATTTTATTTCCACCCCAACTATAGGGACTCTACACATTTTTGCTGGAATTTTTGTAAGATGTGATAATCAATAGCCACTCCCTGTATTCCAAGTTCCTGTAAGATCATTGCACAGTCCTGTGATTAAAACAAGAAAGCAAGTCAGTATTCTTAATGAGAGTGGAATATTCCAGTTGCTATTTTCACCTGGGAAAAAAGTTGAGAGACTAGAAAAGTCCTTCCAAGTCCTTGACTTACAGAGACCTCACACTTGAACCCAGGGCCGCATTCTGAGTGCTTGCCTCATCTTGGCCACATCTCAGCAAGTGAGGTCACTGTGACAATGGGGCAGGACAGGTGGCTCCACTTGATTCTCTCTCATGAGAGCCTCACTGACCATGAGTTTTTCCTCTGAGAAACACTGTGGCCTGTGGAGAGGTCAAAAACTGCAGTCACCTTAGAATATTTTCACTCATCTTCCTGTACTTACCACAGGGAGTATCACTGACCAGTGAGGCCTTCCTGAAATGCTCAGGTGGTGGGTCAGATTTCCATAATTTCTCTTGCTTTTGCTGTTCACAGGTGGCAAAGGACATGTGTGGAGGTGTCTTGCCTACAGCCTAATTTCTTTTAAACTCTTTTGAATATCATTTTCAGACCCTGCTTCTCTGGCCCTAAGCTAATAGTTATCTTAGGTTAATCTGCTTAATGCAATTCACAAGGTAAAAACAGCCTTTGGCCCTCAGCCTCTTCTTCCATATGACTGTCTTCATCTGCTGATTTCCAATTAAGGAATAGCTGAGAGAAATGGAATCTAATAAGGGTGTTTTATTGTGCAGGTGGGCCAGGTTTCTATTTTGGTGCTTGCTGTATATATGACTAGTCTGTCGATTACTGCTTTGCCACTCCCATATGCATCACATTGTGCTAGGAGGGAAGTGATCAATGACAGAAATTAAGATTCAAAGACTGGAGAGTCATGATTTCTTTACTTCGGGGGTTTATTCCTATGAATAAATTATGGTTCAGTGACTAGTGGAGAAACTTACTGATAGACCTCTATTACCATGTAATTATTGACGTATTCTTAATCCATACATAGATCTAGCATTGTGACTGACAGAGAACCCCAGTACAGGTAACCTGGGGAGAGGTGAAGTTGTCTTAATGATGCTGTCATTTGGAGGAGAATGTGAGCTTTTACATTTTAAAAATTCTATATTGGGTCTATAAAGGCCAATGTGTAGAAATTGTACTTTAGGCTACATCATATGGAAAGAAGATTGGTCACATTTCAAAAGAAGATTGGTCACATTTCAACAGGAATTTGAAAGGACTCAATTACTATATTACTTACTGAAAGAAAAATATTTTGGAGTCAAAGCTCCAGCATAGTTAAAAGGCTAAAGAATATTTTTTGATCTGAGAACACATGCTTTTTTGTTTTCTAAAGGTAACAGAATCATGAGTTGGATCATGGTTTAAGTATTTATATTTCCACTAAGTAATAAGTAAACAAAGGCAACTAAACTATATAGTTCTCACTCATGATCCATATTGCCAGTTACAGGCAGATTATAATAACTAGATTCAATATTTCATTTCCTGAAATAATATTAGCTATGTTAATAGTTTCATTTTAACAATACTAAAGGGGTTACTGGTTTTCTCCTAGGCTCCGTGAATGAAGTTAGATAATTGGGGCATCACTGGACCAACTGTTAAGATTTCTCTGGGTGTGACTAATCAAGAAAGTAGGAATAGTTGAGGTAATCGCTTGATTATCTTTTTACATTTGAAAACATAACATTGAATGTTATTTCCAGGGCTGATGTTTGACTTAGGCTTACCCATGTATCTGCACTGCTTGTCCAAATACAGAAATATTTCCATTGAAATTGGTAAATAGTTACTACTTCAGGCTCCTCTAATGCCCTTCTAGAACCTTAGCTAAGTCAGGGCCTCTCCTGGATCTTCTCCTGAGGAAATTCTCCATTAGAGTAGATGGTTGGCAAAAATGGTCACAATCACTTTCTTCTCTATACTCACACCCCTTGGCAATATGACTTATTTTTTCACATCAAGAGGTAAAGACTCTTTTTTTAACTCCTTGAATTTGAATGGGTCTTGGGACAGGACTTCACCAATAAGATGCAGTATAAATGACATTATGCAAATTACATACCTAGGCCTAAACAGGGCTTGTGCATATCTGGTCTCTCTTTCTCAGAAACATGCTCTGAAGTCATAAGAACAAGCCCAAAATACTGGTGAAAGATGAGAAACCAAGTGGAACAGAGATGAACTCTCCTAAGCCATGCTGTCTCAGGCCAGTCTGAACTGGCAGTTGACCAAAGATGGAGGAGTAAGCCTGGATGAGAGCAGAAGAACAGCCCAGCTGAACCTAGTCCAAATTACTGATCCTTGGGCATATGAGTTAAATAGATAGTCATGGCTATTTTAAGTCAGTAGGCTTAAATATTTCTTATGCAGGAAAATTTATTACAAGTTTATTAGATTATATATGACTTATAATATTATCTACACATACATGGTCAAATAATAGACGAGCAAGCAGTCCAGCATCTGGGGGGTAACAACTAGGGTATAGCAGGTCCTCTAGAAATCTCCCATGCCCAGTCCAGTGTCTATTTCAATTCGTTGGTCCCAATGGTGCAGCAACAATTTCATCAGGAGAGTATGAGCTTTTACATTTTTAAAATTCTATACTGAGGCTACAAAAGCCAGTAAGTAGCAATTATTCTTTAGGTTATACAATATGAAAAGAAGATTTATCACATTCCACCAGAGTCTGAAAGGATCCTTTTACTATAATACACACCTAGCTGTCATTAATTTCTTAGTTGTAATTAGAAATTATTTGATACTAGGCATTTACCCCAAAGATACAGATGTAGTGATCCAAAGGGGCACCTGCACCCCAATGTTCATAGCAGGAATGTCCACAATAGCCAAACTGTGGAAAGAGCTGAGATGTCCCTTGAGAGATAAATGGATAAAGAAGATGTGATATGTATATATACAAAAGAATATGACTCAGCCATTAGAAAGGATGGATACTTACCATTTACATTGATATGAGTGGAACTGGAGGGTATTATGCTGAGTGTGATAAGTCAATCAGAGAAAGACAATTTTCATATGGTTTCACTTATATGTGGAATATAAGAAATAGCACAGAGGATGATAAGGGAATGAAGGGAAAACTGGATGGGAAGTCATCAGAGAAGGAGAAAAACCATGAGGGACTATTAACTATAGGAAACAAACTGAGGATTGCTAGAGGTGAAGTGGATGGAAGGATGGGGTAATTGGGTGATGGGCATTAAGGAGGGCATGGGATGAGCACTGGGTGTTATATGCAACTGATGATTACTGAACACTGCATCTGAAAGTAATGATGTACTGTATGTTGGCTAATTGAATTTAAATTAAAAAGAAATTATTTGATACTTCAGAGCATTTTTTAGGTTTAAATTATTCATTAAAGTTTATTTTTAGTAATCACTGTTTTTCTTACCAATATTAAACAGAAAGAAACACTCGAGTTAATTTTTTTTTTCTTGGTAAAACTGAGTAAAAAGACAACCCAATTTTTTAAACAGACAAAAATCCAGTGAATTGAGAACTTCTTCACACACAAAAATTTGGCTGTTTATAGCAACTTTTTCATAATTATCAAAATGTGGAAGCAACCAAGATGTTCTTCAGTAGGTGAATGGATAAACAACCTGCATTCCATCGATGCAGTGGAATATTGTTTAGCTTTAAAAAGAAATCAGTTGTCAAGTCCTGAAAAGACATGGAGGAAACTTAAATGCATATTATTAAGTGAAAGAAATAAGTCTGAAATGGCTATAGACTTCCTGTATGATTGGAACTGTATGGCACTCTGACAAGGGCAAAAATAGGGAGAAAGTAAAACGTTGAGTGGTTGTCAGGTGTTCGTGTGAAGAGGTTGAATAGATGGAGCCCTGGTCATTTTTAAGACAGTGGGACTGTTTAGTATGATCATTAAGAGTGAAACCTAATGAAAACTATGGACTTTAGTTGATAATATCACAATCACAACACAGTATAATATCACAATCCTTCATTGTAACAAGTGTTCCACACTGGTATGGGATGGTGGTGGTGAGGAAGGCTGTGTGTAGGAAGAGGTGGTATGTGGGGACTTTCTGCTCTGTTTTGTGGTGAGCCTAAAACCTCCTCTAAAAAATAAAAGCATATATTTTTCAAAAATTGGATAGAGAATCGATTCCATTTACTATAGCACCAAAAACCATAAGATACCTCGGAATAAACCTAACCAAAGAGGTTAAAGATCTGTACTCGAGGAACTACAGAACACTCCTAAAAGAAATTGAAGAAGACACAAAAAGATGGAAGACCATTCCATGCTCTTGGATGGGAAGAATAAACATCGTTAAAATGTCTATACTGCCCAGAGCAATCTATACTTTTAATGCCATTCCAATCAAAATTCCACCAGTATTTTTCAAAGAGCTGGAGCAAATAATACTAAAATTTGTATGGAATCAGAAGAGACCCCGAATTGCTAAGGAAATGTTGAAAAACAAAAATAAAACTGGTGGCATCACGTTACCTGATTTCAAGCTTTACTACAAAGCTGTGATCACCAAGACAGCATGGTACTGGCATAAAAACAGACACATGGACCAGTGGAACAGAGTAGAGAGCCCAGATATGGACCCTCAACTCTATGGTCAAATAATCTTTGACAAAACAGGAAAAAATATCCAGTGGAAAAAAGACAGTCTCTTCAATAAATGGTGCTGGGAAAACTGGACAGCTATATGTAGAAGAATGAAACTTGACCATTCTCTTACACCGTACACAAAGATAAACTCGAAATGGATAAAAGACCTCAACGTGAGACAGGAATCCATCAGAATCCTAGAGGAGAACATAGGGAGTAACCTCTTTGATATCAGCCACAGCAACTTCTTTCAAGATATGTCTCCAAAGGTGAAGGAAACAAAGGCAAAGATGAACTTCTGGGACTTCATCAAGATCAAAAGCTTCTGCACAGCAAAAGAAACAGTCATCAAAACAAAGAGGCAACCCACGGAATGGGAGAAGATATTTGCAAATGACAGTACAGATAAAAGGTTGATATCCAGGATCTATAAAGAACTCCTCAAACTCAACACACACAAAACAGATAATCATATTAAAAAATGGGCAGAAGATATGAACAGACACTTCTCCAATGAAGACATACAAATGGCTACCAGACACATGAAAAAATGTTCATCATCACTAGCCATCAGGGAGATTCAAATCAAAACCACATTGAGATACCACCTTACACCAGTTAGAATGGCCAAAATTAGCAAGACAGGAAACAACGTGTGTTGGAGAGGATGTGGAGAAAGGGGAACCCTCTTACACTGTTGGTGGGAATGCAAACTGGTGCAGCCACTTTGGAGAACAGTGTGGAGATTCCTCAGGAAATTAAAAATAGATCTTCCCTATGACCCTGCAATTGCACTGCTGGGTATTTACCCCAAAGATACAGATGTAGTGAAAAGAAGGGCCATCTGTACCCCAATGTTTATAGCAGCAATGGCCACGGTCGCCAAACCGTGGAAAGAACGAAGATGCCCTTCAACGGATGAATGGATAAGGAAGATGTGGTCCATATACACTATGGAGTATTATGCCTCCATCAGAAAGGACGAATACCCAACTTTTGTAGCAACATGGACAGGACTGGAAGAGATTATGCTGAGTGAAATAAGTCAAACAGAGAAAGTCAAGTATCATATGGTTTCACTTATTGGTGGAGCATATCAAATAATATAGAGGACAAGGGTAGATGGAGAGGAGAAGGGAGTTGAGGGAAATTGGAAGGGGAGGTGAACCATGAGAGACTAAGGACTCTGAAAAACAACCTGAGGGTTTTGAAGGGGCGGGGTGGGAGGGTGGGGGAACCAGGTGGTGGGTATTAGGGAGGGCACAGATTGCATGGAGCACTGGGTGTGGTGAAAAAACAATGAATACTGTTACGCTGAAAATAAATAAAAAATTTAAAAAAAAAAATGAAAGGTATAACTAGAAAAAAAAAATTGGATAAAAGACTTGAATAGGCACTTTATACTGAATGGTCAATAAGCACAAGAAAAAAATTCTCAACATTATTAGTCATCAGGGATGCAAATTTGAACTACACTGACATATCAGTACGCACCCACTAGAAGGACTAATATTAAAAAGACCATCAATATCCATTGTTGCCAAGGATGTGGAGCAACTAGAATTTGTACACATTGTTGGTGGGAGTGTAAAATAGTGCAACCACTATTTCTTACAAATTAAAATATGTACTTACCCAGAAATTCTGTTCTTTGGTATTTACCCAGAAGAACTGGAAACAAAATAGAAAGAAATTGATAAAAAGATGTGTGCATAACTGTTTGTTCCAGCTTTATCCATAATAACCCCATGGAAACAACCTAAATGAATACCAACTGGTGTATGATAAATAAATTATGCTGTGGTCTTACGATAAATTCTCTTAAGTAGTAAGGTAAAATGAACTGCTAATTCATGTCACAGTGTGGATGAATGTTAGTCATTATGTTAAGCAAAAGAAGCCAAACATAAAGCAGTACAGATTGCTGATTGCATTAAATGAAATTCTGAATCAGGCAAAATTAATCTATAGTGATGGAAAAGAGGTCAATGGTCATTTGGGGGTTGGATGAGCAGGAAGGATGAGAGATGAACTGCAAAAGGGTAGATTTAAAAAATATTTCCTACCATCAGATATCACTTCTAGGGATGGTAAACCAGATCCCATGCTCATGGTAAATACTAGTAATCAATTATGGTACATTTTTCAGCTTTTTAGGCGTTCAAAGAAAATTCTTCAGGTAGCCACTGTGAGCCATCAAAGTTGGCCCAGTCCTTGAAACCTTTCTGCTGTTCTGGACTAAGGCCCTTTCAGGCTCTACCCTCCTGCTCCCCCATACACCTCTCCCCAGAGCAGGAAGAAGGGTGGGCTCCATGGATGTGTGACATGCGCACTCGCTCAGAGAGTTCTGTTTACAATTGCGCGGTACTTGGCGCCGTCTTGAAATTATTAAGAGAGTTTTAATAATGGACCTCTCCTTTTCATGTTGTACTGGCCCTCCAAATTTCATAGCCAGTACTCGCAGAACGCCTTTCAGTCATGAAGCTCCTGAAGTCGATTCAACTTAAGTTTTCAGTCTGTAGTTTTTTTAAGATAGCATCAATTCTTTCTTAATGCTTTTCTTGCTCAGTTTCTGGCTCTCCACTTCAAGGCCAAAGCAAATAGGTTGAAGACTCTTATGTGGGGGGGAACAGGTATTAGCTTCTTTTTCCAGTGAGAAAGCCCTAATTACTACTTTGGAAGAATTTGCTTTCGCATGGAGCCTCTTGTAAGGAGGTCATGCCCTTTAACTACCTAGGAGTTTTTAAATATAGGATGGGACATTTCTGTTCACATTCTTCCTTTTGAATCGCATCTCTTTCCTACCTTCAGCACTTGAATTAGCATAAAGTAAAATGAAAATCTCTGTCCTGTTGCTATGGGCTGAACTGGATCCTCCAAAAATATGTCACAATATTAACTCCCAGTACCTGTGACTGTGACCTGATTGGGAGTAGACTCTGTGAAAACATGGAGAGACATCCTCTACAAGCCAGGGTGCCTGAGGCCACCAGAAGCTAGGAGAGAGGCATAGCATTCCCCCCAAGTGTCCTCAGAATGAACCAACCCTGCCAACATCTTGATCTCAGAAGTCTAGCCTCCAGAACTGAGAGACAGTAAATTCCTGTTATTGAAACCACCCAACCTGTGTTACTTGATATGGCAAACTCACTAAACTAATACAGCCCCTGACATTGAAGGGCAGAAAAGCATGACAATAGACCTCCCAAATAATCTGTATTTTATTTACATTTAATTTCTCCATTATTTGCCCTTCTTTTTTTTTTTTTTTTAATTTTCAGCATAACGGTATTCACTGTTTTTGCAACACACCCACTACTCCATGCAATACGTGCCTCCCTAATACCCACCACCTGGTTCCCCCAACCTCCCACCCCCCGCCCCTTCAAAACCCTCAGTTTGTTTTTCAGAGTCCATAGTCTCTCATGGTTCACCTCCCCTTCCAATTTCCCTCAACTCCCTTCTCCTCTCCATCTCCCCATGTCCCCATGTTATTTGTTATGCTCCACAAATAAGTGAAACCATATGATAATTGACTCTCTCTGCTTGACTTATTTCACTCAGCATAATCTCTTCCAGTCCTGTCCATGTTGCTACAAAAGTTGGGTATTCATCCTTTCTGATGGAGGAGGCATAATACTCCATAGTGTATATGGACCACATCTTCCTTATCCATTCGTCCATTGAAGGGCATCTTGGTTCTTTCCACAGTTTGGCGACCGTGGCCATTGCTGCTATAAACATTGGGGTACAGATGGCTCTTCTATTCACTACATCTGTATCTTTGGGGTAAATACCCAGTAGTGCAATTGCAGGGTCATAGGGAAGCTCTATTTTTAATTTCTTGAGGAATCTCCACACTGTTCTCCAAAGTGGCTGCACCAACTTGCATTCCCACCAACAGTGTAAGAGGGTTCCCCTTTCTCCACATCCTCTCCAACACACGTTTCCTGTCTTGCTAATTTTGGCCATTCTAACTGGTGTAAGGTGGTATCTCAATGTGGTTTTAATTTGAATCTCCCTGATGGCTAGTGATGATAAACATTTTTTCATGTGTCTGGTAGCCATTTGTATGTCTTCATTGGAGAAATGTCTGTTCATATCTTCTGCCCATTTTTTGATATGATTATCTGTTTTGTGTGGGTTGAGTTTGAGGAGTTCTTTATAGATCCTAGATATCAACCTTTTGTCTGTATTGTCATTTGCAAATATCTTCTCCCATTCCGTGGGTTGCCTCTTTGTTTTGTTGACTGTTTCCTTTGCTGTGCAGAAGCTTTTGATCTTGATGAAGTCCCAAAAGTTCACTTTCACTTTTGTTTCCTTTGCCTTTGGAGACATATCTTGAAAGAAGGTGCTGTGGGTGATATCGAAGAGGTTACTGCCTATGTTCTCCTCTAGGATTCTGATGGATTCCTGTCTCATGTTGAGGTCTTTTATCCATTTCGAGCATTATTTGCCCTTCTTAAACATAGGTTAGTCCCTGTTTTCCCATCAATGCCTTTCTCAGGTTTTCCTTGGGTTATCATGAAGCTACCTCCTGGCTGGAATCTGATGACTTAACCATCAAAATGTGGTCTGCCTACTGTCTATGCTAAAGTCACGCTTGCTTAAAACATAGGTTTCTAAGTCCCTGACCAGAATGACAGAATTAGATTCTTTGGGAAAGGATGGTCTGCAAGTCTTCATCTTCTAAAAACTCTTCAGGTGATTCTGAAATAAACTAAAGTTTGGTTAGTAAACTAAATGGTTACTGGAGGATTCTCTGGCTGGATGGCCAGTGCCCCATGAGAGAATCATTCACACAAAGCAACAGCCTGCCCCTCCCCAGGGTCTGTCTCTTCTTAGGAGCTAAGTAAAGGATACTCCCCCCACCCCAGCCCCCGCCAGTCATCCCCATCTTCCTGCTCCTGATGAAAGTCCCACTTAGTGCAAGTTCCACATAGGGGAGAAATTTCATCCCCCTTTATCTAAAGCAGCAGAGGGATTCCTGAACCAGAATCTTCCTGAGACCATTCATCACCCAAGCATTTCCGGAGACAAGCAAAGTGTTTGTGTAAATAATTGAACTCTTAATTACTATAATTTTTACTTTACTTTTTACCACAGAAAACTAGGTTATACACCAAGAGTTTATAGCACACTTTGTTCCTTAAAACTACTTTCGGGCTAAAAAGTACTACTACACTTTATCAAAAGTTGACTTCTGGCTGCTTTAAACCCCCATAAGACCTGTTTCGGATAGGCTAGAAAATCCAAGGCCCCAAACCATTCTTGATATTTGTTCTCCTCTTACAAGAGTTCTCTTGTTAACACATGAAATTCACAAGATAGACAACAAATAATGGTGTCTCCAGAGTGAAGGTTTCAAACCCAAGACAAAGAGACAGATGTAGAAGGGAGCAGGCTATGAAATTGCCAATGCTTTGTTTAGGCAGAATTTGGAAACCCCTAGGCAAACCTGGAGTTTCCAGAACTCTATACTGGGAAGTGGTCAAAGTGCCTCCTTGCTTTTTATCTTGTGTGTGAGACAAAAGACGGTGCTAGAATTCCAGCCCAGGGGGCATCTCTAGCAGTCCTTTCTGAACAAGTTCTTTGTCTTCCTGTGATCAGCTGCTACCATCTGTGGAGTCTGGTGCATTACAGTGTTTGTTCTCTCTTAAAATCTGTTACTTGCCTGAGGAAGGGGAGTTTTAGGGTGTCTGTCTGAGGGATATTTATTAGCATGTGATGTATATTTGAGTTCAGCACCCCAAGGAAAAAGAATGTTAGGTTGGAAATACCAAGTCTGTTTCATTAAACCATTTTTCAATTCAAAGATAACATCTCCTCTGCTTCTTTCCCTATTTTTAGATAAAAGTTAAGTGTAAAATACAGATGCCTCTAAAAATTGGATGCCTCAAATTTTCACCTTACCACAGCACTGATTTTCCTGGCTTGAACAACTGAACCATTGGGGTACTCTTGACCACTAGTCCTACACTCCAAATAATAATATGAAGTTTCCCTTATACCTTTCTCCTTTGATTCAAATTCCCCTTTAATTAGCAGAAGGAATTTCTAATCATACATTCAGTCCATAAGTTCAAGAGGCAGGTTTGGCAAAATGCAATGTTGTCAGTGTTTCAGAAGCTTCTTGATGGTGCTGCTTCCCTCCTCCATGCTCAGGCCATGTGGTTGCAACTGTGCAGTGTGCACATGCACCCCTGTGCATGTGTACATGCATGTGCACCAACAAAAGACAAAACAGGAAGGTGCCAAATAAAATAGGTGCATTTATTGAGGCTCAATAAAAATAGAGATGATTATACAGGAAAGGAAGGGAATAAAAACTATTTTATTATATAAATAATACATATGAGCTCACATGCAAGATAAATTCAGAAAAGGTAAAAATCAAGGTACTTTCCCACCAAAGAGACCAGTATTGTCAACCATATCACATTTCATCTGGCCTCTTATTTAATAAAATGCATAAATATTATTATTTATTAGAAAAAATAATTTATTTAAGATTAGATTTTGTTCTTAAATATCATAACTTCTTGCTTTAAAGAAAGTTCCCCAACAGGTATTTTGATAAATTGACATTTAGTTTTTCCTTCTTTAAAATTCCAGGGTATTTAGATTTTAAAAATGGATACCCCACACCCATGGTAACCTTTTAGCACTACCAAATACAAGGATCATTATTTTACAGTGGAGGAATTCATAGCATTTTGTAGCTTTTACTAGACCATTATTGAACAGACCAAATGGTAGGATTGGTCTTTGTATATAGACTAATTCTGATAAGAAAACCAAATGAAAGGTAGAGAAAAAGAAATGCTAGGTATAAAGCTAAGCTAAATTAAAAATATATATATAAAAAGTCACCAAACCTGATACAATTGAAAGTATGAAAGGTGCTGCCCACATGAACTGAAAGTATTGTCTGTCTTAGGAAAATCCCTGATTCAGTGGCTGATTTTAATGTGGAAGCAAAAACAGGAGACTTAGTCATCATTCATTAGGCAAGGAAAGGGGATTACTACTGTATTAAGAAGAAAATTACTAGATTAAATGTGAGCCAGTAGCCCCTAAATGAGTATTAAACTCCCTCTCCCCAAAAGAAATGGCCAGATGTTATGTTCTTGCAAATATTTTTGCCTTTCCAGGAAAAGGCATTCCAACCTTGCCTAAAATAACAAGCAGATAAACATACAAAATAAAACAATAATAAGAAAATCAAATAATAACAATGAAACGTTCTGACGATGAATGTAGTTCACCAGAAGTATAGCTAGAAACCAAAAAAAAAAAAATGGCCTTGGGTACCACAACCATGTAATGACCTTGGTGCTATGTCCTTTGTGAACGGTCTCTTTGATGCAATGCAAGTTTCTTCTTGGCAGTCACCTATCAAAGACAGAAGTGTGGTGAAGGTGTTCTGGGGCTTTCTCACTAAAGCCACAGTTAAGAGTGGCCAATGCTGTTACTCATGTCTGTTGTCTGAATACTACTCTTGGGAATACATAGACAGTAGACATTTTTCTTACCGTGCAGTTTCCCATTAACGAATTCTGGTCAGTAGTGACTCAGAATGAATCTTAATTCACCTCCTTGGACATTGGTGGAATAAAAAATAATTTCAGTAACCCCCTGTTTTGACAAATCCAGGGCATCTTTTATATTATGTAAACCCATTTAATGTGACAGAGATTTAAAACAGAGTAAGTCTGTGACATACTTAGTATTTTGTTTTCTAACTCTGGAATCACAAATCCCTATTTTATTTTATTGTTTTTGTTTTACTTACTCTTGCAGTTGTCTGCCTTTCTGTTGATGTTAATGCTTAGATTTTTAATGAATTTACTAAAGCCAAATCCTTTCCTGCACTTTGGAGATTTTCAAAAGGTTCTAGTTTATGATTCAAAAAGAAACTTCTTATGCCTTTAATCTTATTCTTTCTGTAAGATACTCTGGGTCAAATGAGGCTGGCATTTATAGGTATGGTATTATAGAATTATTATCAAGATAAAATGAAATATTTATATTTTAATTCATAAAATAATCCATATTTTGACTCTAGAATTATATCCAGTATGCTTAATCTAAAATATATAGTTTTGTACTTCCTTCTCTTATACTGTGTGGTATATATTATATTTATATTGTATTTATATTATATATTATATTTATATTATACATGAGTATTCAGTTAATAATAAACTCAGAATTAAAATCACAGAGAATACTTTTTTTTTAAAGATTGACTTTAATTAATTAATTAAGAAAGCAGGGAGAGAAGCAGAAGTAGTGGGAGAGAGAGAAAACCTGAAGCAGACTCCACGCTGAAGCTGTAGCCCAATGTGGGGCTTAATCCCATGACCCTGAGATCATGACCTGATCTGAAATCAAGAGTCAGATGCTTAACCAACTGAGCCATCCAGGTGCTCCTAAAATCATGGAGAATACTTGATGTATAACTTAAAATTGATACCATCATGAAAGAAGTTTTACCCCTAACATAGAACTACTTTTCAAATAAATTGTGTTCTCAAAAAAATTTATTAGGTCATTCTATAACCAACACATCATGAATATATGAGGTTATTGCAAAGAAAAAAGTATATATACATAAATCTTTAAGATGCATTTTAGTTATTTCCTAAGAAGTACTGATTATATTGGATTTGCTTAAGTCTTGCATTTCATTTTCCATTGTGCAATATACTTTTTATTAATGTATAGTTTACATATATATTATATATATACATATATATACATATAATATATATATCATTATGTTAGTTTCAGGTATACAACATACTGATTCAATATTTGAATACATTGTAAAATGAGCATCACAATAAAGCTAGTTAATATCCATCGCCATACAGAGTTATGAAGAATTTTTTTCTTGTGATAAAGAATTTTAAGATTTACTCTCTTAGCAGCTTTCAAATATGCAAGAGTATTAGTAACTAGAGTTATCACATTTCCATGACATATTTTATAAGTGGAATTTTGTACCTTTTGACATCTTTCACCCATTTTACCCCCTCCCACTCCCTCCTTTTCTGACAACAACCAATCTGATCTCTGTATCTATGAGCTTGGGGGGTTTTTTTGTTTGTTTTTTTTTTCTTTTTTTAGATTTCACATATAAGTGAGATCATGTGGTATTTGTCTTTTTCTGACTTGCTTCTTTCACTCAGCATTATGCCCTCAATTTCCATTCATGTTGTCACAAATAGCAAGATTTCATTATTTTTTTATGGCTGAAGAGTATCCCAATTTTAACATTTTTATATGTAAATCAATTTTGGATAGGGTGGGGGTTTTTCCAAATTTCCAAGCCTTATAAAAGCACATGCTTTGTATGTAAGTCACAAAATATTCCATTTAAGTTGTAATCTATATTTTTCTAGAAACAGTCTGTATTTAATTTAAAATTGTATTATCTATTTTTCTAGAAACATTCTGAATATTTTGGTCAGTAATTGCATTGAAATAAGGATCCTTGGAATTATATCATTTTTTATTTGCTTTTCAATTTTGTTTGCCCATCATAAGGTCTGCACCAGTTCTCCTTTTTTGATCTAAAAACAAAATTCTGTACATCTGTGTGGTCTATAGATCATCTGTCTTTGAGTTGTGGTCCATACTCCAGAATCTTCTTATGAAAACAAAGCTCTTTTGCACCCAGGAGTAAACTCAAGATATGAACTATTTGTTGGAGGGAGAAAGGATCTTTGTTTCCTGACTGGATTAAGTGGTAGGATACCCAAACAGTGTTCTTGCTGGGAAAAGAATATACTGAAAAACAATGCTATTTTCCTCTACAATTGTCCCTTTCACAAATAAGGACAGCTTATGTTACATATCAGCTTTGTTGATGAGTCATTTACAGTGAACTCCCTAAACCTTGTACAGAAGTGCCAAAGATGTAAGAATTGTATCTGATGTCATAGGAATATGTGGGAAAAAAAAAAAGATAAAGAAATTCTGTTTTCTTAATCACTACGCATCCTTACTGTATCTTAATGGGCAAGTGGGTCTTTTCAAGGAACTCTTTGGAAGAGAAACACCAATCTTAGAAGTCTTAGAATCTGTTTTTAGTCCTATCCCATCTGAAACCTCAGACTCAAAATCTCATCCTAAACTCTTTTCTTCCCTATTTGCCCCCCCCCCTTTTTTTTTAACCTGCCACCCAGCTTCCCAAGCTAGACAGCTGGTTCATCCTTCCTTCAGATTTAGCATATCTGTGCAGTAACATTCCCTGCTGGTTTTACCTTTTAATTAATTCTCAGGTCCATTTGCTCCTCTCCTTGTGAACAGCAGTCAACCGAATTGGGACTCTTATTTCTCTTCATGGTGATTCTATCTCAGAAATGTATCTGGAATCCTTCCATTTCTTTATGTTACCACCACCACCATGCTTGTCCTAGACTTCATCTTTGTTTGGACAACTTGGCAGCATGCTAACTTGCTACTCCTGCTTCTTGTCCCTTTTCAAACTTTTCTTACTTTAACATTCAGAACATCTCTTAAAAATAAATAAATAAATAAATATTTCACCCAAACTTCTCATTGGTTTAAACCTTATAAAGAATAAAGATTTTTCATTTCCTGGAATGACACCCTTTACCTGGCTGAGTCCTAATGAACTTTTTCAAGTTCATTGTCACAACCTCAAGGACATTACACATGACCCATAAGTCTAATTATGTTCCTGTTATATTGTATCATAGCACACTAAATATTTTTTCTTATTATTTATCACAATTGGGATGATATATTTATTTTTGTATCTGCATATTCATGGTTTGATTCCTTCATTAGACCATATGTTTCATGAAAACACACAGTATCTGTCCTATTTCTGGTTCTATCCCCAGTGCCTAGTATATATATATATATGTGTGTGTGTGTGTGTATATATATATACACATTTATATATACACACACACACACACACACATATATATGTATGTATGTATGTATACATACATACATACATACCTGGGAGGTACTGGCCACTCAGTCTATATCTGTAAAAAAAAAAAAAAATGCTACAGGTAAACAGCATTTTCAATTGATGGATTTGAGTGAATTGGTATATACATGTAGGATAAAAGAGAAATTCTTCCCATGTCTTTTCTGTTTCTAGGATCCCATGATTTATCAAAAGTTTACTAATGTTATAAGACAATAAATTCTTTCACTAAATGGGATATAATAAAAAACATAACTATTATTCACTAACCATCCAATGAAGACATTTCAAGTCCATGTGTATTAGCTTGCTAAGGATGCCATAACAAAGTACTACAAACCAGGTGCCTTAACCAAAAGAAAAGAACTGCCTCAGAGCTTGAGGCTCCATCTCAGGACCCATGAGATCATGACCTGAGCAGAAGCCAAGAGTCAGGCACTCAACCAACTGAGCTATGCAGGCACCCCAAAGACCAATTTTCTTGTATTACTTCTGGATTAGTTCTCTTCATAACAATAATAATATATTATGTTACTGAATGTAGGTATAACTGTAAGTTTTAACCTAAAGGATTTCTTTTTAATAATAATTCTTAAAAGTAAAGTGTTATCATCAAGAAATGATTGAATAGTTCTAGGATCCAGTGATGAGAGGAAACCCTTACCGGGGAAAGGAAGCTAAAAAAAAAAAAAAAAAAATACTTTGTTCAGTAAACCAGGAGTCTGTTACTCAAATAAGCAAAATAGGCAAAGTTTGTATGGACAGTTGTTTCAGGAGTTTAAGAGAAATAAGAGTTTAAGTATAATTTAGCTATAGGAGCTTCTGAAGAGAGTATAAACAAAAAGATGAGAGAACACAGTTAAGGAACCAAGAGGCCAAGACACGTGGAATAGGAAAAAGCTGACTTAGAGTAGCTGAATGAAAGTATCTAGAATTTCTAGAACTCAGTAATGTTGGATTTTGGCATGAGGGTGGATATATCTTCATCTGTCTCTCCCAAATTCTGAATCATTGTAAGAGAGAAAGTCAGGTAGATTTTTTTAAAATCACTTCTACTATTAATACTGTTGATTGCTGAATAAGAACAAGGTATGGGATCGTTGGTCAAACAGGCTTGCTAATTCTTTCCCAAACATTAAAAGCTGCCCACTGTGTATACAGGAGGCAATTAAGAGCATTGTAGGGAAAGGCCACTTTTGAAAAGACTCCAGAAGGAGCTTAGCCACATATGCTAGGTTCCTTCTCTTCATGTCACCAGTCACATAGACCATTTCTCACATAGGAGAAGTATGGAGAGAAAGGCTAATGCTCTCATTATTTCTCCAAGGGAGAAAGCCCCCTTTTTTCTGGGCTTAAGTAGGAAAACTGAGAGGAGGGGAGAATTCTTGTAGGACATATAGCTTATTTTTAACTGCTATATAATCCAAGTGCCTGTTATTTCCCTCTCAGGATTCATTCTGCCCTCATAGGTCATTACCTACAGTGGAGTAGCCTTTATTTCACTAAGGAAGGAAACTTCCTCACCTACTGGTCATCAGAACCATCACAATTGTAATAAATTTTTTAAGATCTACATTAAATTGATGCAGGAATTTTTTTTCACTCAAAGCCATAATCTCAGAGTTGTCATGTTCTGGGTATCAAATTTGGGTAATCCTATTAATGTCCTATGAGGAAGTTCTTCTATACTGTATCAACTTCAATTTGACGTATATAACTATAGTGTATGCATATTTAACAAGGGAATTTTTCTTACTTTAGGTATGTATACCTAAGGTATATATTCATTATAATATGTAATGCCCTTTCATATGATATAATTTATCATCACGGGACAGTTTTTCAACATATTTGTTATATTAACTTTAAAAAAAAAAGAGTGGCCTCTCCTGATATCTTCTGCTTCTTCCTAAAATCTGATTGGTACTGTTGCAGTGTTTTGTACTTCAACTGTATATGATGCCAACTGAAGTCAGCAAAAACTAACCAGTCCCATTGTTAGTATCTTGTAGAACAAGTAGTAGGTTTCTGGAGACTATAGTTCTTCTTGTCAGCTGGTTCTGATCATGTCATGTGGCTTTATTCCATTATCTTCTTTGGTTTATAATGTTTACCTATCAAAAAACTTCTTGTGGAACTATTTGTGGAACAAGAAGTTCATTTTTAAAGAATATTAAGCAAAGGAAGTAAGCAGTCTGCCTGCCCCAGAATGTGCCTTCCTGTTACACAAAGTTTAGTGATGATATTAGCCAATAAAACTTCTGCAGACTTGTGTCCCCCAGATGAATTGATTATCTTGATTTGTAAAAGATTAAATTAGTAGTCCTTAAGCAATATGTGACCTTTTGGATGAAAATTTACAAGTTGGCCTGAATTAGGAACAAGATATTTAGTTTCCCATATTCACTAGGAGTTGTCTGCTTGCCCACCATTCTTAAGATCCAGGAAAAAAAAATAAAAAGTGAAACATAAATGTAAATATCAAAGAAAGAGCTCATATTTAAATGAAATGCTGATCCATCATTTTCTATGGTAGGTGTCTGTATAATCAGTCAGTCCAAATGCTATTATTCAAGTCCTATTGAGTCAAGGCAGTCAAGAAGCCAATGATCAGCTTCATTTATAGATAGAGACCATCCTGAAGATTCATTTGGTAGCTGATAACCAAGTCTAGTAAATTTGATATTTAAATTTTCTGAGTTGGTTAGCTCTAGGTCAATTCAGTGCTGTCAGGTTCTCCCTAAACAAATGAATGAACTTAGAATCTATCAAAAATTTTTAAAAAAAAGTTTCAACACAAAACTGCCTACATGCCTCAAAGACTACAAACCGGTATTTTGAGAATTAGGTAAATGTGCTCTCATTGTTTCACACCCGCATGCTAAAAAAATATTTCCCTCAGAGAGAAATTATAGCAGCTTAATTTACATAACTAAAAATGTAATGGTATTGGTGTATAAGTAGGGGTTTTGGAACACGCATGTTCCTAAGACTCTCTTGAGTGGTCATGAAAAATGCAGATCCCTGGCCTCATCCCAGAAACTCTGATTCAGGAAGAGGTATTTTTAAAACCTTTCTCAAGTGGTTCTGATGTAGGTGGTACAGGAACACTTCTTCCACAACACGGTTATAAATAATTAATAAAAAGATTGCAGCTCTTCCTATGTCCATGCCTAGTAATGATCCTAGGTGTGCTTTGGCCTCTCAGCATTGGAATTCCTATGTGCCATATCCTGATGTGTGGCTGTGTGGCCCTCTTCCTCTGCTTCGTTGGGTCTAAAGAAAGAGAAGTGGCCTATGGAGCTAGTATCACAGTTTTGTTTTGTTTTATACCTGACAACCTAGACAGCCATGTCCTATTCTTTTGTAACTTGAGAAAAGGGGTCATTTTCTCCCTGATTTACCTCAGGAAGCCAGGGTCTGGTGTAAAGGCACCTGGCCAGGCATCACCGTTCTCTCCCCTTTGAGGATGGGCTGACGGATGTGTGGTGGGAGACAGGGCTCTTCCAGAACTTGACCAGAAAAGTCCTTAACACTTAAACTTGTTAAAGGACAAATATCTTCTGACTCCCAGAAATACCCATCATCTAAAAGACCTAACTTGTCAGTAAACATGAGGCAGAAATAGGGAAATTTAAAAGCAGCCAAAGAGATTTCCTCCTGGCTCTACCATGACAGCTGTTGTTTTCCACTAAATGATAATGAGCAATCAGCAAGTAGCTCACCTACCAAATGCTGAAACCATTTTCCAGGGAAGCCTAAGTTTCCATTTTAGAGAAGTGTAACTGTTTGCATTTCTTTATCTGTAATCTCTTACCAGACTTCCTAGGGAGCCATATCTCTTATTTATACCAAGGAGAGAAGTTTTCCTTGTAGCTACAGGGATGAGGAGGGGAGGTGAAGACAAACAAGTAAACCAGAAACAGCATTTGCCTCAGGAGGAGAAGCCATTTATTTTGAGAAGTAAAGACTCGCAGAATATTCTCAGATATAAAACCAAGAACTTTGCTTGTTTTTTCCTCATGTTGTCTAGAAAATAATTAGCTTAATCTTTGATGCATGCTCCGCACTCTTAATCCTTGGAGACACAAGAGCAGGAAATGTAAAATTAGCCTTGCCTTGATCAAGTTGGGAGGGAAATGTGAGTCCTCTATAATTTGAAAAGTTAAGAGGGAATAAATCACACCATTTGCTTCATTCTTCATCTGGAAAATGTTCACGAGTCCCCAGATCGTCTGCATTCCAAATATCTGATCATTAATGCCACAGATTCTTAGACGAGAATACAGATCCAGCATCTCAGGGACACATTCAAATACCACATAATGACTCACAGTTGATCAAGCACTTGTGTGTATTCAACCGCGGACTTCCAGGGTCACGTAACCCGGTGCTGCTCGGGAGTTCCAGCACGTGACTGCCCTTAGTACAAAGGACTGGCCCCTCCTTCTTCCCTTTCGGTGTCCAGACTCCAGCTAAGTTGCAGTTTCTGTATATTTGTTTTGGATCTGCCTAGATCTGTGTGTGGCTGTGAAGACTTGTCAGAGGCAGCTTGGATAAGTGCTTTCCGTGTGACCGTGGTCATGCCTTCGGTGGGGACAGCAAACTGCACTCTTCAATTAACTACATAGGCCAGCTATTAGCCTCCAGGTGGAGCTGAGACCACTGCAACACTGACACTATTAAGCCAACAGTTTAAATTACACATCCCCATCTAAGTCATTCAAAAAAAACCTAATGCTACTAAATGGATAACTTTAAGTGCATGGAAACTAGAACATAATTTCTATTATTATGACCTTTGAAAAAGAATGCAATCTTTTCTTGAATGTAAAAAGCTATATGGTAGAGTGGACCATGTATGGGTTGTGCCCACACTTGATGTGTGTCTACTTCCTTGTGTAAAACAGTACAGCCAGGAAACCAAGTTGATCTGAAGACAATTTAAGCTACAGGATAAGAACCTAGTAGAGAAGCTGCCCAGAACTGATGCTGAGTGCTGTGTCTGTCCACCCTGCCCCCTCAGCATGAACACTACTTGGAACTGAAGATGAATAAATATTGGCTATTTTAGGCTTTGGTTGTGAGGAATTCCAGAGAGAATATTTTATAATTTGCTTGGGTACTTTTCAGATATGCTGTTGGGCAACTTCAGCTCTGTACTTTGAGTATTTGTTAATTCATAATCGATTAAAAGCCTGCTATGTGCCAAGTCTGTAATAGACATTGAAAATAGAGAGTCACAGAGGAAGACCCTACCTGCCTTTGGGGATCTTATAGTTCAATGGGAGGTTCAGAGATGAACACTGATCATTTCGTTACTGGATTTGCAAGTTAACTGAGAGGTAAGAGCTGGCACTGCTGAAACCCTTGGAAAGCTTGAGAAGGCCACTAGGGAAGCCCTCTGCTATGTGGTAACTGTGAAGTAAGAATTTGTCTGATAATAATGTGGAGAAAGGAGAGGATAATTTTGGCTGACGAGGAACATGGCTAAGGCACTGAGGAGAGTTTGGAACAGGGAAGGAGTTGCAAATACTGTAGTTAGACTAAGTGAGGGAGTAAGTAATATGAGCTGAGGCTGGGGGAAATCAGCAGGGACCTGATAAGGCTAAGGAGTTTGGATTTTATCCTGAGGGTAATGGGTAGCCATTGAAAGATTCTAATGGGAAATGACATGATCAGATTGGCAGTTTGGAAAATTAATTCCCACAGCCTTAGGGAGGATAAATTGAGGAGAGATTATCTTGGAGGCAGGACGAAGTAGTTAGGAGGTAATTACGGTAGAGAAAAAACATGAGAAGGAACTGAGTAAGTTTGGGTTAGCTGAGCACCATCAGCACAGACATGACATGGCCTCAGGGCGTGAACAATGTATGTGCATACTGGGCAGCCAGAGCTTACACAGATGATCTTACTACACTCTTTGAGGAGATGTGTCTACACTAATAGACATGATTGATTCATTTCCATGCGTCTTTTCCCATGCATACTCCTCAGCAAAGGTGTTAGTGAGCAGAGCTTGATAATTAATTGCTGTTTCATAGTTTTCCATAAAACTGGGCTTGGGGAATAGAGATTAATGAGGGTCTTCCTCCCCCTCCTTGTCTACTCAGCACCTGGTTTATGAGCTTGGTAGATAGATAAACAGAGATGAGGAAACCCCAAGTTAATGCTAACTCTCCTATTCAGATTTTATTTTTACCATCTTTGCTTGAAATCATGCCAACCAAGTAATTAAATGCTATCAAAATGGTGGTGTCATGATTTGGTATTAATTGGACTTGTCGATGATTTACAGAATCTTGATGCAACTGTAAGAGTATTTTAGATATGACAGGACTTGGGGAAGATTCCCTTTTTCGTTAATGACTTGGTAAGCCTAGTAAGTCAGTGGTGGAAAACAAGAAGATAAATGCAAATATTGACTAAAATATTTGAATCACCAGATTCCAGAATAAGAAATATATTTCTGCACAAAACCAAGTCAACTATATTGCGCACTTAGTAATGGCTAACTAGACAAAATAACTTGAGCACTTTCTCTGCACCAAGAACTATGCGGTGTCTATCTGCGTGCGTATAAATGTCTTATTTTCTCATTTAAGAACTTGTTTGCCTCAAGTTAAAGCCACTTCTAAAAGTTAGGGTTTATCCCCAGATGTTCTGACATCGCATGTTAAGCCCTTTCCTCTATCCTGTTTATTTCCCATGCCTGCTATCTCTGAAATAGGCATGCATTTCCTTCTTTGGGGAGCAGGGAGTATTTCTATGCCAGGTGAGCCTTTCAGGCTCTCAACCACTATTGTGTTTCACTGCTGAAGGAAGTTTTTATCCTAACTGGTCTGACTATTTCAGGTGGTTTTGGTTGTCAGTCACGGTCGTACGGAGGACAGCAAAGTTTTCATTTCCTCAGTTATGTGGAAGTGACACCTCTAAGCATATTTTAAGCTGATCTCTTCCTATAGGCAGATTTTGTGCTAAGCATGTTTGATTAGTTCGTCTAAGCTTCACCCTAATGTGTATGAGACACATCTCTCCCAGTTTCACAGGTACAGAAATTGGATTGCAAACCTTGAGCGGTTCACGCGGGGTCCTTGGATACTGAGTTGCGAGGCCAGGATTCAAATTCCAGTTTGCCTGCCTCTAGAACCCAAGAGTTCAAGCTTCACACTAGAGTGTCTTGTACTTAAAAATCGACTGCTAGAGCACTGCCACTCAAAGTAGCCAGTCCATAGACAGTCACTGGTCCCTAAGGGCACAAGAGAACTTGCCCCACAATGTAAACTGACGTGCCTCTTCCTTTATGGGAGGAGCTACACCATTTTAAGAAAAATGCCAGCTTCCTGGTACAGTTGTCTTACATCCTGGCCAAGCTTCTGCTTATCTTGTTGCAGCCCCACTAACAAAGAATCCCAAACAGACTGGTTCAGAGACCACATCTGAAACTTGCTATGCACCCGGGTAGTTGTGGGCCTGACAAATTCATCTGATGATAAAGACCTACTGAAGCTGTAACAACACATTTCTTGCACCCATAAGTGCCTCATAGTTAGCAGGAAAAAAGCTTTCATAGACATATCTGAAAATTTCTAATGAGATGCATAAATCTTCTTTTTAAAAAATGGTCCATCAGAGGTTGTATTCCAAAATGAAGCTAACTTTCTATTTAGAGATCTGAAGTACATAGAGTTCTGTGACTACTCTGATTTTAAATACTATGCTCGTAGGAGTTACAGTAACTACATTGTTCAGTGATTTGGCCACAGGGTATGTTTAGTTCATGTTTACATTTTTCTTTCATACAATCCTTAAAATTATGAGTAAAGTGCTTCCTGGAAATTCTATAGAAATAGACATGAATCAAATGAAAATAATAGGAAGGAGATAGAGAATCGAATGAACAATTACCTAATTTTTTCAAGACCAACATCTTTAATATGGTTTCCATGGGATGTTAGACAGGTTTTGAGAAGCATGAATCCCAAGTGTCATATGGTTCTGAGGTTAGCGGGGGTTTTGTCAGACTCTTTCCTTCATACAAGGCCATTTGCCACTTATGCCTGGGGCATAAAAATTTCTTTATGACATCCCTAGATGATTGCTTTCTCTTTGTTTCTTCCTCCCTTTTTTCTTCCAGTCTCTCTCTCATTTTCTCTCTCCCTCTCTTATTAAGAAAACTTGTCTGTTCAAAATAAAGTTCAGTGCCTCTGTAAGTTCCAAGAAGGCAAGGAAACTGTGTCTTTAGTTAATCTTCATTTTTGAGGTAGGAGCAATTTCAAACTCAGTAGGGTTCTGTGTATTCACTTCACAGTATATTGAGATTTCTTATATAATTTTAGAAACTGTGGTATGCTGATGCCCATTAGTCTTAGAACACAAACTTTTGTAATTTTGAATGATGCAAAGGTTTACAGTTGTTGTATTTTTGCCTATCCTCTATCCGGTGCTTGATCAGTAATGCAACATGAATTTGTCTAACAAAGCAGGAATTATTTATACAGGGTAAAGCCTTAAAATCAAGAAATGTTTACTGAGCATCAGTTATGCACAAGTAATTAGGAAAAGGCTTGGCCCTTGCTCTCAGAGGTGCTATTGAACAATGTCATTTTTCCGTCAAGGCTGTAATTCTGTTCAGAAATTAAAGAGCAAAGGTTCTGAATGGCACTTTTTTTTCTCCCTTCCTAAGAATCAATAGGCAATTACACTGACCTGGAAAGCAAAATAAACTCACCCCAATATATCAGTTTACCATTTAGAGGACAAGACACACTTTTTTAAAAAAAAAATTTCTTTATTTGACAGAGAGAGAGAGGGAGAGAGATCACAAGTAGGCAGAGAGGCAGGGGGAAGCAGACTCCCTGCTGAGCAGAGAGCCCAATGCGGGGCTTGATCCAAGGACCCTGAGATCATGACCCAAGCTGAAGGCAGAGGCTTAACCCACTGAGCCACCCAGGTGCCCCAACAGCACACACTTTTACATGCTGACTGAAACATGTGCTTCTATAGTCATTTTTTAACTCATGTGAGAAGAACTTCTTTATACACCATGAAAGGTATTATCCTTAACTGACAAAGTAAAAGATTTTAAATAATCAAATAATTCTTTCAAAATATGATAACTTGTCCCCCCCCCTTTTTTTTTACAGCAAGCATATTAAGGTTTGCTAAAATTTGTTGCCCTAGGCCTCTGGACCTAGAATAATCTTCCTATCACATCTTTGGTGATGAAACTTTGGCCATCCTCTTTCACTCTACAGAGCGAAACTTCGGCCAAGCAGCTTAATGACAACCATACTTGACTTTGCTATAGCCTCTGCCGGTTCCAGCATAGGGCTAGTATTCTCATTTTACCTTTGAGAAAACTGAAGCTAAGAGGGCTGAGAGTCTGTGAAGCCCAGACTTATAGTTGTCTCTCTGGGTTCAGATCCATGGCTTGTCCAATATGTGATTTGGGGCAAGTTACTTAAATTTTTTTGCATCAGTTTCTCCATGAGTAAGGTGGGTTAATGACAGCATCTGCCTTCCTGGTTGTTGTGACAACTTGAGCTAATTAGTGTATGCTAGATACTTAGACCAGTGCCTGGCACATAGTAAAACTATACCTAGGTGTAGTTTTGCACCCAGATTTCTGACTGCGTCTAGTGTTCCTTTCATTACACTAGTGTTTCAGGTATGCCTCATCTCACCACTTCCTGTGGTGGCTGATGGAGTACTGGACCACAGGGGAAAACAGCGCCTTCTTCTGCTATAATTTCTACAGCTTCTTGAATTCAACACAATCTAGGCAATAACACTGTCAATGAAAACAATTCATTTAGAAAGGCATCCTGTGGGCCAGGACCAGTATCCAGTGCTTTACGTGTGTTTCTCTACTCAATCCTCATAGCAGATATACGTATTCTCATTTTAAATGGGGAAATGGAAGCACCAAGAGATTTGTGAATCTAATCAGAGGACAGTGGTATGTATCAAAAGGGAGTTTCACATCAGACTTAATAATAGCATCCTTGGAGTAAAAGAGGAATGTGCTCAACCATATTAAGCAATCTGATCATCAGAGCTCATCTTCATCCATTACCCCGTTTTTGTGCTCTGAAGCTCGTGGACTTTTTCAAGAAGTAGTGGCGGGTAGCATGGGGGGAATGGACAGATCAGGTGTAGGTCATGACAGTAATAAGCCGACTGTGTACAGCATGATGGCACAGGAGGAAGCAGGAGAAATTTAAGAAGTTCGCCTAATAACTTAAAAACACTCCATTCTGGGATATTTCAGAGAAGCGGAGGTGGCCTACACACCTCAGTAACCCCTCAAACATTAGTGTCTACCAGTGCTGGAGTCATGAGCATTCGTAACAGTGGCAGAACTTCATCCAGAAAATGTAAGATTCTGCTTTGTGTCCTCTTTCTAGTGCATGTTTTGGAGAATTTTTACCCTCAAATAGTAAATAACCATTTGGGTATTAAAGGGGTAAGCTCCAATTATTTGGAATGTTTCCACACTTTTAACCACACTCTTTAAATCTAACCTTTGGAGCAGTAGGGATGCCTGAATTCAGAACTTGGGGGAACCTAAGAGTTCCCTGTGACTAATGATTTAGATCAAATCATAGCATTCTAGAAATATTTTGAGTACTTTTTTTTTGTCTCCGTGACATCAATATATTGATCAGCTCCTGTTCAGTCTTTCTTTGAAAATCATCGATCACTTCTCAGGTCATCATCATTAATTACATTTGCAATTTGTTTGTGAAATGTTACAGGCTTTTCCCTTCTTTGCCCAATTGAGTTATTTCAATGTGATTACAGCCACTGATCCTTTCCAGCCTGGCATAATCAGGTTCTTTGCCACCAGGGTCAAGCTGGGTTTTGTTATGTTAGTAAGTGACTGAAGGCTGTTCATAGAGCAGGGTGGAAGCAGGGTTACCTCAGTTTTCCTCCTGCTCAAATATTAGTGCTTGCTGTCTTCATTAAGTCATCAGATGGCACTTTAATACACACCAACAATAAGCAGAACCTGTGGATTCTATTCCCAAGGTTGATAGAGTTTGAAGAAGTCACAGACTCTGCATTGTGACTGCATCCCAAGGGGAATCCTCTTGCATTGTTGCTGGAAATGCAAGCTGGAGCAGCCACTGTGGAAAACAGTATGGAGGTTCATGAGAAAGTTAAAATTAGAACTTCCCTGTGATCCAGCAATTGAACTACTAGGTATTTACCGAAAGGATTAAAAAAAAAAATAGATTTGAAGGGCTGCATGCACCCCCAATGTTTATAGTAGCATTATCAGCAACAGCCAAACTATGAAAAGAGTCCAAATGTCTATCAACTGATGAATGGATAAAGAAGAGGTGAGATAATTGACTCTCTCTGCTTGACTTATTTCACTCAGCATAATCTCCTCCAGTCCTGTCCATGTTGCTACAAAAGTTGGGTATTCATCCTTTCTGATGGAGGCATAATACTCCATAGTGTATATGGACCACATCTTCCTTATCCATTCGTCCATTGAAGGGCATCTTGGTTCTTTCCACAATTTGGCGACCGTGGCGATTGCTACTATAAACATTGGGGTACAGATGGCCCTTCTATTCACTACATCTGTATCTTTGGGGTAAATACCCAGTAGTGCAATTGCAGGGTCATAGGGAAGCTCTATTTTTAATTTCTTGAGGAATCTCCACACTGTTCTCCAAAGTGGCTGCACCAGTTTGCATTCCCACCAACAGTGTAAGAGGGTTCCCCTTTCTCCACATCCTCTCCAACACACGTTTCCTGTCTTGATAATCTTGGCCATTCTAACTGGTGTAAGGTGGTATCTCAATGTGGTTTTAATTTGAATCTCCCTGATGGCTAGTGATGATGAACATTTTTTCATGTGTTTGGTAGCCATTTGTATGTCTTCATTGGAGAAGTGTCTGTTCATATCTTCTGCCCATTTTTTGATATGATTATCTGTTTTGTGTGGGTTGAGTTTGAGGAGTTCTTTATAGATCCTGGATATCAACCTTTTGTCTGTATTGTCATTTGCAAATATCTTCTCCCATTCCGTGGGTTGCCTCTTTGTTGTGTTGACTGTTTCTTCTGCTGTGCAGAAGCTTTTGATCTTGATGAAGTCCCAAAAGTTCATTTTCACTTTTGTTTCCTTTGCCTTTGGAGACATATCTTGAAAGAAGTTGCTGTGGGTAATATCGAAGAGGTTACTGCCTATGTTCTCCTCTAGGATTCTGATGGATTCCTATCTCATGTTGAGGTCTTTTACCCATTTTGAGTTTATCTTTGTGTATGGTGTAAGAGAATGGTTGAGTTTCATTCTTCTACATATAGCTGTCCAGTTTTCCCAGCACCATTTATTGAAGAGACTGTCTTTTTTCCACTGGGTATTTTTTCCTGTCTTGTCAAAAATTATTTGACCATAGAGTTGAGGGTCCATATCTGGGCTACTCTGTTCCACTGGTCTCTGTGTCTGTTTTTATGCCAGTACCATGCTGTCTTGGTGATCACAGCTTTGTAGTAAAGCTTGAAATCAGGTAACGTGATACAGCCAGTTTTATTTTTGTTTTTCAACATTTCCTTAGCAATTCGAGGTCTCTTCTGATTCCATACAAATTTTAGGATTATTTGCTTCAGCTCTTTGAAAAATACCGGTGGAATTTTGATCGGAATGGCATTAAAAGTATAGATTGCTCTAGGCTGTATAGACATTTTAACAATGTTTATTATTCCGATCCAAGAGCATGGAATGGTCTTCCATCTTTTTGTGTCTTCTTCAATTTCTTTCATGAGTGTTCTATAGTTCCTTGAGTACAGATCCTTTACCTCTTTGGTTAGGTTTATTCCCAGGTATCTTATGGTTCTTGGTGCTATAGTAAATGGAATTGATTCTCTAATTTCCCTGTCTGTATTTTCACTTTTAGTGTATAAGAAAGCCACTGATTTCTGTACATTGACTTTGTATCCTGCCACGTTACTGAATTGCTGTATGAGTTCTAGTAGTTTGGGGGTGGAGTCTTTTGGGTTTTCCATATAAAGAATCATGTCATCTGCAAAGAGAGAGAGTTTGACTTCTTCCTTGCCAATTTGGATACCTTTTATTTCTCTTTGTTGTCTGATTGCTGTTGCTAGAACTTCTAATACTATGTTGAACAAGAGTGGTGAGAGTGGGCATCCTTGTCGTGTTCCTGATCTCAACGGGAAGGTTGCAAGCTTTTTCCCATTGAGGATGATATTTGCTGTGGGTCTTTCATAGATAGATTTTATGAAGTTCAGGAATGTTCCCTCTATTCCTATACTTTGAAGCATTTTAATCAGGAACAGATGCTGGATTTTGTCAAATGCTTTTTCTGCATCAATTGAGAGGACCATGTGGTTCTTCTCTCTTCTCTTATTGATTTGTTCTATCACATTGATTGTTTTGCAAATGTTGAACCATCTTTGTAACCCAGGGATGAATCCCACCTGGTCATGGTGGATAATCTTTTTAATGTACTGTTGGATCCTGTTTCCTAGGATCTTGTTGAGAATCTTAGCATCCATATTCATCAGTGATATTGGTCTGAAATTCTCCTTTTTGGTAGGATCTTTGTCTGGTTTGGGGATCAGGGTAATGCTGGCTTCATAAAAAGAGTCTGGAAGTTTTCCTTCTGATTCAATTTTTTGAAACAGCTTCAGGAGAATAGGTGTTATTTCTTCTTTGAAAGTTTGGTAGAATTCCCCAGGGAATCCGTCAGGTCCTGGGCTCTTGTTTTTTGGGAGGTTTTTGATCAATGCTTCAATCTCGTTACTAGATATTAGTCTATTCAGGTTGTCAATTTCTTCCTGGTTCAATTTTGGGAGGTTATAGTTTTCTAGGAATGCATCCATTTCATCTAGGTTGCTTAGCTTATTGGCATATAACTGTTGATAATAACTTCTGATTATTGTTTCTACTTCCTTGATGTTAGTTGTGATCTCTCCCTTTTCATTTATAATTTTATTAATTTGAGCTTTCTCTCTTTTCTTTTGGATTAGTGTGGCCAATGGCTTATCGATCTTATTGATTCTTTCAAAAAAGCAGCTTCTAGTTTCATTGATACGTTCTACTGTATCTCTGGTTTCTACCTCATTGATCTCTGCTCTAATCTTGATTATTTCCCTTCTTACGTGTGGAGTTGGTTTGATTTGTTGTTGATTCTCCAGTTCTTTAAGGTGTAGAGACAGCTGGTGTATTCTGGATTTTTCCATTTTTTTTTTGAGGGAGGCTTGGATGGCTATGTATTTCCCCCTTCGGACCGCCTTTGCTGTATCCCATAGGTTTTGGACCGAAGTGTCTTCATTCTCATTGGTTTCCGTGAATTGTTTAAGTTCTTCCTTGATCTCCTGGTTGATCCAAGAGAGAGTCAATTATCATATGGTTTCACTTATTTGTGGAGCATATCAAATAACATGGAGGACAAGGGGAGATGGAGAGGAGAAGGGAGTTGAGGGAAATTGGAAGGGGAGGTGAACCATGAGAGACTATGGACTCTGAAAAACAACCTGAGGGTTTTGAAGGGGCGGGGGGTGGGAGGTTGGGGGAACCAGGTGGTGGGTATTAGGGAGGGCACGGATTGCATGGCGCACTGGGTGTGGTGCAAAAACAATGAATACTGTTACGCTGAAAAGAAATAAAAAATTTAAAAAAAAATAAACAAAGTGGAGGATTGTAAGGGAAGGAAGGGGAGCAGTGTCTGGGCTAGGGTAACTGGGTAATGGACATTAAGGAGGACACGTGATGTAATGAGCACTGGGTATTATATAAGACTGATGAATTGCTAAACTATACCTGTGAAACTAATACCTCACTATATGTTAATTACTTGATTTTAAATAAAAAATTCCACATATGAGTGAAATAAAAAAAAAAAAAGAAGAGGTGGGATAGATCTATATCTGTATCTATCTATCTATCTATCTGTCTACATCTATATCTGTGTATCTATATACTGGAATATTATCTGGCCATTGAACAAATGAAATCTTGACATTTGCAACAACATAGATGGAACTAGAGGATATTATGCTAAGTGAAATAAGTCAGTCAAAGAAAGGCAAATACATGATTTTGCTCAGAAAATGGATGAACATATGGGAAGGGGGGAGAAGAGAGAAGAAAACAAGCTATAAGAGACTCTCAAGGACAGAGAACAAACTGAGGGTTGATGAAGGGTGTTGGGTGGGGAATGTGCTAGATGGGTGATGGGGATTAAGGAGGGCACTTGTGAAGAGCACTTGTTGTGATGGGTGATATAAGTGATGAACCACTGAATTCTATTCCTGAAACTAGTATTGCATTGTATGTTAAATAACTGGAATTTAAATAAAAATTTGAAAAGAAAAAATATTTTAATTGAAAAAAAATAGAACTATATTATTGCAGTTCCCTCCCAGTCATTAGGGATGCAGGAAAGATAAATGAGGTGATCTGTGCAGAATGTGTGGAAGCCCTCAAAACATGTATCAGCTGGTGGTGATTCTTTTCTTGTTGTGATTGTTGTCTCTTAAGCCCTTCTCCACTAGCAGTCATTACTGTGCTCCAATAGACTGGTGCAGCAGGGAAGCTGAAGTCAGTGGGGTTTACACAGAAAGTCAAAAAGCATCAGGATTAGATGGACCAATTCAGCATTTAGAAATCAGATATGGAGAGACTTCTTTCAGAGGTAGGACATCAACCAATTATGAGCAAGCATTACAATGCAATATTAAAGCCATATTTAACATTGTTTTCCCCTTACCTGCCTCCACCAGGCATCTTCCCTTCCTTTTCACCTTTAATGTCAGGCGACAGCCGTGATGAGCTATGGATAAATTCAGTGGCAGGGATTTTTAAAGACTTTGAGATTCTGGGGCATCTGGGTGGCTCAGTCAGTTAAGTGTCTGCCTTCAGCTCAGGTCATGATCTCAGGGTCCTGGGATTGAGCCCCACATCGGGCTCCTTGTTCAGCGGAGAGTCCACTTCTCCTTCTCCCCCTGCTCGTGCTCTCTCTCTCTCACACTTGCTTACTCTCTCTCTCTCTCTAAAATAAATAAAATCTTTAAAAAAAAAAAAAGACTTTGAGATTCCACCCACATTTTGAGGACACACTATTTTACTCAGCACTAACCCACCCCTGGGTGGAGTCAGCATCTTCCCAAGCTAGGATGAGATGTGAAGAGGCATACAGGTTCTCTCCACCACAATCAACCCCACATAATCCAAAAGTATATTTTACAGTCACTCTTGGACATAAAGCCATATTTCTAGAAAGTCTAAGAATATCTAAACTCATCAAATTAAAGGACATAAGTGGACACCTGATGTGGTTCCTAGCACATGGTTGATTAACATGAACCCCTCCCTTGTCCCCCTTCATTAGGAGTAATTACTGTGCTAATACTGATGTTATTAGCACCTGGTGACAAGAACACAGAGTGGATGGGGGTAGAAAGTAGGGAGAGTCAGGCAGTGCAGAAAGTCATGAACAAGACCCCCCAGAGGAAGTGGGAAACCCTAGGGTTTCAGGGGATTTTCATGAGAACTTCAGGGAAAACAGAGCTTAGAGCCCTGAGAACTCTAACGTGGGCAGTCCTCAGATGTTGTGATCATGTTGTACTTCTAGAGAAGGATCATTCCAGTGCATTCCAGTGATCTAGTCCCCCTTTGAGGTCAGGGGAAGATAAAAAGAGAATTGATGAATTCAAATGCCAATGTTTTGATACACTGAATCAGTTAGGGTACAGTTGCCTGTAGGGGGCCCAGAGAACAACACTGTCTCAGATTTTTGTGTCTAGGGAGAGCAGAGTGGGAGACTTCACGGTAAAATCATAACGACAAACTCTTATTCCACAAAAGAATTTGCAAATAACTTCTCATAATCTCTGCCAAAGGTAGCTCTTAGCATTTCTATTTAGACACTGGAAATATACCAGTGACTTGGCACTGCTTGCTCTGAAATTCATATTATCTTCTGCTACATTTGTTCCTAGCAGAAAATGCATGCACATGCATGTGACCTCTAGGACAGAGATCCAGTCATCACAGAGAAAGCATCTACTTTGAGTTTAACATCTGTTTCTTGTTTTATCTATGGTATCTTACTAACTTCCACAACTACCCTGTGGAGTATGGATTATTATCATCCATTCACTGATGAGGAAACTGAAGGTCAAAGAATTTCAATGACATACTTAACATCCTACAGGTAAATGTGGCAAAAGACCATCTCTAGGAACCCAGGTCTTTCATCACAAGTTCATTTTCTGCATAGGAGCTATTTCCATCGAATGTTCTATGAGGGAGGTCATTGGGATTAAGAGTAAAGGAAGGCAGCCAAAGCTAGAATGACGATCTTCTACGACCCTCTATTTTATAGTCTTTTTCTTTTTTTCTAATAGAGTTGGAAGGAAAAGTAAACCTTCTCTCTTTTTTAGGTAAAAATGATAAGAACTATACAAGGGAAGAAATGATGGGCAGGGTGGTTACAGCTTAGCTAAAGTGACACAGTAAAATGGTTATAATACTTTTAAAATACAATATTTAGGGATGCCTGTGTGGCTCAGTCGGTTAAGCGTTTGCCTTCGGCTCGGGTCGTGGTACCATGGTCCTGGGATCCAGCCCCACATGGGGCTCCCTGCTCAGTGGGGAGCCTGCTTCTTCTCCCTCTGCCCGCTGTTCCCCTGCTTGTGCTCTCTCTCTGACAAATAAATAAATAAAATCTTATACAATATTTATATGCCACCAATAAAAATATATATCCTTCCCTCTACCTTTAGGAGTTTAGAATCTGGGGCAACTGGGTGGCTCAGTGGGTTAAGCCTCTGCCTTTGGCTCAGGTCATGATCTCAGTGTCCTGGGATTGAGCCCCGCATCGGGCTCTCTGCTCAGCGGGGAGTCTGCTCCCCTCTCTCTCTCTGCCTGTTGCTCTACCTACTTGTGATCTCTGTCTGTCAAATAAATAAATAAAATCTTTAAAAAAAAAAAAGAGTTTAGAATCCATGGTAATTTCAACTCCAGCAAAATCAGTTTTTGCTACTTTTGTTTTTTTTATCCATCTCCATAGAATATTAGCGGTTTTAAATTATAGAAGTCATAAACTCCAGGATATCTATTTTTTCAGCAAGGAAGCTGGGTGAAGATATATTATGATTGACCAAGGAGCAGAGTTATGAATGTCTCAGATTTAAGTTGAAAATCCTAGTCTGTTCTTTCCTAGACTTCTCATCTCTTCCCTGCCAGTCTACTTTATTACTTCCTTCAAATCTGAATTCAGTCTGTTTAAGGAAGTCTTTCCTAGTTAATTCTTATCCTTGACCACTGTCATTCAATATTGCTTTGAACGTTTAGGTATTATGGTTATATTATAAACTCTAAAGACAGATGTCAAATTTATTTCATTAGGTAGCTCTGCTTTTTAGAGGCATTTTAGTGTTGTTCCCCCAACTAAACACCAAGTCTCTTTTATTAAAAATACTTTGTAATAATAGTTCCATTTTATTTGGCAAAAGGGCATGCTAACAGAGTTCTATACAGTAAATGGGAAAATGGAAATTTGCCATTGGAAAATTTTTTCCAGATTTAGGATGTGAATACCAAGGCATTTTCCCCTATGATTTAGTGTGACTGATAACACTGTTGAGAGTAGGATTTTTGTTATGTTTCACTCTGCGATCAGTCGATCACACAGTAAGCTTGTTTCTACAGGTACTTCTGTTGGAGTAAATAAGAATTTGCCTCTTAACTGGAAAAATATTTCATAGTAAATTAAGAGAATTCAAAACATTAACCCAATGGCAAAATTAGGCAGAAATAGCCTCTGTCTAGTATAAAGGTCAGTCAAAATATCTGACAATTTGATGAGAATGGTTATTCTATTTCTTTGTTACAGTGGAGAATGGCAAGACAGGTTAACTAAAGCCAGATTGTCTTTTGCTTTAAGTGCAGTAGGTGCAAGCTGAGCTGAGGATGATAAAAGATGTTTAATGGGGTTGGACGGGAAATATCCTCATGCTACCTAGTACATTCTGTGTGCCAAGGAGCAGACTGTAAGTGCAACTAGTGAGTAAGAGCACAGCAGGCCAAGAAAACATCATATTTATGCTACTGTGACATTCAAGGAAGGATAAAAATGTCATTCTCAAGCAAGTACGGAAGGATGCAATATTTTGCAGAATTTGTTGAAGACAAGCATAGGCTCCATAAAGACTACAAAAAGTACTTTGGGTGTGTGCTGAACTAAAAAGTAAAAGCTATCTGCAAATAGTGAGGGGGACCTAAAATGAGCCAGATACATTCCATCATAGAACCACATCAGACAAGCAACTTCCATGGCTCACCCAGAAGAAGGTTAACAGAATTGGATAAGACACCAGATTCAATTAGGGAAAATTACCGGATCCTTACTGAAAGTTTATCTTGTTATCTCCAATATTTAAAAATACAAATGTAGAAGTTAATGCACTGAAAATGATTCCCTGCCAGAAATCCACAGTTTAGCACCGATGAGATAGGGATTTAAATATATGATAGTGCCTCTCTCCTACCTTCTCTGTGCAGGGGCTTTTAGAATAATGATGTACATGCTGTCTGTAAGAGAGAGAAATCTTGATCTTTTTCTTAAGCCAATAACCAGTCTCTACAATCATGAATCCTATAGTTTTACCCTAAAAGAAGAGGGCATATGTTATAGATTGAATGTTTTTGTCCCTTCAGAAATCATATGTTAAATCCTAAATCCCAGTGTGATGATGTTGGGAGGTAGGATCTTTGGGAGGAGATTAGGTGATGAGGACGGAGCCCTCTTAAATGGAATTCATGCTCTTTTAAAAGAAATCCCAGGGAACTTCCTTTCCTTTTCTGTCTTGTGAAGACACTGCCAGAGACAGCTCTCTGTGAACCCAGAAGTGAGGTCTCACCAGACATTGACTATACTAGCACTTTGATCTTGGATTCCCAGCTTTCAAAATTATAAGAAATAAATTTGTTGTTTATAAACCAACCAGACTATAGTGTTCTGTTATAATCCTGTAATGCCCAAATGGACTAAGACCTTATATGAAGAATTTGGGGATCCCTGGATTTCCTAGCAAAATCTCTTCATTTCCTAGGGCTTCCTTAACAAAGTACCCAAAACAGGGTGACTTAGAACAATGGAAATGTATTCTTTCACATTCTGGAGGCTAAGTGTCCGAAATCAAGAGCTGGCAAGGGCCAGCTTCTCTCCAAAGGCCTTCCTTGTCTCTTCTAGCTTCCTGTGGTTGTAGGCAATCCTTGTCATGTTACCTTCTACTAATCTTGACCTGAACGGGCTAACTATACTAGATTGCTTCCTCCCACTTCTGTGGTGATGCCACCATGCATTCTCTTCTCCAAAACTTTGGTTTTACATTGCCCTGGGTTTTATCTTGAGGCTGATAAATTTTGAGATTAAATCTGTAAGACACAAAGGCAGAACATACGAGGGCATGAATATATTCCTTCCAGCAATAATTTACCCAGCAGCTGGTTAACAGCGAAATTCGCCCAACTAAACAATTTCTGTTGTCTGACACAAAGAATTTCTACCCCTTCCCTGTCTCTCTCTTCTCTGCTTTCTGATGCACATTGTGACCCTGGGAGTAGCATCTGTACTGTTCTTATTGTTTTCCAGTAGTGTGCCTTGTGCTTTACAAAGAAAGTTAAGTATTATCTCCGTTTTATATGAAGGAACACATCATCAGAACAGTTAATGGTGTGTCTTACATTACATAGGAAAATTCAATATGGCTGATTCCCAAATCCCTCTCATTCTATTTCACCATTCTGTGTCATGTCTTCCTTAAAAAAATTTTTTTTTGGGGGGGTGTATTTATTTCAGACTTCATGCTGAAGCAAAGAAGTTGAACAAACTAAAATCCCTAATCTCCCTGGCACCTTCTTTCCACTCCTCCTGTCCTTAGTTACCAACACAGGGATACATAGAGCTTCTCACTATGAACAATTTAGGGTTTATCCCGCTGTATTTTTCTCCACGCTTTTAATATGTAGACAAATATATTTTTTCTCACATCTGAGTATTGCTTTTTCCTACCTAAAAACTTGATCATGTTATATATTTTACCATCCATTTGATCTTTTCATTTAGTTTATATAATCATCTTTCCAGGTAATGCTTGAAAAAGTAATTTGTTTTTTTTTTTTTTATGTTTACCTGATTTTCCACAGAAAGAATGAATTAGAAAATTTTCATTCATTCATTCATTGATGAGAAACTGCATTTTCCTACGCTTTTCTTGGTTCATTTGCTTGATTTGGGCCCTTATAAAGCATCCTAAAATAAATGTGTTTTGTATGAATCCTAGGATTTTAATTTCTATAAGTAGATTTCCCAAAGAAAATTATATAATTTATTTACTTAATAGAAACTTCCAGCTAACCTTGCAGACATTTTGTAGCACTTCATTTCAGCATCAGCAATGCCTCAGAGGACCCATTTCCCTATACCATTCTCAATACTGGATATTATCAATTTTTATTTTTTTACAAAGCTAAGGGTAAAAATGGCCTCGATTCATTTTTACAAGACTGTTTTAGGTTTCAGCACAAGAGTGACGTCCACGGCAAATCTTTGTTTTGCACTCAGGGGAAAAAAATGTACATGTCTGTGTGTGTGCGAAGGCAAAATAAATTACATTGCTGGAAGGTGAAGGAGACAAATGGCTACTTAAACCAAGGAAAGCAACATATGTGATGGTTGAGGTGAAGGTTGACACAGGGTCCTTGTCTCTGAAATCAGGAAAATAATACCTGATTCTAAGCTACTAAAAGGACAGTAGGAAAATCAGTGAATTCATATCTTCAGCACATTGGGTCATCCTTGGGAAAAATGTGCTGGAAATGCAAGATGTTTTAATTTTGTTCCACAAATTACATAATGCAATTTCAAAGTATGCACTACCTACCTTTCAAGGAACTCCAAATATTTCACATTGCACATAAAAAGAATCTCATTAAAAAATCCGTTGTCCTTATTATATAAGTTACATATCATTATTGGGTGCTTGTTAGCTTTATTCTCATTGCAAGGGGCTACCGACACCTTCAATCTGATTGCCATGGTCTAATTTCTAATTCTGATGTCCTTTAGGAGATACTGCATTCTAGTCATTGGTTGGGGGGAAGGAAGAGAGATAGTTAAAAGGTCAAAGATATTCAGAAAGTGGGCTTTCTATGGGGAGGTGCAAGCAGGGTATTTCCAATTGTCCTGAATAGTGTGTATCTTTTGAACAATTTTTAGCAAGCAAGGTGAAATGTTGCCGGTTTCAGGTAAAAGTCACCAGAATTGGTTTCTACATAAAAAATAAAGATTGATTCACTGTGAGCAATGATGAAATATGTCACTTCAAATGTTCAGCCTGGACTGGGATGCTCACAAGAGGACTGGCCTGAGAGCAAATTAGTTGAACTTGTCTCTTCATTGTCTTCCAATTGGTGAAGAGAAAATGACTCTCATTTAAGTTGTTTGGATTTTAGAGACTTTCTAAGTCCTGCTTACCACTTAACATTTAATGAGTGTTCTAGGAATAAACACCCAACAAGTCATACCACAAATGCAGTGTGAGTGTGGGTGGTACCCCTCAGGCTCTGTTTTCCAATATGTCACCTTGTCTTTATAAATATTCAGATAGAGCAAAGAAAATGTAAATATGAGTATAGTTTGCAGCCAGACAGTTATCTCATCAAATTGCATCTGGTTGATGGTTATAAGAGAAAGAAGTAGTCTCTAGAAGATTGAAAGTGGCATCATTTTTAGAATATTATAGCCAGAACCAACGAGAAGAGGATGGGTTTTAAAGGTAGAACAATTTGAATTAGAACCTGAGGTCACTGCCTATTCCCTGGGCCTGGAATTCTCTGTCTCCCAACTATTCATATAGCTGATTGCCTCACTTCAATCTAGACTTTGAACAAATGTCACCTCAATAAAACCTACCCCATTTACCTAATTTTAATTGGAACTATATCCTACCTGAAACTCTGGATTTCCCTGTTCTTTTTATTTTTACATATCATGTAGCACCTTTTAAGACACTTATTTTACTATAATATTTATCATCTTTTTTTTCTCTCCAGTATATCATGTCCACAATGGCAGGATATTAGGATGTGTTTCATTCACTGATATATCTTAATATCTAGAACTGTTCCTGCAAAATAGGAGGGTTCAAACATATATTTGGTGAATGGATAAATAGCTAAATCTAAATAACAGATTCTTGTTCAAGCCTTTCTCACTATTATGATGATTTCATGTGTATCAAGTTATTGGATTTGTTGCCACTGAGTCCTGAATGCTTCTGCTATTTTTAAAAGCTATAGTCATGCTGGCTAATTGAATTTAAATTTTTAAAAAAAGATACAAAGTCATCTATAAAACTTTTAAAGAAAATAAAAATAATATCTGTGGTAAGGATTTTGAAAATGTCATGAACTTCATTGGAATAGATAATCTGTCCTCTTAAAAACTTGCCTAGAGAAGGAATTTCCATGATCCCCCCCACCCACACAAGGATTTCTTCAGTGTCTAACCAAACCTTCATTTCTTTCAGGCATCCAAGTTTTTTTCTTATCTTGTTTCCATTGACTGTATTTTTGTCTAGTTGATTCCTGATGACATGCTTGGGGGAGTGTTTTCTCTTGTCTAGCCCTACTAGGTAGGGAAAGGATCTTTTCAGTCCAGCTTTCCCGTTGACTTATGTATGGTAGATTTTTCTTTGGTTTCAGTTAATACTTTCCAAACCTCTCTTTAGAATTAGGGATGAAGTTAAGAAAACGAAAGGTTTACTGGGGAGTAACATCTGAGAAAGGAAAGGGTTGGAAGGAGCTGTCAGTCTAGAATGAACCTAAGAAAGCCTCTACCATGAGGGTTTGTGGAGCAGAGATTACTCACTAGCTAAGTCCTAGTTTGGGCAGAATGGACAGGCCCTTGAACCACCACCTGGCTCAATCATGAGGTGGAGTTGCCACAAAAAGAGTGCTCCCTCACCTCGAAACTCGAAGGGGGTCCAGAAGCCACTAAGCACAGGTGTCCTTCAGCTCACCATTCCTGAAGGAAGCAGCTATTCTATTCTGAAGGGGAATTGAACAGCACATCTCCCTTTCACAGTATCATAGCATTTGCTGTCATAACCCCACCCGTGTCTCCTCAGCACTCACCCTCCTCATGCATGTTGATGACTCCTTTGTGCGGGCACTCGTGACCGGTCACTGCCAGATTTCTCTGATGTGTTTGGCTGGTATGCACAGCAAATCACAGGTGCTGGGGAGTTGCTGTCTCAAGAACACTGCTCAGCCAGTGAAGGAAGGGAATAGGAGGGGAAAATGACCCACTTTCCTCTCTGCTTAGATGGGACAACTCTGACATAAATTCTATACAGTCTTCCAGAGATTCCCCCAAGGGCTTGAACCTGAGCTGTCTGCAGTGTTAACCTGCTAGATAATGCACCCTATATTGACTTCTTGCCCTTCCCTCATTTCTCATTGCTCTATCCCCCTATCTGTGCTTTTTGGAATCACCTGCTAAATAAACTACTTAGACTCAGGTCCTGCTGTAGCATCTCCTTTCTCAGGGAACCCAACCTGAGATTGGATCCTAGCTCTGTATGGTTGATAGCATTCTACCCACTGACTACAGGTGAGGCTGGAAGTTAGGAAACGTCGAGGCTATAGATTAATCAGTCCTTATAATCCCAGGAATGTCAAATAACTTGGAAAAATTTATGCAGTATATTAATGGGAATGTTAGAAGCAGAACCAGTGGTCTAGCAGTTGATTTTGGTGTAGTTGAATTCTGATCTTATAATATGGGGCTGATGAGCATTTAAAAATAGACAAGGTACATGCACTCCAGTGTTTATACCACAGCCATATTATGGAAACAACTCAAATGTCCATTCATGTTGAATGGATAAAGAAGATGTGGTATATACATACAGTGGAATATTACTCAGCCATCAGAAAAAATGAAATCTCGCCACTTGCAACAATGTGGATGGAGTATTATGCTAAGCAAAATAAGTCAGAGAAAGACGAATACCATATAATTTCACTCATATGTGGAATTCAAGAAAGAAATGAGCAAAGGGGGAAAAAAGAGAGACAAACCAAGAAACTGACTCTTAGCTATAGAGAACCACTGATGGTTACCAGAGGGGAGGTGGGTGGGAAGATAGAGTGATTAGGGTGATGGGGATTAGGGAGTGCACTGTGATGAGCATTGGGTGTTGCGTGTAAGTGTTCAATCACTCAGTACATTGTACACCTGCAACTAATATTACGTATGTTAACTAACTGGAATTTTTTTAAAAACTTCAAAAAATCAAATAAATAAAAAGAGACAAGGGATGTTGATTCTTCACCTCTCTGTCTTTCCTGTTTCTTCTGAATACAATACATCAGTTTCTGCTGTGGTACTACAGTTATGCTGCTTAACTTTCTTTTGCCTCTGAGTTTTAATAATGCATTCTTTTATTTTATCCCATCTTTTTTCCCCCCACAATAATCTGGTCACATGGCTAGAGTTGAGGCTCCATTTTACTATGAGCAAAATTCGGTTTAGAGAATTTAAATGTCTTCTTTTGCCCATGATTAAATTGTTAGTAATTGGAAGAGGTGAGACTCAGGCCCAGATTATCTTGCTCTAAATATAGTCACCTTGTCACGTATCTTGCTGGTTTATCTCAGATCCACATGCAGGCACAAGTCATCATCTTCCCTTCTTTCCCCTTTCTTTCAATTAAGCATCATCAAAATTTTTTTCTGTGTATGTACATTTTTATACTGCCATATTGGCATTCCACTGATCTCTAGGTGGAACTAATACATTGATAAATAGAAGAAATCTCCCAAGTAATACAAGATCTGAATTTTGTTATTAGCTTTGCTGTTACCTATGAAAACTTTATGCAGTGCTGCTGGCAGAAAAATGAATGAATCCTTTGCTACTTGATTACTTTCACCTTATTAAAAAAAAAATCCAATAGGAAGAGTGTAGAAAAGCCACTTGAATAATCTATACACTGGAAAAGAAATCCTTGAAAAATCTTTCTACTTCAGATCTATATAGAGAAAAGCTATAATTATTCACTGTGTACAGTCAACCCTAATAGGAATTTTGAAGAGTTTTCTCAACTGGCAATCTTTTCACCTCATCTCCAACTCCATTTATTTAGTCATATAGAATTTACTGTCTGCGGTGGATGCAGGCAGCGTGGAAAAGTGGCAGAAACAAAGAACATTAAGTTATATTTTTTTGATAGGGAAAATACTTAATTTCTAGTTTTTGTGGTGGAAATTAATGAGAATTTTCTTGAGCTCAAACTGAAATATGAGCAGCAATGAGTGGGGCAGATATGAATAGAAAGTAAGGGATACTGATGAGGGAAGTCAGTCACTTGCATCTTTATTAATAAGTGAGACAATTACACCTAGCTGTGGAAGTGTTTGTTTAGGATCCTTATGCTCTGGACTTGAGCCAGAGCTGTGTAGTTCAGAACCTGGCATTGGAGATTGAGACCACGGCTGAGGAGAATTCTCCTTTGACCTCTCATACTTCTTACCCTGGGAGTTAGCAACCCTAAAATCCAAGGCTAAAGTCCTTCCGGAGAATATAATCTTCCTCTTAGAGACCGAGGAAACCTGTGGGAGTGGGACTATCCCATTCCTCTTAGAAAACTCAGATCTGCATTAACTGCTCTCCATCTTTTAAGACCAGCAGCAGCGGAAGTCAGAGAAATAACTAAGAGAACACATCTAAGTGGATCAAGATAAAAAGGACCAGGGCTTCCTTATAGCATTTCTTAAGTCCTGGCTGGCCCTGAAGAAAACCCTCCTGAGGTCCTGCCTGAATTCAAAACTGCTGATTTTCAATCCCTGACCTATAGCCACGTCTCTGTCTGTAATAAATCCCAAGTCGAGCAGGTCATATCAAACCCCTCCCATATAGTATCTGCTTACCATCACCTTGTTACCTAATGACCTAGGCAGTCTTTCTATACTCATTTGGGAATTTCAGGACCTTACACAAAAAGGTATCATGCTCAAAATCCCAAACAGAGGATCACTCACCTTACTAGAATAGAGAAGTTTCCTATTTCTCCTCATCTTGAGCACATCATAAAGTGTTACAGGCCATAGACACTTTCCCTTGAATGGGTCTGGCCAGAGAAGATGTAAAGATTTTTTGGTGTAAGAAATATTAGGCCAACACATGCTTCTCCTTGGTAAGTGATACTTCATGGAACATAGACTTTTTTATGAAAAAGTGAGTGTATCTGCCAAAGGTTGAGTTTATGTCCAGAGCTGTCTCTAATCCAAGTGTGGCAGTCCAAAAAAGAGAGAAAGAGAAATTCTAAAACTTGACCATAGCCTTCAACAAAAGCAGGACTTATCTGCATAAGTATCCAGAAAACAATAATCTGGAATCTGGCCTTTTCAAGTATATCACTATAGATCCTATCACTTGAGGGGGAGGGGTGGGTAGCTATGGCCCAAGCCAGTCTTCTCTTTCAACACAGCTTTGCTTTTGTTTTTTTCTTAATTGAAGTATAGTTGACCCATAATGTTACATTAGTTTCAAGTGTACAACATAGGGCTTTGACAGCTCTTTATATTATGCTATTTTCACCACAAGTGTAGCTAACATACATCACTATTAAAATACCACTGACAATATTCCCTATACCATATCTTTCATCCCTGTGACTTACTCATGTCATCACTGGAAGCCCATACTTTGACTTCTCTATACCCATTTTGCCAGTCCCCTCACCTCCCTCTCCTCTGGCAACCACCAGTTTGTTCTCTGTATTTACAAGTCTTTTTCTGTTTTCTCTTTGCTTTCTTTTGTTTTTCTGATACCACATATGAGTGAAATCATACAGCATTTGTCTTTCTCTGTCTTATTTCACTTAGCATAATACCCTCTAGGTCCATCCATGTTGTTGCATATGGCAAGACCTCATTCTTTTTGGTGGCTCAGTAATACTCCATTGTTTCTCCATTCATCCATTGATGGACATTTAGTTTGCTCCCATATCTTGGCTGTTGTAAATAATATTGCAATAAGCAGAGGGGTACATATACCTTTTTAAATTAGTGTTTTCATTTTCTTTAGGTAAATATCCAGTGGTGGAGTTACTGAATCATATGATATTTCTACTTTTAACTTTTGGGGGAGCCTCTGTACCATTTTCCACAGTGACTGTAACAGTTTGCTTGTATGAGGATTTCCTTTTTCTCCACATCCACTCCAACACTTGTTATTTCTTGTCTTTTTGATACCAGCTATTCTGACAGATGTAAGGTGATATCTCACTGTGGTTTTGATTTGAATTTCCCTGATGATTTGTGGTATTGAGTATCTTTTCATGTGTCCACTGCCCATCCACACGTTTTCTTTGGAAAAATGTCTATTCAGTTCCTCTGCCCACTTTTATGGAATTATTTGCTCTTCTGGTGTTGAGTTGTATGGGTTCTTTATATCTTTTGGTTATTCACCTCTTGAATCATCAGATATATCTTTGCAAAGATCTTCTCTCATTCCATACGTAGATTGATTGTTCATTTTGTTGATGGTTTCCTTCAACACACAAAAGCTTTTCATTTTGAAAATGGAAATTTTGAAAATTTTGAAAATTTTGAATTTATAAATAAATTCAAAATAAAAATAAAGAATTTTGAAAATTCTTTAAGGATTATTTGTGTTTCACATCAGACTCTCAATATATTTCTGTATTTTTAAATTTGGAGACATACAAAGTTTTGAGTTCTTATAAATGATGGTCATCAATGAAATATTCAAAGAATTCACTCAATTAAATCACTGAAGACAGATAAAATAGGTGCTGTAATTGTACAATTTCAATGTGATAACCATTGAGTGATGCCTCTGACTTGGAGAAAAAGAACTTACTAGTGTGCCACAGCTTGATGAAAATATCCTCAAAGGCAATCAATGTTTCTTATGAGGTTTGCTGCTCACAAAGCAACCTCCTTTTACCAGTTTTTCCAGGATTTTGGTATAGAGAAGGAGATCTTAAAGGATTACTAAAACTTCTTCCCTTTTCTCTGCCTCTTTTCTTCTGTGCTTACAATTTTCTGTAAGGCTTCCTTTACATGAAGAAAATCTTACAACTGAGACATAACCCCCACATGGGAATTCAGCCACACAAAACGAAATTCCCATGATGGTATGGTAGTTCTGACAGAACCTCAACCTGTGAAATAGTATGATTTTGTTTTTTATCCTGTCTTCCCCAAATAAACATTATCTGGTAAATTCTGCTCAGATCCTATCATAGACAGGAGTTATTATAGATCTTCTAAAGAAGACCAACCCCTCCCTTCCTTCTAGTGAGAACGATCTAGTTCTTATTTTCAGTTGCAAAGCAGTGTTTCCTAGTGTTTTTAGACATACAAGGGTTAAGAGTGCTGTTGTTGTTTTGCATGAGACTCCATTAACTGTCAACTTCATTTGCCAGTGAAAATGTTCCAGGACACCAAAACAATTTATGATAAGTTTTCTTTTATAGCACAGTAAATGATGGAAACTCAGCTGCCAGCCTACGAGAGGAAAGAGTTTTAACCATTTTGCTCTGGTTCTAACGTGTTATAGGAAACATTGAAGAATTAGCAGAAGCTTTATTTAGCCTAACAGGAAAAAACACTAATATTTGGACTTCTTGTCATATTTAATTTTAGTTTCCTAACACGTGGACAACTTTGCTTTATTTCTCAACTCTCAGCAAAGAGACGAGCAGTTACCTTAGTCAAAAGTTGTTTTTGTGCAAGGTTATTTTGATGGTCCTGGTGAAACCATTAAAAATAGTCTTTAGTCTTGCTTTCAGAAGTGGGAAAGGAAAACAGCCTTATCAAACTTAGAAAACAGTTGCATTACTAAATCAGAATTTCAGAACAGTATTACATCTTTGGAAATTCTAGATAAAAATTCTGCTTGAAATAGAAAAGGCAAGCAGAGAATAGCCCCAAATGGCCAATAAACATATACTCTTCCTGGGGCGCCTGGGTGGCTCAGTAGGTTGAAGCCTCTGCTTTCGGCTCAGGTCATGATCTCAGGGTCCTGGGATCAAGCCCCGCATCAGGCTCTCTGCTCAGCGGGGAACCTGCTTCCTCCTCTCTCTCTGCCTGCCTCTCTGCCTACTTGTAACCTCTATCAAATAAATAAATAAAAATCTTTAAAAAAAAAAAAAACCACATATACTCTTCCTGAAGTTAAGGAAAAAATAATACCAGTTAAGCGAACGTTTTTATTGAACGTTCCTGGTTAAAATGCCCATGAATTTAAGAGATCTTTTTAATGTTGTTAGAATCTCTACTGGGTTGTCACTAATACAGCTGAAATCCACTTGCTGACTTAGTTCACTTCTCTGACTCCTGAGCCTTCTATTCCTCCAGCTGAAGTATGTAAGTCACAAACAAGCAACGTAACGGAAATGAAGCAAAAAGTTTTATCTCAAGGAAAAGGAAAACTGACATTCACACACACACTTGTGCACAAATGTTTCTAAAAGCTCTCCGCAAATATCCTGGGACAGCTGAGTGGATAAACAAACTGTGGTAAATGGAACACTCAGCAATGAAAAGGAACAAAATGCTGCTGCCTGCAACATCACAGATGAATCTCAGAGTCATTATGCTGAAGGAAAGTTGCTCATCTCAAAACATGTCAATAGGAATCTGTTTACGCAACTTTCTCAAGTGAAAACTACGGTCATAGAAAGCAGTTAGGGCTGGGGAGGTTGTTGCAAAGGAGCAGCATGGGGAGAAATTTGTGTGGTGATAGAACAGTCCTCTCTTGTGACTGTGGCAGTGGTCCCATAAATCTGTACGTGTATTAACATTCATAAAACTCTACAGCAAAAGAATAAAAGTCGATCTTACTCTGGTGATTAAAAAAAATACAATTTATTATAAAAAAACGTGAACATGGGGCACCTGGGTGGCTCAGTGGGTTAAAGCCTCTGCCTTCGGCTCAGGTCATGATCCAGGGTCCTGGGATCGAGCCCCGCATGGGGCTCTCTGTTCAGCAGGGAGCCTGCTTCTTCCTCTTCTCTCTCTCTGCCTGCCTCTCTGCGTACTTGTAATCTCTGTCTGTCAAATAAATAAATAAAATCTTAAAAAAAAAAAAAAGCCGTGAACAAGATTTAAAAAAATAATAATAAAATGATTTCATTACCTTTCCTTCTTCAGGAATCCCACAAGAAGAATTTTGCTATTGGAACCTGACAAAAATTATTTTTCCTTTCAATATCTTGGGCCTCTCCCAGTTAAAACTGGCTTATTCTTCTTCAGGTCAAATCTGGTGATGGTAATGATGCCATCACCGGCCATTCAGTCTGTGCCCCGCACTGTTCTGAGCCCTTTACATGCATCTCTACACCACGTATTTATCACAACCCTGAGAAGTTGGTCTTATTGGGATCTCCATTATACAGGAGAGAAAACTGAAGCATGGAAATGTTAAATAATTTCCCCAAGATCCCTCAGCTAGTATATGGCTGACTTCATGTTCAAATTGAGGCACTCTGACTGCAGAGCCTGTGCCGTCCACCATGAGAGTTCTTTCTAAATTCTGCTGAATAAACCTTACAAATGCAGTCTCTATTCAAACCACTTGGTTTGACTTCATACCTCCAGACTTGTAAAAGTAAGAGACACACATCCATCAAGTGTTTTCTTCCTCCCTTTAGCCCTACTTTCTCTTCCTTCTTTTCCTGAAGGTGTGTATTAGTAGAGCTCAACCATTTTAAAAGTTTGTACTTAACTATCTGAGGATGGTGTCTAGACCTAAAAAAGAGACCATCTGCTGTCTTCCTATTGCTAATGTAGGTTAGATCTTCAAACACCTGGTCCCAGAGACACAGACATATTGCTTTTTGTGTCATTTTTTTGGTGAGGAAACATTATGTATCATTGGGAGAGGTTCGTATAAATGGAACTTGTTCTGAGCTGGAAGGATTAACTAATATTTTCTCCTTGTCATTTGGATAGACACAAGACAACTCACTTTTGGAGCTGTTCAAATTCCATCAGCCTATTATCATCATTGCGTATTTAACTGAAGTAGGATGTTTAATATCTAAAGAGAAAACAATGAATTGTAGAAAAAGTATCATTTATTTTAGATCTAAAATTCCTTACCCCAATTTTTTTATTGGTCCTTAAATCATTTTCATTTTATCATTATTCAGCTGGTCAAACACAACTACTCTCACCTTGCCTCGCACTCCAAAAATAATAAAGAGGAGTACAAAGGGTAAAATCATTACCAAGAATAAATCTGTCATTTGGTCCCCAAGAGAAAAAATTTATGGTTGCACATTTCCACCATAATGACGTATAGCTCATGTCTCAGAGTGGGTCCAAAAAAAATGGAGCCAAGCGACTCATCTGAAATAATATAGAAAGGCTCAAGAAATGATAGGAATTTGAGCTTCAGGATGTGGTAGTAAACCATGAAGGCAGGAAGAAATAAAAGGAGAACGTCACAGAAGTGAACAATAGGAAAAGGCAGGAGGGCGGATAGTGGCCGCTGAATGACAAATTGGCAGAGCCCGACTGGGATACCTCAGAAAAGGTCTATAATTGGAGGGTCTATTTGGTGGATATTACTTTTGTAAATGGAGACATAACGCAATGACTATAACCCATTTGATCAATTTGGGCCACTATATGTATACTTTGCTAGTATCAAGCAAGCTCCCACAGGAAGTTCTGAGAGTTTGGCTGCCTCATGCATACCGGGTTGATAAGGATGGGAGACACTCAGTATTTCTACAAGTCCTGAAGAAAGAGACAGTACAGACATACTTGAGGAAATGCATGACGTCACTCCCCTGCCTACAACCTTCTGATCGCTTCTCATCACACTTAGAATAAGACCCAAATATAACAGGTCATTCTAGCTGGCCGAGGTCAGAAATGAGATATCCTATTATATAAAGGGATTTCTAGAAAGGCAAGAAAGAGAATGTGGAAACAGTGTCTTTTGACAAGCTTACTTCTAACTGATTTCCAGCCCAGCAACGTGGTATTATAGAATAGTTCAAACCATGGTGCTTACTCTATCAAAACTAAAATATTAAAATGACTAACCCACTATTCGATTTGATGCATAGTCATCAGGATTCTCAAAGAATGAAAGATTTTCAAGTAAATGCTTCTGCTAACAGCTCCCAGATTTTGTCATTCTATCAGAAATGTATTCTTGCCAACCATGTAATCCATTTCCATTTCTTTTTTTAATTAAGCCTTTTGAATTTATACATATTTTTTTCAAAGAGTATTGACAAGGAATGTCAACAAAATAAAGAATCCATTTCCTGTTTATTTATTTCCCCATTCTGTAGAATATCAGAGAGTGCTTCTCCCTGTTCCTTAAAGCATGAGGCAGAGGAAGAGATTCTCTGTGCCCCTGGTCCTCTCATACAGCTTTTGGGTGTTGAAACCCACTTTGCAGGAGGGGATAATTTTTTCATGCTGAGTTTCACAAACACCATGGGACTCCTCTCCTTCCTCTTGGATCCACATCAAACCCTAACCGAAGCCTTTTCCATGCTGTAAACACTGGCCATGCGGCATTTGCTTGCCACTCCTGGCCTGGAATCCTGCCTGCTCCCCGCAGAGGCAGAGGCAGGAAGGAGGAAGGTTCACATTTGTGATTCACAGAGGGCCACAGAACAGTCTCAAGTTCCATGAGACTCTTTTTCCTTTTTCAAATCTACCCTAACTCCGTAGACTTTATATTCTGTCATGAGCCAACAGAAATAAATGCATGACATGATGAAGGCTGAATTGAAAAGGAAGCCTCCCACACTTGTTCACGATTGGTGGGAGAATAAACTGATATATCCTTTCTCGAGGGCAATTTTGTAGTGTGCATTCAAAGCCCTTAAAAATAGTGTATATTAACCAGAGAGTCTCACTTCCAGGAATGTATCCAAAGGAGATAATCAGACAGTTGAAAAGATGGACCTTTCAGGACTTTCATTCCAAGGTTATTTATAACAAAATAGAAATAGTCAACTGAATGCCCAACAATAAAACTTCTTAAATCAATGCCTGGAAAGGATAGTTTGCAGCCAAGTAAATGCTCAATGCACATCGGTTTATCTTGACATATAAAGATGTTCATAATATAACATCAAATGTTAGAAATTATTAAACAGAAATAAGTCTATTGCCATTAGAGATTTTAAATTATATAAATGTGATGTAATTGCATAGAAAAGGATTTAAAATGTTATATATAACAAAATGTTATATGTGTGAGAACATGGCTGTTATTAGGTACTGGGATTATGAATTTTTATTTTTTCTTGACTTTTATAACAGAAATACATTCTGTGATGAGAAAGGTGATAGCTATTTCTGTTTGGAAGAAAAATAACTGGGAGAAAAATAGGAGTGATGGCTTTTTCTGATCCCCAATGACAGCAGTCCCTTTCCTAGCAGCTGAGACAAGCATAGATCATCAGGTTCTGCTACTTCCTGTCCATAAGATGGCTCTGGGAAGCCTTCGTAATGGTCAGACCACAAACAAAAAGCCCCAAGGGATATGGAGGTGGAAAAACCCTTAGGGGTTGGTGTGCTTGTGTCTATTCCAAAAGCTATTGCTTAGAGCCAGATGTCCCTGGTGTGTGTAGGGTGGTATGGGGGCGGCAAACTTTCTGGGTGAATGAATGGCATCTTAGAGGGCTTCTGAGAAAGGATGGGAACCAATGAGCCATCAGGCCCTTAGGAGCATGTGCTTTTCCTTACAGATTCTTAAGTTCCTTCCCATGGGTCTTCAGGGTACACATGCTCACAAGTGCGCTTGCAGAATTTCATATGCACACAAGTGCAGTCACACAAGTGTCAGCTGTGGCTGGTACTAAAGGGAGGTGATAATGACTTTTCCTGTGTCTGTGTTAGATATGGGATTATAAAACAGGCTAATTATTTTTCTTGCATAAAATCCTTTGCATGCGTAACAGATCAGTGATTATTTCAAAGCCACTTAATCAAAAATAAGTACATGCTGACATATTTTATCCTTACATTGCTTCAGAGATAACTGTGTCAAACTTCAGGTAGGAAAATTAGGAATATTCCTATAAAAGCAATTAATTACCTTTCAAGACATTTGAAGAGACATCCCATAAAGTCCATTTTAGTCATTTTATAAGAGTCAAAATCAATCTAGAAATATCTAACTCACTTTTTCTTTTCTGAAGGTAAATTCATGAAAAAATAAGTCTGTTCCAAAAAAATTAACCTGGCAGCTTTTCTTGTCTTCAGAGATATAAAACTTAATGTTCTTAGATACAGCAAGTGTTTGTATAGCGTCATATCGTTTAGGGTTAAATAATACTTTTTATTCTTTATTTACCACATACCCTCAAACCAATGGAGGATTAAAACACGAAAATCCCAATGTTTGGGTAAAACAACTGGCAAAATCATAACTTTCTGGGAGAATAAGTCAGTGTTTGTGTTAGAAGGGTCTTTGAAGGGACATAGAACCTAGCCAGAATTACTTTTGTTTACAATAATACACTTTACACTGTATTCATAACCTGTCATTTTAACCACTTCTAAACTCCCAGAGAATCCAGTCTGTTTTATAACCTCAATCTCAAATGTGAGTATTTAGGAGGAGGGGGCAAGAGTAGGGACATAGCTGGACCTATAATTGAGATTATTTCTGTATCATCTAGAAAGCAGAGTGACACCTCCTGTTATAGGAAAGAGATTTGAATGTGATTTTACATCAACAATTGGCATTTCAAAACAACATCCATTTTGCCCACAAGAGTAAACAGAACCATGCCTTGGGAAGCGTCACCTAAGGCAAATTGCACAGTGAGGCTTTCGCAAGCCCTTTCTTGCGTGGGCAGGAACAATACCCTCCTCCCACCTTTTCCCGGACACACACATACCCACCTGTCACAGAGCAGTAGATCAGGCCTTCTCCCAATCCATCAGTTCTGGTTCTGAATAGGAAGAAGTTATTAGGTTGTATTGGCAGTCTGCTCATCCACAGACATTCTTTTTTTTTTTTTTTTTAGATTTTTTTTTTTTTTTAATTTATTTGACAGATGGAGATCACAAGTAGGCAGAGAGAGGAAGGGAAGCAGGCTCCCTGTAGAGCAGAGAGCCTGATGCGGGGCTCAATCCCAGGACCCTGGGACCATGACCAGGGCCGAAGGCAGAGGCTTTAACCCACTGAGCCACCCAGGTGCCCCACAGACATTCTTTACAGTAAAGCTTATTTCTACTCTGTGTATTCTGTGCTGGAACTACAGACTTGATACTGTATCTGTAACTCACTGTACTGTCCCTTTCTGTAATGAGATTTCACAGTGGCTCGCAGATAACTGAATGTATTAAGTTGTGTGGAAAAAATGTCACTGGATCCAAGAAACTGGACAGGAGACCAGCTTTCAATTTCAAGTTCCTAGATCTTCTCTTTCAGTTGTTTATTGGTTTTGGTTTTTACAAAACACTTGACATTGTGCCAACATCAGGTTTTTCTTGGAGTCCAGGAAAGAACCCAGTTCAAAGTGACTTCGGTTCTCAAGCACTTGGGGTCCACTCTTGACAAGCTGCATTGGCTCCAGCTTCTGTTTCTTTTGAGAAATGATGGAGAAGCCCCTGGTTGCTTGGCTCATCTTCTGCTTGGTGCAGAGGGAAGGTGCTAAAACCCCGCAGGTCCTTCAGAGTGGCCACAACCCCCAAGTGTGCTAGGGTACAGGTGCCAGACCTCTCACCGTGGCCAGGAGCAAATCTGCCGGTGAGGGTTGGGGATCCTGTGAAGTTTGCTGTGGCCACCCTGGGCAGCAGATACCATGGGGACTGGGCCTCAGAACCTTATACAGCTGCCCCTCCAAGACTGATTAGAGGACTTCTGTCACGTGGATAAAAGAAGAAACATCAGAGGTCACCAAATCACTTTGCCATTTTACAAGCCTCAAAATTTCACCAGCTTTGCCTAATTGTTTATGGAAATTGGGGAGAAAAGATAACAGTCACAAAATATTGCTCAAAAAATGCTTTTTAAGAGGCTCTTGAGTGGCTCAGTCGGTTAAGTGTCCGACTCTTGATTTCCGGTAAGGTCGAGCCCCACCGTCAGGCTCCGTGCTTGGTGGGGATACTGCTGGAGTTTCTCTCTCTCTTTCCCTCCCCATGTTCTCTCTCACTCTGTCTCTAAAATAAATAAATAAATCTTTAAAAAAATGCTTCATAATATCTGCTCATGTATTTGCTGTTGCTCAAAATCCCGCACAGGTTTCCCAGCACACTCTAACCGCTTACTCTGACCAAGCTTGTTCTGCATCTGGGTGGTGGCTTTTGCTGTGGGTCCCTGTGCTTTCAGCTTTCATAGGCCACCTTTCCACAAGCACTGATTGCTTCCTGAGTCAAACCATGTTGGTTTAAGTGTCTCCTCCTCACAAAGTCCTTCCATGACTACCTGATCTAAAAGGGTTTAGGTTCCAAAGTACTTTTCACCACCCAGAAGAGATCAGAACCTGTTCAGTTTGAGAGTAACCATGGTTTGGTTCCACTACTGGAAGAATAATTAATTGAAAATTTCAAGGGAACATTCTAATTGAATAGAAATCTTTTTAATTTCTTAGTGATCAAAATCATTCTAGTCTAGTGCGTATTTGAAAGATTAATGATTTGGGAACCTAAAGCTGTGGGCTGTGATCTGGTCCAAGTGAACTTAAGCAATGAACCAAACAGCTGCATGTTTCATTCTTCTGTCTGTCAACTAGGAGATGGAACTAAATGATCTCTAAGACACTGCTGGTATATGCGGAATTCAGTAGAAAATTTCCTCATTCTCGGACAATGCAGGGTATGGCTAGGACTTCAGAGGCGCTCATATGAATATTCATTGTTACGGTCTAATTCTAGAAATTGGGCTGAACATAATGCCCATGACAGGAAATAACCCATAGGACTTTTTTACTTTGCTTTAGTGAAGTTCTGATAGTTATTTTTAATTTTATGTCTCTCTCTATAAATTTCTATTAATACGATCATTATAATGATCTGATCTAAATCAGTGGCTCTCATCTGGAGGCTATTTCAGCTCCCAGGGGACATTTGAGAACACCTGGGGACATTTTTTTAAAAGATTTATTTATGTATTTATTTATTTGAGATTGAGAAAGAGGGAGAGAGAGAGAAAGCAAGTGTGGTAAGGAGGGGCAGAGGGAGAAGGAGAGAGAGAAACTTAAGCTGATTCCCTGCTGAGTGGGGAGCCCATTGCAGGGTTCGATCTCATGACCCTAAGATCATGACCTGAGCCACAATCAATAGTCCAACACTTAACTGACTAAGCCACCGAGGCTTCCCACCTGGGAACATTTTTTATCATCACAACTTGGGGAGGTGAACGGGGTTGGTCCCGGCATCTAGTTGGTGGAAGCCAGGGATGCTGTTAAGCATCCTACAGTGCATGGCACAGCCTCCCATCACAGAACGTTATCCAGACCCAAACATCAGTAGTACTAAGGTAGACAAGATGAACTAAATAAAAACACTGCAATATTTGTATTCTTGTCATTTATACTTTTCCTATATGTAGAGGGTCAAATATAATTTCAAGTATCTAAGGTATCCCTTTAAATGAAACTAAAAAATAATCTTGTAGGATTAAATAATCAATGAGGACCAAACACCAAACAAGTAAAGAAACGAAAGAAAAAACTGTCAAATGCGGATAAACTCTGTCAAGCTATTGGAACATGCTATTGTACAGCGATACGATAAAATTCTTCTGCTTTTCCAGCTCGCTTCTTAGTTCTCTAAAATGTCCCTTAACCATGTCTGTGTTACATCCTGAAAACTACCCTAAATTTGTTCCTGGCATTCATGGTTAGTCAATACATAGTAAAGAAGTACAAACACTTGAGTTGTGAAAACCAGCAACCTTTTCAACACACAACTCCAGTGGAAACAATTGAAGGACTAATTTTTATTGCTAATTTTTAAAATGATTTCCTGTATATCGTCAGCTGTGTTACCGGGAATAAATGAAACGTTCACAGCCCAGGCTGCACGTGGCCATCTCCTCTGGGCTGAGCCCTGGGACTTCTCGGCAGTCCTTTCCTAACGATTCTGTTTGTAGGCATGCATTTCCTCGAACTTCCTTGTGCTTGTCCTCTCTCTTGTGACATAAATTCATCTTTGTCAGTCTCAGCTGAAATATGCAAACCTCTTGTTGATGTCATCTGGGAAGTAGATGACCTTGTGCTAAAAATATACTGCATGGCTTTGCAAACTGTCAATCTTCAGATTTAGGACTTAGTCTTTGGCATGTTAGGCTTGCCAGTTTCACAAGTTAAAAAGGAAGTGTTTCTAGGACAATAACATTGCCTTCTGATGACCACATGATATTTTTTTTCATTTTAGTGAAGACTTGACTTCATTTTATACATTTGAAAATTCACAAGTTAAAAGCACAAAAATCTGCCACTGGTTTGCATCTTTTCAGAGCAGCTTTTCACTTGTCTCTGTTTTAAGTATAGATATTTTTTAAAGTAGGTCTAGGTAGATAGACAATAGCTTAATTGTCTTCAGGAAAATTCAAATTTGTGTGAAAACATGGACAAAACTGTGTAAGTCAAAAGAGAACACATTTCCTCATCATGTAGGAATACTTTCTAAGTTGGAATGAAGGTCCTGTTTTTTTTGTTGTTTTTTTTTTTTTGTACTTTTGTCTTAATTTTCCTCTTAACATTTTCTACCTTAGTTCTACCTATACTTCCTAAGCTCTTTTTTTTTTTTCTTTTTTACTTCAGGGAACATGACAATATAGGCTCAAAAATATCACAGACATTGTCCTATTTGTTATTAAAATGTAGTGATGATGGTCAAAATTGAACCCTGTTAATTTAAAGAGCAAATTGTCGTGGTAGAATGAAGATTGAAGAAATAAATTGAGCATATTAGAATTTACTGACAATCAAGAATTAGCACAACACTGAGGAGGGCATATGTTTTTAAAAGAGGCCATTGAGACAACTTGATATTGATATATAAAATATGTTAGAGGTTAAAAGATGTTAGCTTATCCTGGCATGCTCCCTTGGAAATGTTTTTTTGTTTTGTTCTATTTTTTTTTAATCAAGGAATTCCTACTGAGTATCCATGCTGGGCTTAATAATATGCTACTCACTGCAGATAGAAGAAGGAATCAGGCATCTCCCTACCTTCTGAGCTTCTCAGGGTAGACATTCAACATGCAGATTCCTTAGGACTTGACGTGATAATACAGAAGCATGTATTGAGTTCACTATGATCAGAGAAGCAGTCAGTTCTTCTCCTGGGCTGTGAAATGCTAGAGAAGTATGACTAGGAAGTGATATGGAAATATATAGAAGCTCATATTATGCATAAAAAATTAAAAATGTATTATATATATAATAATTATAGCTATGAAAAATATTTTTCAGCCTATGCACAGAGCACTGAGATTTAGTAGGATATTTTATCCCTGTAAAGTTGCCTGCATTTATAAGTTTTTAATTACCAGTGAGAAAGGAAGCCATTTATATTCCCTTCAATCATTTTTTCAGTCCTTAAAATAATCCTTTCTTACCTATACTCTAAGGTGGAGAGAAAATAGAACTAACTTTCTGAGAGGCACTTTGCTCTGAGTTTTATTCATTTATGTCAAAGTCTTCAATTCTTTTTTTTTATTTAATTTAATTTAATTTAATTTGTGTGTGTGTGTGTGTGTGTTCCAAAATTCATTGCTTATGCACCACACCCAGTGCTCCATGCAATACATGCCCTCCTTAATAACCACCACCAGGCTCACCTAACCCCCCATCCCCCTCCCCTCCAAAACCCTCAGTTTGTTTCTCAGTCCACAGTCTCTCATGGTTTGGCTTCAGTTCTTTCTTCAGTTCTATGATTTAAAAAAATACTTCCAGAAATAAGGAAACTGAGGCATGGAAGGATCACATAATATATGCAAGAAAGAAGAGTCTGGTGGACTCTGAAGGCTACTATTCTATATGTAGTATATATATATATATATATATATATATATGTTTGATACTATAAATCTGACTCATTTAAAATAAGGATTAGTTCTCCTAAGATGAAAACTTCATTAACAATAATTTTTAAGGATTCAGAAGCTAATTTTCTGCATATGTCCTTATAAGTCATGTTTACTTCAACAGGATTTACTGAGCACTTTTTATGAGCTCTGTGCATGTGATCCTCCCATTACCTGCCATGAGTCCATAGGGACAAAGAGCCTATCCTGTAATTCATTTAACATTTTCAGTTAATGCTGACTTGGAGTTGAACATAATTTTTTTTAAAGAAAATTTGATACATATGGATTCCTTGCCATAGTAACAAACTAAAAGCAGCAGTAAAATATATCACTTAATGACTGATTGATTGATTGATTGATTTTAGTATCTGTTCCTGTGCTACCTAAAGCTGTATCAGATTCCACTGACTGCAACATTTGCAGGCTAGAATTCTGGAAACAAGTTCCTCTCAACACAGGTAATCAAACTAGTTCTTAGCACAGAGCCTCAGCAGCTTATGCTTACTATATACTCTTCAAATAGGTATTTGTTTTTAGACTATAAAACAGATTATTTCTCAGAACATATAAATTGGATATAACTTTACACATGTTATAGAAATTTTATTTATTTGGTTTATTTAGAGTTCTTGTAAATAAATCAAAAGATAAATCCAGAAAGGCATCCACTAAGAATTGGCCTTGAGTTAGGTTATAAAGCTAGCAACTTGTCTTTGTGAACCCCCCACACCATGCACCTGTTTTTTGTCATCACTCTAATTCTCAACTCGGGCCATATTTTCCCTATACACATGTCCTACCTGCTCTCTTGATCTCCTAGGGATCCTTTTTGCTTTTCATAGTCTTTGGGAAAGAATTTAAAACTCATTCACACTAAGCTGATAAAAGCTTAAAGGTTTGTATCTCCCTGGGATTCAAGAAGGAGAAAAGTCAGGGCTCCTGGGTGTCCCAGTCAGTTAAGCATCTGCCTTCAGCTCAGGTCATGATCTCAGGGTCCTGGGATCAAGCCCCATATCCGGCTCCCTGCTCAGTCGGGAGCCTGCTTCTCTCTCTCCTTCTGCCACTCCCCCAGCTTGGGCTCTCCAGATCTCTCTCTGTCAAATAAATAAATAAAGTCTTAAAAAAAAAAAGAAAAGAAAAGAAGGAGGAGGAAGGTCAGCAGTTGAAAATCAAGTGCAGTATGCTTGTCTTTGAGTCCTGCCTCTCCCACAATCCACCTTCCACACCATCAGCCCAAGACACTTGACAGCTATGTGATAACTGAGCAAGTTCTATCACTTCTCTAAGCTTCTTTCCTTCTTGGCGAGGAAGGAATGATATTTCCTTCCTCATAGATTTGTTATGAGACATTAATGAGGTAATATAAAGTGCTTAACATCGTGGCTGGCTCAAAGTGTGAACTTCATAAACAATAACTGACGTTATTCTTATACTACCGTTTCCACCAAAAAGGAAATGTAGGCCCTACCCCTAAGTAAAATTCAGAACATTCTGTAAACTACAGGTGGAGCCTGATAGCATTATGCTATTTAGTGAGTGTTTGTTTACAACCAGCTTTGTAATTTGTCAAGATATTACTTTATTTCCTGAAAAAAAAAGTGACACGATTATCAGAAGTGACTCAGTGGGGTTGCAGGAGCACTAATCAGAAGGGAAACACTTTGAATCTCCTTTACTTAAACATCGGAATTACAAAAAACAAAAACAAAAAGTCATTCTTCCCCCACCTCTAACCATCTCTGCCTAACATTGGTCTTCAAGTTTGGTTACAGAAAAATGCCTTGCTCTCTGCTTTCTCTTCTGCTGTCCTATAAGGGCTGAGCACACCTTTCCAATTATTTCCTATAGTACATGTAATTGTAAAGGTTATTGTGACAGATGTGGCTGAGCTAAAGCTTTGCTCCTACTCTGCTTCAGTTATAGGAGTAAAACCCTGAGGATCTGGAAAATTTGCAAAAGGTTAGCTTTGTTCTTGAAGAGGAATGGAGAAAAAGGTTGTGCTCTGCATGTGACGTGCATTATTTCCTGAATGAGAAGGTGTTTATTCCGATTCCTTCCGTGAGGTTCTGTTCCAGGGTTATCAACCGAGAAAATCATCTCCAACCGTTGTTGCTCTTGTTTGGAGGGATTGCCCTCCCCCTCCCCAGGGTGAACTCTTTTGAAAGCACCTGCTGGGTGACATGGGAGAGAAGGTCATGAGAAAGTCAACAATGTGACAGCCGTTTCCGAGCCATTCTGATCTTATCCTAGAAGATGGATCACATTCTCTAGCTGAACTTGTTATAAATAGCAGTTAGCAGGAGCTGATAGTACTAAGAAGACATTTCAGACTTAGCATAAGATTGACAGTTTGGATCTGCCCCATGGGCTCTGTCTAAAACTGGTTCCAATCTTGGACATGAGCAGGTTTAAATACTATCTCGAACTCCCTCACCCCCATCTCTAGACTATCCTTTGCTTCCTCAACCAGCCAAGATTCTTTTAAGCCTGACTTTTCTGTAGTTTGTATTGCAGAAAACAATAGATGGAATAGGTTTTCTATTTTATTTAACACAGTTTTTCAAATTATACTCAACCTTACTCAACACAGCCCTGAAGTAGTGTCTATTCTTCATCGACTGGCCCTACCTGTTAGGGATTCACTGGCTCAGCGGCTTTAGACTGGCTTCAGGGATATGATTCTTTCATTCTCTAGAAGGTCAAGAGGCCAAGTTTGTTTAAGAGAATAGTTCCCAACTCAGTTTCAGCATAAAAGGATCTGAATATTCAGGATAAAGAGCAAAGCCAGGTGCAGTATTTTTTTTTTCTGGTCATCCTAATATTTCCTGTCAATGCAGAGGACTACCAGTCATCCCATATGCCTGACCAAGCACCCAAGAGTCAGCATAGACCAGAAGTTTCTATCTGAAAAATCCACTAGGGTATTAGCTTCCAGAAAATGTTAAAAGATTGTTTTCAAGTAGTATTTAATAATGTAGACATGATTTTTTATTTCCTTCAGTTTTGTGCCTCAAAAATATCTCTAATGTTTAGATAATAGACATATTAGAATTGAGCAAGAATTGGAGAAGTTGTGGCTAAATCTCATTTAACAAGAATTTTTTTTTTTTTTTTTTTTTTTAAAGATTTTATTTATTTATTTGACAGACAGATCACAAGTAGGCAGAGAAGCAGGCAGAGAGAGAGAGGAGGAAACAGGCTCCCTGCTGAGCAGAGAGCCCGATATGGGGCTCGATCCCAGGACCCTGGGATCATGACCTGAGCTGAAGGCAGTGGCTTTAACCCACTGAGCCACCCAGGCGCCCCAAGAATTTTTTTTTTTTAACAAGAATTTTTGAACACGTACCATGTGCTATGTTTTGCTCAGAAGAGAAAATGTCTTGCTTCCTTCGAGCTTCAGCACAGTGGAGAACTTCTTAACTGAGGAAAATGATAATGGACCAAGAAGGACCCTAAGGTCCTGGCTGAGAATATTCTAAAAAGTGCAATCATTGCTGCTTCGTTATAGGAATCTTTTATTTTATCGGAAGTAGATATAAAGTTACTGAAATGATCTTCATTTATATTAAAATCCTATTAGAGCTTTAGTACCTGGAAAATATCTCTGAGCCTTAGTATCACTCATCTAAAAATAGATAAACTCTGAGCTTCCTTCTAGGTCTGTTTCTCTCAAGCCATTAATATGTGTTTCTAAAATTTGTAGGCTGAAGTGGATTATTTGACTAGAAAATGCCTGTTATTCCTCTAAAATTACACATGCATACATATTGTGGTGATATATTTTAGTCAGGGGACTCCTAGTTGGAAGAGTACATCTTGTTCTTATTCCGAGGTCATAGGAATTCTTATGTCATAGGATGCTGAGGTAAGTCAGGGCAGTTGTCAACAACAAACATACGTGGAGCCCCCACCACGTCTGTGGCATTTGAATAGCCGCAGGTTCAGATTACCGTATTAAGGAGGTTGGCAAAGGCGTGCCTGTGTCTGAGCCCTTCCACCACTGCTGCTCTTTCTTAGAAGAGCCAGGCTCACCCCCAGCCCTGCCGGTGCAGGATGGTGAGGGAGACCCCACCCTCTGACCTTATCAGCTGCCTGCAACCTGGGAGAATGGTTATTCCCAGTCCCATTGTTCCACACTTCCTGATCCTACTTGCTCCCTCTGACTCACCAAACATGAAATCATAGCTAAGGAAGCTTCAAAGGGACCCTGGAAAGCCCTAGACACACACAGTTTAAATGATAAAATGAGGTGAGCCACGAGACTATAAACAAGATCATGCATTCCTCATGACAGCTGTCCTGTAGGACAGCTACCTACCCTCCAAATAAAGCTGGGATTCCTTAGGCTGCTTCCTAAAGCCTTCTCAATCTAGACCCACCCACTTCTTCCATCTGCACAAATGCCTTGCTCCAACAATTCTGCCTTCCTTATAGTTCTCTGCATGCCACAAGCTTGTTTCCAACTTTTTCCTTTCAAATTATCCTATCACGTACCTAGCACGCCCTCTTCATCTCCCCCTCCACCCGACAAAGCCTTCTCAAGTGAAACCAGCTGAAATGCCGCATGTGCCATGAAGCTTTTTCTGATAACCCTGGAAAATGTTAGTCATGCCCTCAAACAGAGACATCTTCAGAAGGAGTGTGCATAATTTCATGAAGGAGGGTGGGTAGTGAGCTGGAGCAGTCCCTTCGAGCCCAACTGGAGAGCTTTAGGGAGCCCCCACCTGCATCCAATCAGTGAGAGATGCCAAGAAGCAGATCCCACTTCATTGCTCTTTCCATTAATGGTGCTCATAAAAATTAAACAATATAGGAGTGGAAGGTAATATTTTCACACCATGTGTTTCATTTCTCTGATACATGTTGAGGAAGAATTGGGGTGGTGGAAATATCAGGTAAGTTGAGGGGTCTCCCAGGCCCAGGCTTTTAATCTTCCAAGAAGTCACAACTGATGTTATAGATTAAAACAGAAAGCAAAACAAAAACCTAGGTCTTCTTCATTGACTTAGTCCAGTTCCAGAGTCAGACAAGAGTGCATGGGAGAACAATTAGAATAATTCCTGTCTAATGATCCCCAGGTACCTTTTCAGACTTGGCAGAACTTCAGTGGAAAAAGTGAGGAGGAAGCAAAGGTATATTTTTTAAAGTAATGAATACTGTTTGCTGTAGCACGCACCCCCTAAACCTCAACAGCATAACACAGATTGCTGTTTCCTCTCATATCAAGGAGGGAGACGTGGGGAGATCGACTCCAAGTGAATGTCCAGCTAGTAGCACATGACTTATGAGGGGAAAGATTTTAGACGATGGGCCTGGAAGTGTTGCCTGTGGGTTTCATCACATTCTTTTGCCCAGAAAGCAATACAGGGCCCCCCTCGATCAGCAATGGGAGGTGGTTTAGCTATTTCTAAAAAGAGGAGAACCTAGAATTCTCTCACAGAGACAAGTACAAAGTCAGGGAGAAGAAGGGAAGGGAAAAATCGAAAATCAAAATAAATGCCAAAGTTGGCAAAGCACTCAGGGAGAAGTTTGCCCTCTCTGGGTCTCTCTTACACAAAGCATCCTTTACCTTAGACGATCACCCAGCTGAAGAGTGGAATCCAGATAAATACGGAGCATATAGATAAAGGTGTTCTGTTTCACATGTGTGTGGGAGTGTGTGTGGTGTGTTGTGTGGGTACACCACGTACAGCATCATTAGGGTCCAGAGTGTGAAAAACGACAGGAAATAGTGAAAAGTATTTACTAAAATACACTTACATCAGCTGTATACTTTAAGCAAACCCTCATTTCTTGTTATAATCAAGTTATTTGGACCTTGTACTGTAAACACTTCCCATACAAGGCCTTTTCTTTCATAGCCTTTTAGTTTCAGACACACACTATTTCTTCTGTCTCTTCTAGTCAGAAAAAGTAGTGATTAATTCTCACCTGTTGTCACCCACCTCTCCAGCTTCTTCCCCTTCTCTTTCAGTCAGCTGCTACTATTTTTTAAATATCTAAGCAACTTGTACTTATTTCTGCTCTAGCCCTTACTGAATGACAATTGTTTTTGCTCGTTTACCTTGCTGAACTGTGAGTTTCCTGAAGACCAGCTCTCCTTGCACGCACAGTGCCTCACAGAGCTCCAGGCTTATAAGTTAATTTGACCATATGCATTACGAACCACAGAAAAATTTCTGAGTAGAAGGACGAAATAGTAATAATTATGTGAGATGGCAGGCGTAAAAGCAGGCTGTCCTTGGAAAACAGGGACCATCAAAGTTCTATAAGTAAGTGTCGATTGAGGATATAACCTCTTCTCTGACTTTTTTGTCTTGCAATGTTGTATCTTTCATCTCCGTGACTTAGAGCCATGCCTGGTGGGTCATCCATGTGTGATAAGGGTTTATTGAATAGTTGAAGGACTGGGAAAGGACAAAATCTGTGGCAATTCTATAAGCTGCTGGTCTTGCTCAAGGAGAGAGCCTGGCCTAGAGCCCTTAGACCTGTTGTGTGCTCACTTTTCCATCTAATATGTTCCTTCAACGGCTTGGTGTAACATGGCGGACCTCCTAGAGCATCTTTCCATAATTCTGCTGGGACCTGAAGTTTCCTTCGTGGTGCAACATGACACAAATCCATGATCCTTAAAATGGGAAACTAACCTGCTGCAGAGACCGAACTATTTTGATTCAGGGGTTTTTCCAGTGATTCATAAACATTGTGGTAGATCTGAGTCCTCCGCCCAAGAGCCTTCTTGAAACTGTCCTAGACTTAGGCATGGTTAAGTAGCAAGAGGAGTGGGAGGCCGAATGCTTCTCCCCATCCCACTTTGACTGCTGTCACCAGAAGCAGCTGCTGCTAGGGAGGAATGACGAGGTGAAGGATGTTTGAGGCCATTACAATCAGAGGAAGCAAGGGGGCTGATGCAGCTAGGAAGGACCACGCTGAATTCTCTGAGTCATCACCCGAAAGAATTGAACGTCAGAAAAGAGAGATTGTGCGCTTGGGGGACAGGTGATGATGAGGGTGAAGGAACACTATCTTAGAATCTTTTGGAAGCATCGTGGAGGAATTTGGGGAAGCTGTTCTGGAACCGTAGATGGGATTGTGTCTGAAGTCAAGGTCAGTAAGATCCCGGAAGCCGAGGCTCCAGGTCCCCGCAGGAAACCCCTCCTGAGAAGCGTACATCCTCCCCTTTCTGGGCAGGTTGTGAATCGGAAGCCCCATCTTCCATGCCCTAATTAGCGCTCTTGGTTGGACAAGGGTGGCTCCCGTTCTGAAGTTTCCTTTCTGTGTTGTTTTACAGAAGATTTCACGGCAAAGGACCACAAACTCTGTTCCTCTCAATTTTGTTGAAGAATGTCAGCAAATTACAATTGTTCAGAATCAAAATTTCATAAGCTTGGCTGTAGAATATTTATGATGCAAAAACAATCACAGCGGGCTTTGCTGGACCGCTTTATTGACACAGCCTTCCTGTCCCCACATCTTGCTTCCTCTCAGGAAAGTGGGACGTGTTGGATGATTTCCCAGCTTCTATTTGGAGAGGAAGTCTACAGGTTTTCCACCATCCAGCCCCCGCCAATCTGCACTCGCTGAGCAACACCTGCAACCGAAGGCTAGGCCCGTTCTCCTTTGTGCATTTGCAGCTATCAAAATAAATGAGCCATCTTGGATGGGAAAATCGTATCTCTTTTCAGAGTAACCTCACTCTCCACATGTGCACAAGGGGCCATACGCCCTAATGTTATGAACACTGCCTCTGACTAGAATTCCAATCAGGCATTTTGCATTTAAAACCAATGTCAATAATTGTCTCAAAAGAAAGAGCTTTTAAAAGACCTCATGTCCTGGCAGCTTTTCCCTGATACTGCCCATTTAGTTTGCACAGAGTAAAGTCTGAAACCCACATAATAATGGAAAATAAGGGGACTGCCTGCCTCCCCTGCCCAGATGTCTCACTGCTGCAATATTAATAATTTTTGTAGGATATAAGTCCCCTCTCCCACCTACTTGTTCACTCCCATCCGAAGCATCTGTCTCAGAAGCCATCATTCTACAGAGAAACCACAAGTGCTCAGCTCCTCACCCAACTGCCTGTCCTTCCAGACTATCACATTGCCTCAGACACTCTGAGAGCTTATGACAGCTTTACACTTGGCCTGAGGCTTGACACAGGGATAGAGGTTGTACTGTTTGCTCAGATGGATTTTCTTCTCTTGGTCATTATTTGTAACTGTGGCTTTAAGAATGGAAATAGTCATTTGAAATTCCTTTGATAGAAAAATAACAAAACCCCACATATCCATGGGCAAAAAACCTGACCGCTGATTTGAGGAGCCCTGATGGTTCATGAGCACCCTAATTTGTCTTGCATTCATATCTGTGTGGATGATTGTGGCAGGAGGGCACAGTGTGGCATACAAAGGACTGTGTACATGGAGCTAGATTGTTTGGTGGTACAGAACCCAGCTCCATTCAGGAATTTGCTCAGTCAATATGGCTGGGTTGATGAGAAGCAGGAATGCAATCCTTTTCCAGACTTTCTGACACAAAGGGACCTCAAGCCCAAGTGACCATATCCTGTTTCATCAGTCACTCTCCAGGGATTGGTCACTTCCTTTAAAGTGACTGAGTACTAGATCAAAACCTTCAGATAACACCATTTTTGAGGGCCCCTTTCTGATCAGACTGAAATATTCAGAAATATTCATCCCAACATCCATCTCCTCTGAATCGCTCTGAGGTGTTGTCTTCTTGCAGAATTCTCTGGTTTCATGCCTTCACTACTGTTTTCACTTAATCCAGTAACATCCTACTCAATATGCTTCATCTCCCTCTTACCTTGGTTTTTATTGTCTGTCCCAAGCTCACCTCTTTTCTGCTCACCTGAAGACTACCAGTTTTTTTTTTTTTTTAAAGTCCCAACAGAAGTCTTCAGAAGGAAGTCCACACTGATTTTCCTTACCGCAGAATCCCAGGAGTCCTTATTGCCTGCTAGACTTACTTGACAGCGGTCATGTTCCGCCTTCCATTGCCAGATCTTCCATTGGCAGATCTTGGCACCAACTAGACTGGAAGTTTCCTTAAGAGTAAGCAATTACCTCAGCAACAGCTGGCATTTCCAATGGCATCTAACACATGTTAACTTCTCTGTTAGGGTTTCTTAAATGCTACAGCAATGGGAATATCCATGGCCAGCCAGTAAAGTTATATTCTAAATCAGTTCAAAAGAATTGTAGCCATTAGACATGACCTCCTTCAACTTTGTTTCCCTTCTCTCATACCTATAAACATCAATGACCACTCCCTTCTTTTTTTCTGTCCTTAATCGTAAGACTATGAAGAATCTCTTATGCAAAGCCGATCCCTCTCCACGTTTTACTAATTCTGTTTCTCCCACCCTCCTGCCACTGATCATTTGCTCCCCATGATTCCTATTTCTCTTCAATCTCTAAAACTGTCCTCCCTTGACCTCAAATCCTGCTTATTCAGTTACTCTACTTCCCACCCTTTTTAGCTTCTCAGAAGATTAATCTGTTTTGCTACTTTCATTTTTTAATCCGTTTATTCTCTCTGCCACCTAGTTTCAGCTCTGCCACTCCATCAAACTTGCATTAAGTCTATTGAGTATCTCCTATTTGTACAATACAATCAGCTTTTTTGTCTTGCTACCTTACTGGCCTCTGTGCTATCTTGGATATTGTCGATTGCTTTCTTCTTAGAGCTTTCTACTTATTTAGGTTCTTTTTAGTGAAACCCCTTTGGCTTTTCTTCTATTTCTCTAATATTTCTCAGCATCAAATCTTTCCTGGGCTGTTCTTCCTTGAAACAACTTAAATGTTGACTTTTCCTGGAATTTTATTCTCAAACAGCTTCTCTTTGGTTCCTGGGTAACCTGTTCACTCTGGATGCGTGAGATTGTAACTGTGGTAATAATAAGCATGACCAGTATTTACAGAGCACTTTACACCAGGTATTATTCTAAGTACTTGTACATATATTAATTCAATCCTCATACACAGTGTATTTTACAACAGACATTTTATAAATGGGAAAAAAAAAACCCAAAAGCTTAAATACCTTGCCTATAGTCAAAATGAGTAGACTCAGGATTTTAATCTGCAAAAATCTGGCCCCAGAGCCTGGGCTCAGGTGCAAATTCTGGGTTGCATACAAATATTTGGGGCTTCATTTTTCTAGGACAGTAGTCAATGGCCCCATCCTCCAGCCATCCCTCCACCTAGAGTTCATGGAATCATTCTTAACTCTTCCTCATGCCTCCCCTCTCGCAGCACATCAGTTACTGACTCCTGATGATTTCATTTGGTCTGTATGTCTTTGACCTGTGCTCCCTTTTCACCACTGTCTGGATGTAGGCCATCGTCGTATTTGACTAGACTACTCAAATGGCCTCTTAACTGATCTCTTTGCTTCCAGTGCTGTCTTCCTCAAACCCATAACTTCCATGTGGCCACAGAATGTTTTAAATAAAACATATATCTGAGAGTGTCAGTTCCCTCCTTTAAAACCTCTCAGTAGCTCCTGATTCCCTGCAATTAGAAGTCCACCTTCTGTAGATGACATCTAAAGCACTTAGTTCCGCTGACCCCTTCAGCTTCATCTGTGACATAAAATTACTGTAGTTCCCTTCACATAGGACTTCTGTCCCTTACTGATACTGTCCCCTTGGCCTATTCTGTCTACCAGGATAACTCCCGTGTTCCTTCACATACCATCTAAGGCTATGCATCCTGTCCTTGCATTTAATGTCTTTGCATTTTTTACAAAATATTAGTAATCTGGGTGTGTTTGTCTTCACTAGGTTATTAGCTCCTAAACATAAAGACTTCATCTTTTCTTTGGATTTACAATGCCTTATATAGTGACCAATACAAAATAGGCACTTTATAAGTGTTTTTAATGAATAAATTAATGAACAAATTAACGAATGAATATAAATCACTGTTTTCCTTTTACCATGAGTTATTTTTCAATATAGCACACACACATACACACACACACACACACACACACTTAAATAAGAGAATATTCCCGTTTATAATGCTGGATGTTTTATAGCCCTAACTACTAATTACCACATGCTTATTTTCCTTAAAGCAAGACAAACATTATAGAAAAACACTACTAAATTCCATAAGCACTGCCTCTTGTTTTCCTGTCTTCCCTTAACAAAATTTCCATTTATATTTTCCTAATGCAAAATGTAAAATGCCTATTCCGTCACTATACATGCGCATTAGTAGTGGTATGATTTATGTTAGGATTAGCTGCATGTTATAGAGAAACCCAAAATAATAGGGGTTTAAGAACAATAGAATTTTTTAATTTAAATCTCACATTCAAGAACTCCTAGGGAGGTAGTCCAGGGCTGACAGGAAGTTCCAAGGTCATGTGGAAGTCAGGTTCCTCCTATTTTGTTGCTTCTTGATGCATTGTCTCATAATCCAAGATGGCTTTTGGAAATTTAGCTATCTTATCCTCATTTCAGATGGCAGGAAGAAGGAAGACAAGAAAATGTGTTTGCTCCTCCCTTTTAGAAATGCTTCTTGGCAATCCCATAGGACTTGTCCACTTACATTCAACACTAGCGGTCAGGACAATGGCAGATTATAGATGTTGTTTGTTTGTTTGTGGCATTTTCTTAGCTGGTGGTGGTGTGAGCCACAAAAATTGAGATTTTGTTCTTAGGGAGAAGGAGGAGTAAAATGTTGCTGTAGACATTCAGTAGTCTCTACTACAGTTTAGTCTGAATATAAAGAAAATTCAGTAATCTCAGAAATACTATACTGGAGAGCAGCCTAAGATCAGCTGAAAGTGGACCTGGAGGTGATTATTACCTATCTGATGAGCCTACAAATAGAACCAAGATAGAGTGAAGCTGTGCATATGGCCTCAGAGAACTGAAGATCGAGGGTTATGGATTCCCCTCACTGAATCAAGAAAATGCAAAAAAAAAAAAAAAAGGGGGGGGGGCGCCTGGGTGGCTCAGTGGGTTAAAGCCTCTGCCTTCGGCTCAGGTCATGATCCCAGGGTCCTGGGATCGAGCCCCGCATCGGGCTCTCTGCTCAGCATGGAGCCTGCTTCCTCCTCTCTCTCTGCCTGCCTCTCTGCCTACTTGTAATCTCTGTCTGTCAAATAAATAAATAAAATCTTAAAAAAAAAAAAAAAAAGAAAATGCACCGTGGTCTCTCTGCCATTATTTAAGTCTACTGTTACAAACACCAATGAAGCAGATGATATGCATGTTCTGATTTTATTTACTCCTGTGTAATGTTGGTATTATAACCAGATTCATTTACATGGCCCATTACCTTAGACCAGTGCTTCTGAAACTTAATAATGCCTAGGGATTACCTGACACCATCAGTGGGGCTCAGGTGAAGTCAAAGTTCTGTTGTACTTTGGGTGGCAAAGCTTTTGGAGCCTCAGTACATGTCAATGCATGTGTTAGTTTAGATTTCCAGTGATATGAACACCAAGTTGGTAGAGATATGCACGAGATTTTTGGAAAAGGCTGTGGAAAATAGAAAGGAGAGAGCAAGAAAAAGGGACGGCCTGCAGACTGCCATGATGGCTTACCTGGATAGGAGAAAGGAAAGGAAGGAAGAGTACGTTAGAAGGGTATCATTCTATAGAAAGACCAGTAGGGAAATCTGAGCCAAAGATGCCCGTCAGAGTCCTACAGTCCATAGGAATGAGCCTGCACTGATACTCTTGCCATGCTTAGTCATTGGCTGGGAGCAGCTCATGGAAAGCATGGCTTTCACACAGACAAGGTGGGGGATCCAGAGTGGCAGCAGCTAGGCCCGTTAGAAAATTACACTTCATGCAGCAGGAGACCTGAGTGGTGCATTCTAATAGTTGCTACAATTCATATCCTTGCCTTTCTAAATACAGTACACTGAATATAATTCAATGTTTATTTGAAGTCCTTGCAGGGTCCGTGAGTGTTTATTACAAATATTAATTTTTCAACATGGATTTATAGTACATGGCCTGGAGTGCCTTCAATAAATATTTGTTATTGAATAAACAAAATTGAAGATGAAGGAATTACAGCAATAAAGAATGAGTTGGTATGGGGCCCAAGACACACCATGGAATTTGCATGGGCAGGGAGGATAAATTATTTCTAACCTATGGTCTTAGTATTTGCTTCTTTCTCATAAAAGCTGATTGCAGCAAATATTATTCAATTTTAGGTTCCAGTTAGTTGATGTTTGATTGTAATTAGTTTAACAGTTTGAATTCATTTCCTCTAAGGAGACCATGGAAAAAATAATTTAATGGAAACAAATTAACCATCATGGAATTTATATAACTTACCCATATGCATTTTGAACAGTGAATATAATTACATAATAATTTTGACTCAAAATTAAATCATTTGGCATACTTTTGTGGGATGAAATTAGCAAAGTCCAATTTAATTTGTGTTAGGTATCAACATTACTCACTTTTGGAAATAAAAGGCCTTGGGAGATAAAAATTCAATTGTAACTATCGTATTTTCTTTCGGATTCATTTTCAATATGTTACAGTTCATAAAATTATAAGTAAAAAATAACTATTTCTGAATTTACAAAATGTACTAGCCTTGACAAAAAAAGACATTATGTCCTTTTATGAGTTAAGGGTTCAAATTTTCTCTAGTTTTTTTTTTTCTTCTTCTTATCAGAATCTTAAGCCAAAAGACTTATGTCTTTAGTATCATATAAATGGTGATATAACTCATTACTTCTTATCTGCAAACAAGTGCCAAAGCTCAGGAAAATCTACTAGGTGTTGCAGAGGTAAATATTACACTGATAAAATTTGGGGTGGGGGATTTCTCTGCACACCAAAAGAGAATCAACTGTCTATTGATCATGTCATTTTTATCATCGTGACTCTACATCTACAAGCATCATTCACTGGTTCATTCAATGAATCCTTACGGAATAGGCTAAGGACAAATCACTGTGGCAAGTTCTATTGGGAATTCAATAATGAATTAGGCCTACAATATACCCTCAAAATACTTTGGAATATATAAAGGTAAGAGCATTTGAATAAGTTACTCCATGTCACTTTCTTTGTGACTCCTTGACGCAAGCTTATTCAGTAAATGTAAAGGCAGATGCATGAAAGTTCTCTGGGGATAAGATCTTCATTTTGCCCATGATATTTTGAGTTCAGGAAAATGGTGGTTTTCTTACCAGGATAGTCAAGCTTCTGAAAGAGGTTACATTTGTCTTTGGAACAGAAGGGTAGTTAATATTTCAATGAATGAACGTGATGGAATTGGCTTCCAAAACTAAGGGAATGAGAAGATCAGAGACCCAAAGAAGAAAGAAAAAAAAAAAAAAACAGCCTATCTTTCAGAAACAATTTATATTCTGGATGGTTTAGAATGTGGGGAAGTAGTAAATAGAAGGAATAAAAGATTTGAATCAAACTTTAGAGAGCTTGGAATAACATGCTGAGGAATATAAGCAGAAATCTCACAGCAATGAGGAAACGTTTCAGGTTTTTAAAGAGGGTGTTTATATTACTTTTTAGGTATATTGATATGTTAGTATTATGTGGTACTGGGGTGCCTGGTTGGCTCACAGTTAAGTATCTCAGTCTTCATTTCGGCCCAGGTTATGATCTCAGTGTCATGAGATGGAGTCATGTCAGGCTCTGCTGGTGACGAAACCTGCTTGAGATTCTTTCTCTCCCTCTCTCTACCTGTCTCCCCACACCCCCCATGTATGCACTCTCTCTCTGTCTCTCAAAAAAAAAAAAAAAATAGTATGTAGTATTTATTACATGGGGTAAAAAGTGTGGATTTGTTGCTTTTTTATTTTTTTTAAAGATTTTATTTATTTATTTGACAGAGATCACAAGTAGGCAGAGAGGCAGGCAGAGAGAGAGGAGAAAGCAGGCTCCCTGCTGAGCAGAGAGCCCCATGCAGGGCTTGATCCCAGGACCCTGGGATCATGACCTGGGCCGAAGGCAGAGGCTTTAACCCACTGAGCCATGCAGGCGCCTTGGATTTGTTGCTTTTTAGAAAATAAAGCTTTTCAGTGGCTTTATTTAGAAAATAAAGATTTTTTTTTTTTTTCTGGAGAGTCAGTGAGCTAACCCACAGGTGACAAGAAAGATTTCTAGGTAGTAGAGGGGGAAAGAGCTAATTACTAAATAAGCAGTGGACTAGGTCTGCATGTTTTGCATGTTTCTCGATAAAACTGGAAGTGGAAATTGAAAAGCAATTTCAATTGATCACCTCTCTGTCTTCTCTCTTTTAGTTCTTATCTCTCTTTTCCTAAATCTACTGACATGCTGGACAGTTCACCCAGGGGTTAGGAGCAAGAATTGTAGAGTCACTTTTATCTGGATGTGAGTCGCAGCTCTGTCAGTCACTAGGTATGTTAATCTTGGACAAATGACTTGACTTTGCTGATCCTCAATTGCATGATAAGTAATGTGGAGGCAACAAAAATAATCTACCTCATAGAATTATGAGACTTAAGTGAGTAAATGCACATAACACCCTTACAAGAATGTCTGCTATGTCCTAAGTTTATCATCACTGTTACTGTTATTGTTCTCAGGTAAACCATGCTTCAGTCTCTTGTCACCCATCCCTTCCCACTGTCGAAATCTTGAAAATTGTCTTATTTAATTCCTCCCCCTATTGGCATTTGTCAAAATGCAGCTTAATCTCAAAACTGACTGGAATTATTGTTTCAAAGGTAATCAGTAAGCACAAAGTAAGCAGAGGCAGTGACCTCTGTTCCACCCACAGCCTCTTCGATGACTCTCTTTCTCTGTTAAGCTCCTTCTGTTAGAACTCCCCTCTCCTTGATTACTCTGTAGGATCTACTATGGATCTCCCTGGCTGCCTTTTGCCCAACTTCTTTCTGGCTTTCTTTCAGGTCAGTAAGTGTAGGTGTTTTCCTTGGCCCTTGGCTCCTCTTATTTCTCCACAATCACCTCTTCTCCCAAGGCTGATGCAATCCTTTCTAGCTGATACCTCCAAAATCTGCACCTCTAGTCTCGTTTCATAACCTCAGTTTCAGTACTGCATTTCAACACTCCCATCTAGATCTCTTGTGTCACTATGGACTCAACAAGTTCAAATCCAAATCCAATTTGTTATCTAAACACAAGCTTTCACCTTTCTCATTGCTATTAGTGACACTGTTCTTTAACTAGACAGCCAAAGGAAAGACCTCAGAGTAATCTCATAAACTCCATCAGCTTTGCCCCTTCGCTCCAATTTAGGCAATTCCCAAATCATACGAGCTGTGCCACTTCATTGTCTCTCACAGCTGTGTGCAAGAGTTACCCCTCTATTTCAAGACTTGTTACCTCCTTGCCTAAACTACTGTTTGCTAAAAGCCAAAGTGTGCTTTCTACCTCTGTTCTTCGGCCCTTCCATAACTTTCTAACAGTTGTTGCCACATTACTCTCCCAAATACAGCTCTTCTCCAGCATTGTTGACTTCTGTAGGGTGAAGCTGTACTTCATTAGTAACTTTTTCATCAATAGTATACACTGACGTAATGATTATATATATATAATACATACAGATAGATAGACCACACACACACACACACACACACACACACACACATACAATCTTGTCTTTCCACTAAACTGAACTTATTAAAGTCAAATACCATGTCATAGAGTTACAGCCACACACATTAGGGACATTGTTTTCAACATAGCAGGTACATAGTAAATGCTTACTGAATTAGTTTTGTACTGCATAATGACATTCTCCTGCTCAAAAATCGTCCATGTTTCCACATTTCTTATCAAGTGAAATAAAGATTTTTTAGCCTTAGCTTTAATACTTTTCATAGTTTAACCCCAAACTACCTCTCATACTTTCCCAATTTATTTTCTTTTTGTTCCATGGTGCTATGGCCTCAATTGTGTCCCCCCAACCCCACCCAAAATGTGTGTGTTGAAGCTGTAACTACTAGTGTGGTGGTATTTGGAGAAGAAGCCTTTGGGAGGTCATTAGGGTTAGAGGAGTTCATGAAGGTGAGGCCCTTTTGATGGGACCAGTGACTTCCTAAAAAGAAAGAAAGAGAGCACTCCCTCTCCCGGCACTGTGAAGACATGAGAAGGCATCCCTCCACAAGTCAGAAAGAGAAACCTCATCAGGAACTGAATCAACTGGTACCTTGATCTTGAACTTCCCAGCCTCCAGAACTATGGGAAAATAAATTTCTGGCTTTTAAGCCACCCATTTTTTTGATAATTAGTTGTGGTAACCCAAGCTGATTAATACACATGGATTCCAGCAAAACTAAAATAATGGTTTCCTGCACATTTCTTGCCTTTCTAATTTTCCCCATGATACTTTCTCAGTTTGGGTTATCATTGTCCCTCTCTTTCCATGATGATATCCTACCTAACTCAAAAACCTTCTTCTCACTTGAGCCTTCCTTGATGTCTCCTTGAAAGTAATTTCTTTACCCTTTGATATTCCTTACCACTTACTCCTACCTTCTGGCACTCAACATAACTCTGTGAACAGGATAGTTCCATGTGTACTTATCTTCTTTACTTGACATGAACTTGCTAAATTCAAGGACTTTATGAGGTTCATATTGTATCCCATGGTACTGACCACAGAGCTGAACCACTGAAGGAATGAATATAATTCATACCGTGTTTTTCCAGCTGACTAGAGATCCAAGTATGATCAGAGGTTTTGAATAGGCAAGAGGAAATACCTAAAAGACTAGAATCTGTGCTGGCAAGAATGGGGAGTAGAGAGGTAATGGATGAGAAATGTTTTGAAAGGAATAAAGAGGGAAAGCCGTGAAGTTAATCAAAAAATCAGAAGAAGTCACCATGTGGCTTGGATAGAACAGATAAGCGGGATTTCTCAACTGAAGTCCTAGAGGAAGTTGGAGGCAAATCCTGGAGACATATATACAACTGAGGAGGCTTTTGGAAATGAGGCTATTGGAAATAAAGCTATAAATAGGGCTTATGGATCTCAAATGAAGAGCTTTTAGGTGATACTTGTACTTCACTTGTCTGAAAGAACAATGAGGGGTGAGAAGTAGATGAACCCATGTTCTAACTTTGTTACAGAAAGTGAAAAGAACTATAGAACATAAATGATAAGATGCTGTTAAGACAGGGTGCCTGGGTGGCTCAGTGGGTTAAAGCCTCTGCCTTCGGCCCAGGTCATGATCCCAGGGTCCTGGGATCGAGCCCCGCATCGGGCTCTCTGCTCAGCGGGGAGCCTGCTTCCCCCCTCTCTCTGCCTGCCTCTCTGCCTGCTTGTGATCTCTGTCTGTCAAATAAATAAATAAAATCTTTAAAAAAAAAAAAAAAGGATCCTATTAAGACATCCAGCTAAAAAAAATAAAGCCCATAATTAGACAGTCATTATGTAAAGAAGAATAGAACAACAAAAGATTGGACATGACAGAGTAGGGCACCCAGTGGATGGAGAGAGGAAAAGTCGGAATTAGATTGAAATCTAAATGCCAGAGGAGCCATAGGTTTGTGGGGAGAATAGCAGAAGCTGAGAATCAAGATGGAATAAGTAAGAGATTGCCGGAAAGTATAGAGACCCCTGGAATGTAACTCTGACTCAGTACCAGCCTGCACCTGGATGTGAGGAAAAGCAGGCCGGCCGGCAGGGTATGCAAGGAGAGGGAGGCCCAGCTCTAGTGCTGCCTTACCCATCCTTCCTTCTCACCGTGCTAAGCCTGGATCTCTGACTTCCTCTGAGCTCCAGTCCCAGCCTTCTAGCGACCTGTGGCTTTGTCCATGTGCGTATTCTGCTAACACTTCAGACTCAGTACTCGCTAAACCAGACGCCCCCATCTCTGTCTCTAATCCACTCACTGGTCTGGCCTCATTTTTTTTCCCTCCCATTAACACCACAATTCTCCTAATCACAAGGCTTCAAAAACTTTGATGTTTCTCCATAGTATGGTAGGCTGCACAATGGCTCCCAGCTCCACTCTGACTTTAGCTTACTCATACTGACTTCCAATCTCTGGCCTCCAGAACTATGAGAGAACACATTTCTGTTGTTTGAAGACACCATGCCTGTGGCAATTTGCCGCAGTGACAATCGGAAACTCGTACAAACAGACTCCCTCCTCACAGCCTCCCTCCTCACACACAGTTATCAAATTTTACCTACCAGGAAGCCATGTGAGGTGATGGCTAGTCACTCTGGCTCTACCACTTATCAGCCATGGACTTGAGCAGGTTAATAAACCTTTTAGAACTTCAGTTCCCCATATATAACAACACGAGATTTGAGAGACTATACTGGGAACCGAGATAATCCACACAACGCACTTACTGCAGTGTGTGTCACATGAAATGATCAGTGTGTATGTCATTATTATTGTCTATCAAAGGGTCTTTGTCCTTTTAGTCCCTCACCCTTTGAGTCCATTTTTCCCAACATTCCATATTATTCACCCCAGAGAAGTTATGACCTTGAAATCCTTTCCTTAGTCCCCTTTAATAGCCCACAAGTGCTCAATGAGGAAAACTCCTAACTCCTCAGAAGGGCAGTGGAGTCCCTCCAGCATGGACATCGCTGAGGAGCACCCCACACCCCGATCCCCTGTCTGAGGCTGCCTACACTTCCTTGGCTGTGGAGAGTGTCACCTACTGACCATTGCCCACTATTACCTTCTCTGGAAGATTGCTTTCAGATAAGTGAGAGCCCCAGAAGTGAGTGCCCCACTTCTCAAGACATCCCACAAACAAAGGTGCAGGGGGACAAAGGCTGCTGCCATTTGCTTCAAGGCAGGACCAGATTTGTGGTTCTACTCAGGACGTGTTCTCACTGTGCTCAGTGTGGCATCCAGCCTTAGCCAGATTCCAGCCAAAGCCACTTTCATGCTAAGTGCCTTTCCTTGCTGAGTCCTACTGACCTTGCTCCCTTTCTCCAGACAGCACGCCTGTCATAATAAACACATGGACCCAAATCCCTGCTTCAGACTTGACTTGCAAAAACCTGACCTATGTCCTCCTCTTAATGTGTCCCCAAATTTTCTTATCACATTTATCTTTTATTTCTTCTGTATAAAGGCAAATGCCTGGTCACCAGGGCTGGAAAGTTCTTTTTGATCTCTTTAACTCCTCTTTTATGAAACTTCCTTTCCTTGCCTTCTGCTAGTCCAAATCATACACATATTTCAAGCTCTGCCATAAGACTATCCTGGGCAACTCTGCTCCAGTGATTTTTCCTTCCTTCTGAACTTCTGTAATATGTTTTTTTTTTTTTTCCTGTGACATTTATATGGCAATAATTTAAATACTTAGATTCTTCTATCAAAAAAGGAGGGGACTGCCTGGGTGCTCAATCCGTTAAATGTCCGTCCAACTCTTGATTTCTGCTCAGGTCATGATCTCAGGGTCATGAGATGGAGTCCCCCATCAGGTTCCATACTGAGCATACAGCTCATGTGAGAGTCCCTCTCCCCCTCTCTCTCCGCCCCTCCCCGCCATTCGTGCATGTTCTTTTGTTCTCTCTCTCTCTCTCTTTCTCTCTCAAAATACATACATACAAAATACATATATACAAAAAAAGAGAGATAATATCTATTCTGCAGGTTTGTTGTGAGAATTTAAATGAGATTCATGTAAAACTAAGCACAGTGATTGACTCAGAGAAGGTTCATGATAAGTAACTCTTATGTTATTTGGTGTTTGGAAGACATTCTGTGTCTCTCCCTCCTGCTCCTTTGTTCCTTCTCAAGAGTAGACCAGAAACTGGAGTACTAATTTGGATCTGTTTGCCTCTAGGAGAATTATTAGCCACTGTCCTTTATTTCTCTTCTTTTCCGCTCCTGACCCACAGCAGTTCATCCGCAATATGGGTATCTAGCTGAACTGACAAATTGAGTAGGGCGTGGACAAGGAGGGATAAAGTTCTTTGAAGTCCAGCTTACGAAGACTTCTCTGTTGAGGCATGGAGGTATCTCAGCTATCAGAAAAAAACATAGGGCGGGATATACCATTTGTTGATCATCCAGCATCCAAGAGAGCCAATAGATATGGCTGAGGAAAAGGTGCTAATGAGCCTAAAACATGCACATTAAATTTCTATTGAGATGTACTTCATTCAAAAGATAAAGGGGGGGGGGCGCCTGGGAGGCTCAGTGGGTTAAGCCTCTGCCTTTGGCTCAGGTCATGGTCTCAGGGTCCTGGGATCGAGCCCCACATCGGGCTCTCTGCTCAGCAGGGAGCCTGCTTCCCCCTCTCTCTCTGCCTGCCTCTCTGCCTACTTGTGATCTCCATCTGTCAAATAAATAAATAAAATCTTAAAAAATAAAAAAAAGTTAAAGGGGAATACATTTTTGGCTAAATGCCCAGTTCAAGATTTTTGTAAAATATAATGAAATGTTTAAGCAAGTTCCAGAAGAGCATCAACTTATGTTGGAAAGTCCCACAATTCATTTCCTGCCACTCACCTTTTAAAAATTATCCTTAAATTTTGAGGTTTCACTTCTATGAAAAGAAAACTTTCAAAGTCCTATCAACTACTTGAGTTCTGTGGAAATGAGGTAAATAGAAAGAAAAGACAAAAGATGGGGGGGGATAATCCTTTTATTAACACATTGATTTGTTTTATATTTTTAGTCAGCTATTTTAAAGGAGATACTTGTTTAATATGTTTGAATTTTTTTCAGTGACCCTGATACAATAATTTTGCACTAAGCATGATATATTATGTAGGATAGAACTGAGAAAGATATAGGAAAAAGTTTTAAGATTTTGTTTCTTTATTTTTTTTTAAGATTTTATTTATTTATTTGACAGACAGAGGTTACAAGTAGGCAGAGAGGCAGGCAGAGAGAGATGGAGGAGGAAGCAGGCTCCCTGCTGAGCAGAGAGCCTGACGCGGGGCTCGATGCCAGGACCCTGAGATCATGACCTGAGCCAAAGGCAGAGTCTTAACCCACTGAGCCACCCAGGTGCCCCAAGATTTTGTTTCTTTAGAGAGAGAAAAAGAACACGAGCGAGAATGTGTACAAAACGTGTATGAGCGAGAACAAAATTTTAAGATTTTGTTTATTTAGAGAGAGAAAAAAAATATGAGGAGGGGCAGAGGGAGAGAGAGAAAGAATCTCAAATAGACCCTGCACTCAGAAAGGAGCCCAAAGCCCTAGGTGGGGCTCAATCCCAGGACCCTGAGATCACAAGAGCTGAAATCATGAGTCAGAAGCTTAACCAATTGAGCCTCCCATGGGCCTCAAGAAAGATATAAAAATTTTAAGCATCATCGTAAGCAAACAAACCTACACATACACACCATTTTGTAGTGTCCTTTATGATTGTACTCAAAGTGAATTAAAACAAACGTACTCTCTTTTCTAAGAAACTGTTAATCCATGCAATACTTCAGAGTCTTTGCCTATGGCATTCTTCTACCAGGAATATCTTTTTCCCCCTCCTCACAAGAAAGAGTCTCCCCTCCTTCACAGACTGATTCACACATCACTTACTTTTTTGAGTCTTTCCTGATTCTCTCCCCTAAATGGTCTTCTTCCTCTCAGCCTCAGTAGGCCTTCACTGATTCCTAATCAGAGGTGCCTTCTGGGATCTGCTGAATGACTTCCGTGGGCTCTCAGGATTTTGCCTTGTGAGCCTCTTTCTCCATAATAAAATTTTCAAAATTTTATGTTATAACTGGTTTGTTATAAAGAAAAGTGTAATCCAGGCTGGACTCATTGTTCTATATCAACTATAATAATGATATTTAATTTTAGATCTGATTTTTTTTAATTAAAATAAACATTTTCTCCAGTCTCTAAATATATTGTGTCCCCATACCTCCTGTGAGTAATGGGTCGCTTGGGCCCATCCTTGCCACTTTGACTTATGTTTGATTATTTTTGTCTATGCTATCTTCCGTCCCAGGGAAGAAGCTTGAGATGGGAAGCTTGAGAACCCCTTTACAGCAGGTATCTGAAAACACTGAGTTTTCTAGGGTCTTTGGACAAAGAATACTTAGGAATCTATTCAGTCCTGTATTTACTGAGACAGGGTGGCTACCCCCCTTTGGTGTGACTAATTATGATTCTTACTTTTTTCCAGTGATAAAGCTACATTATTATTGTTAGACCTTAATGTTCCTATTTTTAATGAAGTATTAAGGGAACAAAGTTAAAACAAACTAGTAATGGAGAACCCTGGAGACTTGTTTCCATTTTCAAAGCTTCCTTTGTTGATTAGCACTTTGTTTTTAGAAAAGGGTGTGTGTTTGTGTGTGTGTGTGTGTGCGCGCGCGCACGCGTGCATTCATGCACGTGTATGTGCTCACACATGTACAAAAACAATCTGAAAGGAATTTGGAAAATAAGGCTTTCCTTTACTTTGATCTAGTACATTAGATTAAGCGATTTAAAACCAAGCTACCACCTAAAATACATAAATCCACAGCTATATGTGGTCATAAGCCCACTATGTTGTGCACGTTAGTGAAACCTGGATTTTCACTATTTAAGTCACCCCATGGCTCTGCCCTTAAAATCCTAAGTCTGGGTGACCTGAAAAGGAAAACTGCAGAACTTAAACATTAACAATGTTCTTGACCTACAAGGTTTTGATCTGAGCCATTTTATAGACAAAGTTGTTCTTCCTATAACTGCTCTCACCATCAAGGTTGCAACCAGCGTACACCACTCAGACTTCTGTTCTTGATAGGGGAGGCACATACCCTGCTTACTTTTGAAATATGTTTTTCCTGCCATGGCAGATGTCTGGCAGAAAGCACTTAGTTCTGAGGGCATTGTTACAGTGTTCAGCAAATAAAATTCCCTTAGAAACTTCCCAGAGTTCTGACACAAGTGATTTTTATGGCTGTGTCGTATAAAGTCTCTTCCAGGCAAGGTCCTCCCTTTTGATTGCAGCAAATATTTGGGGAAGTGGTGTTGTGAGGCAGAGTTAGGAGATCTGGAATGCCATTGGTGAGGGAGGGCTGCGAACGTATTGTTGTCACTTGATTTCCTCCCTCTGGGGGCATCCAGGGTTGGCTCTGGGGAAAGGGTGGAAGCCTTTCATCCTTATGCTCTGTCCGGACCTCTCTCAGTGTTGCCTCAAGGTTAAAAACATAATAAAATTTTTCATGGGGTTAATTGTCATTTTCTTACACTGACAGTATGCATAAAAGAATTTTTAGGAGTGCTATTTTTATTGCTCTGTATCAATTGAACTAAATAAAAACAGTATCCTAGCCATTCATAATCAGCCCCCAAATCTGGCCTCCCAGGCGCACGAGTCCCACAGATGGCTCCCTGAGCAGAAGTCCCTCCACTCCAACAGAGACAGGAGGTAACCTCTCTGTTTCTCATGGTCTTCCCACAAAACCAACAGTTACTGACACCATGCTCTCCTTTGGAGAGTCAAATCGAACACAACTAAAACAAAACTCACACACTCAAAAAGACCAACCTTCTGATGTGACTGGTACTTTCATTCAGGGAGGGAAAATACACAGCAAACAGGATCACAGGCTTCAGGCGGAAACAAAATGTGCTTGTAAATAATTCAGATAAGGTAACAGATAGGGTAACAGCTAGTTTACCCAGCCTGTGTTTGGTTTAAAAGTGTCGGATTCCTTCAGAGGGACTTTCCCAAGTTCACATGGAAATCATAGTGAGCTGTAGTAATTCCTTAGGAATGTAACACGTTTTGGTGACCCAGGTAGCTGTGCTGGCTACTTTCCAAGGGCATTTTGAGCTCTCCTCTCTGAGACTGATGAAATACATTCTTGCCTACTTTGGCCCTGTGATTGGCTCAGAATAATGGAGTGCAAGCCCAGCGTGAGTCAGCAATATTGGCTGTTCAAAAAGAAACTAACCTGATTGGGGGGTGAGAAGTATGAAGAAGTAGGAAGGTAAGAACAGCAAGCTAATCCCCAGTGCACCCAGCCTGGCTCACTCTTGCTGGGTGACTTGCCCAATCCTGGATTCCAAGTAAACTCTAAGTGGTGTTGCCAAATAAAACACAGAACACCCAATTGCATTTGACTTTCAGACAAACTGGAAGAATAATCGGTGGGGTGTTATCCCTTCTTTTCAGAAGCATCCCAGAATCCCTCCCCTTGTGGTCCAAGAATCAATAATTGCAGCAACACACAGCACTTAAGAGCTTCTTACTTCCCAAAGCACTTATCACATTCATTAGCTTACTTTTAGTTTATCTTCACTACATTCCTAAATGTTTATTTTAATACAGCCTATTGATTTGATAAAACTTGAGGGCTGATCTGAGATTAAGTTAATTACTCATTCAAGTGGATGTGGAGCTTAGAATTTAAAGCCTTAATATCAACTCCACCAACTCCCCAGAGGACTCTGTATCTGCCTTTTTTATAAGAGTTTATTAAATTCTCCCAGATAACTCTACTTATTTACCTGGTTTTTACCTAGATTTTGAGTTTTGTGAGAATAGGAGCTCAGTTCCGATACAATCTTTAACCTCAAAAACCCCTAATGTCTATGAATCTGAATTGGGTCACAAACACCATTTTTTTTCTTTTTTCAATTTAGCCAAGATTAAGATTGAGACCACCTTTTCCACCACATTTCTTCAAAGTAGAAGACAACTGCAATTAAGTTCTACATATTTGCTCAAGGGAACACAGTGAACTATTGCAAACAATGAAAATGGAATTAGGACTGCTTTTTCTCTGCTCATCATGATGGTCCATCATCCTCAAATACCTTCTGTGATTTTATTATCATTGCCTATTAGGAGGTCTGAGGGCTCTCCATCTTCTAGAAATAGCATGTGTTAATGAGGTGAGATGTGTGCAAGTCCACGAAAGGATGTCTGAAAGAAAGGTGCTTTCAAAGCATGAATATTAATCTCTCAGCCTTGGCTTCCTGAAGCTGGTGATGTGGGCAGGTTCTAAGTCTCCTAAAAGGCATGTGAAAAAAAACACAATAAATATGAATGAAATTGTCCTTGATCCCTTGATATTACTGTATCTTGGAGCCCAGTAGTTAAACCACATCTCCATCAGAATGGGCAGAAATGATCAGATGTGCCTTTTACAGTTGCTGGACTAGCTGGCTTTCCCTGGCAGGCACTAATATAATTTGCTTAGAAAGTGACTGCTTTCTGGCTCAGCAGGGTGGTCAAAGGAAACGGGCTTTAACCAGCTGGAAATGTATCCTGGGCAAGTTCAGTTCCTGCCCATTCTTGGCTCTTTATCCTGCCTTAGCTATACGCTCTCCATTCACTGAGGCTGGGATTTCTTGCTGCACTGAACCATATTGCCAAAATTCTGTCAGGGTGCTTTTCTTCCTCTGTCATTATGTAACGACAGGTCCAGAGAGAGAGGAGCTCTTGTAAGATTGTTGCAGATTTTATATTACCTTCTTTTGACAAAAGCTCAATTTACTAAGTAGTGTAGCAGAATTATTAAATAAATGCAGGAGTTTGGGAGGGAGGCTAAACTAGGTTCACACCCATTTTGACCCTGTTGAGACCTGAGACAAGTTACTTAACTCCCCAGATCTTCGGTCTTCTCTTCTGTAAAATAGATCTGACGATCCTGAACTCATAGGATTTGAGGGAAGATTAAATAAAAAGCCATTAATCCATGAGGCGTAATGGCTAATATACAGAAAATCCTAGATAAGTGTCGATGTGGCCATTATTCTTAAACACCGGAAGCATTAAAACATTACTAAACATTACTAAAGTGTGTGCCTCAGTTTATGTATACATCCAATATCTAGAGTTGGGATGTAGGCATTAGTCATTTCTAAAAGCTCCTAGGTGATTCCAGTATGAACACGGTGTTGAGAACGACAACTCTGGGACAGTGGGATAGCAGGCACCCACCAATCTGAAAGGAGACTTGGTTAGTCAGGAAGAATCCTGACAGTAAACAACCATCACAACTATCAGCCACGCTTTGGCAAGAAACTCTTTCCCTTGGTCAGATACGTTTAGGAAATGTTTCTTGTTAGAGATTCCACATGATTATTAAGGGCTCTGAGAGATCATGTAACTAAAGACAAACTACCAGCTTACAAATTTTCCAAACGAATGGGTGCATGGAATATTCTTGTTAATGTCAAGTAGCCTCTCACATGGCATCTCAGTAAAGATGCTGAGGGAAAGAGAAACAACCCAGTTTGGAAAGGTTTGATTGTGTTTATTTATTATTTCGGTCTATAGCCCTAGCAATTCTGACTCTTACTGGAAATTATACAGTCTGAGGTAGAATTCTAAGATGGTGCCCAAGAGTCCCACCCCTGGTGTACATGCTTTGTATAATTATCTTGAATGTGGGCATGACTTACAAATATAATGAGACATCACTCCCATGGTTGTTATGTTATATGACAAAAGGGAAAATATCTAAGGTGGGCCTGACCTAATCACTCGAACTCTTACAAAAAGAGCATTTCTCTGGCTGGATGCAGAAGTCAAAGGATGTGCTTCTGGTGGCTTCAAGTTCCCAAACAGCTATGCCGTAAGCTGCCTGAGGAGAGAGAAGTGGTCCCTGAGAGCTGGAAGCGGTCCCTAGGAAACAGCTAGCAAGACAACAAGGACCTCAGTTCCGTGACATGAGGAACTGAATTCTGCTAGTAATTTGAAGAAACATGGAAGAGAACTCCAAGCCTCAGATAGTACACAGCCTTTCTTTTGCAACGTCTTATAGTTCCATCCAAAAATCCATCAGTGGACTGGATACAGAACAAATAACACTGGTTTGCAGTATCAGAACTATTTCTACTGTAAAGGTTTTATATTGTAGGGAAAGGGGATGTCATGTAGGGTTGCAATGAAGAGGAAAATGTATCATTTGATCTTATGAAGTTAAGGTGGCATTCAAAAAGAACAATCCGCAACATTCCATAAAGTCATTAACTCTGTAAATGCATGGTTACTGTTTATATTTGACAGCAAAATGTACTGTGAGCAAAATATTAAAGAAGCAGGAACAAAACAAAACAATGAGGGGCAGCTTATTATAGTGAGGAAAGCATTAGAATGAAAAGAATCTTCAGGTCCTCTTTCCAGATTTGCTGTGAAATAGTCATACAACATAGCTGCTCAGTGATTCAACTAATGCAGTTGTTTGATCTTTCATGTATAATTTATTGAGCATATTCTGGGCATCAGCACTCTTCTGCAGTTAGGGATACAGCGATCAACAGGGCATGCAAAGTCACTGCCCTCAAGGAGTTTACATTACAGTGTGGTGATCCTGATTCAGCCAATCAATACCCAGTGCTAATTCCAGATGGTGAAGAGCTCCACAGAGAAAAGCAGGAGCTAATGAAGACATAGATTGGCTTGGGGGTTGGGAATCAGGGATGGTGTCTTTAAAGATGGCATCCATGTTTGGAGCTGAGACAGGAATTTAGCCCAGCTGATGGATTTGATGTCAGACTTAGAGGGAAAAACAAGAGTCATGAACAGCCTCAGGATTTTTGGCCTGAGCAATTGAGTATATGTTCATGACATTTATTTGATTGGAAACAGTGTGGGAGGAGCAGGTTTGGGGGAATATAAGAGTTCATTCTGGGACATAAGACGTTTGACTTGCCTGTGATCAAAGAGGAAATGCGGAGGAGGCTGTTACATTTGAGGCTGGAGCTCTTTGTCTCCTCTGTAAAATGCATGTGTTGAATTGGATCCTTTATGAGAACCTTCCAGTTCCAATATTCTGTAAGTCTGTGAACTAGAAATCAAAGCAAATGAAAGGAATTGTAGATTAAAGTAAAAAGAAAAAAAAAAAAAAGGACCAGAAAACCAAACAAAATTTTCACGGAAATGAACAACGACGTTCATTTAGAAAGGCAGCCAAGTCATTGGCCAAGATGGGAGGAGAAACTAATTAAAATGGAGTAAGAACAGAATAGTTCCTATCTGATATGTACACCTTTTGTTTCCATGAAGGATAAAACATTTTCTTAAAGTGATTGGTAGCGAATTTCTTTTTATCAAATGCCATTAAAGATAATGATCACCTGCACATGAATGTTTTTCAAAGTGCTTTAATTTACATAGAGTGTTTATTGAATGAAATATTCTCAAGTCAGCTCTGTATCCCAGGAGCAAATGTTTCAACAAATGCTTTCTGATTGGATATGGTTTGTGCAGTTTTTCAATATTTTCATGAATATCACCACCTGAATTTATCTCTGAATATGACACCTTCTCCTTAGGAACCCCAAGGCAACATGGGACATTAATAATTCATAAAACACCACTATTTTCCATTTTAAAAAATGAAGCAGGAAGTTGATAAAAATAAAAATAATCACGATTTCCATTTTAAATTTCTAATAAAGTATATTTCAGCATATCAGTAACCAAGAAACTGACAGGTATGGCTGATGGGAAAGATGCCCCCAAGTGAATAGACTTATATTTCTGGCTTCTATAGTTTCCATGGCTACAAGCCCATCTGAATTGCATTAGTCACACAGCACCAAGAAAGAACAAAAGGGAATGGAAGAATAAATGACATTAGAAAGTCATATAAAGGGAGAAGTGATCACAGAGTTTTTTTTTAAAGGAACATAATTTCTCATATCTAGAACTCTTTGCTTTAGAGTCCACCTACTTCAGCAAGAGATGTTTCTATTCAGGTCTGGAAATTTTTTATAAGTAGCCCAAGTTTTCAAAACTGAAATTGGGGAGAGTCGTATGATGACACGACCCAATCAATGTATGGGTTGCTGTGTGGTAATTAGGGCATTCAGAATATTCTGACATATTCACAGAATTGTAGACTTTGACTGTCCCGAGGGGGGGAAAATTCATGCCCCAAGTTGAACTGATTTGGGTAGTTTTATTCAAGTTGTTTTACAGTATCAGAGTTATTGATATAGGCAGGCTACTGTCTCCTATTCAAAACATATCAGTAAATGGTACTATTTTAAGTACCAAGAGAGGTTCTTCTGCCTATTTACAAATAAGTCAATTTCTGAAAAATAGAAATGAAATAGTTCTTAAGCAAAACTTGCCATCTTCTGAAAAAGTGCAGGCATAGAAATGTAAGAATCACCCATGCTCCAAATAGAGGCCAAGATTCTTCAGTAGATGCTTCCCAAGTTAGTGATGATTTGATTAAATGCAGTGTATCCTACACACTTCAGACTTTATGCAGTCTGCCTAGATTGGCCCCTTACTGAGTTTTCAACATCTCATACAGTGAATTAAGATACTCAATGAATGACTAAATGAGTGAATGAATGAATGAAGGTAAATGAAAGCTTAGCAATCCCATAAGTTCTCTCATCCTTCATTTTATTTATTGAAGTCACTAAAGTAAATGTAACGTAATAAAAAAAATCCCATGATCTGAGATTCTCAAGTGAAATAAACCCTCAGTAGACATCAATGTCAATTAGCGTTACATGTTTTTTAAATGCAAAGATTAAAGCATGGATATTGGTTTCTGGCCAAGATTTGGCAAAGATGTGTGTCGTTTGAATTAAACCATGCTAACCACAGTGTTTGCTTGAGCATATTGGTCGGTGCTGTGTTCAGGGAAGATGTTTTCCCTTGGCAATGTCTCTGGCTTTCCATGAGAGTTTGAAATCCACACAGATCCCAGGGCCCTGAGATCATGACCAGAGCCAAAGGCAGATGCTTAACCACCTGAGTCACCAAGGCGCCCTCCAAGACTTTTAACTTTAAAGGAATCTTGAAATCACAGTATTCTTAATAACAAAATCATCTATTTCACATTTTATAGATGCCCAGGGAAGTCAAAATGCCACTTCTATCTCAGGCAGCATCCCATTAAATTGTTCTTGACATGGATTTTCTTACTAAACTTGTACTGTCACACTTGGTCTTCTTTACATCTCTCCAGCTACCCTTCCTGTCCATTTTTTACTCCCACCCCACCCCCTGCCCTCCCCTCCCTTCTCCTTTCTCTCCATTTCCTCTCAATTCTAGGTTCTCCCAGTCCAAAGAAAGCAAATCTGGTGAGTCACACACAGATAAATATTGCATGTCCCCTTAAAATTCTAAGCAATGGAATTGAAAAATATCTGTTTATGGGGCAGCCTGATAGTGAAATCTGTTCATTTGCAAAGTATTTGCATGTCCAAAATCACACCTCATAGCAGAAAATGCCAGTCATTAGAAAAAACAGAAGTTTTGTTGGCTTAACTTCAAACTCTCCTGGACCAACACTCTACTACCCTTAGCCTGTTAGGGTGGGTGGCAACTCTATCCACTAAGGGCAGTTCCAATCTGGAAAGGAGAAGCCCATTAACCTTATGAGGGCCTCTCAAGGTCATTAAAACTCTCTCTTGATGGTGTTGGCCATTAATTCTGCAGCTCTGTGTCAAGTGAGGGAGTTTAGCAGCTCCACCAGGCTTCCCCTGCGTCACTCCTGCAACCTGTTTCCTGCTCACCTTGGCCTCTGCGGGAACCCAGTTAAGCTTTTGGCAACTCTCCATCCTTGTGGATCCGGATGTCTCATAACAACTTCCACCCTCCCGTCTCTACCCACCCACACAGTGATCAAAGGTGCAATGACGACCTCTGATTTTCCCATAGGCATTTAGGTGCATATCGATGGAATCTCACAGAAGCTTTAATTCATTTTCCGTGAATACTGCAGGTCTAAAATAAGAAGCAAAAAGACACTTCTCTGACCTTTGTTTAACAATTACATGCATTGGAAAGAATAAAAAGCAATTAACTGTGTCTCTCCATCCATTGCTTTGTACAGTTCCAAACACTTGGAAGCCACTTATCTGTTGAGTGAATGAATCTCTAAAACTGGGATTATGGGATTTGAAGAGTGCGGGACGACAGGAAAGAGAGAGAAAAGGGAATAATAGAATATGGAATCCCGATAAAGCAGAAGTTATCTAAAAGACAAATAAAATGTATTTCCTTATTTTTTTTTAAAGATTTTATTTATTTATTTATTTGAGAGAGAGAGAGAGAGAGCACGAGCATAAGAGTGGAGAGGTCAGAGGGAGAAGCAGGCTCCCCAGTGAGTAGGGAGACCAATGTAGAACTCAATCCCAGGACCCTGGGATCATGACCCGAGCCAAAGGCAGTTGCCTAACCAACTTAGCCACCCAGGTGCCCCTGTTTCCTTCTTTAATAGTAGATCTTTTGAATGCCACCAAATATTTGAGGGTTAATCTGCCCATAAAACAGCATTTTGGGGGCAGAAACTACCTACTGAGGGCCCAACATTGGGTGATACAGAAACATAGGACACAGACTTTTCTTAAAAGAAATTTATAATCTAGATGAAAAAAGAAAATTAACCAAATGAAATAATTAGAGGTAAGCTACAATCCAGAATGCATGGTTCTGAATTCAGAGCTGGAGGAGTTGAGAAACAGTGCTGAAAGATATGCTGATATAATTAAAAAGAAACTATGCACACATTTCATTTACACAAACTCAAGTGTACATGCTGTGAAAAAATCATTTTTTTTTTAAGATTTTATTTAATTTGACAGACAGAGATCACAGGTAGGCAGAGAGGCAGGCAGAGAGAGAGGAAGGGAAGCAGGCTCGCTGCTGAGCAGAGAGCCTGATGTGGGACTCGATCCAAGGACCCTGGGATCATGACCTGAGCCGAAAGCAGAGGCCCTAACCCACTGAGCCACCCAGGCGCCCCAAGAAAATCATTTTTGAAATAAATAACGTTAATATTGTGAGGCATTCAGTTAGCCATTCTAACCCCTGAACACATGAAGAATAGCAATCTTCCCCTCTTGTTCCCTCTTGCTTCATACTTTTAAGCACCTTTCTTCATTTAATGTGATTTTAATACTTATAACTTCTCTATGATTAATTTATGGCAATTTCCAAAGGTAGCTTAACTGTATGTAATTATCACCTTAAAACATATTTCATACATTTTCTATCCTTTCTTAAACTAATTTCTCATCATCTAAACACTGCATTTTCTCCTTTTTAGTCAACTAGCCAAAGAAACAAAAAGAAAGTGATTAGTGTAGCCATGGTTGATTGTTATTTGATTGGTTGATTCTTTCATTGATTCATATTCAAGTAAAGATCAAGATCAACCTAGAGTCAAGACCTGGGGAAAACACAGATAGAGACCATTTCTTACTGAAAGTCTGGCTTTATTTCTCACTAAGGTTTGAAAGGTGTTTTATTTAGATTGACAGTATATGGTGCACAATAATCCAAATGCACAGAAGAGAAAGTCTTCTTTGCTCTGAAGCATATGACTGTGGTGTCAAGGTTTATAAGCCATAGAATATTCACCACTATCTTACACACATGTTGTGCTACCTCTCATTATTCCTCCATTGGGAAATCAGCAGACATTGTTGTTGGCTCATCGGTGGGAGCAACACATGGAAAATCTGAGAAAGAGACAGCCCATTTCCATTTCTGAAACTGTCATACTCTCACATCTCTCTTAAGAACATCAGAAAACAACATGCTTCTAACTTTGATGAAGTCCAATGCCTCAAAATGCTACATAATGTTAAGGCCAGAATGCTGTCAAGTTGGGTGGATTTTTTTGTTTTTGTTTTTGCTTTTTTAATAAATAATCCTTTTCACATATTATCCTAAAGACAACTCCTACTTTTCCTTCTTTGAGAATCCTAAAACTTTAACTTAATTCCTCAGGATGGACAGAAATACAGCTGAAGCATATTTGCCAAAATGAGTATAAATGTGTTCACAATATAGTGAGAGTTGCAAAAAAAAAAAAAAGGCTATGAAAAAGAAGTTAGTGAGCATTAGAATTCTGTGCTGAGCTCTTCTGTAAAACTACTGTTATTCTACCGAGAATACCATCATTTTCCTCGTGGCTAAAAAGGGAAGCAAAACATTTTCTTGCAACTTTTTATAGTAGGATATAAAATGACAGTCTAAATTTTCAAACAATGAGGTGATTTAACAATAGAAAAACAAAATGCATATTTGTTTTAGTAAACTGCACTGTAATTTCAAGGTCCTTGCTCCTCCCCTGTGTAGAAAAGGAGGTATGTGATTACTGGAGCTGTAGATATGTAGATTAAATCCTTCCATAGATCAAAAATACATGCAACAGAAAATGAATTTTAATGATTTTTTTTCCATAAAGTCATAAAAACCAAAGTATGTAGTCTGCATAAAGTTATCCATTCTTACAGCAAAGTAACTTCAATTCCAGGATTGTGGAGGTAAGGAGATGGTTTATTAGAAAAATACATCTTTCAGACAACTATCACATGATCTCCCTGATATGAGGAAGTGGAGATGCAACATGGGGGGTTGGGGGGTAGGAGAAGAATAAATGAAACAAGATGGGATCGGGAGGGAGATAAACCATAAGTGACTCAATCTCACAAAACAAACTGAGGGTTGCTGGGGGGAGGGGGGATGGGGGGGGGTTATGGACATTGGGGAGGGTATGTGCTATGGTGAGTGCTGTGAAGTGTGTAAACCTGGCGATTCACAGACCTGTACCCCTGGGGATAAAAATACATTATATGTTTATAAAAAAAAAATTAAAAATTTTTAAAAAAATACATCTTTCAAAAGGAAGGACTCATCACAGAGTGAAACCCATGCCCACACCAGCATATTGTTAATTTTAAGATCTACATGTGTATAATATAAAACCAAAATTAACCATGAGGAGGCCAACCATAAAGAACTGTTATTATAAGGAATTTTCATGTCAGTTAGATTGGGACTAAATATCTAGTCGTAGTATGGAAATCTGAAGGAATTTTGTGGCATCCCTTACCTTTCAGAGTTTTGATTAGATTTCCAAAATTCACTGTGGTTGTGAAGATATTATAGTAGATTTAAAGTAGACTCAGTTCACCTAAATGAAAATTTCAGGCATAATAAAAATAAGGTGGCTTATGTTTCTCTTCACTAAGTGATAGGGTGGGAGGAAGAGGAGTTGAGAGAAGTTGGGAGTCGGGGTATTGTTCCTTTTCTTCTTAAACAGGATCTGCGTTTTGAAAATAAGGCAGAAAGAAATGCGAGCCTGATTTCTGGCAACCAGACAGTGTTGATAATCTTCTTCCACCGGTTTCTGCTAGGAACATCTGCTCTGAACTAGTGTTAGGCCAAGACTGATTGTCACTCTTCCGAAAGGAATTCCTGTTTCCCTTCCTCACACACATACACTCACACACACTCGCAGTTTATCTGGCAATCTTGAGAGAACCCAGAGAAATCTGGGCAACCGGAGAGTGAAATCCCAACCTACCCTTGTCACTCACCATCTTCCTTAACAGAAAGGAAATGTATTTTAGGTTTCATTGAAATTATAAACAATACCATGCCTGCAGCTGTGTTTCAAAAGTCTGATGTCAGTAGTGCTGAATACATGTTTTCATCTTAGGCAAAACTTATCGAAAACATACAGAACAAGATTGTAAGATTTTATTGAAAACAGCCCACTAAAAAAATCTATGTTCCCTTTGTTGCTATGTTGCATGTGTTTCTCATTATTTATTGCCAACATATTTACTTATTAGTAATTAACCCTCTCTGTGGGCCTAGCAAAATAAGATTTCAGAAGCCACAACTTGGAATCTGGACATAATTTCATGCTTTTAGTTGATCTTCAGCATTGTGTGTTACTGTCACTCCCACAACTAAATAGAGAAAATTAAGTTTTGTGAAGTCTTTACTCTGCTGAGAAGCACACACTGAAATACCAACAAGAAAAGTAGGAAGACTTACAATGCCACATATTCATATAACATTTATTGTGGTTGAAATGGAATCTTTTTCTCCCTAAATAAGTGTTTTTATTCTTTCTGCAAGCTAGGTATTGAAAGCTCTTGCCTCTACTTGGGGATGAACCAGCCCATTCATGGGACATATCAAGACCAAAAAGAATAATTCATCAACAGTAAGGAGGCATGTTTGTGATGTTTCGGTCCAGCGTCTCACCTGCCTAGCGTGTCATGGGAGCTACCCTAATAACAACATGCTACGTTACAAGGTAAACCTTTCTCAATAGCAATTTAGCAATATATCAATAGTCTTTAAATGATTCATACGCTTTGCTTCACTGATTCCTTGTTCGGGAAATTTTAAGAGTAGGCAAAGTTATCCATCACAGTATGACTTCAAAGAGTCACAAATTGAAGACATAAATGTCCAGCAATAAGAAAATGACCAAATAAATTGTGAAATAACGATAGTCCAGAATTCATTGCAACCCCTGAAATCCTGCTTTAATAAAATATTTAATAATATGAATGCCAAAAGTATAGGTTAAGTGCAAAAATTTCAGAAACATATATGCAATCCTAGTAGCATAGATGGAAAGGTATATATGTATATTTACATATACTCATATGACCATAATAGTATTAAAGGATATATAGGAACATACATATATTCTTTTCATATATAACATAAATATTAGAAAGAAAACAAGCATGAACTATGGTTATTTTAATTTTTGAGTGGCAAAACTAGAGATTTTATATTATTCTTTAAACCTGCCTTCTGCTTCCAAAACTTCCCACAATAAATTTTTTTATAATTATATATAAAGATATTTTCATTTTTTAAAAAACAAACTCCACTGATCTCATGTGAAGCATTGTTCCTTATCAAATTGCTGGAAAATAATGGAAGCCTCAAAACCTAAAAACAATATTATTTCTGTGAAAGAAGTCCAAGAAAACTGATACTGTAACATAAGAAAATAATTCTAATTTTTTTTTAATTTTTATTTATCTTTCTAATTTCTTTTCAGTGTTCCAGAATTCATTGTTTATGCACCATACCCAGGCTTCATGCAATACGTGCCCTCCATAATACCTACCACCAGGCTCACCCAACTTCCCACCCCCTGCCCCTCCAAAACCCTCAGATTGTTCTTCAGAGTCCACAGTCTCTCATGGTTCGTCTTCCCCTCCAATTTCCCCCAACTCCCTTCTCCTCTCCATTTCCCCTTGTCCTCCATGTTATTTCTTATGCTCCACAAAAAAGCCAAACCATATGATAATTGACTCTCTCTGCTTGACTTATTTCACTCAGCATAATCTCTTCCAGTCCCATCCATGTTGATACAAAAGTTGGGTATTCATCCTTTCTGATGGAGGCATAATACTCCATTGTATATATGGACCACATCTTTCTTATTCATTCCTCCGTTGAAGGGCATCTTGGTTCTTTCCACAGTTTGGTGACTGTGGCCATTGGTGCTATGAACATTGGGGTACAGATGGCCCCTCTTTTCACTACATCTGTATCTTTGGGGTAAATACCCAGTAGTGCAATTGCAGGGTCATAGGGAAGCTCTATTTTTAATTTCTTAAGGAATCTCCACACTGTTCTCCAAAGTGGCTGCACCAACTTGCATTCCCACCAACAGTGTAAGAGGGTTCCCCTTTCTCCACATCCTCTCCAACACATGTTGTTTCCTGTCTTGCTAATTTTGGCCATTCTAACTGGCATAAAGTGGTATCTCAATGTGGTTTTGATTTGAATCTCCCTGATGGCTAGTAATGATGAACATTTTTTCATGTGTCTGTTAACCAATATGTATGTCTTCATTGTGTCTGTTCATGTCTTCTGCCCATTTTTTGACATGATTATCTGTTTTGTGTGTGTTGAGTTTGAGGAGTTCTTTATAGATCCTGGATATCAGCCCTTTGTCTGTAGTGTCATTTGCAAATATCTTCTTCCATTACATGCCTCTTTGTTTTGTTGACTGTTTCCTTTGCTGTGCAGAAGCTTTTGATCTTGATGAAGTCCGCAAAATTCATTTTTGCTTTTGTTTCCTTTGCCTTTGGAGACATATCTCAAAAGAAGTTGCTGTGGCCGATGTCGAAGAGACTACTGCCTGTTCTCCTCTAGGATTCTGATGGATTCCTGCCTCACGTTGCAGTCTTTTATCCATTTTGAGTTTATCTTTGTGTATGGTGTAAGAGAATGGTCAAGTTTCATTCTTCTACACATAGCTGTCCAATTTTCCCAGCACCATTTATTGAAGACACTGTCTTTTTTCCACTGTATATTTTTTCCTGCTTTGTTGAAGATTATTTGACCATAGAGTTGAGGGTCCATATCTGGGCTCTCTACTCTGTTCCATTGGTCTATGTGTCTGTTTTTATGCCAGTACCATGCTGTCTTGGTGATCACAACTTTGTAGTAAAGCTTCAAATTGGGCAACATGATGCCCCCAGTTTTGTTTTTCTTTTTCAACATTTCCTTAGCAACTCGGGTTCTCTTTTGATTCCATACAAATTTTAGGATTGTTTGCTCCAGCTCTTTGAAAAATGCCTGTGGAATTTTGATCAGAATGGCATTGAAAGTACAAATTACTCTAGGCAGTATAGACATTTAATTCTATATTGATGAAAAACCCAAGAGTGGAAAACAAGAAATCTTATGACATTTGAAAATTTGGAAGTTTAGTTATGTATATTGTATTTGCGGGTTTGGATAATTCCTGCTTACTCTCAGTATAGTAACCTTACTGAAAAATAGTTGTTAAAGGTGGGATGCCTGGGTGGCTCAATCAGTTAAGCAACTGCCTTTGGCAGAGGTCATGATCTCAGGGTCCTGTGATCGAGCCCCTCATCAGGGAGTCTTCTCTTTCTGCTCAGGTCCCTCACCTCCCCCACCTCTCCCATCTCCCCCACCTACCCCTATCTCTCTCACCTCCCCCATCACCCCCACCACCCACACCACTTCCCATCCTCATGCACTTGTTCTGTCTCTCTCAAATAAATCTTTTAAGAAATAGCTTTTAAAGAGAGCTTAACAGCCGATCAAAACTTTTGTCCAAATTTAGTAAGAGGCTCAAAAAAGGGGGAGAACTAAAAAAATAAAATAAAATAAAAAAATTTTTAAAGGGAGAGAACTATAAAGGAGAGAATAAAACCTGATTCACATAATTCTGTTCGAAATTAAATTTTCAGAATATATTACTTAGTTATCTGCATAATAGATAACTCTAAGAGAAAGTGGTCCGTATTTTAAAAAATAATTTATAAAATAATTTTATTTCCAGGTATACAACAAGAATTAGAATTTATTAAGTCATTTTGTTGAAGTTTTAAAATATATTTAAAATGCAATTAAAATTGGAAGTGTCACCCTTAAGCAACTAATAAGCAAAATAGCCTTAAAACATAATTTTCTTCACAGAATTAAACATGTCTTGCTATAGTTTCATGTGCAGTATTATTTTACTTAACTAATTCTTTCAGGTAAAATAGAAAATGTTCAGAATTACAATATCTTGTTATATTACACTTGTATTCACTGTACCCAAAACAGATAGAGGTCACTCAATAATCCATAACTCTTGTCTTTTTTTTTTTTTAAGATTTTATTTATTTATTTGACAGACGGAGATCACAAGTAGACAGAGAAACAGGCAGAAAGAGAGGAGAAAGCAGGCTCCCTGCTGAGCAGAGAGCCCGATGTAGGGCTCGATCCCAGGACTCTGGGATCATGACCTGAGCTGAAGGCAGAGGCTTTAATCCACTGAGCCACCCAGGCGCCCCCATAACTCTTGTCTTTTATAAAATTTTGTAAAGCTCCTCAGTAAAACTTTCAGTGCTTTAGACTATCAAATGAAATGTTTACTGAACTATGTACCACTGGATTTTTTGAAATTTTAGAGAACAATTTTTTTTTTTAGCTTTGTCTCAATTCTGTGAGATTGGCTGGAACACAGGTATTATGAGCAAATGAACATCACTTTTCTAACTGTGTGTGTGACCCAACAAGCCTGATGTTCAATGGCTTCTGAGAAAGGAGAGACTGCAGAAGCAATAAGGTGGTACTCTGAGGAACAATATAAATTAAAATCATTTAAAGTATTTTCCACAATTAAGAAGATTATTAGGCAAGATGAATGAAAGTATAAGAGAACTGATCAGCCTCTGTACAACTCTTCCCTTGTTCTCATGTTTCCTGAAACAATATCAGGATGATTTTTTAAATTACTAATTTATATTATTTGTTTTTAAATGGGAACAGTTCATTTGAGAAATGGAAACAAAATAAATATAAACATGCTGGTTTTTTTAGTTAGAAGGCAATAAATTAGGTGGGATTGCTCATAATACTTTGAGGCTCCGAATGTTGACATTGGAGCCAGTCATTTGACCTTTCTGAGTCCACAGTAGGGATGGGGTTGATCAAATACTTTCTAGGACCCTTTCAAGTTTGTAAAGAAAAATAATAATATAATAATACAAACAATATAAAATATTATATATAATAATATAAAACAAAGGAAAAAGCACATATAATATAATCAAAACAATTTTGAAAATAACTAGTTGAATGTTTTCTGATTCTCAAATAGTTATTTAAAAACTGAATATTTGACTGATCCCAAATGTTTATTGTTACAAGGGGTTAATGTTTTGTCATTAGGCATTAAGGTGGAAATTTATACCATATTATTGAAATTAATTTTCAGCTTCCTGGTGTCAACTAGGTACAGGGCCTACTGCTATTCTGTACAATTACTCTTTCACTCCATTAAGATAATTATCATAGAAAACTCTTATTTTTTTTAATTTTTAAAAGTATATTTATTTATTTGAGGGAGAGAGAGAGTAAGTGGCGGGGAGGGGCAGAGGGAGAGAATCTTCAAGCAGACACCCCACTGAGCATGGAGCCAGTGAGAGGCTAGATCATGACCTGAGCAGAAACCAAGAGTTGGACCCTTAACTGACTGGCCCACACAGGTGCCCTCACAGAAGACTTTTAAATATCATAATTATCATAGTGTATTCTTGAGATAAAGGAGGAAAAGAGAAGGTCATTATTGATGGATTTTCCTCCCTCTGAATGGCACTTTCTATTTCCTTTGGCCAGGCCTGCCCTCATTCTTTATCTTTAAGAAAAAGGTCCAGATGGCTTCAAGGTGAAGGAAATGCCCGGTGTGAACTTAGCCATTACTTTGTTGTATCATTGCTGGAGCAGAGGGTCTAAACAGGTATTACATTATTGTATCTGAAAGGGCCTTAGTTGTAAAAAACAGAAACCAGCCCTAAGAATGACATTTATGAAAGAGTGTTAGGTTGCATAAGGATTTCTTAGAGAGTCTAGAGGAGAACCCAGTTAGAAGCTACACACTCAGAAACCATGACCAAAATACATTACAGAACCATCCCAGCAGAGGCTCTCAGTTTATTCCCCTGATATAATTGCCCTCAGTTGTTGGATATATTCTCTATGTCCCTGGCACTGTCATCTCTGAGTCCTAGAGATTTCTGATGCCATGTATGCTATCCATTCCATATGGCTTCTGATTCCTTGTGCCTCTAACTTCCTCTTCAGAGATTGGCTTGGATTTGTTTGCTTATGGGACTCTAGTGTTTGCCTGATTCCTCGTCTCAAGAAAAGGGGGGCATTGTGTTCAATGGCTTCTCTTCTGAAGGGTAAGGACTCACAGAAATGGAGACTTCCCCAGACACTTCTGCTTTCAGTATCATGAGTGAGTAGGTGTTCCAAGGGATGCTGCTTTTGCAACAACTAGATTGTGAGTAGGATAGACTTTCGGCAATCATTGCTGTCTCACAATATAAGAGATGTCTCCAGAAAACCCTCCTCTGCCTGGAATGAACAAACTACTGTGAGTGGGGTCCAGAGTACTCAATGCCTGCTCCTGGATGCGAGGAACCAAGACTTTGGAGGAAGTTAACCTGAAGTAGAGCATCTAAAAACCAAAGATAGGAGACCCAAAGCTAAGTAGCGAGCATAGGATGCTGAAGTCACAGCAAGGGGAAGTTGGAACAGCTGGGAGCCATGGTAACGGGAGCACCAGGAATCTCAGAGATTGGTGTTGCCCTGGGGTGGACCACTATCACAACACTACTATCTGATAATGAACCTTGCAAGAGCTAGGAGTTGGAGAATTAGAATCTAGCACTCCTGATCTAAACTGGAATTTACTAGAGGGATACATACTAGCTACCTGCAAAGAAGGAAACAAACCCCCCTTAAGTATTCTTAAGAACTACCTCAGAATAAGATCCAGAGGTTGACCAAGATTATCAGAAACACAGGAAGGCAAGCCCCAAGGAGGGAGAGTCAGCAAAAGGAAGATACAGCTTCTATGTCCAGCCTGCAAGGACTGCAAATACTACAATTGTCAGACACAGCATATAGAATGGCTGTATATCCTACAGTAGAAGAAATAAAAGATACAGTTACAAAAATGAGTAAATAACAGGAAACCTTCCAAATGAACACACACAAAACACTCATATGGACTTTTAGAAATGAAAATAGAAAGGTTGGAATTTTAAAAATGGAGAGGTAAAATGAGAATTATCAACATTTGAAGAAAGTTTTTAGAGTAAAATATGAAACTGAAGTATCTAATTTTTTTTAAAGATTTTATTTATTTATTTGACAGAAAGAGAGATCACAAGCAGGCAGAGAGTCAGGCAGAGAGAGAGGGGGAAGCGGGCTCCCCACTGAGCAGAGAGCCCGATGTGGAGCTCCATCCCAGGACCCTGAGACCATGACCCGAGCCGAAGGCAGCAGCCCAATCCACTGAGCCACCCAGGTGCCCCTCTGAAGTATCTAATTTTAAAAATGAATGCTTCAAAGGAGATAGGAACCTAGGAAAAGCAAAACAAACAAAAATTGAAATGTAAGATGGCATTAAAAAATTCGGGTTTTCCAATAATTGCAATAATTATAAATAAAAAATGACCAATGATATAACCATCTCTATAAATACAACATATATAAACATAGCATATATAAAAACATAAACTCACCAAGTAAAAGATTATTAAATAGGGTTATTTTTAATCCAGTTAGGTGTTATTTATAGGAAATGTTCCTAAAGAGTAAGAAAACTACCAGGACAAAGTGTAAAGATAAGAAAGATACATTAAGGGATGCCTGGGTGGCTCAGTGGATTAAAGCCTCTGCCTTCAGCTCAGGTCATGATACTGGGGTCCTGGGATGGAGCCCCACATAGGGCTCTCTGCTCAGCAGAGAGCTTGCATCCACCCCACCCCCCAGCCCCCCCTGCCTCTCTGCCTACTTGTGATCTCTCTCTCTGTCAAATAAAAAAAGAAAGAAAGATACATTAAGCCAATAATAAACAAAAGTAAGCTCGAGTAGGTATATTATTCATAGACCAAATATCTTTTAAGAATGAAGAGAATCTTTGGGATCTAGAGAATGACTATACATGATAAAAGGCTTAATTCACTGGGAAACTATGACCAGTCTAAACAAGACAGCTGTCACAAAATAGCCTTAAATTGTAGACAGTAAAAACTGTTCAAACCACTTAAATTTCGACAACTCAATCAACATAATGAGAAATTGCAAAACAGCTCTCTCAATTATTATTGGTAGCAAGCAGGGAAAAAAATCAATAAAAATAAAAAATAGAACACATCTGACAAGCTTGATCTAATAACTGTACAGAACAGCATCCAAGAGTTAGAAAATACTTGTCCTGCTCAAGGACATGCAGAATATTTTTTTTTACTGTGAACAAGGCCATAAAGCAAGTCTTAACACATTTCAAAGAATAGGTATCCCACAGAACAGCTCTCTGATGAAGGGCAATTAAGAAGTAATAACAGAAAGGCAAATGAAGAATATTGAGAAATTGGAAAACACATTTCTATTTAATGCACAGGTCAAAGAAGGAATGTTAGTGGGTGTTAACAAAAACACAGAAAGTCTAAATCTGAAGGGCAACCAAAGTCTACTTGTTAAGACTTGTAGGAAACCAAAAAAGCAGCATTTTGAGATCTCTTTAGCTTTGAATGATTATAATACAAAAGAAAAAAGAGTGAAAAGTCATGAGTTTTTTCCAAGAACATATACCCAAGAACAGCAAGAAGATATAATATAGATATGAGCAGTTATCATTGAAATAGAATATAAGGTACAATATGAAGCAACAAGAAAGCTAAGTTCTATTCTAAGTAAACTTTCTGTGAGATTGACCAGAAAGGAGAAAGGGAGAAAAAAAAGTCATAAATAAATAACATACTGGATAGTAAAGGAGATATGACAAAAGATGGGGCAAGATTTTAAATATATGAGATCATCAACAATTTCATGCCAGTAAGTTATAAAATTTAACCAAGACAAAAAAATCTAGAAAAATTACAACTTGTCAAGAGAATTTCAAGAAGAAATAACTGGACCATTTCCTTACACCACACACAAAAATAGACTCGAAACAGATAAAAGACCTCAATTGAGACAGCAATCCATCAAAATCCTTGAGGAGAACATAGGCAGCAACCTCTTCAACCTCAGCTGCAGCAACTTCTTCCTAGAAATGTTGTCAAAGGCAAGGGAAACAAGGGCAAAAATGAACTCTTGGGACTTCATCAAGATCAAAAGCTTTTGCACAGCAAAGGAAACCATCAACAAAACCAAAAGACAACTGACAGAATGGGAGAAGATATTCTCAAATGACATATCAGGTAAGGGGCTAGTATCCAAAATCTATAAAGAACTTACCAAACTCAGCAACCAAAGAACAAAAATCCAATCAAGAAATGGGCAAAAGAAACGTATAGACATTTCTTCAAAGAAGACATCCAAATGGCTAAAATTAACAAGTCAGGAAACAACAGATGTTGGCAAGGATGAAGAGAAAGGGGAACCCTCCTACACTGTTGGTGGGAATACAAGCTGGCACAGACACTCTGGAAAACAGCATGGAGGTTCCTGAAAAAGTTGAAAATGGAGTTACTCTTCAACCCAGCAATTGCACTACTGGGTGTTTTCCCCAAAGATAAAATGTTATGACCCAAAGGGACACCTGCACCCCAATATTTATAGCAGCAGTGCCTACAATAGCCAAACTATGGAAAGAACCCAGATGTCCATCAACAGATGAATGGATAAAGAGATATGGTATATATACATATATACATATATATGTATATATACACACATATATATACAACGGAATACTATGCAGCTATCAAAAAATGAAATTTTGCCATTTGCAACAATGTGGAAGGAACTAAAGGGATTATGCTAAACAAAATAAGTCAGTCAGAGAAAGACAATTATCATATGATCTCCCTGATCTGTGGAATTTAAGAAAAGAAAAAAGAAAAAAAAAACTGAGGGCTATAGGGAAAGAGAGGAAAAAGTAAGACGAAACCAGAGAGGGAGACAAACTATAAGAGACTCTTAATCATAGGAAACATACTGAAGGTTGTTGGAGGCAAGAGGGGTGGGAGGATGGGGTAACTGGGTGATGGACATTAAGGCGGGCACGTGATGTACCAAACACTATATGTTATATGAGACTGATAAGTCACTGACCTCTACCTCTGAAACCAATAATACAATATATGTTAATTAATTGAATTTAAATTTTTAAATAATGAAAAAAACTGAAAAAAGGGGAAAAAAGAAGAAATAAAAATGTAAATATTCCTACAACTATTAAAAAGTTGAACCAGTAATGAAACATACTTACAGATAGAAAAATAAGGCTCCAAAAGTTTTATAGGTAAGTTCCACCAAATGTTTAAAGAACATACTCTATGTTTGAGTAAATTTTCTGGAGAACAAAGAATGAGAAAAGAATCCCTGGCTGATTGCACAAGGTCAGTTTAATCTTGGTACAAAAAGTTAAGGTTTCTTGAGAAAGAAAATTACAGTACCTAGTTTCTCATTCATAGAGGAGCAAAAATCCTAAACAAAATATTTACAAATGGAATTCAACAGCACATAAAAGGAAAATACTTGATATATAGGTTAAAACTATGTTATGCGTAAAAAAGGTGGTTTTTAGAAAATCTATAAATATTATTCAAGCTATTGAAAAAGTAAAGGAAAAAATATGTTCCTTTAAATAAATGGAGCAAAAAGGAACTTTAAAAAATTCAATACCTATTCTTAATTCAAAAAGAAGTTAGTAAGCTAAGAGAATTTTGTTAAACTGATAGTATGTATCTGCAGAAAACTTAGAATAAACCTCACTCTATATAAGGAAACATCAGAGGCACTTCCTTTATAATCAGTAATAAAAAAGAGAATGGCAACTATTACCAGTTACAGTCAACATCTCACAGGAAGTTCTAACCAATCCAATAAGGCCAGAGAAGTAAATGCTATAATTTTCTGTGTGTAAATCCATAGGTAAATTAATAGAACAATATGAATACTATAAATAATGAGAATTTAGTAAGAAAAGAAGACATAGAACGAGTTTTTGAAACTTCAGGTCAGTTGCATTCCTGGGTACCAGTAACAAACAACCTGAACATGTAATTTTAAAAGCATGATTCATAAAACAAATATCACTATCTAAAATTATAAATACTTAATGTTGAACAGAAGATATGAAATACCTATATGCAGAAAATTATAATTCTTTTCCTGAACATTATTAAAAAGACCTAAGCAAGTGAAGTAGTAGCTCCCATTCATGGATTAAAAAAAACTCAAGTGCATCAAGATTTTAAAGATCTCCAAATTGACATGAGAATCAATGTGATCTAGAAAAAAAAAATCACTTTTTGGGGGGGAGTGGAACTTGAAAAACTGATTCATCTGTACTGAAATACAAAAGGCTCAAATTAGCTTAGACACTCTTAAAGGAGAAAATGGAGGAGGAGGAACAAATTCTATTTCAGTTTTTCAAAACTTATGAAACTGAGTGATTAGACTTTGTGACTCGTACCGGTGTAGACAAACTGAGCAGTGCAATGGGACAGATACCCAAAGATCCGTGCATATATATAACTCAGAAATGAAAAATATGACTTAATATATTAGTAGGGAAAGGAGAAACTATGTAATCAGTGAAGCTGAGGGGCAGCTGGGTGGCTCAGTCAGTTGAGTTTTGGACTCTTGGTTTCAGCTTAGGTTATGATCTCAGGGTCATGTGATCAAGCCCTGCAAAATGCTCCCTGCTCAGCGGGGAGTCTGCTTTTCTCTCTCAAATGGATAAATAAATCTTTAAAAAAGTAAAGTAAAAAACAAATGAAGCTGAAAAATACTTTTTTACTTTGATACATTTATACATTGTAGTATAATTGCTGATGTAGCAGTGTTCATCACATTGCATAATTTTGCTACAATATTATTGTCTATATTCATTTTACCCTGCATTAGTTCTCCATGACTTGTTTACTACTTGTTTCAAGTTTGTATGCTTAGAAATCATCACTCATGCCCTCATCCCCATCCCTCAGTAGCCACCATTTTATCTCTCTCTTTTTTTTTTATTGGTTTAACTTTTTTAGATTCCACATGTAAGTAATATCATATAGTACTTGTCTTTTCTCTGTCTGACAGTTTATCTCACTTAGCATAATGTGCTCATGCTTCATCCATGTTTTCTCAAAAAGGAGGCTATCTTCCTTTCTTTGGGCTGAATATTCCTTTCTGCATATATACCCCATCTTTTTATCCATTCATCCACTGGTGGACACTTGGGTTGTTTCCATATCTTAGCTATTGTGAATAATGCTTCGAGGAACACGGAAGTGTATACAACTCATTGAAATCCTGTTTTCATTTCCTTTGAGTTTATACACAGAAGTCGAATTGCTGGATCATATGGTAGATCTATTTTTAATTCTTTGATGAACTTCTATACTGTTTCCCATAGTAGTTAAACCAATTTACATTGCCATCAGCAGTGTGTTGATTACATTCCTATCAACTCTTTACAACTCATCCTTGCCAGAACTTAGTGTCTCTCGTGTTATCTTTATTTTTATAACGTAATCCATAAAAGTGATTTCCTGATGCATTATGAATTTCAAATGCAGAACATTAATTTTGGGGGTGAAAATTGATATCTGTGGAGTAGGAAATGACTTTTTTTAAATAAATAAAAAATAATAACCATAGAAAGAAAGGTTGATAGGTGTAATTTTATTTAAGTTAAAAATTCTTCATTAAAAAAATGAAATTAATGTTAAATGCAAGAATACATACATACACACATACCTTTTGTAAGGCAACATCACATACAAAATTCAGAGCAGTCGCTATGTGTAATGGAAACACAAGAGGATGAAATAGAGAAGAACATAGGTAAAGTACATTATTGACAATATTTTCATTTCTGGTTTAAGTGGTGGATTGGTGGCTATTAATTATTTTATTAGATAATTAACAAACTAAATGAGTAAAATCAAAGAAAGTCAGTCTGGACAAATGATGATAGCACTTTATGAACAAAGGCCTCTGATTAACCTAATTTGGTACATCTTCCTTTTAAAAAGTCAAAGATGCGGTCACACACACCAAAAACAAGTAGATAAAAGAATAAAGATGTAGCAGAAGACATAAACAGAAGGCAGTAATTCGGCTAGTGCTATAATTATAATAGTTAACTGAATCCAAAGAAGATTAACTGAATAAAATCTTTGCCACTGGAATTTCTGAGATATTTTATGCACTTCCAGGTTTTTTTTTCTATGATTGTTTTGCATTGTGCTATAAAACTAAATGCATAACACTGGTATTGAGAGGGGAAAGATGCCTTTGTTAGGCAGGGTGACCTGAATAATAAGACAGGCCTATTCAGAGTGTTGATGACAGTGGGCAGATTCAGAGAGGTGTGAAGGCTAGATCAGCTATGAAACACCATATTTTAACAATAAAAATAATAAAATAGCTGAATTACCAAATAGTTGCAAATTATTTACTTCACATGCAATAATTCTACTCTTTCTTGCATTTTAAAATGAGTTTGTGAATAACAAGCAAATGGCATTCCAGAGAAGGGGCAAGACATGCCACAAAAGACCCAGCCTGGTTTATCTTCATTTCCCAGAAGCCCATATGCTACATGTCAGCATGGGCCATAGAAAGCCTTTGGAGGGAGATTTGGAAGGTCAGGTGAAGGAGCAGCAAGGTGGGTTTATCCTTAAGAAGTCTGTGAACAACATTCTAGTGTTGCTTCTTGCTGGCTTTTCTGGTTTGGAGACACAACAGCTGGGTTCACAGCTCCTACAGCTCCTGCCAAATTTCCTGCTTTCAAGTCAGGTACACATAGCTCTGTGATAAAGGGCAGCCAGCTTTGGCAGCACACCCCCATCATCACATTTGGAAGTGAAGCTGGTCTAACAAAGGTTCCAGACCATCCTTGTGCGCTGGCGCTCAGCCTTCCAGGTTCCATCTTGACCTTGCTTCCCCAGCTCCAAGTCCATCTGCCTTCCTCTGCTGCTTCGGCTCTGGTCTTCAGGCTTTAGCAGCAGACACAGCTTCACATAGACTGGGAAATCAACTCCTTCAACTGCACAACCCCAAATCCCATAATAAGCCCCTTGTGATACATACCTCCTAGTTCTTCTGCTTCTTTGGACACACCCGGGATAGAATCACATCCAGAGGATAATCAAGAACAAAATGCTTTCCCCATGAGTTCACCAGTCTCAGGTTTTGTTTGGAGGCAATCTGGTGCAACAGGCTCTCCAGTAAATTTGATCAAGGATCCAGTTCCAGGCCCCCTTCTTAGAGCTGGACTTGTCCCTTCATTTCCCTGATTATCGGTATCTCTGTGTGTAAAATTCCGGTGATAGTCTGCTTTCTAATGTTCATGGGATCATCAATTTAATCCTATATTTCAAGCCCCAAAGCCAGGACGTGACTCTTGGTAAATGTTCCTGCCCTTTGTTTCTATCCAGGGCTTTGCAGGCCTTAGAAAACTGAATTCAGGCCTGAATTCACACAGCAGTTGCTTCATGGGGTCTCCTACATAATTAACTGGCTGTTTCAACCTAGGAGTGAGTCTTGTATAGTTTTCAATGACTACAGGGAAGAGACTTGTTGATTTTTAAACATATTAGAATATATTTCAGGTCTCCAACTCCATGGACATCAAACTTGCTCTCCATGATGATTTCTAAATTAAGGTAGAAGTTCAAGAAGTTTCCTTTTATTCACAGAAATATGAATAAGCTAAATTCTAAGACTACGTAAGATACAAAATAAAGAAAATGCGACAAACTAGGCAAAACTCAAAATGCATTTTATGCTTTCCAGGGACGGGACCTAAAGGATTCTATGTGTGTTTGTGTTTAGTTATTCTACTGAAAATCTTTTGGGGATGCATGATGTTTATATTCAAAAATTCTTTCTGCTTCAAATTGAAGCGGCTATTTGGTAAGTTAGTTGCTGAAAAGACAAAGAAACTCTTTCCAGCTTTTAGGAGGTTCTGCTGTGCCCTCCTAGAATGATATATCCTGTCACTCAGACTTAAAGCTACCTCACATATATTATTTCAGAATGGGACAGTACTGTAAGAGGCACAAATGGTCCAGAAGATCCACCACCACCACCCAGCCCTGTTTCTTATTGGCCAGTGAATACCGTTCCTTAGGTAACAGGAGAGAAGTTTTCACAGAATGTCAGTTTTACTGAGAAGGCGAAATAAGTCTTAAAAAAAGATCAATGACATCAAGGACTATTTGATCTTGATTTTGGTTGAACTTCTGGTACTAGTGAAATATTAGGATAAAGTTTGGTGTGTCATCAGAGTTAGTCTCCATAAATAACACTAAGCTCTGTCTCCTCTTCCCCTCCCTCCATTGTCCTCCTCCAATCAGAGAGGGCTTCTTGAGGGAGCTTTGCAGGTTCCCCAGAGGGCTCTAGGACATTTCCCCAGCCCCCTTCCAGGGCTCTAGGCCATGACATTTGAAAAGCTGGCTTTTGAAGATGAAGGCAGTGTGGTCATTGCTGGGTTGAAGAGATGAGAGACTTGGGTTTTTGTTTGGATTCTGCCTACTATTTACTGAACAACCCTAGGCCTACCACTTCCAGCGCCTGGCATTCTTTCCTCAGGGTTAATAGCATTTGCTCTCTCAAGGTTATCTTGTTCATCAAATTAGGAAATGCATGAGGAAACACTTCTAAATCTTAAAATGGAAAGCTCTTTGCACCACCTCCTTCTCAAGTCCTCAAATGATAAGATTTCTCCAAAAGCTTTTTTTTTTTTTTACCCCTACCCTTACCTTGTTTCTTTTCCTACATCATGCCCTGTTCTGTGGTGATTTCAATAGCACTTAGAGCTTAAAGTGTCACCTCGAGGCATATGATTCTCAGGTTGACATCTCTACCTCCAAACCCCTTTCAAATTCCTCAGCTGGATTTCCAGCTGTTTTATATTCAACATGTGCTGCCCCCTCTCCTATTCAGCTAATTGAAACATCTTTACCAGCTCCCAATCTCCCCACCTCCTCATCAGAATTCCCCCTTTCTTCAGTGTCCATCATCCTAACATTAGAAACTAAAAGATCCTAGAAATATTTTGGCTTCTTTCTCTCCACAGCCCCAAGTCCCCACATGTGGCTTCAGATTTGGTTAATTCTCCTCCTACATGATCCTCCCTTCGCGTCTGTGCTGCTGGTTCTGTCCACACTGCCTCATCCCAGCACTCATGACCTCATGCCTGGATCCCTGCAGCTGTTCCCTACTCCATCTCCACATCCAGAACGCCTACAATTCCGCAAATGCTCCTCACCATGCCAAGTAATTTTTAATAAAATACAGCATAGGTCATATTGCTCCCTTGCTCCAAGACAGTTTATGGCTTTCTGTTGACTGAAGAATACAGTATCGATTTTTTTGGAGTTGCTGGTTGCTGTCTCTTTGAGGCACCTATGTGTGTACTCTAAAGAAAGAAGTAGTAACTGTTACACACCCATTACTCATGTCTCTGTTAGAGCTGGCTGCTTCTGCATTTGCAAACTGTAGAGAACAACAGTCAAGTCTGTCCATAAGCATTCCTAGTTAATCTCATTAACGTTAAATTCACCTCTTTTCCCTCAAATATCTTATGTCCTCTTTGTTTATATTATAGTTCCTTAAAAACATTTTTTCCCCTCAACTGTCTATTTGGGTTGTTCCTGTTCCTCTTTGTAGCTGAAATGCTCATACTTGCAAATTTCCTGGGCAGATGTTCACCCTGGGTTTGGAATAGAATATGCCCCCAAATCCACACTTGGAGCTGAAGCATACATTTGCATATGGATTAACTAACGTAGCTCAAGATCTCATTTATACTTAGAAAGGAATCAAACATCCATAAAGATTATGTTATTCTATGTGTTTAAGTGCATATTAAATAGACTAACCATAATTATTGGCCTGAAGTATTTTAGAATATACATGACAAAGAGCTCACTCCTAAATTCCATAGCAGAAAAAAAGTTCTTTATTAGTATATAAAAATAATTGTTTAAAGATGCTAAAACAATACACTGACATAACATTATAAGCATAGGCATATCTAGAAGATGACACAAAAGCTATTTAGGAGAGGAACAGACCAGATATTTCCCTGAACCAAGACCTAGTTAACATATGCCTGCATAATGGCATTAAACGGATCTTTGCAGTTTTTTTCATGTTTGGTGATGGCCAAGTCACAAGAAACAAGTGTCATGGAAAATATAAGTGAGCTAAAGCATCCATTTAACCATCTTTCTCCACTTATCCCACCCAAACACCCTCCAAGGCACTTCCAAATTCTTTGTGTGCTTCCAGTTTAAAAGAAGCATTTCCAGGGGCTCTTAAGGCAAAGTGCTCCAAGCTATTGTCGTTGCTACCACTCACTCGCTTAGACAATGTTAGGAAGGGGAAATGTGCTCAGCATCTCCTCCTCCTTGTGCCCACGAGAATGCAAAGCTAGAACTTGGAATAAAGGGCAATGTTTGTTGTTCATCAGTCTCAGAAGGAAACTGACAGCACACTCTAAAAGATTTAGCCAAACAAATCAGTGAAGGGAACATATACAGAGTTGTCAGTATGGTTGGGGAGCTAGTGACACATGATGAATATCCCAGTAACTAGCTCCAACAGGAAGCCCTAGATCTAAAGCAAGAAGAGGAGGGAAAGGTTAACAAATGCTGTGGGAGATGGGACGGGAGAGGGGAAGATGGTGGAGCTGCATGGTAAGAGCTCTGGCTCTAGAAAACACTCTGATTTCCCGCTGACACTTCCCACTGGCCAAACCCAAAGAGCAGCAGAGAGCACGGGAACCAGGGAGATCCAGTCCATAGTGGTTAGCCTCCAGAGCAGGGCAGAGAACTGAAGAATGGATAGATGGGGCTTAGGCAGGGACCAAAGAGAAAAAAACTAGTACTCTCAAATTCTATCAGGACCTCAGTAACCATATTAAATGATCGAAAATACTAAGAAGGAGCTTATCTGTCATAGCAACCAATAAATAGTAAGTCTTATTGGGAATTAATAAATGTAACTGATATTATAATACACTGACTTATAACAAAACCAGTAGACCTGGCTGCCTAGAGATTTCTATGGATACAATGATACATATAGAATACCTGTTCAGCACTTGCAGTGGCTAAATAATTTTGAGAAAGTCAATACATGGAGTGGTGGGTTATGAACAAATCCCCAGACACCATGAGTTTAGTCTGTGTGCTTAAGCACAGTACTCTAGTGAACTGTTCAGACTTATGCATCATGAAACACCAAAAGTTAGAATAAGATGGAAATCCCTGGGGAAGCTTTCCACTCCACTGCATTGTGGATGGGAAATAGTTCATTACTTTCCTAGTTCTGAAGATAACTAACCACACTCCTTCTGTAAACCTGAGTATAACTGTCACTATGAAGGATAGAAATAAAATCAAGAACCAAATGATTGTTTAAAACCACCTTTAAATTATATGTGCATATTTTAATATAAAAAATTCTCGTTTAATCTTTATTAGTCTATGTAAACCAGATAAAAAAATTAGAGTACATAGAAATTAAAAGATGTGCCAGGAATCACGCATCCAAGTAATGGAACCAAAATTAAAACTGGTTGATAACCACCGGAATCACTTATGGATGTCTTTAAAATTGAAGCTCCTGAGTCCCATCCTGTATCTACTGAAGTAGCATCAGGATTGGATTGGGAATGACTTGTGGTGACATAGCAATTATTCTCTGTACTTTTAAAGGCGCCACACCAAGGCTGATATACTGACAGGTTCATAATTGCTAAAGATATAAACTGGCCAAATGCTGAACAGCAGATTCTAAAGAGCAACTCCATTCAGTTCTTGATTGATTCTCTGTCTCCAAGTGGGTCATCAGTTACAGACAGGAATCTTCTTGTCAGGTCAGAATTTTGATGGAAGCTATATTTGGAGTCATGCTATTTGTCCTATTATTGTCAGGTCATGAAATGCAGTTTAACAAAGTGCTTTTTCTAAGACCTGATGTGAAAGTTTAAAAGCCTCCCTCCTTCACCTTTTGTGCATTACAGTTTGCATGGAGAATAGGCACATAGCTAAAAGAAAAACACTTACTTCAAGTTCTGGAAATAGCAACTGAGCACCACTCATTCTCCTTCTGACACTGGGGTTATCCTAGGAATACAGCTGCAAGTAAAGTCAAACATAAATTCACAAATAAATACTTGAAGAGGAAGACAAAATCCAGCCACCATGGGTTACCATTCCCCACTCCACCAAAATAAGCAAATTCATTTGCTTCAAATGAAGGCTTCTTGAAAGGAAGGAAGGTATAACCAAAATAATCAGAAGAACATATAATGCACAGTAGGATCTGACAAACTGGGAAATTTTTAAGTTTGATGCAAGGTAAATAACAGGGAAGCTGCCCTATTCCTCACATTACTCCATGACACAATGATGTGTCACGGCACCCCTTGAAGATTAGAAGGTCTTCTGCACCTTGATTTTTGGACTCAGACGAATCCTATATTAATATTCTTCTTTTTCTGTCCTTTATCTCTTTCTAACAACTTGTTGGAATGGTTTGCTGATAATATAATACATTTAAGGGAGGGAGTTTTTAAAAACAATTAATCCTCCTTTGTATTGATCTTCAAACTAGCCAACATTTTCCACTGGATTCTTGGTAACCTCTCTGCACAATAGAATAAGATCTGAAATCTGCTTACTCTTATGAAAAATTAGTCATCACTAATGCAGAGTGTACTTTGGGTTGCATGTAAGAGTCAGTATGCCATTGGTACTCAAGTTAAAGAAAAAAAAAAAGAAAACCAACAATAATCAAATTTTCCTTGTAATGGTTGGGTGGCAGCCTTCTGGAAGATTATTGGCATTAATTCAAAAATTACTTCTTGGTAGGATAGACAGTGACTCAGGTGGAATACTACCTCAAGTAGAAACTATAACTTGGGCAATACAAGTGCCCACACACAACAGATGTGTTAGTGAGCAGAGCAGAACTTCCTGAGGGGCTGAGTGCATATAGATGTGGCCATTCAGGGCTTTGTGCTGACTCAAAAGCCTGTCCTGGTGCCTGGCTGTCTTTCCGAACGTAATCCTCCCATTTCTCCGTTCCTTTCTAAACAGAAGCTGGAGGAGGAGTGGTCAGCCAAACCAGGTAGAGCTCTACCTTCTGATTACGCACTGCCTCCTTCTATGCTTCCCTCTGAGATTGGAGGACCAGTTTTTTCCTTCAGTCATGGCCACCTCATTTGAAGAAGCTCTTGGGCTCAGTCCAGTTCTACAAGTCACAGAGGCGGCTGAGAAAGACATTTATCTAAAAGAATTTGAGAATAATATAGATAATACGGAGATATATTATCATATCAATAATGTGTATAATATGGAGGAAGCATGATTGAGTGCGAAGAGAAAAGCAAGATAACTTTGAAGTATTTCAGGAAGTACCATACGTCTTTAGTCAGCAAAACACTGTTTTATACCAAAAGGAAAAAACCCTCGTTCCATACTTCCTTGAATACGTTTAATAAGATTGATTCTGAAATTTCTTCAATTTAAAGTTTATCTCAAAACAGCTTTTAGGGGTGCCTGGATGGCTCAGTGGGTTAAGCCTCTGCCTTCGGCTCAGGTCATGATCCCAGGGTCCCGGGATTGAGCCCCGCATCGGGCTCTCTGCTTAGCAGGGAGCCTGCTTCCCCCTCTTTCTCTCTGCCTGCCTCTCTGCCTGCTTGTGATCTCTATCTGTCAAATAAATAAATAAAATCTTTAAAAAAAAACTTAAAAAAAAACAGCTTTTAAAGATTTCTGTCAGACTTGGGCAACTTGACTTAAGTGAAATTTTTCTTTGACAATTAAACAGAGTCAGATACTTTGGAAAAATGAATCCCAATTCCTAAAACTTATATTTTTAGCTCTTTTGTTTTTCTTTTCTGACATAAAGAAGTATAGCCATTGTCTTTTCCATTTTGCTTATTTGAAAATAACTAACCTCAAGTATTTAAGCAAAATACATTTTGACTTGAAACTATATATTTCCATGGATTTCGTAAATCAGTGCACATGCTCCTCAAGGCCCTGCTTTACTTGTGTGTCCTCAGAAGGAGCTTGGGCTTACACGGCAGAGTGTGCCAGGGGCTGGCAGCAAACGAGGGGTGGACCCGTTGTTGCAGACACCCACAGCGATAACATCAAGCTCCAGGCAAATTGTAATTAGGCAAAGAATGTTCTCTTCTATATTCTTCTCTTGAAAACACCATGGAGAGCAGCTGTAAAATGCAGAGTTATCTTAAGACTTTTTGTCATATACTATTTATTGAATCACCTGGAATGTTTTTGGTTGGATGTCTCATTGTACAACCAATACATTCTTCTCTGTCCCCCAACTTGTGTGGCTAAAAAGGATGATATGGGAGAAATATAACTTAGAACCACGAGTCTAAGGATTTCAGTCCCTTCAGCAGGCATCAAGGCTTTTTTCAAGTGGCTGTGTTGTCCTAGGGGCCAGAGTGTCTCACAAAGTCCCCTGGGGGCTTTGCATTTCTTTCCACTGTGCTTCGTGTAGAAGGAAACATAGGAAACAGCAGAACTCATCCTGGTGAAAATAACTCCTCAGTGTCTGAGCAGACAAATCCTAGGGAAGAGCATGTTAACCATTAGAGAAAGTAGGGAAACTGAAGTGGGATTAAAGGAATATACACATTAAAGGGATATAAAGGTATTTCTTAAAGGAACATGACATAAGTACATGCAGGATGAAAAAACCAGATGATTGATTCTTTTAATCTTAGTTAATAATTTTTAAAAGCTACAAGGAAGGGGCGCCTAGGAGGCTCAGTCAGTAAAATACCCGACTCTTGATTTTGGCTCAGGTCATGGTCCTAGGGTCATGGGATTGGCTCCACTTGGCTCTTCACGGGGCATGGAACCTACTTGGGATTCTCTGTCTCCCTCTGCTCCTCTCCCCCTCCCCGCCCCCACTTCGGATGCTCTCTCTCTCTCTCTCTCTCTCTCTCTCTCTCTCCATCTTTCTCTCACTCAAAAATGAAATAATAAATAAATCTATAGGGAAAGCAACTCCCAAGGCAGCTAATGAAAAGAAAGAGTCTCAGGAGTGACCATCCAGGAGGCAGAGTAGAGTGAGGGTGCAAAACACCTTCTAGAACTGCAAGGATTATCCAAGAGAAAAGGAAGGGGTAAAGGAGAGTCTCTACTTACTCCCTGTTTACATGTATCAGGTACAGCTCTGTGTATTTCCCATGAGTTATTCTAACTCCAAAAAAGATAAACAGTATATAATTTCCCGATTCACCTGATGGGCAAATGGATGTTTAGAGAAATTAAGTACTTTCCTAACATCACACAAGTGCTAAATAGAAAGTTTGTGTTCAAAACTAAGGTCGCCTACCTAACTAATGTCAAAGCCTGTTTTCTCTCTGTTACAAAACCAGCTCCAAATGGGAATCCAGTTGTTTACATCACCAGACAACTTTCACTGAAAAGGAAAAATGAAGTCTCAGGACATTAGGAATCTTGGCAGTTTCCAAGGATTTTCCAGTAATCGGTGCTATTTTTCCTCATAACCATATGCTCCTACTCCCAGACCTCTACAATCTTAGGAAAATAGTGGAAAATTACATTTTGCCCCTAGGCATTCAGGAGGTGAGAAATCAAAATCAAAACCAAGAGTTGCAGAGTTTTATGAAATGATAAAAATGAAAGAAGAATGAGATTTTTGAGACTTTGTAATTTTAAAATAAAAATTGTTTTCAAATTTGCGAAAGCTTTAATAATAGTAGAGTTAGGGCTTTCAAAGTCAGAAATACAATTTCTGTGTAATCAAACACAAGAATATCTATAAGTTCAGTATTCCACTAGATATTTGCATGTATACATTTATAAATAAACACTGGAGAAATAGTAGATATTAACCAAAATATCCCAAAAAAGGAACAAAAGCAACATAGGAAGACCTCTGGTTCAAGTGTTTTTTTTTTTTTAAGAATAACATACCAAGGGTGTCAGGGTGGCTCAGTGGGTTAAGCCTCTGCCTTCAGCTCTGGTCATGATCTCAGGGTCCTGGGATCGAGCCCTGCATCAGGCTCTCTGCACAGCAGGGAGCCTGCTTCCCACCCCCTCTCTCTCTGCCAGCCTCTCTGCCTACTTGTGATCTCTGTCTGTCGAATAAATAAAGAAAAATCTTTTAAAAAAAGAGAGAGAATATACCAAAGCTAAGATTAGCTAGTCAAACACTAAAATGATAATTTTTTAAATATATTTTTACATTAGCCCATGAATGTAATGTATATTGTTTGGGTGTGTATTGATTCAGTTAAAGTCACAACCTGATCACAAGGTCTAAAATATATTTTCCAAATGTGACATCCCTTTGTCAATTGCCTAAAATTTAGGGTGGAGTTTTTTTTGTTTGTTTGTTTGTTTGTTTCATTTAGAAACATCTGAAAAAATAGGACTTAACTTCTGAAGTATAGAGATGAAACAGTTTGAGCATATATTGTTATCCTTTATTTCCAGATGAAGAAATCTTTGTCCAAAGTCAAACAGCTGGTAAATTTTAAAACCCAAATTCCATGTCATCAAAACCAGTGGTTGTCAACTGGTAGCAATTTCTGGTATTAGGTAGATGTATCTCAGTGAGGCTCTAATATACATTCCCAAATAACTAATGTTGTTGAATCTTTTTTATTCAACCTATTGTTTTTGTATTGTAGATTGCAGATATCTGCCCACACTCAATAACTTGTGTTTTTACTTTCTTAGTGCTGTATTTTGACAAATGTAAGTTCTTACACCAATTTTCAGACCCTATCTATATAGGGTTTACAATTCTCTTTTTAAAACATCTTTGCCTAGTATAAGGCCATAAGGGTGGGTAGTCTATATTTGACTATTTAGAGACTTTCTTGTTTCATCTTTCACATTTAGATCTACAACCAACCTAGAGTTAATTTTTTGTATGGTGTAAGGTAGGGGTCAAGGGATATGTATTTCACACAGTAAATCAATTGGTCCAGTATGCATCTCACTACTACATTCTCACTTTGCAATTCTACCTTTGCCATGAATCAAGTCTCCCTTTAGATGTTGGTCTGTTTTGGGACTCTGTTTTATCCCATTGGTTTATTTGTCAATCTTCTTCCAATTCCATATTGTAACAGTTACTGTAGCTTTATAATAAGTTTTGACATCTGGTAGTGTAAGTCATACAACTTTGTTCTTTTCCTTCAAGATAGTCTTGGCTTTTTTGGTCTTTTGCTTTTCTATATAAGTTTTAGAATCAACTACCAAATTTTATGCCCCCAAAAAGTCTGCTGGCCTTGTATTTATGAGTGCATGCATTTTTTTTATTTTTAAATTTGTTTTGTGAGTGCATTTATTCAATAGATCAATTTGGGAAAAATCAACATGCTAACAATAAAAACTTTTCTAATCCATAAACATGACAATCCTTTCCTTTATTTAGTTCTTCTTTAATTTCTCTTAATAAGGTTTTATAGTTTTATGTGTACGTGTTAAGTTCTTACATGATTTTCATTCATTCCTAGGTATTAGGTATTTTTGAAGTTATAATCAAATTTTGTTTTTAATTTTCTACTTCTTACTGGAGTATTGAAACTTAGTTGATACTTGTACACTAATTTTGTATCCAAAAACAGCTTGGGGCGCCTGGGTGGCTCAGTGGGTTAAAGCCTCTGCCTTCAGCTCAGGTCATAATCCCAGGGTTCTGGGATCAAGCCCCACATTGGGCTCTCTGCTCTGTGGGGAGCCTGCTTTCTCCTCTCTCTCTGCCTGCTTGTGATCTCTGTCTGTCAAATAAATAAATAAAATCTTTATAAAAAATTGCTTAATTCACATATTTTAATTGTTTAATAGAGTGTCTAAAAGAATTATGGAGAATGACTAGCAGCAGTTTTTATTTTTGTCCTTCTTCATGTGTCTACTTTTTTATTTATTTTTCTAACTTTATTATACGAGCTAGGATTGCTAACACAGTGCTGAATAGAAGTGATAATAATCTGTACCTTGTCTTGTCCCCTGTCATAAGGTAAAAGTCTTTAGTACTTTAATAATTCAACACCAAGGATGCTCTTTGCTGCAAGATTTCTGATTTTTTTTTTTTTAACCAGGCTAAGGAAGTTTTGTTTTATTTCGCGTGTGGTTAAGAGTTTTGTTTTCTTTTGTTTTTAACATAGATGGCTGTTGGATTTTATCACCTTTTTTTTTTTTTTTGGTATATATTCAGATGACCATGTCACTTTTGTCCTTGTTTTCTTGACATGGTAAATTATATTAATTGGTTTTTGAACTTTAAAATAAATTTTCTTATATCAAGAAGAATCCAACTTGGTCACACATACATTATTGTATTTGAGTCACTATTATTTTGTTAGGAATTCTTCATTTCTGTTATAAAATGTTATAAAACAAGTTTAAGAGTTTCCTTCTTTACTTTCCCAGAAAGAGTTTGTATGAGATATTCCTTCTTCCTTAAATGTTGAAAAGAATTCATTGGCAAAGCCATTCAAGTCTGGAGTTTTCTTTTGGAGAGCTTTTAAAGTATAGATTAATATATTTAATAAATATAAGACTATTTCAATCTTCCTTTTTTCAGCTCTGTAATCTGTTTATTAAGGAATATGTCAATTTCACCTAATTTTCAAGTTTTTGTTAAAGCTATTCATAGCATCCTTTATTAACATTTTATATCTGTGCTACATTCCCTGTGGTATTTTTCTGTCTTTCTTTCTTATTTACTTAACAATCTTGCCAGTTTAAGATTTTATCTTTTCAAAGAACCAACTTTTGTTTTTAATTGGTTTTCACTATTTTTTATTGTTTTCTGTTCATTTCTGTTTTTATGCTTATTATTTACTTCCTTCTACTTTCTCTGGGTTTCAGTTGATGGTGTTTTTCCCATCCAATTGAGTTGTAGATTTAGATCATTTTGAGTGTTTTAACTTTTATTTTTCAATATATACATTTAAGGCTATGTATTTTCCTCTAGGAGCACTATTTAGCATTATCTTACAATTTTTGATGTTCCATTTTCACTGTCATTCAGCTCAAAATATTTACCCCTTTTCCCTGTAGATTTTGTTCTTTGACCAAGGACTTATTTAGTAAAACACTGCTTACTTTCCTCCAAACTGGGAGACAGTCTAGCTATTGTGTGACTTATTTCTAGCTTTATTATACCTTAGAGCCTACTCTGTATGACTTCAATCCTTTGTAATTTACTGAGACTTGATTTCTAGCCCAGCATGTTTTCAATTTTTGTAGATGCTTCATGTATTCTTGAATAGAATGTGTGTCCTGCAGATGCTGCATGCTGAGTTCTGGGTAAGTCCACTGACTCACCTGCTGTAATATTTTTCACATATTCTAGGTGCTCACTGATGTTCCCACAGCTTGCTCTGTCACTCACTGAGAGGCATTTTTTAAAAATCTGACTGTATTTGTAGCCTTGCTTACTTTTGCACTTAGTTCCATCATTTTCTGCTTTATATATCTTGAGACTATTTTATTAGAAACATATACAGTTTAAATTATATATTGTATCATCCTGGTGGATTGATCCTTCATGAACTCTCCTTTACATCTATCACTGCTTTTATTTTGTCTAATATTAATGTAACTATACCATCTCTTTTTTGGTTTCTGTTTTCATTACGTATCTTTTATGCTGCTTTTTCTATTACCTTTCTTATATCTTTATGTTTAAAGTGTTTCTCTTTAAAAATGTATGTGATTTTTTTTTGGAAATTTAAACTGGGGCGCTTGGGTGGCTCAGTTGTTAAGCGTCTGCCTTTGGCTCAGGTCATGATCCCAGGGTCCCGCAGTTGAGTCCCATATCAGGCTCCCTGCTTGGTGGGAAGCCTGCTTCTCCCTCTCCCACTTCCCTTGCTTGTGTTCCCTCTCCCGCTGTGTCTCTCTCTGCCAAATAAATAAATAGTCTTTTTTAAAAAAGTGATGATAATTTTAATCAGTGTATTTGTCTATTATATTCAATGTAATTAATGATATATTTAGATCTTATTACTTGTTTGGTATTTGTAGTTTTGTCTTCTTTTGTACTGTCAAGTATATTGGATTATCAAGTATATGTAGTATATAATACATATTAAGATGTATTAAATTAATATATTTATATATTATACTATATCATCAATCATTTTAGATTATAAAGTAAATATTTTTATTCCCATCCTTTATCAATGAATCACTAAAAGAATGTTTAACTAATTTATTAATAGAAGAAAATGAAATACCTATATTTACATACTTGATAATTCCTGTGAAAGTGATATATCATTTATCTGTGGTTCCTTTTAAGAGTTCTTTTTATTTTTGTTTTTCATCACTGTGGTCAAAATGTGTGTAGGTATTATATTTTATTTTATTTTTTCCCTGTTTGGGTCTTATAAAACTTCTTGAATCCTGGATTTGTCTTTTACTAGTTTTTAAAAACTCTCAGTCTTGGGGCACCTGGGTGGCTCAGTAGGTTAAGCCTCTGCCTTTGGCTCAGGTCATGATCCCAGGGTCCTGGGATCGAGCCCCACATCAGGCTCTCTGCTCAGCAGGGACCCTCCTTCCCCCTCTCTCTCTGCCTGCCTCTCTGCTACTTGTAATCTCTCTCTCTGTCAAATAAATAAAATAAAATCTTTAAAAAAAATAAAAATAAAAACTCTCAGCCATTATCTCTTTAAATATTGTTTCTGCCTTAATTTTTTTCTCTTTTTCTTTTCTCTTCCTATATATACATATAGGTAATATTTACAGTGTTCCCTATGTCTTTTAAGCTCTTTTTTATATTTTATATATTAAAATATCTGTTGATATTTTCTACTGACCAATATTCTAGCTAAAAAATCTTCCCTTCACCTGTGCCTAATCAATGCTAAACCACTCATTAATTTCTGGGTGATATCATAACAAGATACCACAACCTGATGGCTTAAAACAACAACATTTTTTCTGGAAGCAGTATGAAATTAAGGTATTAGCAGAACTGTTCCTCCCTCAGAAGACTCTATGAAAAAGTTCTCCCTTGCCTCTCCCATTTTTTCATGGTCCCAGCTGTTCCTTGGTGTTAGGCTGCTTCAGTCCAATATCTGCCTCCCCTTCACATGGCCTTCTCCTCTCTTGTACGTCTCTCGTCTATGTGTCCTAAGGGACACTGGTCATTGGATTTAGAGCCCACCCAAATAATTCAGGATGATCTCCTCTAGACATCCATAACTTTCTTATGTCTGCAAACACCATCTTCCCAAGTAAGGTAACATTCACAGTTTCTGGAGGTTAGAATATGGACCTATCTTTTTGGGGACCACCATTCAACTCACCACAATTATCTAATGAGTTCTTAATATCGATTATTATTTATAGCTCTATAATTTTCTTTTTTTTTTTTTAAAGATTTTATTTATTTATTTGACAGAGAAAGATCACAAGTAGGCAGAGAGGCAGGCAGAGAGAGAGAGAAGCAGACTCGCTGCTGAGCAAAGAGCCCGATGTGGGGCTCAATCCCAGGACCTGAGATCATGACCTGAGCCGAAGGCAGCGGTTTAACCCACTGAGCCACCCAGGCACCCCTCTATAATTTTCTTTTGATTCCTTTCTCATACTCCAGTTCTCTGCATGATTTCTTTGGGCTTATATTTAGTTTTTGAACTTAAGAATCATAGTTATTTTAATATTGACATCTGATAAAACCCAATAGCCACATTTTCTGCACACTGTTTCTGCTATCTGTTTTTCAATCTTAGTTTTTAGTTATAGGTCTTGTCTCTTGAATAAATTGCTTTTTAGAAGAAAAAGGCATATTAAAGGTCCCCACAGTAAGTGGAAAGAATTTTCAAATTCCTTGAGCATTTTTATTATGATGAGAAATATCTTAATCATAAGGAGATATAGTACTTCTTTTCTTTCTTGTCTTCTTTTTATGATTGGAAGATGATCCATACAAATTCTTTTTTATCTTGCATATGCCTATATGCAAAAATGGTATCACATAAAGAAATTCTAGATAGTGATTGTGCCTTATTGAAAAATACCTACTATTTTTGAGATATTGAGCATTGTGAAAATCCATGAAAAAGGTATAGAAAAGAAAGATGTATAAAGCATTTTGGTTCTTTTGCACAGTTGTAAAATCACAAAGAAGTCAGTATATTTGAGTTAAAAAAAAAAAAAAACAAACTTTGTTTTCTTTCTCCTTGAGACTTTGATGTGTGAATAGAAGCAAACAGTTAAAACCAGCATTCAATAATTTAAACCTTAAAATCCTACCAATGAAGACTTGGACTATCCAAAAGGTGAGTCAGAAGCAATCTAAATAACAAGCACAATAACCAAATTGCTATTTGTCATTGATGTTGAAAACACATTTAGCATGTTGTTTCTGAGGTGTGATTTCTGCAATCCTGTTCAACACCTCTTGTTAAGCACCCTGAAATCTTCCTCAGATTTTTGCTCAAATGTTTTTCTTCCTCCATGTGTCCAACGCAGAAAATGCAGGTGGAGGGAGCCAAGTCCAATCCTAGGGGATTTCTGTAGAAGGTTCAGCTGGGTTGCGGGGTTGTGGTGTAACAATTTGGAAAACACTTCATGATAGTATCTTTGTTTAAACCATTGGCTTTATGGGTGTAGTTCAGGACCCATTGTTTCAACCTGACTTTTGTCAAAATAACAAAAAGTCCCATGATGCAGGAAGAGTATACTTACTCATTGGTTCAGTTAAGATGTATTGAGATGGGTCTGACGAGGTAAGGGAAAAGTGAGTAAACCTATTTTGGTAAGTTAATAGAATAAAGTAAAAATGGATCACATTTCCAAATTCCATTTATTTCTTTATGCCAAAACTAAAACCCTGTAATAATGATTGATTTTATATGGAATTTAAGATTCTCTGTTAACAGCTCTAACAAATTAACTGCTATATGATTAATAGAGGAAGTTGCAAACATTTCTTATTAGGGATGGTGGGTTGATTTTTCTCCTTTATTTCTAAGAGAACATGAATAAGGTAGAGTCTTATCAGAAACTAACCAGTTTATAGAGAATTATTTCCCATTGAGACAGAGACAGCCTGAAACTAAGATTGATAGAACATTCCCAACTACATAATAATTGATCAGTGGGTCAGTTTGACATACTTTGAATCCTTTACCACAGAATTTCAGCTGACTCCACAACACCTTCTGATATTCACTGTGCAAACACCTCTTTTTTATACAAAACTTAGCTTCCCCACTTTCATGACTTTATTTTCCCTCCTATGTCTGCCCCAAATGTACAGACTATTTTCACCTTAACATCTTCCAAGCAGTCCATTATAAGCAATACATTTTGTTTTAGAACCCAGTGCATACATACGCATTTGTTTATACACATACACACAACAGACACTGAGGTCACATCCCAAACCTACAGAGTCAGAGTCTTTGGGGATGGGGCTCAGCCACGTCTAGCTGAAATATTTCGCAGGTGATGAGGATTTATAATCAGGTTGAAAATCACATATATATATATGTATATATATATATATATACATATATATATATTTTTTTTTTTTTTCAAAGGAAGGAACTGAGTTTCAGAGAGATAAGACTTGAGTAGAATTCAGCTGTAGGTAGTGGGGAGCCAAACTTAAAATCCAGATCTTTTGACTGCATACAGCTGTTATATTAGTCCAGAATTTGCCAGTTTTGTATTCCATGGTGTACCAGGTGTGTGTGTGTGTGTGTGTGTGTGTGTTTAAAGATTAACTTATTTGGGTTGGGGGGAAGGACCAGAGGGAGAGAGAGAATCCCTAGCAGATTCTGCACTGAACACGGAGCCCAACTTGGGGCTTGATCCCAGGACCCTGAGATAATGACCTCAGCCCAAACCAAGAATCAGATGCTTTACGCCACCAAGTTATACCACCAAGGTGTGCCGGTATCTCAGTTCTGTAGAAGTTATGGATGTCACCTTGAAAAATTATTTTCATTGGTTATATAGCAAAGTCAAGTAGATTTCTCTATTACTGAATTTAAAAGGGTTTAAAATATCCTAATGTGCATTATTACTATCCAACTGTGGTGTATGGTACATAGAATTTTTTATACTTGTTTGATCACAGATTTGTTTTATTTTCTCACAAAGAGCTTGTCTTGGGCCAATAGTGTATGTAACAGAGGACAAAAGCTACTAAAAATCATTAATAACTACATTAGCAGCAACTAATATTTTGTAGCCTTTATGGTTTGTATAGAACTTTTATATTAAGTTACTTTGGTTACTCACTTAAAACACTACATAAAGATGTCTGGTTTTGTTTACTTCCAACACAGAGTTATAAACTAGTACCAAGTTTGTGTCTCTCCCTGGCAATGCAGATCCTAGAAGAATCCATCAGTGGAGTAATCACTCTATGATTGCATAATAAAGTAAATCCTCATAATCAAAGCAAATACCATCACTGTTCAATACCATTGCTTATATATGAAAACATAAGTCTAAATCTATGAAAACCATACTCTTTTTTGAGAAACACTAGTCAGGAATGTGTGTGCATACACAAAACTAGGCAGTTCATGTGCCAGATACATATTGGGTGCCTACGATTAGGAAGACATTGTCACGTATTCTGGGAAATACAAACCTGGAAAATAGACCTCATAATGCCTGGAACATGGATTCTCAATGGATGTCTTTAGATGAATGTCTGCAGAAAACAGAAATCCCATTCAATGAACATTCTTTCTAGAAGGATAAGACAAACAGTAGCTATAATACTAAGAAAAAGTAAATAGATGCAGAGTGGAGTCAAAAAGTATCACAGAGAAAAATGATATTAGTAAGAGCTAACATGGCTAATGTTTATGGAATGTTTGTCATTGTTCTAAGACTACACTGTTCACCATCCTAACAACAGGTGACTACTGACCACTAGAAATGTCATCCATTCAAACTAATCTGTAAATGTTGTAATACTGTAAATGTAAAATACCCACCAGATTCCAAAGGCCGAGTATGAAAAAAAAAGAATGTAAAATATTTCATTAATAAATTGTATATTGGTCAAATGTTAAGTTGACAATGTTTTAGGTATATCAGATTAAATAATATATTATGACAGTTATTTTCACCTGTTTCTTCATACTTTTGACTTTTTTTTTTCAGGTTTTTTTTTGTTCATTTTAAAAAAATTTTTTTATTTATTATTATTTCATTTTATAAACATATAATGTATTTTTATCCCCAGCGGTACAGGTCTGTGAATTGCCAGGTTTACACACTTCACAGCAATCACCATAGCACATACCCTCCCCAATGTCCATAACCCCACCCCCCTCTCCCGATCCCCCTCCCCCCAGCAACCCTCAGTTTGTTTTGTGAGATTCAGAGTCACTTATGGTTTGTCTCCCTCCCGATCCCATCTTGTTTCATTTATTCTTCTCCTACCCCCCTAACCCCCCATGTTGCATCTCCACTTCCTCATATCAGGGAGATCATATGATAGTTGTCTTTCTTCGATTGACTTATTTCACTAAGCATCATGCCCTCTAGTTCCATCCACGTCGTCGCAAATGGCAAGATTTCATTTCTTTTGATGGCTGCATAGTATTCCATTGTATATATATACCACTTCTTCTTTATCCATTCATCTGTTGATGGACATCTAGGTTCTTTCCATAGTTTGGCTATTGTGGACATTGCTGCTATAAACATTCAGGTGCATGTGCCCCTTCAGATCACTACGTTTGTATCCTTAGGGTAAATACCCAGTAGTGCAATTGCTGGGTCATAGGGTAGCTCTATTTTCAACTTTTTGAGGAACCTCCATGCTGTTTTCCAGAGTGGTTGCACCAGCTTGCATTCCCACCAACAGTGTAGGAGGGTTCCCCTTTCTCCACATCCTCACCAGCATCTGTCATTTCCTGACTTGTTAATTTTAGCCATTCTGACTGGTGTGAGGTGGTATCTCACTGTGGTTTTGATTTGTATTTCCCTGATGCCGAGTGATGTGGAGCACCTTTTCATGTGTCTGTTGGCCATCTGGATGTCTTCTTTGCAGAAATGTCTGTTCATGTAGGGTTAGGTTGTGTATTTGAGACATTTCTTGTTTCTTGAGAAAGGCTTGTACCCCTATATATTTTCCTCTCAGGACTGCCTTTGCTGTGTCCCACAGATTTTGAATCGTTGTGTTTTTATTATCATTTGTTTCCATGAATTTTTTCCAATTCTTCTTTAATTTCCTGGTTGACCCATTCATTCTTTAGAAGGATGCTGTTTAGTCTCCATGTATTTGGGCTCTTTCCAAATTTCCTCTTGTGATTGAGTTCTAGCTTCAGAGCATTGTGGTCTGAAAATATGCAGGGAATGATCCCAATCTTTTGATACTGGTTGAGATCTGATTTATGACCCAGGTGTGATCTATTCCGGAGAATGTTCCATGTGCACTAGAGAAGAATGTGTATTCTGTTGCTTTGGGGTGGAATGTTCTGAATATATCTGTGATGTCCATCTGGTCCAGTGTGTCATTTAAGGCCTTTATTTCCTTGTTGATCTTTTGCTTAGATGATCTGTGCATTTCAGTGAGGGGAGTGTTAAAGTCCCATGCTATTATTGTATTATTGTTGATGTGTTTCTTTGATTTTGTTATTAATTGGTTTATATAATTGACTGCTCCCATGTTAGGGGCATAGATATTTAAAATTGTTAGATCTTCTTGTTGGATAGACCCTTTGAGTATGATATAGTGTCCTTCCTCATCTCTTATTATAGTCTTTGGCTTAAAATCTAATTGATCTGATCTAAGGATTGCCACCCCAGCTTTCTTCTGATGTCCATTAGCACGGTAAATTGTTTTCCACCCCCTCACTTTAAATCTGGAGGTGTCTTTGGGTCTAGAATGAGTTTCTTGTAGGCAACATATTGATGGGTTTTGTTTTTTTATCCATTCTGATAACCTGTGTCTTTTGATTGGGGCATTTAGCCCATTAACATTCAGGGTAACTATTGAGAGATATGAATTTAGTGCCATTGTATTGCCTGTAAGGTGACTGTTACTGTATATTGTCTCTGTTTATTTTCTGATCTACTACTTTTAGGGTTTCTCTTTGCTTAGAGGACCCCTTTCAATATTTCCTGTAGAGCTGGTTTGGTGTTTGCATATTCTTTCCGTTTTTGTTTGTCCTGGAAGCTTTTTATCTCTCCTTCTATTTTCAATGATGGCCTAGCCGAATATAGTATTCCTGGCTGCATGTTTTTCTCGTTTAGTACTCTGAATATATCATGCCAGTTCTTTCTGGCCTGCCAGGTTTCTGTGGATAAGTCTGCTGCCAATCTAATATTTTTACCATTGTATGTTACAGACTTCTTTTCCTGGGCTGCTTTCAGGATTTTCTCTTTGTCACTAAGATTTGTAAATTTTAATATTAGGTGATGTGGTGTGCACCTGTTCTTGTTGATTTTGAGGGGGGTTCTCTGCACCTCCTGGATTTTGATGCTTGTTCCCTTTGCCATATTAGGGAAATTCTCCCCAATAATTCTCTCCAATATACCTTCTGCTCCCCTCTCTCTTTCTTCTTCTTCTGGAATCCCAATTATTCTAATGTTGTTTCGTCTTATGGTGTCACTTTTCTCTCGAATTCTCCCCTCATGGTCCAGTAGCTGTTTGTCCCTCTTTTACTCAGCTTTATTTTCTGTCATTTGGTCTTCTATATCACTAATTCTTTCTTCTGCCTCATTTATCCTAGCAGTAAGAGCCTCCATTTTTGATTGCACCTCATTAATAGCTTTTTTTATTTCAACTTGGTTAGATTTTAGTTCTTTTATTTCTCCAGAAAGGGCTTTTATCTCTCCAGAGAGGGTTTCTCTAATATCTTCCATGCCTTTTTTGAGCCCAGCTAGAACCTTGAGAATCGTCATTCTGAACTCTAGATCTGACATATTACCAATGTCTGTATTGATTAGGTCCCTAGCCTTTAGTACTGCCTCTTGTTCTTTTTTTAGTGGTGAGTTTTCCACCTTGTCATTTTTTCCAGATAAGAGTATGTGAAGTAGCAAATAAAATAGTAAAAGGGTGGCAAAGAGCCCAGGAAAATGCACTTTAACCAAATCAGAAGAGACCCCAAATCATGGAGGGGAGAAAGGGGATAAAAAGAAGTTCAGAAAAAAGAAAAAAAAAACCATTAAAAAAAGAAAACAAAGAAAAAATATTAAAAAGAAAAAAATATATATATATATATTAGATAAACTAGTTAAAAAACATTAAAAAAGAAAAGGGTAAAAGTTAAAAAAAATTTAGCAGAAGAAAACAAAATTAAGTTAACTGCAAGACTAAAGAATCATGGGGAGAAAGCCATGAGTTCCGTGATTTGCTTTCTCTTCCTTTGGAATTCTGCTGCTCTCCTTGGTAGGCGAACTTGGTCTTGGCTGGATTTCTTGTTGATCTTCTGGGGGAGGGGCCTGTTGTAGTGATTCTCAAGTGTCTTTGCCCAAGGCAGAATTGCACCACCCTTACCAGGGGCCGGGCTAAATAATCTGCTCAGGTTCGCTTTCGGGAGCTTTTGTCCCCTGAACGCTTTCCGTAGAGTTCCAGAGGACAGGAATGAAAATGGTGGCCTCCCAGTCTCTGGCCCAGGGGAGCCGAGAGCTCGGGGCCCCACTCCCCAGTGTGCCCTCAGAGAAAAGAGCCCAATCACTCCCGTCTCCCTGGCCTCTGGCCGTGCTCTGAGCTCACCCAGCCTGCGACTGGTTCAAGGTAACCCCGAGCTGAGAGCTCACTCCTTGGCTCTGTCTCTAGCCGGCTTCCCCGCTCTAATACCTGGGAGCTCTGCATCACTCAGACACCCCTGATCCTTCTGTGACCCTGTGGGACCTGGGGCCACGCTGACCCCGCGTGGGCTTCACTCCGGTTTAGCCTCTGGAGCGATGTCCCTCAGTGGAGCAGACTTTTAAAAGTCCTGATTTTGTGCTCCGTTGCTCCACCACTTGCAGGGAGCCGGCCCCTCCCCCCACAGTCTATCTTCCCGTCGCTTTGGATTCACTTCTCCGCCAGTCCTACCTTTCAGAAAGTGGTTGATTTTCTGATTCTAGAATTGCTGTTCTTCTTCTCTTCGATCTCCTGTTGGATTTGTAGGTGTTTGCAATGGTTTGATAAGCTATCTAGCTGATCTCCTGCTACCTGATGTCGTCTCAGCCTGCTACTTCTCCACCATCTTGACTCCTATTTTTAGTTTTTTTAAGATTTTATTTATTTATTTGACAGAGAGATCACAAGTAGGCAGAGAGGCAGGCAGAGAGAGGGAAGGAAGCAGGCTCCCTGCTGAGCAGAGAGCCCGATGCAGGGCTTGATCCCTGGACCCTGGGATCATGACCTGAGCTGAAGGCAGAGGCTTTAACCCACTGAGCCACCCAGGCACCCCTCTTCATACTTCTTAAATTGGACTATAAGAAACTTCAGAATTATTTATGCAGCCTACACTAGTGACAAGCATTACATTTTTCTTGGCCAGCACTCCAAATCCAAGAGTTTTAGCACTTCCTATGCCATTTAATTTTCCAAACCATCCTAACAAGTCAGTACTGTATTTGGGCACAAGCATATTTTAAATAAGCTGGAATTATGCCAGTGAGTAAGGGGACACTCTACAGCCAATGCTTGTGGGTAAACTGAGGAAGGCTGTGTGATGGATGGTGATGATGACTCAGGTACTAGGTAACATCAGTGAAGTATCTTCCCTCAGCTAAAACCATGCATGCACATGAAGGTGTCCGTTCTAATCACAGTCATTTTGCAAATTGAGATGAGGATTTCTAAGTGGAAGAGTAAAGGGATGTGTCTGGGTGTCACTTGAGAAGCCCAGCTGTATCTTCTCATGTGCATGTATTGCCACTTCCATCGGAGTCTCTTGAAGACTGCATTCCTATTTCCCCAAAACTTCTTATAGGAAGACAGCATGATTGAGCGTGGCTCAATATTCTCTTTCATTATGGATGAGAACAAACAGGGTGCTTTTCAGGCTTTCACTTTCTGGAAGACACCAAACTCAAGCCAATTTGGATTGCCCATGAAAGAGAAGTCTTATTATAAGTTCACCATAATTCTATCTCCAGGTGATAAGCAAAGATCACGAAACGCCCATAACTGCAACTAACAGAGCTTTGATGTGAAGCCACTCACACTTTCAGCCTGCTGCTGTTTTAATTATGTGATACCCATACTTCAGGAAATGTTAAGAAGGTCTGAACTCCCAGTATCTACCTCAATTGAAGGATTATAAATCAAAGATTAGGGGGGAAAAAAAGACTTAAGCATGGTTGGTACAAAAACGTGGCCTATTTCCATTCCCTGTGCATGAAAAGAGAGAAATAATATTTAGTCTGGATTAATACAATACCAGTTAAATAAGATCATTCATGTGAAATGTTGCCAGTACTGTGGTATTGCTGATAGTCAGCACTGGGTAAATTTATCTGAGTAACGGAAGTCCAAGCTGTACCTTAAGGGTCTGGGCTGTCTTCTGGAAACAATGGGGAAGATTTTCTGCAGCACTTTCAAAAGCCTCAATGGATGGGGCCATTCGTTCATCTTAGGCAAAAAGAAAACCAAGGAATGAAAATTTCTCCTGCTAATGGCTTCAGTGGATAAGGAGGACAGATTTAAGATTACTTCAAAAATTTATGTGACTAGGTTATCTGAGGCAGCGTTAGAATTGATTTGTACAAAATGTGATCTATAGATTTCAGGTGCTCTGTATTCAGAGTCCAAAATGTCTTCCAAGTGATCTCTAGAAGGGTCCATTTGAAGATGAATAGTTTACATAGCATGCTCCATTTAAAGGAAATCCTTTACATAAAATTCTCAATTCTTAAACTCCAGCCTATCAAAATTTAAAGGAAAGTATGTGTCACTCTTGACATTTCCATATAGATTCACCTTAGGTTTCTTTTGAATGGCAAGCTTTCTCAGAATATTTAAAACTTAATTCTACAGGCATTTGGAGTATAAATAATAGCCAAAGTAAGGTGAACCTGATGGGAAGGAAAACTATAAAGAACATGTATTCTGGGTATTAACAATAACAACAAATGTATTCAAGAATATTCTTTCATGGTAGTAACGAAAGCAGTCTAGTCCATCTTGTGATTGTGACCCAAAAATGTAATATCTGGAAATGCATCCTATAGATATTGGGTATGTGTGAAATACTGTATGTTTAAGGATATTTACTGCAATAATGTATATAGTAGCAAAAGTTGGGGAAATATTCTAAATCTCTATCATAAATGCCTGATAAAAATAAATCATTATATAACTATAAAATAGGATATTATACAATCACATTAAAAAAGAGAAAGCTCCATATGTACAAAAGGAGATTATATACCTAATAAATATTATTTTTTAAATAAAGCAAATAACAGAACAGTGTTTAAAGTCCACCACCTTTGGGGGCACCTGGGTAGCTCAGTTGCTTAAGCGTCTGACTCTTAATTTCAGCTCAGGTTGTAATCTCCGGGTCATGACATCAAGCACCAATGTGGGCTGCTGCTGGATGTGAAGACTGCTTAAGGTTCTTTCTCTCCCTCTCCCTCTGCCCCTACCTCTACTTGCACACGTGCACACACACTCTCTCTCTTAAAAAAAGAATAATAAAGTCCACAACCTTTTCCAATTAATATATATACTTGTGTAAGTGTACGTCATCCACAGAGAAATTCTCATACTAACAGTGTTTGCCAGGTGAGTTGCATAGTGGCTAGAAAGGAGGGTGGGATACTTACTTTCTGTCCAAATCATCTGCACCTTTTGCATTTTATAATGTGCATTTGCCTTACATATTCCAAAATGTAAATAATTTTTTTAATTGGGAGGTGGGATTACATCTGGTGCTTTAAGTAGAGAGATGGTAGGAGAAAGAAACAAAGGAAGTGTCTCTTAAAAAATGAACTGACAGGGGCACCTGGGTGGCTCATTTGGTTAGGTATCTGCTTTCCACTTGGCTCAGGTCATGATCTCAGGGTCCTGGATCAAGCCCTGCATGGGGCTCCCTGCTCAGCAGAGAGCCTGCTTCCCCCTGCCTCTCTGCCCCTCCCCCTGCTTGTACTCCCCCCTCCTCAAATAAATAAATAAATAAATAAAATCTTTTTAAAAATGAACTGACAAAGTACTCTTTTGTAAGCATAAGATTCAAGAAAGCCTGTCTTACTTTGACAGTGCAGTTACTGACAAAGTGTGTCGAGCATGTTAAGAAACACAGCTTGGTGATAAATGTTTAGTTGAAGGTTCAGGGGGAAAAAGATATGTGTCCAGTTGAACAGATTCTCTCTCTGTTGTCTGCATTGCATCACATATTCTGGGCAGAACCGTCTACAAGGAAATCCCTCTCATGGAGCGAATGTACTCTGGGAACACATGCAGGAAATGGGTGTGATAAATCAGTAAGGCAAAGGGAACATAATGGGTGCTGGCAGCAGCTAGAGGAAGACAGGAGGATATCAAAGTGTTCAGAGAAGAACCAGAAAAACAAGACCGTTGAGGTGACATCACTGAGAAGAAAATAAAACTTGGGACACACCAGCAGAAGCAGCACAGAGATGATCTGACAGTTCCTTAGTCGCTAGGAACAGGAAAGCAAACTCTCCGTCTTTTTTGTTGGAAGATCTGCTATGATGGCCCACAGCGGGACATTGTGGTCAAGAGCAAATGCTTCCTTCCATACAAACTTTGGTTTTTAATCTCTGGGTTGAAAAGTATGTACTGAGCCCCTGCTTTGCAAGGTGCTGGGGACAATTCAGAGGTACCAAAGATAAAATCCTGCCATCTGGCAGCAGATCTACTCTGAAATGGAAAACTTTCAGATGAAAACCTAAATTCAAAAGTATTTTTTTAAATACTAAGAACGTCTCTCTCGAACGCTTCTCTTAGAGTCTACATCTACAAACAAAAATTTCTGCTAGACGGTGCTTTCTGTTCCTTCAACGATTTGCTCCTCTGAGATGTAACAAGTAAATTATCTGCGCCAACAGTCTAAGTTTTCAGAAAGGTTCAGTCTACTTTTCTTCATTGTTCAAAACATCTTGGTCTTTATACCTAAGGTAGCTTAGAGTTTATACTCAGTTATATCTCAGAGGATCTTGGAGCTTGAAAAAGTTATATTGAGAAAAAATGTCTATTTTAAGGTATCCAAAACTGAGTATGTGCTGAGTCAAAATGGCTTTCCTTAAACCAAAGCAAAATTCTTCCTGCTAGAATTCTGACTCATTTCTGTGGCCTCCACGTAATTTAGCTGACGCTTTCATCAAAAATCTTAACACAAATAGAATCAAACTCTTCATCTAAACAAAACAAAAAGCATCAATTCCCCAAACGTTTACCTATCATATGTGTAATTTGAGTAGGGTTGCAAGATTAAATACAGGACATCCGGTTAAATTAGAATTTCAGAGAAACAAACAAACAAACAAAAAAAAATATATATATATATATATATAGAGAGAGAGAGAGATATTTTTTTTAAGTATAAGTTTGTCCTGAATACTACATTGGAACATATACTAAAAAAGTATTTATTGTTTCACTGGAATTCGGATTTAACTGGGTAATCCTGTATTTTTGTTTGTTTAATCTGACAACTTGAAACTTGAGTAATTATGTTAAAAAGAAGTATTGTTTATAAAATGGAACTAACACCTGAGTGTCACTTAATGGTTAGCACATTTCAGGTTTTAAAAATGGCATTTAGCAGTTTACCAAGTCAAAGATGATGATGACAATTTCTGGAATGTATGGAGCCTTTTCACTTATTTAGCTATCTAGACTCAAGGAACAGATTACCCCTGGGTGGAAAATCAGTGTAGGTCATTGACTGGACTGTAAGAGACTTTCAAAACAATAAACACCTTTATTTTCTTTTATTAGCACATAGGGTGGTGGGTGCTTTCCCTCCCCTGAGCTGATAGCAGGGAGGATTTTTCCATGTGTTACTGATGCTTAACTTAGAAGGAAACTTTTATCAGATACTTAGTGACTCATTTTGACCTGAGAGATGGCCCCAGTACACTTGTATGGATATAGTCCAGGCAGCCAGAAGACTTTTTTCTAGAGGTATGTGAGATGAACAGGGGGAAACAATCTTTTTTTTAAATTTATTTTATTTTAGAGAGAGAGACAGAGACAGAGAGTACACAAATGGGGGAAGGGACAGAGGGAGAAAGAAAATCCCAAGCAGACTCCCCGCTGAGCTCTGGGCCAAAGGAGGGGCTCGATCTCAGGACCCTGAGATCATGACCTGATCAGAAATCAATAGTTGGTTACTTAACCAACTGCACCACCCATGTGCCACAAGTTAGCTCAGAGAGTCTGTATTTCTCCTTCACTTCTGAACGATAATTTCACAGTGTACAGAATCCCACACTGGTGTTCCTTTTTGCTTCTCAATACCTTCAATTTTTCATTCTACTCCTTTCTTGCTTGCAGGGTTTCTGAGGAGAAGTCAGATTTAATTTTTATCTTTGCTTCACTATAAGTATGTAATGGGGTTCTACTGGAGTTCTTAACTCTCAGAATTGTCCACACGGAGCTTTCATCTATAGATCAACTACAGTTTGGTTTTTTCTATCCTGGTATTGGTTTCCAGTGGAGGCTTCTGCTCATAGGTTTCTGCTCCAATAAGTTGTAATTATCTGTACTCATCTGACTTTACAATTTTGTGGGCAGCTGTTTCTCCTGTAACCTTACTTCTCTGACAGGTGTAAAAAGAGTAGTTGGTTTTTCAGTTCATTCAGATTTTTATTTGTTTGAAAAGAATGATGACTTCCATGTTCTTTACATTCCAGAATGGAAAACAATGATTTCTTTTATTATTTTTAAGTTTTCCAAACAGACTGTGATCTCTGGGTCATGAGATTGAGCCCAGTACTGGTCTCTGTGCTCAGTGGGGAGTCTGCGTGAGATTCTCTCTCTCCCTCTCCCTCTGTCTCTCCCCAACCCCCCCACTCACATGCACACTCTCTCTATAATAAATAAAGAAAACCTTATTAAGAAGGTGAGATAATTAGTTGCTAGTAGACCTGTCTTGCAAGAAATAATAAAAGAAGTTCTTCAGAGAAAAGGAAAATGAGCTGGGTCAGAAACTCAGAACTACATGAAGGAAGGAAGAGCATCAGAGAAAGAATAAGTGAAACTGAAACAGAAGTTTTATTTTTCTTACTCTTTATTATATTTTTAATTTAATTTTTTAATTTAATTTTAATTTTTAATTTAATTTTTTTAATATTTATATTTTTTAATTTTTCTTATTCTTAATTGATTTAATCATTTTTTTAAAGATTTTATTTATTCATTTGACAGACAGAGATCACAAGTAGGCAGAGAAGCAGGTAGAGAGAGGAGGAAGCAGGCTCCCCTCTGAGCAGAAAGCCAGATGTGGGGCTCGATCCCAGGACCCTGGGATCATGAGCCGAAGGCAGAGGATTTAACCCACTGAGCCACCCAGGTGCCCCTCATTTTTTTAATAATAAGAGCACCACTGTATTCAGTTAAGTATGCTTACTTGTATATATATTTGTTTGTTTATGTATAAGTGAAATGAATGACAGCCATGTTACAAGGGAGGGAAAGGAGGAAATAGGATTATTTTGTTATTGTAACATAGTTGCACTATCCATGAAGTGGTACAGTGTTGTTTGAAAGTGGACTTGAATTAGATGTGAATATGTACTGAAATTCTAGGTCACTAAGCAAAAGTAAAAGAAAGAAATATAATTGTTTCACTGAGACAAGAAATGGAATCATAAAATACTCAGTCAAAATCACAAAAGGCAGAAGAGTAGAAAACAAAAATAGGAAAAAAGAATAAGAGCAACAAATAGAAAAGAGTAATAAATATGCTGTTTATCCAACTATATCAATAATCACTTTAAACATCTAAGTACACTGATTAAAAGATAGATATTGTACGAATGGATCAAAACACCATACCCACCTATATGTTGACTGCAAGAAGCCCACTTTAAATATAAGGATACATTAGATTAAAGGTAAATGGATGGAGATAGATATAACACGGTAACACTAATCAGAATAAACCAGGAGTAGCTATGTTAACGTCCTTTTCTCTGAAGTCTGCTCTGCATGAAATTATCAGGGATAAAGAGAGCATACATGATGATTATCTTAATTCCCTAAGAAGACATAATGATTCTTGATGTGTCTATACCTAAAAACAGACTTATCAGCAGGCTCAAAATATGTTGGGCAAAAACTAATAGAAGTAGAAAATAAAATAAACGAATCTACTACCATAATTGGATACATTAAGACCTCTCTATTAACAATGGACAGATCTAGGAGACAGAATTATCAATGAAGACACAGTTGAACTCAACACCACCAACTGTAGACTAGATATAATTGACATCTATTGATTATTTCATATAACAACAGCAGAACACACATTCTTCTCATACTCACAGGAAACTTTGGCCAAGATAGACCACAATTTGGGTCATAAAACATACCTTAACAAATCTGAAATATTGGAAATTATATAATGTCTGCTTTCAGACTCTATTAGAATTAAACTAGATCAATAACAGAAAGACAGCTGGAAGAATATAAAATATTTGGAAATTAAACAACACGCTTTTAAATAACACACAGGTCAAAGGAGAAATTGCAAGAGAAATTTTAAAATATTTTTTGCTAAATTAAAATGAACATAACACTTATCAAAATTTGTGTGACAGCAAAAACAGTGCATGGAGGGAAATTCATAGCAATGTATAGAATGCATATTACAAAAGAAGAAAGATCTAAAACCAATAAACCAGGTTTCCATCCTTGGAAACTAGAAAGGGAAGAGCAAATTAATCCCAAAGTAGCAAAAGAAAAGAATAAGAAAAATTAGAGCAGACATCTCTAATTAAATTTAAAACAGGAAATCAATTGAGAAAAATCAAAACCAGAAACTGGTTCTTTGAGAAGACCAGTACAACTGGTAAGCTGCTAGTCAAGCTTAAAAAAAAAAAAAGATGACACAAATTGCTAACAAAAGAAATGAAAGAGGGGCCATTGCTATGGATCCCATGGACAGGAAAAGGATTAAAAGGAACATTATGAATAACTCTATGCCCACAAATCTAATAAGCTAGACAAGATGGACCGATTCCTTAAAAGACACAATCTACGCAAACTCACAGAAGAAGAAATAGACAATTTGAATAGGCCCATATCCATTAAAGAAACTGAATCAATAATTAATGACCTTCAAAGAATAGAAAGTACCAGCCCAAATTGGTTCACTGGTGAATTATATCAAACATTCAAGGAAGAAATTATACCAGTTCTTTACAATGTTTCCAAAAGATAGAAGTAGAAGGAATATTTTTCATTCTAAGGCCAATTATCCTAATAACCTAAACCAGACAAAGACATCAAAAAAGGGAAACCACAGGCCAATATTTTTCATGAACATAAGTGCAAAAATCCTCAACAATGCATACTAGGAAGTCAAATCTAACAATGTATAAAAAGAATTATGTGCCACAACCACGTGGGGTTTATTCCAGGTATGCAAGCCTGATTCAGCATGCCTAGAGGGCCACTGTTAAAGCTGTGTGTGTGTGTGTGTGTGTGTGTCTTAGAGGCTCATGCATTCTATTTTATTGAAGACTGCAATCCATGGGACAGGAATGAGGATAAGGGAGCGAAGCTGGAAAGGAGGGATTTCTAACACAAGGGTATTATCTAGCTGAGGGCAGCTACATGCTGCTGATTGCTGGATCTCTCAGGATCACCCTATAAGGAGCCTTATAAACTGCTTCTGAGGACATCCCTCCAGCAGTTCCTAGAGCAAGAGATGGGGTGAAGCCAAGAGGATGTGAAGGGAGACATGTGTAGTGAAGAATCCTAGGCACAGTTGATAGTTTTTCAAGCATATATACTGCCTTAAAGACATAAACTAACACTATGCATACTGTTGTGCAAATTTTTTCACTTACTATTGATATTAGATAGCCCTTTTTTGCACATTTCATTCCTCTACAGGCTACAGAGTAAAAAGAGAAGTTATTTTATTTTAGAGGATAATACATTTGGGGGGTTATATGGTATTTTAACTTTCCCCTTGTTTGTTTTGACAAATACTGACACATTTTATTATGTACACTAGTCTCTAACTTCATTTAAGTCTAGGGTAGCTTGGTGTCACATCACTGAACTTTTAATATTTATTCAACAGGTTTGCATTTAATTATTTAAAAGATGACCAGCTGTATTGACATATGTTTCTGATTTGCCAGTATTTTATTTGCTGTATTTCTGGGGAAAGAAAACAACCTAGTTATTTCAACTCAGAAGAGCATTGCTATGATTGTGCTTATGAAGTTAAAATGCTAAAAGGTTAACCAAAACTCCTAAAAGATAATGTCAAAGCTCTATTATAAAATGAGTGTCTAATATTCTATTGATCTTGTCTTCTTGACTTTATATTGACCAGTTTCTCTCCTTAGTTATATTCTGCCCTGCTTCTGATATTGACTTGAAGGAAGGAAGGGCGAGAGGGTGAAAGGTGGTTTTTTTGACCAATACCAGATTAATCAATCTAGTTTTACAAATGGCTTGACTTCCTTGTGAGTTCAGCTCCTTTTTTGAATGGGATATCCAAACTACCCCTGTGTTCCCAACTAGAGAGTCAGTCTAATTCATAGTGGGGAGCAATCTAGACTTGCCAGCTACTGAGTTAGCAATCTTCCCTGTGTTCCTGCTCTGGACACAGCTCCACCACAAGGAGAATTGGACCTGCTTCAAACCTTTTTGAACTGAGGAAGGACCCGTGGTTACTTTACAGAGTTGAACTTTCAGCAAAGGAAAAGTGGTGTTGCAGGCAGATAAAAGATGACCAAGAGATCAGACTTTCCTCTGGCCTCTCCCTAAAGGACACTGACCGTAAGGGGAGGTGGTAAGCAGGGAGTTAGTAGAACTTTCATTTGCCGAACATTCCTAAGCAGAAAAACAAATCACGAATCATGGCACATCATTTTTCCCTTTATCCTCACCAAATGTAGAAAGAACTTCTCAGCAAAAATGTTTGCATTTGGCCCTCAGACAAGCAGTGTGAACTTTCGTGGGCTTCTTTTCAGTATACCAGTCATTTCTGCAAGCCCAATTGCTATTGCAGTTCAAGTTTAAGGCAATGTGAAGCAAGGGAGTTTAAGAAAAATCTAAGACAAAGACTGAAGACAAAAATTTGGCGATACAGAAAAAATGAAACAAGATGGGATCAGGAGGGAGACAAACCATAAGAGACTCTTAATCTCACAAAACAAACTGAGGGTTGGTGGAGGGAGTAGGGAGAGGGTGGTTGGGTTATGGACACTGGGGAAGGTATGTACTATGGTGAGTGCTGTGAAGTGTGTAAACCTGGCAATTCACAGACCTGTATCCCTGGGGCTAATAATACATTATATGTTAATAAAAAATTTTTTTAAAAATTGGCGATAAAGTGAAAGGAGGAAAATTGCCTTGACTAGAGATAACCTTTTCCTTCAGAAAATATTTAAGGGTGAGAAAGGGGGTTATCTTTACCTTTGTGTTCTTAGTCCTTTTATACAAGTTCATTCCATTTCACAGTAAACTTCTAGAAACAAAATATTCCTTATTACTTGACTGGAGTGCATTCAGATCTGTATGTTGGATTTGGCCACAGCTGCTCCCTTAGGACAAATAGTTCTAAGTGAAGAGCAGTATATTCAATGTCATGGGTGTCAGGTACATGCAGGGTATAAAAGATGAAAAACAAATGTTTGCTTTTATTATTCTGAATTGTAGATAGAGGATCATTTAAATCAGAGTAGCCTCACTGAGAACTGAATTTCGAAAGAACCGTCATAAAGACAACTCTGTTCTTTATTTTGTTCCTCAAAAATATTTAAAAATGTATTTGATTTCCATAGCCTAGGTATGATAAACAGTGTGTCAGAATTTTGGTTATAAGATATTAAGATAAAAAGCAGAGAAGTGTTAGTTTTTGTGACTCTAAAAAGCCCTACCTCAGTAATAAAAGAATGAAACGAAACCCTAGGCAAAAGATACAAAAACAGAATTACCAAGTTTGTCAGTTATAGAGGGAAACATTACATTTGTCCAATTATTTGGGTGTCTTTAGGTTTATTTTGTGTTCTGCCACTGAATAAATACATATATACACACTACATATATATACTATAAATATATATATGCACACATATGTATACACATACACACCGGGGTGTATTTATGTGACAATGAGGAGGATTAATGTCAGAAGACCTTGGTTTAAATTCCAGCTAACCTACTTAGGAGCTTTGTTTTGTTTTTTTATTTGTTTGTTTGTTTGTTTGTCTTTTAAGATTTTATGAATTTATTTGAGAGACAGAGAGAGCATGAGCAGGGGGAGGGGCAGTGGCAGAGGGACAAGCAGACTTCCTGCTGACCATGGAGCCCTACTTTGGGCCCAATCTCGGGACCCCGAGATCATGACCTGAGCCAAAGTCAGAGACCTAACAGACTGAGGTACACAGGCTCCCCATACTTAGGAGTTTTATAACAACATTCCAGGCCCATTTCCTCTCTAAGCCTCAGTTTCCTTCCACGTAGAATGATAAGCATAGCCTTTTAGCCTTTTGCCTTTATCTTAGAGGACTATTATAAGGATTAAGTAGATAATATGTAGTGTGCTAGTGAGAAGGTTGGTCTCTAAAGTCAGAAATTTGGGTCTAATTCCAGTTTTTTTATTACTACTGTGTAACTTTGACAAGTTACAGAACCTTACTGTGCTTCAATTTCCTCATCAGTAAGATGGGATAATAATTGCAGCCCTTCCTAAGATTTAACTTATTTAATATTTGCATGTGTTTATGGCCTAGGACCTAGGGAAGTTTAATACCTGTTAGTTGTATCTATCTTCACTTGCATGGTCACCACCATCAATATAAAAAGCACTCAGCAATGCGCTTGGAATGAAGTAGGTATGCATTGCGTATTTGCTGAAAAACTCAGGCAATTCTTACATTTGAATTTTTTTAAGTGAGATATACCTTTCTTATTCTTTGTCCTGAATTGATTAGATATTTGGGGGAGCCATAGACATATTAGTTTGCCCTCCAATGAAATAATCTCCATGATCCTTATATCTGGCTCTCTTGGCCATATATTCCCAATAGAGTGCAAACCAAGACAACCTTTTGAAACAATACAAATTCAGTTAACTAGAAAACCACATCACCCTATTCAGTGGAGGTTAATGAAATAATCTTTTCAATATTGCCTTCTCCCTAATGTAGAGTATTATTGGCTTCTCATTTTCTTAACTGAGATCTGAATATAAATTGTTACAAAAAGGTTTTTAAGCTCTTGAATCATTCAGATAGGACCCTTTCCTTGCATCAGATTCTATAGAATCTTTCCAACGGATATGTTTTTCTTGCCTCTAGGGAGTCAGCTTTTGTTTTTACAAGTTTACCACATTTGTGCTGAAAGAGATTATAAAAAGCAGGAAAAATAATTCATGGTAAAAGCTCTCTACAAAAGGTGAACCCATTTATCTTCCAAGTCATAATGAGCTAGTTTGAGAAAGGCCTTTGAACTTGCTTCTGGCAAGTGGAAACATTAACTAGCCCGATTTGAGAAGCGCTTTTGAACTTCTGGCAAGTGGAAACATCAGTCCCAACAAATCATCAGAGCAGCTCAGGTCAAAAGTGCAGAAGCCGGAAAGTATTTCCATCCATGTTTCAGAAAGATCAACGTATCTGCATGAGCTATCATGTTTATGCATATTTTAGCCAATTTTCAAGGAGGTTTCATATTCAGGAATGGATAAAGATGATTCTAGTATTGCCCAGAGCAATATTTTTCAAACTGCAGCTTACAACCCATTAGTAGGTCATAAAAGCAATTTAGTGGGTCCTATCAGCATTTCAAAACAATGACATAGACTAGAATAAACAGAAAATATTAGAGGGCATCCAGTAGCAAGAAGAAGTATTATTTGGGAAACTTCTACTTCAGGTGTGTTTGCAGGATCTCAGTATAAAATGTCCTTTTTACTGTGAGTTATAGTCAGAAAAGCAGAAAAGCATTGGTCTGGGGGCTTGGTTCCAGCGGGGTTTGGATAAAGATGAAGAGACAGAGGGCTTTGCATCTGAAGTCTGAACCAGAGAAACTCTGCAGAACTAAATTGTTTCTAGCCCATCCTCTCCAAATCAGGATAACAGAGTAGGGACAAGAAGGCGATTGGGTCAGTTATCTCGTGTCATTTGCCTTGGGTAGATCAATTCTAGTACTTATAAAATCCTTTATTCAATTTCTGTCTTTAGCACCAGCTAGTGTGTTCTCTAACAGGCCAAGGGGGATTTGAAAATCACATTAAGACTGGAGTCTGTCTACCCGCCACATTTTCCTTTGCTTTCGAAACTGCTGCAAGAAATTCATTGTTTGGGTGGATACAGAGGCTTGCATTGTCTTGCAGCTTATATATTTACTTAAGCTTTCCGGTAAATCCTTTAAATGTTATCTACACTTGCCTTTGCCCTAATTACTCCTCATTTATTCATGAAATGAGAATCACTTGACATTAATGCTAGCCAATCATTTCAAACAATTGAAGTTTGAAATATCAGCTTAACGAAAACCAATTTAAGGTAACTCCACACCCAACTCATTTAGTGCACATTAGCTAACTTCTAAACTTCTCTAAAGGAAGTGAATGTTGGCTGGCTGATAACCACTACTCCTTCTTGCATTTTATAAAGAGCTATAAAATATACGTGGGTTGATTTGTATGCGTTTGGCACGTGGCAGTTTCAGTTTTTGTTCAAACATGAACTCAAATGCCTCAAAAGATACTATATTATTCAAAAGTAGTGCTGCCCAAAAGAACTCTCTGTGATAATGGAAAAGTTCTACATCTTGATTGTCCATATGGTAGCCACTAGCAGCACATGCCTTGTATTTGAGATGTGGCCATTGCGACAAAGAAAATGAATTTTTTTAATTTTTTTATTTCGATTACTTTAACTAGAAATTTGAATAGCTCCATCTGTCAAGGGGCTAAGATAGTGGACAGCACAGTTCTAGGGTCTTTAATTTTCATGTTAATTCAAAACAAATGAATATCTCTTTTTGGTCAACACCCTAAAATAAAATTACTCAGTGATGGTAGGGTGACTTTTTGTTCCATCTTGTCACTCTTTTCAAGTCCTTTCTCTTGCATGCACCTCATAGTGCTGTTTTACACAGAGTAGATACTAAATAAATATTGGCCTTTATTGTTCTTATTATTGTTCTTATTATTACTCATTTACCACCTACCTTTGACCCTGAATTCATCGTTAAAACTGAAGTTTATCAGAATGTTTTAGGATCCCTTACAATGAATTCAAATGCAAGACATCATTAGGGGCAGTGTTTTTTAAGAAACTGCAGATCGAAATATATTAGTCATTCATGAAGCAGTTTAGTGACATAGAAACATTGTTATATGAATTCTGTTTGTGTCACTAAGAATTACAACTGAAGTCTGCTTTACGAAATATTTCTAAGGTAACATATGGTCGGTGCCTGGTGGATAAATTGTTTTAATTTACATGGGCAACTCTTTTCACTCCTCTGGGCTTAAGTGTATTGATTTACTGAACGGTAATTGGATTAAACCAGATATCACAGACATAATGCCTACAGGATCCTGATGGTGTCTCAACAAATGAAATCTGCTAAGTATAAGACAGTAAGGTAGAGGGGAAACTGTCAAAGTGCAGAATTCATGACCCATCTGAAGAAAACAACACGCTCCACTCCAACCAATTTTGTCCTTATGCATATTTGGATCCTGTGTCCCTAAGTGCTTTAGTTTTCCTAGATAAAGCAAAAATTTTGATTTTTATACATGTCAAAACTAAATCCATTGAAAAAAATAATGTGTCAAGTGGATTTTAAGATATGTGAATTATATTTCAGTAAAACTGGTAAGCAAACTAACGTGTAGGCCTAAGGGTCCCATTTTGCAACTTCTGGATGATTTGATCTTTAAGATTCTTTCTCGTGTTGCTACTCTGGCCTTTCTAACCCCTCTGCAGATGTCTTTGAAAATTTTAGCAGAGTTTGTATCTGAAGTATGCTTCAAGAAGGGACTTTTCCGAAAGAAGATAGCTAATGTAACAATGATTCTTTGCATTCAGGTCCATGCAACAGAAATTTGGATAATCCAGTCAAGAAAGAAATAAGAAATATAAACCCAGTAAAGGAAAAAACTAAAGTAAGAAGCCAATAAAAATTTTTTTCATATAAAACAGTAAGGTGAGAAAAAAAAATCCAGATGAACAAGTAGCATGAAGAAAAAAAAAAAAAGATGAAATACTCTAATTACTATGTACCCCTTCAGTGTTTTCTGAGGATTCACCTATTCCAAAAATCTTACTCTTTTTATGAAGACCAAAATGAATATTAATTTGTATTTGTTTGGAAACAGATGGTATTCTACATATATTAAATTATGAATAATAGGTAATGTCAAACCAGAGTTTCAATAACCAATTTCTAAGAAGGTGAGGACAAAAATCAGCTAAGATGGGGGCTTTTAACCCAATCCTGGAACACCCTTTACTTTAGACTTCATTTGAGCACTCCAAACACATGTATGGCAATCACATCTGGAAAAGAATAAAGTGGCACCTTTGGACTCTAATCAAAACCAGAAATGGGAGCATGGAACCAAAGCCAAATTTGGGCGTCAAAAGAGATTCTTCCTGCTGTCTGTTTCATTTCAGCTGGATGTTTTTCACTCCCGTTCATATCAGTTCTAGCCCAGCCAAGGTACCAAAAAACATTTTATTCGCAGAACAGATGAAACTTAAGTCATTTCTTTAAATGATCAGAAAACATTATTAAGTAGCGAGTAAAGCAGAGCTATGAATTCAAGTTCTGACCAGTACCTGTACAGCTGTTCTTTTGTGGAGTATCACCGTGTTCATTTGATTGAAACTTAAGCTCAAGTCTGTTAATTTTTTCAATCCTTTTCCCAGCTATCCTTCATCTTTATGAGCATAAGTGGACTATGTTATCTTTTGAAAAGTCTTGAGATAAAGTTGTCATTATTTGCCACAGTCTGTAAAGAGTTAAAAGAGAGGGGGAAAAGAAGGTATCTTAAAAGTGTAAAGATGGAGAACATCTTCAGTGTCAGAATCAGAAATTCTTAAATCTAGGGGCAACTGGGTGGCTCAGTGGGTTAAGCCTCTGTCTTCAGCTCGGATTGTGATCCCAGGGTCCTGGGATGGAGCCCCACATCGGGCTCTCTTCTCAGCAGGGAGCCTGCTTCCTCCTCTCTCTCTGCCTGCCTCTCTGCCTACTTGTGATCTGTCTGTCAAATAAGTAAATAAAATCTTAAAAAAAAAAAAAAGAAATTCTTAAGTCTAAATAATATGCTAGGATTAAAACTATTAGGAACAGCAAAAGATGGCCATATTTTCTATGTAGGTCTTCAAGTTTTTCAACTCAATTATATATATAATGTTCAGTTAGATGCCTGGCATGCTTGTCCGTGTTAATGAACATACTGTAGACAAAAACATGATCCTTACTCTTGCATGTGTTATCTTTTTAACTTACTTAAAATTCACATTTAGTATACAAGCAAACATTAAAAAAAAAAAAAAAAAAAGAGGAGAATGGACCATAGGGTCTTTAGAAGGCCAGAAAAAAGAAATATCCTGGGGTCTTAACCTGAAAGGAGTTCATGTGGTCCAGGCTCTTGGATGGACAAGGAAGCTGAGCGCAGACAGATAGAGGCATTTGCATAACGATCCTGGGCCTGGAATTGAAACGGTTTCTGCACTCCCCATCTGATATTCTGTTTAAGTTATATGCTGAGCCTATAAAAATCATATCTTTAAACATTTTTTATTTATTTATATGAGAGAGAGAGAAAGAAAGCATGAGTGGTAGGGAGGACAAAGGAGACGACAAGGAGACTCCATGCTGAGATAAGAGCCTGATTGCAGGTCTTGATCCCAGGACCCTGGGATCATGACCTGAGCAGAAGAAGGCAGATGCTTAACCGATTGAGCAGCCCTGGCACCCCTGTATAAATCTTATTTTATTTATTGTTTCTCCTGATTCCAGTTTATATTTCACACCTACAAATTATCATCCTCACTTGGTTCACAGGACTTCATGATTCAGAACAATAAATCTCAAGAATGTTTACCATCTTTGTTTCAAAGGAAGAAAAAGTGTCAAGAAGTGTAAATCCCGGGGCGCCTGGGTGGCTCAGTGGGTTAAAGCCTCTGCCTTCAGCTCAGGTCATGATCCCAGGGTTCTGGGTCGAGCCCCACATCGGGCTCTCTGCTCAGCAGTGAGCCTACTTCCCCCCTCTCTCTGCCTGCCTCTCTGCCTACTTGTGATCTCTGCCTGTCAAATAAATAAATAAAATCTTAAAAAGAAGAAGAAGAAGAAGAAGAAGAAGAAGAAGAAGAAGAAGAAGAAGAAGAAGAAGAAGTGTAAATCCCTCTCCCTCCTAGAAATATGCTTGTGTGTTTGCTGATGCTGCCCTGGATTCTAAGGATAAATCCAGGTGCTAGGTCAGGCCCCTGTCCCTGTTCCCTGCTGACCTTACAGAGGAAAGAAATGCCATGTGTCCCTGAATGCATGCAGTCATGGGGGTTGGAAGACACAACATTAATTTAAATATCACTGAAAAAGAAAAACGACTTCCAGCTAACGTGCTGGCGTTGCATTAAGAGCAGACGTGTTGCCCACATGAATCTCTCATACAGCCCTAGTTTGTTCTTTTTCTTTTTGGTATGCTGGGGCCTCAGGTCCTATCCGTGCCTTCAGCCACAGCTCTTGGCTTGTGAAAGAGAGAATTCTCTTTTGCATATGACCGTGACAAAAATGTCACAAAGCTCCAATTGCTTGCAAGCATCATCCTTTCTTAGGTCCCATAAAGGGATGCTTTTCAAACTTTAAGGAGCCTATGCAGTCAGATCTCTTTCAAATGAATATTCTGATTTAGTAGGTCAGGCGTGGAGCCCAAGAGGGTGCATTTCTAACAAGGGCCCAGGTGATGACCATGCTGCTATGGGTGGACCAACCATGGGAGGAGTGAAACCATAAAAGGAGGGCTTTGCAAGAACATAGAGAATTGTGGATTTTCCTCAAATAATGAATAAATGCTTCCCTAAAATCAGGTTATATTCCACTGCTCAGCATAAATAACTGTTTCAATGACAGTCATGTCCTCAGATCAACAATTATGATAGGACAACATTGATTATAAGACATATCAATGGTGTAAAAATGTACATATCAGAACAAATGAAATACAGTAACTGAAAGATCAATCACTGAATTGTACTAAGTGCCAGGCATATGCGGAGGCAGGTTAGCAGACAATTCCAGCCCGGATTAAGAAGACCACGTCAGACCAGCACAGGTTAGGTGGAACACATGTGGAAGGGAGACCTAACCCCATCTTTGAGGTGGCAGGTTGGCAGCAGGAGGTGGAGAAAAATGGCTTTGCTGGAGGAAAAAACATAATACACATTGTTCATAGACTTAGAACCTGGAGACTATTTTTCCCCCTTTCTGTATTTACTAGTTGGCCTAAATGAAGATCTGGAAGGGTATTTTTCAACAGGTGTCCTTATTTTTCCACAGAGGCAATGCTGACATACTGCAGAGGGCTACAAATAGCTCTAGACATAACAAATCATGGTCCTGGTCCTGGAAACTAGGACAAGCCGGGACTTAATTTCTTAAAAAATATACAGGAGTTTAAAATTTTCCTCCCTGGGACGAAAATTGGGCATGACAAAACATGCAATTAGTGACCAGAGTTACTGATGTTCTGCTTGAGGTGCTAATGAAGCAATTGCTTAGTGGCCTCCAGAAATATCCTGCTCTCTGCAGCGTTCCAACTTTTCCAAGGAAGCTGAATTTCTATTTTCCATTTGAGATCAACCTGTGAGTGATGGATTTTAAAATTTTAAAAACAAAGTACAATTGCATAACAAAATGAGAGATTAAAAAAAGCCTCATTGGCTTTGAACCTATGTGAATTTAAGAAAAACATAGTCACAGAGATAAAGGCAATCTATTTTTAAAACAAATTTTCTTTTCTAAATGTGTTAAGTATATAAATGTGTATGTATGTATAATGGTTACACATACATATGTATCACCTTGAGTAACTCTGTATTTAAGACTTTTAGGACAGCCTTATAAATATTACATCTTTAGTTACCTTAAATATATTTTGGTGAAAATCGATGACTATAATTTTATGAAAGTTATCCTAATTCACCTTGTCTTTCTAAGAATGTTTGCATAATTATTTCCATCCCTTAAATAACTGTCTGACACATTAAACTTATAGCATATGGATTGGTAGTCAAACTGGTTTCTGAAAGGTAAATCACGGGGCACCTGGGTGGCTCAGTTGATTTAATGAAAGACTTGGTTTCAGCTCAGGTTGCAATCTCGTGGTTGTGGGATCGAGCCCCACGACAGGCTCTCTGCTCAGTGTGGAGTCTGCTTCAGATTCTCTCCCCCTCTCCCTCTCACCCATGTTCTCTCTTTCTCAAATAAATAAATAAAATCTTTAAATCTTTAAATCTCTAAATAAAATCTTTAAAATTAAAAAGAAAAGGTAAATCACTACAGATCCAAAAACAAAAAAGATTGGTTGCCATTTTTTTTTAAATAGGAAGAATGTCCAGATTTGAGTTAAAGTATGCTTTCAAAGAGTTCATAGGAGAACTTAAAATATTATTCTTATGGGTTGCCTTATGCATGTTCATTGAAAGCAAATGCTATAACCATATATGTTTTCTTAATAAAAGACAGAAATAATAGGTGACGTAGTTACCACTGTCACTTTCTGGTAAAAGGCGTTGGCTACCTGCTTGACATCCCTAGGTAAGAATTACTCATTTCCTCTGACATCTTCCAATGCTCTTCTGAACTTCAAGTGATGTAATCGGTTGCTGCAGTAACTTCTCCAAACGTGTCAAAAGACTACGAATCAAAGAAATTCAGCTCTGACTTTGATTTGCCATGACCTAGAGCTCCTATTCTCCATGCCTGCCAATGCTCTAGTTTTGAAAGCATCTATGTGATGTTGCCAACCAGAGAGCCATTAAAATATATTAAGTAGTCATTCATCTCCCTCAATATCCCAGCCACACATATTTGCTTTCTGCTGAGATCAGAAGGTACCCTAACTGGAGAAACTGCAAATTATTTCAGATAGCAGAGGGGGTTTTTTTGTTTTTTGTTGTTGTTGTTGTTTAACTAAATGTCCTATCTTTCTTTAACAAGTTAAGTGGGGCAATAATTAGACATCTAGAAAATAGCAAATAATAGAAAAGCCAAATTGTCTTAAAAAAATTGAGGTGTAATTGACACGCAGCATTATATTAGTTTCAGGTGTGAAACAACGATTCATTATTTGTATATACTGTGAAATGATCACAATAGGTCTAGTTAACATTTATCACCATATGTATTTACAGATATTTTTTTCCTGTGACGAGAACTCTTAAGACCTACTCTCTTAGCAACTCTCAGATACACAATATGGTATTGTTAACCATAGTCACCATGCTATACATTACATCTCAATTCCTTTTTTATAATTGGAAGTTTGTACCCATTGACCCCCTCCATCCATTTCTGTAGAAGAGATGGCTAGAGTTGCAGTAGTGTGACTATGAAGGGCAGGTCAAGAGTATCAATCTTGGTCCTGACATTCTTGGACTACTGGGCCAGCCCTGGATTACCTATCTCCATAATGTTCCATGTGGGGAGGGGGGAAAAAAACTATCCTGTTTAAGCTGCTTTATTTAGATTTTCTGTTACGTGCAGTGAAACTTCATTAACCAATAAAATAGTCTATCCAAAGTCAAAGTCCATCTCAAATCCCAACTCCTTTATGAAGTTCTCTTTCCAACTAATTTTTCAGTTGGGCCAGAAATGATCTCTCCTTCCTTTGAATTCTTATATAACTCTTTTGATACTTAATTCTTTTTTTTTATTTTTATTTTTTTAGATTTTATTTATTTATTTGACAGACAGAGATCACAAGTAGGCAGAGAAGCAGGCAGAGAGGGGGGGGAAACAGGCTCTCTGCTGAGCAGAGAGCCCGATGCGGGGCTCGATTCCAGGACCCTGGGATCATGACCTGAGCTGAAGGCAGAGGCTTTAACCCACTGAGCCACCCAGGTGCCCCTTGATACTTAATTCTGATTTGCAACTTTAACATTGTTTGTTCCTTCTTAGACTCTTAACTCATTTCTGAAACAGGATTGTAAACTATGTGAAGGCAGGAACAATGTCCTATATTTACAGGTGGGGTTGATAGTATGATGTGCTTAGAGATATTTGTTGACTGTACTACAGATATTTGTGGATATAAAACACACACTTAAAAAAAAATTATTTCCCCTATCAAAAGTTTTTATGGTCTGAAAAATGGATAGGCAAATTAAATTACATTTATGTAAGGTAACAAATGTGAAGGATAGATATTCCAAGAGTTTTGAGTTAGAAAGCTCTTTTTGCTGTTGTGTATTTTTTTGAAAGACCATATACATGGGAATTTCATCATTTACATGCTAAGAATAAATAATGGCTGAACCTGCCTTCTGCTTCCCACCACAGAGCATGCTAATTTATTTTTCTCTATAGTTACATCAAATAAAGATGAAGTATCCTTTGGGTACAGATAGATTGAACATATCTTTCCTATGTTGTTCAACCATAGAAATTTTATCAAAGCTAGGTTGAAAACATATTTGAGGGATATATGTGGGTGTTTTTATCTCTTGTCTTTTATTTTTATGAAGTCAGCCTTACCAGAGCTCTGCTGGCATGGAGTCTAGAACTTCATTTAATAGGATAATAAATGCTCAATTATTCCAGAGAGTCTGATGCCATATTTCTCAGATGCTATGACAATGCATCACTTTACAAACAAAGATGAATTATTTTCCTGTAAGTAACACTGGTAGATAGAGATAGAATAATGGAGCTGTACAGGAGATCAAGAAATCATTAGAGTCAGTCACCAGCAGCCTGCCAAATGATGTAGAGCCCTTGGAAAATGGAGAGTCTACAACTTGCTTTCTGGCCATTGTTTGAAACTTGGCATCTCTAATTTCTAATTCCAAATGTTTTTTTAATGCAAGGGCATTCCTGTTCTCCATGTTTGATGCGTTTTCCATCCTCATAGCTCCTAATACCTTCATACACATGGATTCTAATAAGGTAGATTAGGTTGTAATAATGAATAGATCCACACATGTATATTGGTTCAAACACAATAAAATTTGTTTCTCATTTATGAAATAGTCTGAAGCTGGTGTTTCTTACAATGCAGTGACTCCGTTCCATGTGGTGACTTGGATACCCAGGCTCATTTCTATATTGTGGTCCCATCATCTTCATCATGTGGGAAGGAGAGTAGTGGAGTAAGTCAGGGGACACCACCCAAATCATTCAAAAGGAGAAAATACTTGGAAGAGAGTGCAAGTGGGAGGCTTCAATAGATTACGCCTGGAAACAACCCATATCACTTGCATTCTTTCACATGGCCACATCTATATGGGAGCCTGAGAAATAAAGTTGGGCATCTCCAGGATAAAATCAAAATGGATTTTGGTAAAAACTAAGTTTTTGTCGCATGAATTCTGTTTTCTCATGTCATTGAGGAACCATTCATTAATTCAATAAATGTTAAAGAGTCCCTACCCTTTATTGCTTATAATCTAGTTGGGGAGAAATGTATTAATTGCATAGTCACAAGATATGATTATAAACTGAGACAAGCACATGAAGGTAAACTACAGAGTGCTCTGAGAGTGTATAACAGGATATCTGACCTAGGGGTGGGGGCCAATGACACGTTTCGAAGGAGGGGACACCTGATCTGTCATCTGAAGTATAAATGAGCTTTAAGTATTTTATCCTTTTATTTGTTCTGAAATTGCATTCTTTCTTTTTGGGGGAGAGTTATTTCTGATTTGTAATAATGGAGAGGTGATATAGACAATATTATGAAATAGGTACTTATTTATATCTACTATTACATGGGTCTCATTGCACAATTTCACAATAGGTAACCAGTATGTATACATACTTGGTACCCTGCCTCATGTTTCAGCCAACTGCCATTACCAAAGATCCAACAGATGAGTCTTAAGCCCTTTTGGAAAAAGAACTGGGGTCAGCTTACCTCAAGTGATGAACGTTACTAGAAAGATTCAGAAGAAAGTAAGGAAGTATTGGACACTCTCATAATCAGTATAGCCACGTTTTATAGTAAATGGGAAAATCATTTAGAACTCAGTACTCTAGTCTGCCTTCCCCATGACTCTTCTCTCATTTGTTTTCTGTCCCTCTTTCTACTTAGGCTCCCCCCGCCAACTCTTTCCTCCCATCTTCCCCGAGGCTTCTAGTAAACAGGGTTTCTGGCTGCCACTTTCTTTGTGCCTCTTGGCTTTTAGGTTCTTGCAGCACCTGTGTCTACCGATCCCTCTGCTAGCTCTGTCATTTGGGATGTTTCATCATCACTGTCCTCTCCTGGGGACAAAGAATTTGGAAACGTTAATCACTGTTCCCTGGCCAGCCCATAGGTGGCTACCTTAGGCTCGGGGACAACCTCACATGGAATCAGTTGTGTGTGGCCCTGATGAAGCATGTCTATGGCTCATAATACAGAGTATGAGGACTCATTTTCAGGTATGGCCGAGTTGGACCAGATTTACTCTCCCACCTGAAAAAAAATTTTTTTAAATAAGCACAATATATGAAATAACATTTTTTAGACACTAACCATCTGTGGGTAAAGGACAGTGAATCCTGATAGAGGCGAACCCTACAACTGACACATTTAACCCTCTGGAGAGAGTAAAACAGCTGAGGGAGAGTGGACCCCAGGCAGAGCCCGGTGGTTGCCCTCAGGTGGGGCCATGGAACTGGGAATCTACACTCAAGAGCTGATCATTTTATAGGCTTCATGCTTATCTACAAAGCGAATGAGGTCATTATCAGAGGCACAAACAGAGGAAATAAGATTATTACCAGGAATCTAAGCAACATTACCAACCAAGCCCCACCAAAGGTGAGCTCCATTGCATACCTTTTCTCCTGTCTGCCGACCCTCCCCTCCCACTCCCACGAGTCCTCAGTCCATGATTTTACCTCACAGGTGACCTGTTTTATTTTCTAACTTTTCCCAGGTCCCCCTTCTCTAGTAGTGCCCTGATTAACACGGAGTTTTTCACATATTTTAAATCAACCACCCTCCACTCTTCATGTTTTGTTTTTTCAATCACAAGTCATTATTTTATATTTTATTTAAACATTTTAAAATTTTTTATTTAAGTCATGTTTTTTTTTTAATTTTCCCTTAAGTGAGGAGCCCTTTCTGTTCTGTTCGACTGTTTCTCTGGAACTTAAACAATGTGAATATAAAAAATGAAATAAAATAAAATTGTGGGTGAAGGGAAGAAAAGAAGGAAGGTGCTTGCAATATGGCATAATAAGCTACTGGCAGTTTAAACCCCCTGGGTGTGTTTGAATTTTGAAATAAAAAGTTAAATTTTAAACTTTTTTTTTTTTTTTTTTAAAGATTTATTTATTTATTTATTTGTCAGAGAGAGAGAGAGAGGAGTGAGAGTGAGCACAAGCAGACAGAGTGGCAGGCAGAGGGAGAAGCAGGCTCCCCGCCGAGCAAGGAGCCCGATGTGGGACTCGATCCCAGGACGCTGGGATCATGACCTGAGCCGAAGGCAGCTGCTTAACCAACTGAGCCACCCAGGCATCCCAAAAAGTTAAATTTTAAAAATGAGGTACTTATAGGAATTTGTGAGGGAGGTGAGGGACTGGTCCCATAGGCTCTCTGCTCAGGACCATAAAAAGTGCCAATGACCAGTGATGGCCAATTTCTGCGAGGAGTTACCTCTTCCTAATAGTTCTCATTTTTCCAATATTTAAAGTCCCTTCAGACTGAGGAAATTGGTGTCTTCGGTACACGAAAGTTAGCTTGTATTTGTTTTACTACAAAAACCGTTGAAACAAAGTGAAGCTGGAATCCATTGGCAGAGATCCATGAAACACTGGAGATCTTGGGGCTTTACCAAAGTTGGAGCAAGAAGTAGGGGCAGGAAGAAAGGGAAACTTGGGGATTTCTAGTCTCAGGAATAAGAATTAAAGTTTAAAACCCTAAGTTTCTTCCATTCCTTCATATGAGAAGCAGACTTCAAGCCACGACTAGAAAGACTTTGATAAAATTCAGGATGTTTTTTATTTCCCTACATTTATGTCCGGTTTGTTATTCATAAGGATTTTCAATAAAAGTTGCATAATGGAAAGAATATGTTGGCTTGTTTTGATGGTGCAAGGAAGGAGGATCGGGAGAGTCTGCCTTACTCTGCATGGAGTGTTAGGCATAGGGAAAGAGACAGAGATGAAAACTTGAAGGACCCAAAGGGTAGACATACCTCCCAAGAGAAAAAGAGAGGTCAGGGAGAACCACTCTGGAGGCTGTTTGGACTGAACTTTGGGAAGACCCAAGAGGGACTACTTTCTTGCAGTCATTCCCACCACTACCCTTAACCTAGAGTGGGGGAGAATAAGGCATCTAGTTTGATCACTGGTGACTCAGTTGTTGGCCTAAATGCAGATCCCCTGGCCTACACCAAACACAATAAATCACACCCTGGAGGCATGTGTAGGAATGCAAATTTTCCTTTGGGGAGATGTTGTTAGAAGGCTACAGCCTTAATTATAAGATAAATACGTTCCAGGGATCTAAGGTATAGCATAGTTGCTATGCTTAACAATATTGTGTACCTGAAAGTTGCTAAGAGAGTAAAGCTTCAATGTTTTCACCATACACACACACAAGGTAGCTATGTGAGGTGATGGATGTGTTAACCATGCTTACTGTGGTTATCATTTCATAATACATATGTATATCAAATCATCACAGTATATACCTTACCCTTACACAATGGTCTATGTCAATTACATCTCAATAAAGCCGGGAGGGGGGGGATAAATAAATAAGTCCACTAATGATTCTAATGCATACCGAAGTTTGCATCCAGGTCCTAGAGAACAAATAAAAGTAATTAACCGGTTATCCATGAAACTACTTCACTGGTACTCAGCCTTTGGCATTGATAGCACTCACGACTTCAGTGTGTGCATAGGAATGATAGCCTAATTTGAAGTGGTAGGGATCTCCGTAACACACTTGGTTATGGTAGTGGACAAGTGAGATGATTTTCTCTGCAGGTTCATCCAGAGATTTTTCTGGAACTGAAGTCCCATCCTGAATAAATCTCACAAAAGACATGACAAAAACCATGGCAAGGAATGGGTCTGCCAATCTGGTCCCCTTGACAACAGAAAAGAATAAACAATAAACCACTCTTCTGAGATAAAATGTGAAAATTGCAGCAGGATCTTTTGATGCCACGTAAGGCTATGTATGTCAAATCTTAAAACTGGCTCTGAACCTGGCCCTGGGCTTTTACACTGGCTCCAAGAACAATAATTATTTCCTGCCAACTACAGTTCTTGGGGCCTCAGACAGTTTGTTGTGCTTTTTTTCTTTGTCTTTTCCTAATTAAAGGACTTAGAGAGACCACAAATGAGATTTATTTCCTTTATAACTCACATAATGTATTCCAATTCCAAATGCCACTATCCAACTGTGGCAGGAACCGGCTTGTCAGTCCTGAGATTTTTCTGTGAACATCTCTTTGTTTCTGACCAGCAGTGGAGACCTAGGGACAGAGCAAGGAAAATAGCTGCTAAGAGATCAGCTAACCTGCTGCTGCACGCGTCCACCTTCCAGGTTTTTCTCTGACCTTTCACCGCGTTCTTTAGGGAAGCTCTTCGAGTTATAATTCTTGCACCGTGCTTATGCCTCCATTTTAAACCAGTTTAAAAAAAGCTTCCTTTTGACAAGGCAGAATACGTTGTTTTCAGATTTTCTAAAACATATGGCAATTTTGTTCAGACCAGTGATACGAAATTATGTCTTGTTTCACTTAAAGAGAGAGGCGGTAGGGCGGGGGATCCATCAGACATTGGCAAGGATACGGAGCAAGTTATTTATTTTAAGTTCTATCTCAGTTGTTCCTCTTGCTTCAGAGAAAAACAATCAAACATTTATGGTATGCTAACATCTCCCATAGCAAAAGGGCTTAAAGCAAAAGAAAAGAAAATTAACCTATGATCTCTCTGTAGCTCTTTCCATAAGAACCAAAATAGCGTTGGGCAGACTGTGTAAACTAATGGGTTGTAGATCGCTCACTGGAAGAAGCTTTAAAGACTGTAGCGACTTCTCTTCAGATTACTAAAGTGATCACTGAGAACCAAAAAACAAGTTGCTTCCCCATGTTCGCACCATTATTTAATGGCTGAGTGAGGACCAGAACCCAGATTCTCTGAAGATTTATCCTGTACTTCAGCTATCTCCTCAAAATTAAAATGTAAATAAAAAGCTCTCTTTCTGGGAGGCAACGCTGTGCCAAACAAAGAAGGAACACTTGGGAGTCTGCTGCGTCTGAGTGTAGATTCTGAACTTCGTTAGTAGCTACAAAGGAAAGTTATGTAAGCTCTCTGAGTCCCAGTCTCCTTCCCTGAAAATGAAGATGTAACTTAGTGCCCACAGTGGCTTACTCAACAAACACACGAGTAGCTACTTGGAGCCAATCACTGTTCGAAAGCACTGGAAATGCGGCAATGAACAAGATGAGAACTCCCTCGCACTATCGTGGACTTTGTATTTCAGTGGGTACATGGGGACAATAAATGAATCAACATGTCAAGTATATAGCACATCAGATAGTGATAGGAGCTCTGGAAAGAAATAGAGAAAGGGAATAGAGATTACCAGATCAGAGGGGATAGAGGCATGTGAGTATGTGGTATTATAAATAAGGTAGTCTGGAAGGCTTTACTGATAGAAGGACAGTCCAGGAGATGTGTGAAAAAGGGGAGGGATAATGACATTGAAGAAAAACAGCAAACCAAATGCCCTTGAGACAAACTGAACTCAGGCTATTGGAGTGACCATGCAGAGGTTCTGTGGCCAGAGAGAAGGGAACGTAATGCAAGCGGGTGAGATGGGGCCTGGGTAACGGCCTGGGGAAGACATCCTCTATAGGCTGTAGCCACTGTAAGCAGTTTGGCTTCCATTTTAAATAAGATAGGAAGCAACCACAGTGCTCTGAGCAGAGGAGTGACAGAAGTGGACTTCTACTTTAGAAGGACGCCCCTGGTTCCTGTGTTGGAATAAACTGTAAAGGCAGCAATGGTGGAAGCCAGGGGACCAGATAAGATAATACCCCCAGAAAGAGATGATAAACAAAAAAGATAAGATTTTAGGGGCACCTGGGTGGCTCAGTGGGTTAAGCCTCTGCCTTTGGCTCAGGTCATGATCTCAGGTCCTGGGATCGAGCCTTGCATCAGGCTCTTTGCTCAGCGGGGAGCCTGCTTCTCTCTCTCTCTCTCTGCCTGCCTCTCTGCCTACTTGTGATCTTTCTCTGTCAAATAAATAAATAAAATCTTTTTTAAAAAAACAGATTTTGGATAGAATTTGAAGAAAGACTCAACAGATTAGACTGTGAGAGAAAGAGGTGAGTCACACATGAATCTAAAACGCTTTGACCCCACTATTACAAGGATGTAACAGAACGTGGGAGACACAGGTGTAGGGGGAGGATGGATTCTAGACAAGTTAATTTTGAGATGGCTACTGGCCATCTATAAGGAGACAGTGGGCACCGAGACACCTGGAGGTGGAGTTCAGGGCAGAAGGTCTACATTGGAGAGTGATCAGCCTATTTAAGGCCATGAGACTGGCAGAACGCTTTGTGGGGGGAGGTGGGGTGCATGGTTGTGTAATAACTGGACTGAGTCCCAGGATACAACATTTAGAGGTTGGGGAGATGTGTAAGACAGGAGAAAGGAAGCTGACTAGTAGGGAGCAGAGAGATGGCAGGTTGAACAGGAGAGTATACTAAGTCAGAAATCAAGAGAAGAATACCTTTCTAGTAGGAGAGAGTGTGTCTGGTGTCACTGATGGGTCAAATAAGACAAGGCCTAGGAAATAACCATTGATTCTAGCTAAATGAAGATGATGGGTGGAATGATGGAAGCCTAAATGGAGTGTGTCCAAAGCTAATGGTAATCTTGGGACAAAAAAAAAAAAAAAATTAACAAATGAATAGCAAAATGAGCAAAATTGAACATTAGAGAGCTCACAGAAAAAGAAAAACATGTATCCAACAAAACACAAAACATACAAAACACAAAACATATGCTCAACCTCACTTATAATAAGGCAAATGTAAAATTACTATCTAATGTGAAATTATATCCCAATTCAACCAGCACATTTTAGCACTCTAGAAAATAATCTTCAATTAATATGGGAAAGTAAACATGCACGAATATGATTTTAAAAAAAAAAGCTGGATTTTGTGAGACTTCCCACCCAGAGAACTTATTATATTTCAGTGAGGAGAGTGGCCTTTGGAACTGCCGAGGTTTGAATCCTGGATCCTCTACTTGTTGCTGGGTCTCTGTGGCTTCAGCTACCTCACCGTAAATGGGTCTTTGATTTGTACCATCCATTAGAGTTGCAAAGACCTTAGAATAATGCCTGCCTCATAGCAACAACGATAGACAACATTTACTGGGTGTTTAATATGCACGAGGCATTGTTCTAAGTACTTCACATTTCTTTCCTTTTCTTCATAGCAACACTGAAAGTAGGCCAAGACACCAAGACATTAAGGAACTTGCCTACATAACACAGTTTATCAGTAAAGGAATCATGATACACAGAGACTGAGCTCTTAGCTACTACACTATGCTGTATCAAATAATGAGAAAAAACTCATCTTGCCAAATATCATACATTGCAAGGTAACAGCAAAACAGTATAGCATTGCTACCATATTTGATCTGTATGACAATACAGAAAATCTAGAAATATACTTAGTCCTATAGAATGATTATATAATAATTTCACGTTAAATAAAGCAAGATCCTCAAAACAATAGGAAAGGCTTATACTGATCTGATTGATAGCCATTATCTATATTTAACACGGTTCTCAAATAAATGTCAAATAGCCATGAACACGTGAATGTTTTATCAGAATCAGTGAGTTATTTATCTAGGTTCATTGCATTCAGCAAAATGGCACTTCGCCAATTCACTTATTTCCCAAACTAGTCATGATCTAGATATCCTAGCTTAAAGAGGCTGAATTTAGTTTACACAAGGGTTGGTCTATAATTTAGAAGTTTCAGTATATAGATAAGGTATCAGCTTGCTAGGGCTGCTGTAATAAAATACTACAAACTGAGTGGCTTAATCAACAGAAGTTTATTGTATTAACAGCTCTAGACCAGAAGCTCAAAATCCAGGTGCCCCCAGGGTCGTTTCCTTGTGAGGGCTACGATGGAAGGATGTGTTCTAGGCCTCTCTCCTTGGCTTGTAGATGGCAGTCTTTTCTCTGCTGTTCCACATCATCTCTCTATGTGTGGCTGTGTTCAAATTTCCACCTTTTATAAGGACTTTAGTTACATTATATTAGGGTCCTCCTTAATGACAGTCTTTTAACTTAGTCACCCCCCCCCATAAAGACCTTACCTCCAAATAAGGTCACATTCTGAGGTACTGACTGAGGGTTATAACTCCAACATTTCTTTTTGGAGGGACAGGAGTCACCTCATAATACTTAATATTTGAGTGTAAGACATAGTAGCCACAAGACCCTTTCAGAAGCTGCAGGGTTGGCCTCCGTGATACTTTTTAAAGCAGGTCCCAGTCAGTTAACCATGTATATCTAATCCTTTTGGAGGATTAGTTAAGGTATCTTTAAAACCCCAGCACATTCTTTTGGATGACATCAAAGAGTCCCTTGCTCATTTTGCACAAAGACAAACCCTATGGAGATGAACAGAACACATTTCTTGGGCCTGGCCCAATATTTCTACAGTTGTATAAGAACCACCTTAGTGTTTCACAAATTCCATAGCATGAAACACGCAAGCAATCAAATATACAACACACTCCTTCACAACAACATGGAAATCTCAATGGGAAACAAGCAACTTACATGCAAGGCAGGAGGAAATGGGTTAGGGAAACAAAGATTGGGTGTGGACAAGAATCAGTGGAAATACGAAATGAGGGTGAAATCTCTGCCCCATAATCCCCAGATGTGTGGTGTCACTGTCCTAGAGCCAGCTTTGCCACACCCCCAAAACTAAACATCCCAACTCCTCACCCTGCCTGGTGGATTATCAACAGTGGTGGAAAAAGCCTCCCGTGATGGGCTCAGATATTCATCTCTTTATCACCTACTGTAAATTGGGGGCCATCAGCCTCATCCCTTAGTCCCCCTCCTTTTATTTGATCAGCAGGCATTCACATTATCATTTTCAAAATTTACCGCCCATTTCTCTGCCTCCCTACTGTTGTCACGTTTGTCCAAGACATCATTATCTCTTGCCTCGGCCAAAACATATGCTTGAGCCTTGAACAACAGGGCTCTGAACTCTGGGCCCAATTAAACACGGATGTTTTTCTCTGCAAACGCTTTATGGATTACATTTGGCCTACGGCTTGGTCTATAGTGTTCAGGGTGGCTGAACAGAGGGCCCGTGGCCGCAGGAAGAGGCTCGGACAGAAACCCTGACTTCAGGCCAGCGCCACGGGGCCCCTCAGAGCAAGACTCCTAGTGACGCCCGAGGGGGAGCCGCGTGAAGAGACGCCTGCCGGCCCAGCCTGGGGGCCGCCCCCGGGGTCGGGCAGGCGGCGGCCATCTTCTCAACCGGCGGCACCTGCGCGCTGCGTCGACGTCCAGTGTTCAACCGCTTGCGTCGGAGCGGCCCCTGCACTCACGTCCCGGAAGGGGCGCCGCCGGCCGCCTGGTTGGCGTCTTCAGGCGACGCCGAGGCCTGGGATCTTCTCCTCCACCCGCTGGCGGGAGTGGCATGGACGGCGCCACGTGCTTCCCGCCGAGCCGCTGCCTGGAGAGAGGTCAGTGCGGGGGGCGCACAGGGCCAGGCGTCCACGCGGCCTCCCCTCAGGTGGGATCAGGCGACCGTGGGAGCTCCTGCTGGGGCGCCGGGGGCACTGCAGGGGCTACGTTCACCCCGCGGTATTGGCTGCCCCGGGAGGCAGACCGTGGTTCGGAAGGCTGCGACCGGAAAAGAGGTTGCGGGGTGTGGGAGGCCAGAGGAAGGGGCGCCCGGGCGTCTATTCCTTCCAAACAGTATCGAAGCAAGAGACAGACCTGCACCACTGCCGCCTGGTGCGCTGACTATACCCAGATTTCTTACAGTATAATACTGTAAACGTATTTTCTCTTCTCTTAGATTTTCCTAATAACATTTTGTTTACTCTGTCATGACAGTATAGTGTATAATACATATATCATACAAAATGTTTTAATCAAGTGTTTATGTTATTGGTAAAGCTTCCAATGAACACTAGGCTGTTAGTATAAGTTTTGGGGGAGTCAGAATTTACAGACAGATTTTTGACTGCACCAAACTCCCATGCTGCTCAGGGGTAAACTGTACACCCTTGTGTTTGGCTTCACCGTACCCCCAGGCTAATCCGTTCTCCACTGAGCAGTTTCTCACCTATTTGAAATGCTTCAGTGAGCTTTTAAATAAAACCTGTACTTAACCGTACCTGCACTACCTGACCCTTTATCCTGCTCTCCCTCTTGCTGGCTATTTCCGGCTTCTCTGTTCTCCTTTTACTTGAAGATTCCAAATACTTTCTGGCCTCAGGGTTTTCACCTATGCTCTGCCCCCTTTCTGGAACTTCAGCTAATATTCAGCCAGCATGCTCCCATTCAGTTACACAATTTGTGAAAACAGTGAAATAACGTCTCCACCTCATTGCTAAGCACTGCTACCATGTCCCATGACACCCTTGCATACATCTGTCCACCTTGTCCTTTTCCTGGAATCCCCTGGACTTCCAGGCTGCCCAGAAACTAAAGGAGTCATGCCTGGCTGGCCCTCTATGAGGTCTGCAAGACCCCGTGTGAGTTAGGACTCAGCTGGAGAAACAAAGCCAAGAGGAGATAGATGTTAAGGGATTTATTGCCAAGAATTGGATTAGGTAGTGGTGGGGGATGGCAAGGCAAGTCAGAAATGTGGGGAGGAAGGGCAGACTGGAAGTTTCAGGTACCAGCTGCCACAGCACTCCATAAGAGAATTTTTCTTCTGGGAAGCCTCAGTTCTGTTCTTAAGGCCTTCCACTTGACTGAATCAGGCCCACCAAGATGATGTAGGATAATCTCCTTTACCTAAAGTCAAGTAATTGTGAACAGTAATTGCATCTACAAAATACCTTCACAGAATTACTGATGTTAGTGTTTGAATGACTAGGGATTGTAGCCCTAGCTAGTGACACATAAAACTGGCCATCAAAGATATTGTTCCAGCAGCTTGTCTCCCTTACTGGTAGTTCAATATATTTAATCTCATCTGTCCCTAAATTGTCCCTTCCTCTCCACCCTAGCTCTTTAGATGGTGAATACCTTTTCTCCTTTCCCTCCTTCAGGATCCCACTTTAAATACCATCTCCTCACCAACCATCTTCTCACCTCCTTATTATCCTCTGTGTAGGTACCTGCCCAACCCCAGAAGGACCTGTACTCTATTGTTTCTCTTCGCTGCACTTACCACAAGTTAACTATGTGTTCTGTTTGTTAACTGATTTTTGCCTTTCATTCCCACAAAACCTTGTGTTCCATGAGTGCTGAGACTTCCATTTGTACCACATTGTTTGCCACAAGTTAAAACTGCCATGACAGACCCATAGCAGGAGCTCTGTTAATATTCGTTAAATGAGTGAATGTCATCAGAGATGGCTGTGATTTGAGACACAAGGACCCAGCTTGGTATCCATTTTTACGTAGCCTTTTTGCTTTGCCCTGAAGCTAGCTTCTCTATTCAAAGTCTCACTCAGTTTGAAGTCATTGTTTTGGCGTTTTGGCGCAAGCAGAGACTCAGGGCAAATACATGGTTGAATCATTGCTTTTAGAGAAAACCATGGAGAGCTTGCTGACAGAAATTAAAAGAGCCACGATGTGGGTTCCTTCAACAACCGTTTTTATTCACATATACGGCCCTCAGTCTTCCCTCTGATGTCTGACACAGGTCAGCTCCCACTAGAATAAAGGGTATTGGTTGGAATTGCTGCTTTGGTAGTAATTAACTGCCAAGCAGAGTAGAGAGAACTCAAGAACCGATGTTAGGGAGATGGCCCTCCTTTTTTAGCAGGCCCTGAAGTAGGACATGATCAAATCAAAAGCTCAGATGTAGAACCTCAGTAACTGAAGTGGGCTCTCTTATCTACATCTCATCAGGAATCACGGAAGCATCTTCCAAATTGCTCAGAACTTCATCCATTCTCTACTGTCCATCTTTTAAATCTTTTTCTTCTCTTCTGATCCAATGGCATATCTAATAGATAACCACCCTTAGCTTCCTTATTCTGTGTATGGGATATCGGACGGCAATGTGTGCTGTATCAGTGGACTTCCTCCTATGTGGAATAAAGGCTTTATGGCTTTTCTTGGTGAAGAGGATATTCCTCCCCCCACCATTTGCTAACACATGTAGGGATTCTGAGTCACCAGTGAAAAAGCCTTTAGGAGATTTGTGCATTTGATGGCCTTTGCATCATTCTCATTTCATAGGACAAAAAGAGGCAAATAGATGTTGTCTTAGAAGAGCTTTATATGTTGGAGCAAAAATAGACAATTTTAGAAAATGGTAAAACTATTTCTGTCCACAGTAAAATTGCATGGTTTTGTTTAAGTCGTCATGATGACTCTAGATCAGGGAGAGTGGAGTATGATTCAGAGTGTATCTGTGATACACTATCCTATAGATGATCTAAAACAAGCCATTAAGCAAAAATATCCATACAAAATTCCCTCCATATTCCTAATTTTGTTCAGTTGCCCTTCTCAATCTGTTCAACTGCCATGAGAATATGAGTAATACAATATGATATGGCTAAGGTCAGTCAGGAGAATATGACATCTACTTGCAGGACATAGATACCTGCCCAAGGCCAAACTGGGAAGTAGTTGAAGTTTAGAGTTGAGGCCTCCAGTCCAAATATAGACTGTTTTTTCACTTTAAGAATTTTTTGGTTTTTCTCCTCAGGAACCAAAAGTTCCTTGCTCTTTCTCTTCAAGACATAACTCAGATCCTTTATAATACTGCCCGTAATCACATTGCCTGTCTCTAAATTCCTGTAACACAGTTGGCCACTCTTATGCCAACTTGTCCTGTTATTTTTCATTATAGATTAATTTCCTTGTTGCCAACTTAAATTATGAATTCCTGAAGGGCATGGCTCTATTTTCTCTGTCTTTGTTTCCAGGCACCCCATGGCATAGATATTTTGCCAGTTCCTTCTGGACGAAAAATGAGGTTGTGGCAGAGAATACTTGGTTGTTCATCAAAATTTGCTTTTGCTTCTATCTAGATGCACAGCTAGACTGCATTTCCCAGCCTCCTCTCCAGGGAAGCTGAGCACTGTGGCAGTCTGTGCCACTTCTAGGCTTATTCCTAGAATTTATGTTTCCCTTCCCTGTGCTACTTTTTTCCTTCTTCTGGTAAAAAAATGAGTTATTAGGGATTGGCAAAACCACCAGATGGAAGGAGCTTAGGTCCTGTAGTGATCTTGTTGAGGAAGCTGCCCACAGACCAGAAACATCTGCCTTGGACTCTTGGTGCCCGTGAAATGAACTGTGGTTGTGTGTGAGCTGTCATGTTTGTGGGTTTATTTCTTACAGCGGCTACCAGTCGTTCTCCTGCACCTAGTAATTTTAGTAGAAAGAGCTGGAACTGGGGCTTAATACTTAGCTCTGCCACAATGACCAAACTATGTGATTTAAGGCAAGTTATTTAATTTCTCTGAGTCTCAACTTCATCACCTGTAAAATGTACGTGATTAAGCAACTGCCTCAATCAGTATGTTGTGAGAATTAGTTCAGTACCACTCTGATGTATGCTTAGGATTAGAACTCTTATGTGTTCAGCCCTAGCACGGATCTAAGATTTTAAGTTAGAGTATGCAAGGACTTCACATTAGGCCAGTCTGTGTCTAAACAGATAATTAGGGATAATTATGCTGCTATTTAGGTCAAAGGCACTCTTCTTTCTAGGCTGAGCTATTCAGTACCTAAGGAGTAAGTCTGATCGTCCATTAGGTATTAATTAGGTATTAATGATTAAATGACAGGTTGTTCACCTAATCATTGACTGCAGGAGAGCTGGGGGAAGTAGACATTTGGTTGATTTGGGCAAGTTAAATTTAGAGGACTGAAATAGTTACTGTCTCTGCTATTGGGTCCCCTGGACTCTTAAGGGTTCTCAAACACAGCAGTCTCTCATGCGGGATACAATAAGCAAGACTGAATACAGCAAAATTTAATTAGGCATATATTTTCAGGTTGAGTAAATCTTTGATACCTGCTTTTAGACAGTTTTAGGCCTCTTGCATTAATGTGTTTATTCCTCTCTAGTTAACATCTGTCTTTGTGTTCAAGGTTTGGACATATAATTTATTATCATCTCCAAAATCTATTCCTTTTATTTTCAGGAGATTTAACATTTTTTTGAAGATGGGGTGTGGAAAATAGGAGTCTCTAGTAATTTTTCCTAACACAAAAGTTGTATATCCAAATAAAACTCTAAGATTTGAAGTCATGCTCTTCTTTGCTACAGTTTTCTCCTAAGAAAGTCACAGAGATTTGGCATTCTTTAATTTTTTATGTAAGGAACAAATAAAAGGGTTTTTTAAAGGCCAGTTTCTTAAGTCTATCACCCAAATCTGGAAACCAGGCAAGAAAAGATTTTTAAAACTGACCACGTATAGGTGGATGCTTACTGCAGAATGACCTGTAGTTAAAAAAGCAGATAACCTCCCCTCCACATTAAATCCATCTAATGTCCATGAAGAGGGAAATGGTTGGTTAAATTACACACATGCACACACACATAGTATAATTCCACGTTTATAAAGACAAAACCAAAATTCAAACAAAAACAAACTCCCTATATTTGTGATTATACACTTAATATAATTAGTAATATAATATATCTTTAGGGAAAATTATAAAAAAAACATAAAATTTTTCCTGTTGATTATTCAGGGCCATGGATAGTTAGGACTTGTGACTGGAGTGTGTTAACTTTTTTGTGGATTCCTACATTGTTTGACAGATGCAATAGGAAGGTATTACTATTGCAATTTTAAATAATTTAGAACTCTTAAGAGGTCTTTAAATGTGAAAGGCGTTCCTGAAATGTGGGAAGATATGAGTACTCACAGACTGCTATTTTAACACTTCTTAGGATTTTACAAAGCTTTAGTGTACTTACAAAGCTTTTGTGTACCAACTCATCCTGGAATCTACAGATTTTCACGTAACTGACCTTGTATCAGAAATAGGCAATGCTAGGGATAGTCATGAAAGCAACAGTCACGTTCATTTAAAAAGCAATAGGAAACAGCAATGGCCACAGTCGCCAAACTGTGGAAAGAACCAAGATGCCCTTCAACGGATGAATGGATAAGGAAGATGTGGTCCATATACACTATGGAGTATTATGCCTCCATCAGAAAGGACGAATACCCAACTTTTGTAGCAACATGGACAGGACTGGAAGAGATTATGCTGAGTGAAATAAGTCAAACAGAGAAAGTCAAGTATCATATGGTTTCACTTATTGGTGGAGCATAACAAATAATATAGAGGACAAGGGTAGATGGAGAGGAGAAGGGAGTTGAGGGAAATTGGAAGGGGAGGTGAACCATGAGAGACTATGGACTCTGAAAAACAACCTGAGGGTTTTGAAGGGGCGGGGTGGGAGGGTGGGGGAACCAGGTGGTGGGTATTAGGGAGGGCACAGATTGCATGGAGTACTGGGTGTGGTGAAAAAACAATGAATACTGTTACGCTGAAAATAAATAAATTAAAAAAAAAAAAGCAATAGGAAACAGGCAGAGTATGTTACAACTTTGAATATAAAAATAGCTTACGATGAGTTGATCTGAAATCAATTAAAATAAATCTTTGAGTTATTAGTAAGAAAAAGTATTCCACATTCCATTAATCGGAAGAAAGGAAAGGAGAGAAGAAGGAAAGGAGAAAAAAGAAGGAAAGAAAAGGAAGGAAGGAAGGGAAGAAAGAAAGGTAGGAAGGAAGGAAGAAAGAGGACAACTAATTAGGTAGTTTGACTGCCATTTCTGCTGCTGGTGATTGTAGGAGGTCTCAGGCATTGGTGTCAGAAATAGAAGAGAAACAGATGTAATGGCAGCAGCCCAATGTTTCAGAGCATCTCATGAGGTACAACGTAGAGCTGGGTTGTCAGACTAAGTGGGATTTAAGGACTTGGCTACCCCTCTTCCCTCATCAAAGCATGATAAATTTAATTGGGACTAGGGCTCTCGAATTGCTATAGCCTTGCAGTTGGGTTGGTCCCACTTCCATGACCATTACAGATGGACCACAACCCACGGGTATCGCGCATGCAATATACTGCCACCTGAAGTGGAAAATTACACCCTGCCACAGAGGGGCCCAGGTGCCTTGTGAGTTCATGGAGTGACTGACTATGGGTGTCTCACAGATGACATTCATCATCACTCCAAATTTATGAGCAGCTACCAATTAGAAGTAGGTGCACAACACAGAATCCCTCCCCAGCATTGTGATGAGGAATGGAATATAACCTGGATTGGGAAGCACAGAAGTTTAACATGTACCAGGAATGGAAAGGCTAGGGAGGATAACAAGAGTGAATCCCAAAGAGAAGGGACAGTTGACCTGCCTATTCAAAATGGGCTGGAAAGTAGGAGAGAATATAAAATATGAATGATACCAATTGGGAGAATGGTCTTAAGGAAACCAGAGAGAAAGCAATGTGATTAGAAGTGAGGATTATGATTCCATCCCTTAACTTTGGATTGTTTAAGGGAGAAGTACATTTTAAGAGTAGGCCACGGAAGGGACTCTTTGTCCAAACATATAATATCAAGAATTTGCATCGACTTTATTATCTTGGTGAAGGACGGATGACTTTGTAAACCTAAGGAAAGTTAGGGCTTATCAGAGCAGGCTGGCCAGAAATCCTGCCCCTCGGCAAGTTTAGATTTCCTCTCCAAATCTCACATATTTGCTTAGGGCCAGATCCAACCTTTGTTCTCAAACAATGCTGTATTCTAAAGTTCTTTTGAGGAGAATCCTGCCTCCTGGACGGGCCTGACATCTCACAAAGCGAGTCAAAAAGACTTCCAAGGAGTCACACAGAGTGAGAATCTGAACTATCAATTTTCTGGGCTCCTTTTTTTTTTTTTTAGCACAGCTTGTAAAGGAAGCCAGAGGCTGTGTAGCTCAGCCCAGCGTGCAGGATGGCTGGCTTCTAGCAAAGCTGCAGCCAGACTCAGGTGACCCTGTGCTCTTCCTGCAGCTTGCTGAAGTGAAGCCTTCCACGAAGGGCTCGAAGAGAGGGTACACCGTTTTGATTTGGGCATTTGTTTAATGTTTCCTAATCACACATATATCTTTTAGCTGTCCACTTCAGAGTTTTGTCTGAATTGCTCATTCTTACAGAGTATAAAATACAGTTCTTTAACTTGTCTATTTAGAACCAGTGAAAATGCGGACCTAATTTAAAAAATGGTGTGTGCGCATATATGTACATCTACATACATAAAATGACTGTAGTGTTATATGTTAACTAAGATTCTTTATCTAAATGATAATAGATTGGAGTATAAAAATTCATCCAAGGGGCCACTCTGAAGTAGGAGAACCTGTAGGCAAACTAATATGGAGCAGAGAGGGGCAACTGGGTGCCTTAGTCAGTTAAGCATCTGGCTCTTGATTACAGCTTAGGTCCTGATCTCAGGGTTGTGAGATTGAGCCCTGTGTGAGGCTCTGAGTGTGGAGCCTGCTTAGGATTCTCTCTGTCCCTCTGTCCCTCCCCACCCTAATCACACACACACTCACTCTCTCTCTCTTAAAAAAAAAAAAAATTAGAAATGCAAGAAAAAAATTAATAGGTGTAACTCATATTCTTTGCAATAAGTGCATTCTCCACTTCCTCCTTCTTGCATTTCCCATCTAGAGTTCTTATAAATTTTTCCTAACATAAAACTATTTTGAGTTGATGTCCTTAATTACACAAAACAGGAAGGCAAAGAAAGTTGAAGAACTACTTTAAGCTAAATTACTTTAAATTAAAATATTATGAATGAGTCTGAGAATATTTAAAACACCTAATGGTTTGAAACCAAGATTATACATAGTTTTAGCACAATTAGAACTCAGAGAATTCCCCTAATTAATTTCCCACATAGATGTAGGTAACTGGTCCAAGGTCTCTTATTTAGTTAGTTAGAACAGATCGGAAGTGAGGGATCTCCCAATTTTTGAGCTAATATTCTTTCTACTTAGTTCTCTGGTCTTGGAAATAGTTAATGAATCTTTTCATGCTTCAGTTTCCTCAACGATGAAATGGGCATCATGATGATACATAGTTCATAGAACTCTTTTGAGAATTAAGTAACGTATATAAAGTTCAGAGAAGAGCGTCTAATACACGATAGGCCCTCTATAAATATTAGCTATATTGCTTACCACCTTGCCTTTCTATTAGTTTACTATGAAAAACAGTGTTTGAAATTAATGCTTTTGAGTGTTTAGCTACTGGAAATATAGAATCAGTGATGACAGCATATCTTGGGTGGAAATCAGAGAATTTTTTGTTTCTTTTCTTTCCTATTCCCAAAAATGATTTTGTAGAGCATGTTCTTTATCCAAGCCTAGATTACTTCTTAGATAATCAATAAAAGTTGTCATGATTAAATAGACAAAATGCATGGGAGAAAGAATATGTTCTCTGTCTCCTCTCACAAAGTAGACATTGAGTCCAGGGTGTGCCATTCACTGCCATCGTAATTATCATGACAAGGTGATTTGGAATAAGTTGAGCTGACAAACCGAACTAGGGAAAAACACAGATCCATTATTCATGAATCACTCAAAATGCCACCTCCTCAGTGAAATCCTCTCCAAATCCCACCATCAGAACGAATTGCTCCCTGGTCAGGGTTCCAGGCCATCTGTGTTTATACTTCACTTCTGGGACTCATCAGTTTTCCCTGTGCCTTGTTCTTCCATTGCACTAAAGTGTAGGCTCGCAAAAGCAGACTCTGTGCCATATCCATCTTTGTTTCCAGAATCGAGACTACCTCACAGTGCTTACAAGTATGCAGTTGTATCTATTGAACCAAATTCTTAGAACTTAGAAATAAGTGAGCATATAAGCTTCTTTTATTTTTTTAAAGATTTATTTATTTATTAGAGCACGAGTTGGGGGGATAGAAGGAGAGGGAGAGAATCTCCAGCAGACTCTGTGCTGAGCACAGAACCCTGGCTCTGAGATCATGACCTGAGCCGAAACCAAGAGTCTGACACTTAACCGACTGCACCACCCAGATACTCTGAGAATATAAGCTTCTTTTAAAACTACTGTTATTTATTGAGCATGTATCATGGCTTCAAAACTGCTAAATTCATAATGACTGTGTGAAACATCATTATTTTCATTTAATAGATGAGAATAACTAAGGCTCAGGAAGGGTAAGGGCTTTGTTCAAGGTTACACTGTAAGTGGCAGAAACAGAATGTAAACGCCAATTCTGTCTGATACCACTCCTTGGCAAGAAGAAAATAAGGATTGGACACTCCTTATTTTAACACTTGATCCCTTATAATCCATCCTGAAGCAGGTTCCCACTATAGGAATGCTTTCTCTTTAGGATGGTCATTTTGCGATATTTTACCTCCATGTAACACCACATGTTTTATACAAACAGCACTAACATCAAGAAGACTGCCAGTTCCCCTCCCCACTGGGCAATGCAGAACATCCAGGCATATGAGCCCTGTGAAAAGTTCTTGTGGACCGACATGATCTTTTGCATTGGTCTGGCTTTGTTTTGTTGCTGTCAGTGACTTGCTCCTTCCTCTGTTATGATACACCTTATGTAGGCTATCACAACAATGCCCATACCGGTAGAACTTGTCTGCATCTGCTGCTCATGGGATTGGCTTCCAACGACTTCATCTCAGAGCTGCAACATAAACCAGCTCTTTTCCAGCTGGAAACCTAACCAGCCCTGCACAAGTGTATTACACGCATGTCTGAGACAAGTCTGTTCAACTCCGTTTGACATTTCAAAGGCTATAATTTGAAAAGTGTACTGAGCCCTTTAAATATGCCGCTTCCCTCAGTTTCTTCAATTACACAATTTTTTAGTTCTTCTTTTTAATCTTTTTCTTAAATATTTATTTGCTTGAGAGAGACAGCAGAGAGAGAGAGCACACGCACAAGTTGGGGGCAGGAGCAGAGGGAGAGGGAGAAGCAGGTTCCCCACCGAGCAGGGAGCCCGAAGTGGGGCTCAATCCCAGGACCTCAGGTCATGACATGAGCCAAAGGCAGATACCTAACCAACTGAGCCACCCAGGTGCCCCTTCTTTTTAATCTCTTAGCCATTTTATAACCTTGAATTGGATTATCCTTTGCAAGAGCATTTGCATTTAATTTTCTCACACTAATTTTAGTCATGCATGTGTCAGGAGTTAGGAAAGGCAATAAATTTACCACATATTAATAAGTAAATCAAAATAGAAAATATAGTAATGGAATATGTGTCTTAAAATGATTTGGCCCCCTAATTCAATGCTACCCACTAGCCCATCCAACTATAGCTTTCTTTTTTCTCTAAGTGCTGTGGCCACCCATGGGAAAACAAATGTTGAGAATTAAAAAGACACTTTTTCTTCCAACAAATAAAGACCAGAGCATCTCCTATTTTCAGTGTAGAATCAGTGTGAAATTAAGACGCTCACACTAAGAGAGCAATAGAAGCTACCCTGGGGGAAATGAAAGATGACAGTCATTGAAAGCAACAGAGGGAATAGAAGTCCTTCATGGTAGAACCCAGCACACAGCCCTTCCCTCCAAAGGCAGGCTCTGAGTGCAGGAGCCTGGAGCAGGGGGGCGAGTGTCCGAATGTCCTGCCCCTCCCCCTGGGGAAGCCGGGGTCCGGTCTGCAGTTATCACCGCTCACAGCAGACAGGCAGCTTCCCTGCCAGGCCCACTCTTCATTCTCAGTGGGCTTGTTCAGCTCCATTTCCTGGAGAGAGCATCTCCTTTCAGTAACTTCTATCACATGCTGTGAGCTTGCCTACGTTTGGGGCATGACATATTGATTTGCAGCACAATTATGTGGCCTGTCAAGGGACGACCAGAGAATCCCGCAGATGCTTCCCTGCAGATCACCCTTTCCAAACTCACTGTTTCATAGACCGGCAAATCCCAGTGGAGTAAAGAGTTTAACACCAATGTGAATTTTCAAAGGAAAAACATCAAAGGTGTTTCCTCTTCCTCATCTTCTTGTTCTCCTAAGTGTCTAAGTATAAGAAAAGAACAAAGCAAGGAAGGGCGGAAACAGAAAAATAGGGACAGGACCTAAACTCCAGATGCAACCTCGCACAGGTAGCAGCAAGAAAGCCGTGGTTCTGTGACCTCATAGAACATACCCGGCCTTGGTTGTTCTCAGTCTGCCATAAATCTCAACAAATAAACTAGAAAGTTCTTCTTTCCTCAGGGTCCTATAGACTTAAAAAATATCACAGTTTGCTGAATCCTGGAAACATTAGTACTGCGAATGGCACAGCCCAACACAGTTGACAGGGCCAAAAGAAAGCAAGTCAGGTCTTGGTTTCTAATTATCATTCTCTCCTTAATTTTTAATTGGCAGATCACTGTACAGGGGTAGTTCTCTTTATCTATAAGAATGGACATGGCAAGTGCATTCCATAGGTAGGGAGAGAGCGTGTGGGGGCATAAACTAGAGTTGTGTGAAGAATACATTCCATTGGGTGCATATCCGGACCATGAAGGATCGCTCTGGTGAGTCCTGTGAAAATGTGGTGGTTGATTTTCTTACTGTGAAGACTTTCAGTGTATAAAATTTAAAAGGGGTGATAAACTAGACTGCTGCTGGGATATGTGCATGCATGTTTTTATTACTCCATGTAATTCTGAGAGCCTCATAAGGTTTTGTTCAGACAGGGAGTTTAAATTATACCATTATGGTCTCTCTTCACCTTGACCTTAAATCTCCTTCATTCCCTCGTGAGGCTGGTGTTTGCCTTGTCCCCATCCAGTCTGTCACGCGGCGTGACACTCTCTCTCTGTCTAGTGCACCCTCATCTCACAGTGTGAGGCCCCTTCATTCCACGTTTTCATTTAATTTTTATTTCATTTTTAGTTAAAGATAGAGTTGCATTCACTTAATCCTGTTTAGGTTTGCCCAGTCTTCAACTTCAGCCTCCCCCTCATCTGCAGACTGCACGCTGTCTCCAGGCTGCCTTCCGCTGACATGGGCATGATATTAGGAGGCAGCTCAGAACACTACAGTTGTCACAGGGCATCTGTACTCAAAGGTGTCTGCTCTTGGCTATTTGGACCTGATATATTTCAGTGTATTCTTGGTATGTGGGAGCCTTTAAGTTCCAGAGTGATCGATGTCATATGATTACATAAAGAGATCATTGATTTTTAAATAAATTAATACATTTTTCTTTCTTTTCCTTCCCTTCCCTTCCCTTCCCTCCCCTTTCTTTTCCTTTCCTTTCCCTTTGTATCCTATCCTATCCTGTCCTATCCTCTTTCTCTCTCTCTCTCTCATTTATCAGTACTGAGTTGGCTCCTCTTCAAACATCCATGTCATACTTGGTGAGCATGACAAGGGGCAGAGAACTCTGCTCTGGTAGACTCTGTTGCATGAGAAAGACTCATTAGAAATAGAAATGTGGGGGAGTGCCTCCTTGTCCTCACTGTCCCTGAGCTGTCCTGCCTAGCAGGTGCCACCTCCTACTCGATTGCAAACAAGAAGCTCACAATAGTTCTCCAGCAGCAACTCTGTTGTCATTATCACCAAGTGAGGTTTGGAGCCAGGCAGCCCAAATGCCATTCTAAGTTTGTAAAACATGCAAGGATACATAAGACAGGGGTGAGTCTGCAGAACTCAGCACACGTGCTCTGAAAACAGGGAGGAAGCCCCAGGCAGAACTCATGAAAATGGACTGTGCAGGAAGTCCCTGAAAAATAATGAGAACCAGATGGATCTAATCATTTGGGAGAGGGAAGGGTGATGATCTTGAGCAGATTTATCCTCTTGATTCATCAGGTCACAAGGCCCGACCACATTCTTTACAATATCTGTTGACCCATGCACCATCCCTTTTTGCAGTTCATATGCTGTTAGCTTTTTTTTTTTTTAAACATACTGTTTTAAGACTCACTTGGCCACCTTGGAGAGACAAACACCATGAACCATTTCACAGCTCAGCTTTCTAAAAATAAGCGCATGCAACTATGTGAAATTATTCTGAGTTTCTAAAAAGCAGGATGAAAAGTACAAAAAAATATGAGGAGTGAAGGGTTGTTCTATTACCTTATGTACACTGTCACAGTGAAAATTCTTGCCATTTCACCATTTCGGTGGCTTTTGTTCCATTTGCAAAACTAACCAGCCCCATACATATAGTCTCTTGATTTATGGATGTATTTTGTCAACACTTTCATATTTTTGAAATCAGGTATACATTGCATAATTAAATGAAAAGCAAACTGCCAGCTCCCAGAAATATAAGTTGTCCTTTGTGGTAATTGCCTGAACATGTATCAGTGTAAGCATGTATAAAGGTAGCTGTCGGGGTATTGCCGCCTCCAATAAGATGTTTACAATTATTGTGCCACCTGTGGTTGAATTTCATTCAGAATTGTCATTCATTAATTGCCATATGAAATACCTTAAAAATTACTATGATCTAGCAGGGAAATGAGAAGTTATTAAATGTAGAAGGTTGTCATCTGCCAGACGGTTTAGAAACAGGCAGTGGGAACCACCAATCGCTCAAAATAGAGCACGGACTTTCCAAAGCTTGGTTTGGAATGACATGACGCATTCAGGTGCTAGTTAGGATTATCATCAGGGGATTGATTGAGGCCAACAGCTTCTGACTAAAGTTAGAATGAAATTGCTGGATTCCTAAAATGTTGAAGTCAGTTAAACAATACCAACTAACCACCTAGCAAGTTTAACAAGATAGGGGAAGCAGGTGAAAACACATGGATTTTCAGGTACTCTGAGTAAGTCCACATGATGCTAAGAATTTCAGCCTTACGATTGCAGGTTATAATAGATCTAGAATAAGTTTTATAGGTATTTTAGATCAATGATACATCTTCAAGTCCTGTGGAAAGGAACAGAATTGAATGAGAGAATTCATTGATAATACCATGGTTGATGGTGGGAAAAATGACAAGATTATAATCTCACTTTTACTTTGGCACTGAACATGAGTTGGCAATGTTTTCTTTGGGCTATGACTGAGAATATATTTCTTTTGTTGTGTCTTTACATTCATCTCAGTGGAGCTAATTGAACTTGAATACCTCTAAAGACCTTTCTTACTCTTGCAGTGATGTCCCATGCTTTGGTAAGTAAGCACAAATACTACAGGTTCCATTTATTTGTTGGCCTCACTCTTGCTTAGGCCAAGCAGCCAGAACAATTCATAGGCATAGATTTCATTAAAAAACAAAAACAAAAACAAAAAAACTCTGTGCCATTGTTGAGGGGAAGATGCAATCTTTGGCCACACCTCTCATTTAAAATACATGTCTGGAGTACTGTGCCACGGCTCCCAGCCCATTTGCCCTTATGTAGGATGACCTACAGTTTCGATTTGCCTGGGGCAGTCTCAGTGTGTGTCTGTGGTCCAAGTGTCCCTTCTACTTGAACCTTTTTCCGGACAAAAGCATCCCTTATTGGATACTAAATAGTACAATCACTCTACTCATGTATGACATGCTAAGGAGACTAAAGAAAAAAAAAAAACATTCTCAAGAAAACAGATGTCAGTCCACTCAAACTCCTCACATGTGTGGAGTCTACCAACTACCCAGAGAAAAATCAATACCAGTCTTGCACATCGTTCTGTCAAAGCAAAGAGCATCAATATAAAACCCGGCAGTATCCCCGGATAGGAGATGGCTTTAGTATATCCTGATCAAACATTTGGTAACAGAACATGTACCTTGTTGTATGCTATGTGGAATTCAGGTTAGTGGACAAGGAAAATTACCATGTGTCATTATGCGGGTACTCCTTCCTCACAAAGCTCAAAGGTGCAACCTCAGCCTGACTGTGTGCGTATAGGCCTGAGAACACACAGCCATCCAGGAGGCTGAACGTGGTGTAATCACAACTCACTCCCTCCTTCAGATGACACATGTTGAAAAAAGGCAGCAACAGAGTGCAAATCTGGCATATTCCTGCCTAAGGACACTAAGTGTGCAGAAATGCAAGGCCCACATACCTCTAACAGGTATTCTTGGAAAAGATGACATGCTTTGTTCTACTTAGAAGTATTAAAACACTCTGCTGTTAACAGTAATATCAGCGAGGTATCTTGTACAATAGTTCATTTCTAAATGGAAACTCTTACCTAGAGTAGCTAGAAAACTCAAGTACGGAAAACTAATCCCGGCTTCTCTGATGGAAAGAAAGGAAAAGAAGAGTGCAGAACCTTCACATTGCTTCAGGAGTTTCACTTCCCTTAGGGATCACGTCACTTGACCCCGTTGTCCTTTATTTTAATGCAAAAGTAAATTTAGGTACCACATTTCTGGTTTTTTGTTCCTAAGGTAATTTCATTTGTATACATTTACTTTCTTTTCTAGAGCTTTGTTGTAACATTAATTAGATTGCACAATTGTTTTCGAGTTTTTCTTTCACCTTTATCCTGTTACCAGTTATGATAATTGGAACTTGAAATTTTTATGCTCCTGGCAAATTTTAGATGTACCAATTTTGTTTAACTGGGTAGCTGATGTTTGAAGAAGGCAAAAAGATTGACTGCCCCCTCTTCCCTCTGGAGAAAAATCTGGATTGCGAATGGGGCTGAGCGTCCCAACCTCCCATATACCCTTAGATCATGATTTTTATGAATTGCCCAGATCGAGATATGTGTCTTTATAAGGAGAACTGGAAAGAAACAGACAGGACAAGATGGGCAGTTTTGTCAGTCTAAGACACCTCAGGTTTTTGGGTCTCTCCCTCCCCTCCCAATCCCAGATAACCCCACCCTCCACATCCACCCCACGTTGGCATTTTTAATGTCTGTGGGATTTTCCATTTCCTGCGTGGCTGATGCGGAGCTATGAGGTATCCACTGGTGTCCTCATGACCTGAAAGGACTTAAGAATGAAATCCAGGAAGGGACTAGAGAGACAGTTCCTCTCTCTTATGTACTGAGAAGCCATTTTACAGCAGAATAAAATTAGATACCCTCAAAGGACTTTTTAAAACCCAGAATTGGTTGGCAAGATTGTTGTAAATTTTCCATTTTCCTCTTTGATCCTCAAATAAGCATGCAAGATAGGGAGGCCTGTATAATCCCTTAAGATCATTTCAATTTGAAGATGTATTGACACTCATAAATTTTCTACTTGGTGACTTTTCATTCAGTTGAGCATCTGATTATGCTAGATAGTTTTGATAATGCTGTGCTTTCCATATAAACCTGGGATCCATTTTTTAAAAAGTAATTTCAGACTTGCAAACCAGAGTCAGCATATGCAGAACTAAACAAACTCCTTGTGTCTGGTTAGCTGTAGTCCATGCAGAGTATGTTCTCTGCACATGTTAACAAGTAACTCAGTAGGTTTTGAGCTGTGGTTATCTGCTAGTAGGCTCTGCACTGTATTGCTGCTAAACAGGAGACTGGAGGGCTATTTTCCAAGAGAGAGGAGACAAGAACAGAGAGAGAGAATGGCAGAGGAATTCTTCCTCAGAGGGTCATTATTCCAGATGTGCCACATTCCTTAGCGAAAGACTTGCTTCTTTCCTCAAACATTAACTCATCTAGTTTGATGTAACAGACATTCCAAGTTAGGGTTTCTCAACATCAGCACTATCAAGGTTATTATTATTATTATGATTATTGGACTTGCACCTTGTAGACTGTTCAGTAACACACACACCCCACCGCTACCCATGCCAGTGGCCTCCCCATCCAGCTGCGACTTATCAGAAATGACTCCAAATACCACCAGGGCACGTATAGTAATTGTATAGGGCTGTATAGAGCATGGTGAGAGCACAGAAGACACATGAGGACAAACTAGGGGGAACAGGATGACCTGGGCCATAGAGGCAAGAAAGTGTGGTATGAGAAAAGGGTTGGTGTGGCTGGCATCTATAAGTCAGGGCTACCTGTGGTGAGGGAGAAAGGTGAAAGAGAGGCAGGCACGAGACCATGGAAGGCCAGCTTTTTCTGTTTGCTCCTTGCAAACTAAATTTAGCTCATACCCACACCTTAGTCATGCCATTTAAAAAACCTCACATAAAAGATTATTTTAAATCTTGGCAGTAGAATCGTAGCAGCATTTTTGTAGAAGATGAATTAAGTCATATTTATGGATCAAGTTTATTCTGTTAGGGCCAAATACATATAGTTGAATTATTTTTTCCTAATATTTGTAGTGCATTCTTTGAAAACTACTTGGAATATGTTCATATCCTCACTCTATCATAAATCCTTGCTCCAGATATTTTTTTTCTCAACAGGTGCATTGGCATCCATGTTGATTTCTAGCTGTGCTTGGTCTTACATCAAAATGCTGGCTTTGTCTGAGCAAGTCTGAGAGAAGAGATTTATCCATCTGCATTCTATTTCAGGCAGAGCCATTGACTCAGGAAGTGAGACACTTGACCTACTTGTGGCTCACTTAAGCCCAGCAGGAGAGCTGCAAAAGTGGGGCCTCTGATTCTAATAGCATCAGCACTGACATTTCCTGGCAAAAGGAGATTTAAATTTAAATAGAATGGGACTCTAGCATCATCATTTTGTTACCTTCTCTTGGGTGAGTTAGTCCTGTGAAAGTTTTGTTAAAGTAAATGAAGTTTTAAAACCCACAATAGATTAGAGTCTAATGAGATTCTGAAACAATCTTCCTTTTCTTTCCACAAAAATCAAATGTCTGCTGGGAATGTGGTGTCTCCTTCTTTGTTGAAGCATATGGGAAAATTCCAGTTCACTTCCACATACACTTATGGCATCCCCTCTGAGCTAACCATTGGATCATGAATACAGCCTAATGAACGTAAGGTGAATGAAGACCTGGTATACTGAAGGAAGAAACAGATCATTTTGAGTCAGTGTAGTAAATGCATGTCTGAGGGAAAAACAGAAAGAAATAACTAATCTAGTGGGAGTGGTTTGCAGTAGAGAATCTGTAGGAGGGAGAGGCAAAGCATCCTAGAAGAAATACTCTGAGAGCTTCCTGTGCAAAGTTGACAGGTAGCTGCCAGGTAAAGAAGAGGGGCAGTTGTTCCTGCAGAGAGAAGAGCAAGAACTAGCAGATAGCAGTGAGTGCAGAGGATGGAAGCGAGAAGTGAGGAAGGCATGAGGGGCTGGGAATGAGGCTGGCAGCCCCCTCAAAACGAATGTGGACTGTATCCCATATGTGCTGGATCATAATATGATAAAATCAGAGTTTTTTGTTTTTTTTTTTTTTTAAGATTTTATTCTTAAGCGATTTCTATACCCAACGTGGGGCCTGAACTCACAACTCCAAGATCAAGAGTCACGTGCTCTTCCAGCTGAGCCAGCCAGGCGCCCCAGATGGGTATTTTAGAGAAATCACTAGTAGCTAGGTGGAAAATAGGTTTGAAAGTGATATAACCACACGTAAGGAAACTAGTTAATGGTTTGTCATAGTTGCTGAGGTCAGGTAAGTCTGTACTTATAAAGTGGCAGTGGGGTTAGACGGAATAGCTTTGAGAAACACATAGGCAGGTTGGCTTGGTGACTAAATGAGCTTTAAGATCTTAGAAACTATTATTAAGAGGAAAGATGGAAAGTGTGTATCTTAACACATTGAAGTTATTATAATTGTTCCACCTGCAAATAACCATCCATGATTTTTGATGAACACTCAGTCAAATAACTAGGAGTTAAAGTAACTTGAAATGGGGGATGGGGAAGGTGGGCAAAGTTGAGAAAGAAAGGATAAGAAAGCATAAAAATAGGAGTAGAAGGCGAACTTAAAGTAACTTCCTACTGGTGCTATAAATATGATTTTTACTAGAATTGCCAAAGAAAGAAGCATAGAGCATGTGTGTAAAGTTTGCTCCTTCTTTAAGTGAAATAGTCTCATGACTGCTGAAGAACTGTGGGCATGGTAGTGCTTGATACATGACCATTTATTGTAGACCTAATGGAAGGAAGGAGAGTGGGCAAAGGAGAGCAGAGTAACGAGATGATATTATGCCCACAGGGAAACAGCCTCAGTAATAACAGGAATGCTTGAAGAAAGATTTAAAGAAACACTTCTCAAATGATGATGATCAGACCCTGAAAAATCACAGTAACCTCAGTGAAGTGGTCAAGAGCTGAGATCCTAGAGTTCTACTGCCTTTGTTGGAATCCTGAGTCTACAAGTTAATAGCTCTATGAACTTGAGCAACTCCCTTACCTTCTCAGAGGCTCAGTGTCCCCGTATATAAAATAGGGGGACAGTTGGAAGAGTACCTGTATTATTAGGCTTCGTGAGGATGAAGTGTTTGCACATATAATGTGCTTAGAACAGCAGCTGGCACAAAGCAAGATCTATTTAATATGGACTGTTTTATTAATAATATTCTTAGAGCTGAAATTAGTTGAATATGGAGGTACTTCTAATTTTTTTTATTTTTTGGGAGTCCGGGGAGGTGCAGATTCCAGTTCTTTGAGACCACACCAGTGGTTTTGAGGTTCTTATCATAATAAGGAATTGATTTATAAGCAAAGTCAGCTGACAGTCTTGCCCATGACCTCCAGTCACAAAGTACAGATATTTTGAAGTGACAGGCAATCCACCAAGAATGTAGCTTGCTCACAGTAGGGTTCATGATGCAACGGAGGCTGCCTGTTCTTCTGTAGGAAATCTACTTCCTTTCCAGTCATTTGGCAACTGCAGGACAAGGAAGGGTTGGGACGCATTGTCTATAAGTGCCTCAGGTTTCCAAAAAGACGGTGTGATATTCCTCTAAACAGTCATTCAGAATACAATTACCATATATTTGTTGAATTGGACTTAGCCCAATTTAGCTCAGTATCAAGAAAAGGAGATCATTTTTGGCAGCTGCAGACAGAGTACAAAATATTAGGACATACAAGACTAATTTCAATTCCATGGCATGGAATCTGCAAATTATCATTTGCTTTTGAAATGAGCTACTGGCTGAGTCCTGGAAATGGCTGCCAGACACATGCAAAATGACCCAATTCAAAGGGAATATTTTTGTACTGAAAGATTGAGGACATAAGTGTTTGCTTTACTGAGTATAATTGTCTTAAAGGAAGCAATGATGGGGAAGGAAAGCAGCCATTTTGCAGCATTTACAATCCACAACACAAGGGAAATTGTGCTTTCCATCTAATGCTCCCTTTTAAACATAGGAAAAACAGGAGAATACACCTTTCCAACAGCAAATTACCTTAGCTGACGCATGCCTCGATTAATACAACTAGAAGAACACCTTCCAATAATGAGGTTTTCACAAAGAACCAACTGCTTGTTTTGGCACACATGTAAGTAAAGGCGTTGATCGAAGATGTCATTTTTGCCTGTTGACTGTGCTCCCACCTTCTCCCAAGTACTTGCCAACTGTGATGCCTTTAACTCCTAACAGCCAGTGAGTTCCAGTTAACTGTAAGATGTCACATCCTTCTGCATTTCACTGAAGCTTTAGGGTGTGTGTGCATGTGTGCTTTGATTTGTATTTGGTTTAAAGAGTATCACATAGAATACCTTCTTTTAATATGACTGTTATCTTTTAGATAGGGGGACTATTGCAGGGCAGAAAAGGGAAAACTCAAATGTGTGTGTGTGTGTGTGTGTGTATGTATGTATATTGTCTGTGCAGCATATGTTAGGCACTCCCACAGACTATCACAACAAAGGCATTATATACAATTAAACTACCTCCCAGCACTTATATTAGACTGCTGTTTTAATGATAACTAAGTTCTTATTCTAAAGCATGTGACTACGGTTTTCCCCTCTATTAGGGCTCTTCTCTCTCCTTCAGCTCTGTGTCCCCTCCTCTTCTCTCATCCACCAGCCGCGCAAATTCCTCCCTCTTATTTCTACGCCCTGTTTTCAACATTCTTTGAACAGGGATGGTTAAGAAGTATTTGCTAATGTCATTTTATAGAGCTTTCCAAAGTCTAAATGATAAATAATGCTTATTTAGATCCACATCAGGCCCGGCACTTCTCTAAGGAATAATCCTTAGGCTCAAGGTGTTTACAGACTGCAGAGAAAAATGAAACATATTTGAATCACAAACTCTGAGAATTGAAAGAAGCTGAGAAGCTATGTGATCATCTTTCTTACTCCGTGGAGGTACACTCGCTACCACTAGTGATAAACTGTGACTCAACCCAGGCTCCTGGGGTTCCTAGGCTGGGGAAGTGACTGCCATTGATCTAGTTAATGCACATTTCTCTTGAATCATGGGATGAAATTGGATTCTCACACTTTTTCCCACTGGCCCTAGTTTTGCTAAACTGATTTTTCTTCCATATGTGAGCTCCTCAAATATTAGAAGTTTTCTTTTAATACCAGAGGTATGTCCTAGACTTTCTTCTCACTCTGTCCACTTCCCTAAGCAATCTTACCTGTGTGTGGTTTTATAATTCTCAATATCATGGCGACTCGCAAATGTTTCTCTCCAGCTCAGTTCTCTCTCTTGAACATCAAGTCTGAGTGTTCACTTACTTGATCTCTGTGTCTCACAAGTTCCTCAGATTCTGTGATCTTCAGCATCTCCCTCTGGTCCCAAAACTATCTTCTTTCTTCTGGGTCCTCTGTGTTAATGACACCCTGACCCACCTATGTGCTCAAACCAAAGAGTCGTCTTTGACTCCTTATTCCCTCTCCTCCCAGGAAAGAAACAGCCACTGAGGATTTTTAAACTTAAGTGACATAATAAAATGAATTTTTTAAAAGAAAAATTCATCTGTAGTAGTATTTCAAATAGATTAGAAATTGATGGAATTAACATAAGGAAAGCGGAGCAAGAAAGCAGCTTTTGTAGGCAGTAATAGGTGAATGGAAGAGTGTTTGAACAAGAGATTGGAAAAATAAAAGCAGAAAGAGACAGATAACACATTATAAAGAAAGAAGCTGTAGGACAATTAATGTATTATATAATACAGTGATTTAAATTAAATCTGACTTGTTTAAAAACAGGGTGCAGAATCATCTACTTGAAATCTTATCATTAGCTACTTAGCATGTTTTCTTCTGTGAAGAACTGTCATTCGTAGTCAACAACTTTTCATGCTCTGCTCCTAATTCTCCCAGGGATGGGAGATGTAAGAATGCATGAGTAGTGTTTTGCTCTTGTTTTCTGAGGATTTATACCAGGTTATTTTCTTCAGGGAGTGACTGGAGAGAGTCCCAGGCTAGTTTATGGGATAGAAGCTTCAGTGATACTAATACTTCACTTTGAAGATAATTTCATATGCAAATAATTCTCATGGGTAGGAAATTCTGTCATGTATTTAAACTATAGCTTTCATGAAACTACATAATTACTGTGAACAAATAGCATTGGTTAACTTTGGGTGGGGTAATAATGATGATCCCTAATAGATGCATTATATTTACTAAAGGAGTCCTCAAAGCGGTATACAACAAAACTAAGAGCTGAGAATATTTTACAAGCTAAGAATAACAGAGTGGAGCTTGGTTGTTAATTGGTGTTGACAAGACAGGTACCAACTGGATATTTTAATTGTTGGTTGACCCTGCATTAGAAATAGGATTAATTCCCAAGGAACTAAAATGTAGCTGAGATGAGTTGGAAAAGACATTTTCACTTCTTTGAAGAGCTGGAATTTGGGATTATTCTAACATTACATGCTCCATGCCTTGCAACATGAAAGTACAGTGTAGAATAAAAATAATGTAGCAACAGATAAATCAGAGGGGTCAAACCTAATGGACATTTTAGGATACTACTTCACACTTTTAAGGTGAGTTATTATTTTGACATCTAGCTCTAACATAACAAGAAAGGATCCAGAACTCAATAATCTTATTTTTATTGAGAATATCCTATAAACTATCATAGGGCCAAGTGCTATGTGAAATGTGAACATTTGAATGATGCTCTAAAAACCTTTGATGTGAATTATTTTATTTGGACCTCATGACTCTCCTACAAAGTAGTTAAAGCAAATATTAGAAAATCCCAGCAAATATTAGAGAATCCCAATCATAAATGAATAAAAGAAGTTCAAAGAGTCCTATAACTTGCCCAGAACTCCAAAGTCAGTAAGTCAGTAAGTGGTGACATAAGGCCTTCCAATTGGATATTCTTTGCTTTTCCCTGAAGAACCTACTCTATCCCAAGCAAGCCAAGATTAACCCTTAACAAAAAAGTTCAAATGTTAATTTAGCATTTAAAATTGAGACACAACTCTGGAAAATAGTATGGAGTTTCCTCCAGACATGAAAAATAGAGCTACCCTACGACCCAGCAATTGCACTATTCGGTATTTACCCCAAAGATACAAATGTTTTGATACAAAGGGGCATTTGCACCCCAATATTCATAGCATCAATGCCCACAATAGCCAAACTATGGAAGAAATGAAATGTCCTTGGATGGATGAATGGATAAAGATGTGGTCCATATATACAATGGAATATTACTCAGCCATCAGAAAGAATGAATACCTACCATTTACATCGACATGGGTGGAACTGGAGGGTATTATGCTGAGCAGAATAAGCCAATCAGAGAGAGACCATTATCGTCTGGTTTCACTCATATGTGGCATACAAGAAATAGTGCAAATGATCATAGGGGAAGGGAGGGAAAACTGAATGGGAAGTCATCAGAGAGTGAGAAAAACCATGAGAGATTCTTAACACTAGGAAACAAACCAAGGGGAGCTTGAGGGGAGCAGCAGTTTGGGAGGATGGGGGTAATTGAGTGATGGGCATCAAGGAAGGCTCGTGATGTGGTGACCCCTGGGTATTAAAGCAACTGATAAATTATTGAACACTGCATCTGAAACTAATGATGTACTACTATATGTTGGCCAGTTGAATCTAAATTAAAAAATAATAAAACTGGGACACAGGAAATAGAGGAATAAGAAAAAGAACAAGGCCAAATATTGTTAGAAGTAAAATAATTTTAATGTAGTGGTTCCAGTTCTGGCTTGGCTCCAAAACCTACATCATTTCCTCTATAGCACTCTGATCAAACCTAGGATCATAATCTTCAGTCCTACTTTACCTTATTCATATCACTCATTATATTTGACCATAACTGGTATGTCCCTGGTATTCTCCCCTGCCAGATTCTGAGATCATCATGGAAGTGGTGGCTAAGTGACTTGTCAAAGGACACACAGTTGAACCTGACAGTACAGGGATTTGAAGCAGAGCTGACAGAATACAAAACCCATGCTCGTAACCACTACACTGTACTATCTTTTTAATGCAAATCAATAATCAAGCAAATGCAAACGTGATTTGTTTATGAAAATCTTCCAAGGATTTTTAAAGCTTTTATTTGTTTATTTGACAGAGAGAGACAGCGAGAGGGGGAACACCAACAGGGGCAGTGGGAGAGGGAAAAGGAGGCTTTCTGCTGAGCAGGGAGCCTAATGCAGGGCTCATTCTCAGAATCATGACCGGAGCCACCCAGGCACCCCATGACTTGTTTATAAATGTTACAGAAAATAAAGAGTTGTAACTCTTTTCTTACTGATTTCATGCTTAAAAATAAATGAATCCCGCTGGATTCTCTTTAATAATATTTGAATAAATATTCCGCCATCTTAAATTCTTAATCAGTAAACTAACTCATACATAGATTCTGCATTTACTTGATTGTAGAGATTATGCACACTATTTGCCTTCAAAAGTTGACAAAAAACTTACATTCAAAATGTGATATTTATTATTTATCTTAAAAAGTAATTGAGATTGAGCCAGTTTAGGAAGAGGGAAATGAAATAAAACAAAACTCCAGAATAGAATAAGATAAATGAAAGATAAATGAAAGCCAAGAAATTCATTTGTTCAGCTGCTTATTTTAAGCTTTGTATAGAGACATAACCAAAGGTGGGTTTCTTTTTCTTATATAAGACGTGGTCTGGAAGTAGGCAGACTCAGGGGACGCCTGGGTGGCTCAGTTGGTTAAGCGGCTGCCTTCGGCTCAGGTCATGATCCCAGCGTCATGGGATTGAGTCCCACATTTGGCTCCTTGCTCGGCGGGGAGCCTGCTTCTCTGTCTGCCTCTGCCTGCCACTCTGTCTGCCTGTGCGTGCTCTCTCTCTCTCTCTCTCTAACAAATAAATAAATAAAATCTTAAAAAAAAAAAAAATCCTTCTAGAAGTAGGCAGACTCAGGCTTTTACAGAGGTGTGAAATGTCATAAGTGGTAGGAAGTTATTCTCAGTGTGAGACTTTTGTCTTCATGTGCTCAAGATGGCTGCTGTATTGCTAGGCATCATGTACACATTCGTGGCAGGAAGAAGGGGGAAGGACAAAGGGCAAAAGAAAGGAGACCAAATGCATCTGTCCCTTTCAAAATACTCAAAAATCCCTGTAAGATTTCTACTGATGATATGTTGGTCAGAAATATGTACCTTGCCACTTCTACTTAGGAATTTAGAAGATTTAGTTGGTATGTGGCTTCAGTGAACAACGTTAGGGGCTGTCATTCAGGAAGATAGTAAAAATGGATATAATGGAAACAAGCTTCATTATTTCCCATGAAAGGACATTCATAAAGTTATCTTCACAGACAACAGGTTCATGCGATCAAAATCCAAAAGAACCTATAGAGAAACTGCTAGAACTAAAAATCCTTAATAAATAAATATATATATATATAGGTATGTATGTATGTATGCGTGTGTGTGGGTATATACCTGAATTTCTATATACCAGCAACAATTTTAAAATATATTTACAAAATATTTACAGTAGCAACAAAATTTATTTTATACCTAAGTATATTTATACCTATTTTATACCTTGATTTGTAAATCTAATAAAAGAAGCAGAGCTTATGGAGAAATATGTAAAAAATTTTAAAACATAAATACCTAAATAAATGGAGAGCTATATCATATATCATTTTATAAAGATTCCATATTATTGATATAGTAATTCACTCCAAGTTAGTCTGTAAATTCAAAACAATGAGATGGTTTTGTAGAGCTCTGGTTTATATGGACAGAAAACTGTCAAAGCTGATCATCAAATCCCCAAGGAATTGTTTTATGTTTTTCATTTTACAAATGTTACTGATTTTAATGCAGTCAAATCTGTCATTCTTTTCACTTAATGGTTTGTGATTTCTATAATTTTAAATACATTCTCTGCCACCCTGAGGCCATAAAGATAGTATCTACGTAACTTTTCAGAAGAATTTCTTTGCTTTTAGTCTGAACTGTGATTTCATGGCAGTTAGTGCACACGTTCTAGATTATAAGATGGAAGTCTACAGAGCATGTAGACAGGACCTGTCTGCTAAATGCCCCTTAAGAACTTGTGAGTAGAATAAAATGCAGCTGTTCAGAGTGAGGTTCATGTGCTTGGTTGAGGCCACCAACATCAGTCCGTGCCAGAAGAGCAGGAGTACCCCAACATATGTCTGGGTAGTTTCAAGGAAACTTGGATTCACAAAGATGTGCTTTGGAAGAAGCTCTTCCATACCCCTCCAACTCTCCCTGGGAACTTTCTTTGTCATAAAGTATTCCTGAATTGGGACTTACTCTACCAGTTCCCATTTTAGTTTTTAACAAGTACTTGCTTTCACCTTAGTTTCCACAAACAGTGATTTTTTTAAATAATCCCTTAATATTTATCTAAGACTCAAATTTGTTTTTTTTTAAGATTTTATTTATTTTAGAGAGAGAGTGTGTGAGCTGGGGGAGGGGCAGAGAGAGAGTCGATGAGAGAGAATCTTAAGCAGGTTCTATGCTCAGCACAGAGCCTGATATGGAGTTGGATCTCACGACCCTGAAATCATGAACTGAGCTGAAATCAGGAGTCAGATGCTCAACCAACTGAGCCACCCAGGTGCCCCAAATTTTAGCCTTCTTCTTAAATAACTTCCTTTCCTGGGTCTCAGAGATACAGAGCTCCCTTATCTCTTCCCATCTTGACTTCTGGTGCCAATTATGGAAACAACAGCTACAGAGGCTATTACTAAAAGCTATTCAGAAGCCTCCAAGCTCCTCTTTGGGAAACACTGAGGGGCAGAACTAGGTCTCAGCAAGTTTGATGAAAATGGTTTTTTCATTTTCCCCCACCATGTTCCCCAGAACCTATTCCACACTCTGCTTCCACCGCCTCAGACCTCCCAACGTGCAGCTCTCAGCACCCACCTCTTGTCACCATGCCCTGGTCCAGCTCTCCAGTCCCCCCGTCTGGCCACCGGGCTCCACCTGATATGCCAGTCTGCATTGATGAGGGGCGCTGGGTAGAATGGACTTCTGTCAGAAGCCCTGATCCTCCTCCTCCTCCTCAATATGTTTGCATTTTAAGAGGAATTTTAATTAGTCCTAATCCAAATAACCTTAATGTGTATGGTGAGGATAGAATATCTCCTTCAGAGGAATTTTTGGGAGGCTAACATTGGATCAGGTTATGTGACAAGTTTGTGGAAAAGAACAAAGCCCTAGGTGGATTGAAAGATGGATTGTTTTTCTCTCTGTCACTGGCAGGCAAATGAGGGGGCTCTTTATTCAGACTTCTTTTACGCCCCTTAAGGCACATCCATTAGGTGCTATCTACTTTAAGCACAGCTAGGAATGCAAGGTGCTACTTGGGTTCCAGGAAAAATGCAGCAATAAGAAAAGTAAAACCAAGAAGGAAGATAGGACATGAGATCTATGCTGAGAGGCCTTATACAAAAGTTTGGGTAGGAGATTTGAGAAAATCGGCAGTTAAAAAGAAAAAGAAAAAGATTTTATTCATTTGAGAGAGAAAGAGAGCATGAGTAGGGGAGAGGGGCAGAGGGAGAGGGACAAGCAGACTCCCCCTGAGCAGGGAGCCTGATGCAGGCCTCCATCTAGGACCCTGGGATCATGACCCAAGCCGAAGGCAGATGCTTAAGCGCCTGAGCCACCCAGTCGCCCCTCCGCATGGTTTTATACTATAGATTACTAAAGATATAAAAGAGGTCACCCAGGGGGCACCTGGGAGGCTCAGTAGGTTAAAGCCTCTGCCTTCGGCTCAGGTCATGATCCCAGGGTCCTGGGATCAAGCCCCGCATCTAGCTCTCTGCTCAGTGGGGAGCCTGCTTCCTCCTCTCTCTCTCTCTCTCTCTCTCTGCCTGCCTCTCCGTCTACTTGTGATCTCTCTCTCCATGTCAAATAAATAAATAAAATCTTAAAAAAAAAAAAAGGTCACCCGGGCAACATGTTTAGGGAGAGCAGGGAAATGGCCTCAGGGCTGGGAGCTTGGGAAATATTCATAGGTGAGGATCAGGTCAGGCAAGAGTCTGCTGCAGAGGAGGTGGGAAAGAAACAGGAATCATGTCACTACCTCTGTCTCCTATATTTACTGGCACTTTCTATATGCTAGAACTTAACCCATTTGCATGCATTTTTTTACCCTATCATTACAATAGTGCTATAAGATAGAGATTATTATTATTATCTCTAAAACATAGACAAAATTTAGAGTTAAGTAATGTGCCCCATCCACAGAGGTGAGAACAGTCCTGTGGGAATTCTATGGCAGATTAAGCTCTTGGCCCCCCATTGTATGTGACTCCCTGTATCCATGCCCATTACTATTTGACTCTGTAGCCCTTCCTGCGGAGGCAGAATGTACCTCCCCACCTTTCAACTTTGGGCTCAGCTATTTGAACTTTATAGTCAAAGGAATGTGGGCAGAAATAACAGTGTACCTGTCCCAACCCAGGACTTAGGAGGCTCACCATGCTCCCACTTGCTCTCTTGTGTTTCTGGCATCACTCCCAGCCTGCAGGCCTACTTAGCTTGCATCCTGGTATGATTAGGCAGGGAGTATACCTGAGTTCTGATTGCAGCTGGCTGGACCAGCAGCTTGAGATACACTCGCCTAGCATACCTAGTCTAGATCCACAGACCACCCCCCCCCCAGCAGAGGCACGGACATACAACTAAATCATCTGAGATCAGCAGAGCCATCCCAGCTGATGAATGAGAAACAAATGCTTATTTTAATCCATCAAGAGTGATGGTTGTTCATTACCCAGCGTTTTTGTGGGAAAAGCTAACTGATGTAGAAATGAACCCAGGAAGTATGATTCCAGAATCCTGTGCTCCTGTCTGACCTGAATGATGTCAGGGGTATCAGAGGAGTTGCATTTCAAGAAAGAAAGAGTATCCATGATGGCCAAATGCTGCAAGGTTGAATAAGATAATTATAAAACATAGCATTTCAGAGTATTGTCTCCACAAATAGGTTTGATTACAATGTGGTACCTCAGCCAAGCCACAGACAAACAGCAGGCACAGAAGTTTCACACAAGAACAGGTGACAGATAAGCAGATGTCTGCAGAAAGAAAACTCCATTTAGACAACTGGCAGATGGGATATTGTGGCTGCAAGCACAGCATGCCTTTGGCATGGCCATAGATTCCAGCTCTAATGCTGAAACACCTGGTAAAGAAACCTTGGGGGAGGCAGCTAAGTAGCACCAGATGTAGAATTCAGGCATGGGTTCATTTGCTGTACCTTAATGCTGCCCAGAAAATCCACCTTTGGTAAAGAAGATCCATGTTCATCATTGTAGAGAGCAAGGCATAAACATAATAAGGCCATTTAGGTCTTATTAGTCTTTTCCTTTTATTAGTCCATCATGTTTCAGATATAGTAACTTAATGATGGTTTTGAATTTACTATAATTTTTTTAAAAATTTAGTAAGTTTGTAATTTAAGACATTGCCAAAATAGGTAATTTCCTTTTGATCTAGAGGGAATATATGCATATTTGGTCTTAATCAAGGCCAGATCATAGTGGAAAAACAAACAGAGAATATGTCAGGACACTTGGGCTTAAGTAGTGGCCAGGTCACCAAAGAGTGCTATGGCCTGATCTTACTCCCTAAATTACAGATATCTCATCTATGAAAGAGAACAAGACAATCGTAGTAGTTGCTTCAAGCTTGTATTACTTATGTAATGGCTTCTCAACTCTAAAATTACAGAAAGTTAATAACTATAGCATTGAATTCTTTGGACTAGTAAACTTCTTAAAACATTTTACTGGAAGAATGTGTGAATTTATAAGGATGTTTATAATTCCTGTTGAGATTATACTACAAGGAAACTTCCAGCCGAAAGAGGCCAAAGAAAAATTTTAAAGATTTTTTAAAAATTTATTTATTTGACAGAGAGAGATCACAAGTAGGCAGAGAGGCAGGCGGCGGGGGTGGCGGGAAGCAGGCTCCCTGCCGAGCAGAGAGCCCAATGCGGGGCTTGATCCTAGGACCCTGAGATCATGACCTGAGCTGAAGGCAGAGGCTTTAACCCACTGAGCCACCCAGGTGCCCTGCCAAAGAAAAATTTTAAAAGTGAAACGTTTCATCAGAATTTGAACTAAGGAACTAGGACAATGCCTTACCACAGAATTTTGGTTCGATATAGTGGATTTAAAACAGTATCAAAGATGACTGATTCACAAGTCCTTTTCCCATGGGAATGGGAAAACATTGTAGAGAGTAAGTAAAGGAAGTCCTGGGAATGGGAGCTCTGAAAGAATATTCCAGAAAACCTTACTTGGAGAACTTGGCTGAGTCCTGGAATACACTGGAAAATCAGGCACTACTGTAGTAGGAGTCTCTGCCCACCATGGATTTAGGAGCAAGCTGAGTGTCCAGGAGCAGGGCTTCGAGAGAAAGCAGCAGTTCTACCTAACAGACACCTTGAGGGAAGTATGAGTTTTCAAAAAATCCAGCTTCTCGATGGAGTCAGGAGCTGACTCCAGTGTGAGACTGCACTTTTTGAAATGAAGAGGAATCCCCTGATCTAAAGAGGAAAGGGCTAGAGGTGATTCTGTACTGTTGAAAGAGGAGTTTCATTTTACTCAGAACTGGTATAGGTGAAGAGCAACCAGAAACAGCTTCTGCTGGAGGGAGAGCGAGGCCAGTGCTTGCCTGTGGCTGAACATCCTGTCACTGCGGCCAGTTACCCCTGACCTGATTTAAAAGGAACACTTTTAAAGCTAGAGGCATCCCTGATATGAAACAGAGTGAAACAGACTTCAGCTGGAAGTCTACAGCATCGTGAAGGAAGTGCCCAAGGACATAACCACACTTTGTATCTGAAGTAGAGATGAGGCCAAATTGAAAGAGACAGAAAGTGGTCCACAGTGCAGCAGTACCAACAAAGAAAGAAAACCGGATGAAGAAAAATTGTCCTCCTCCAGCTCTAGCCCTCATCCCTGCTGACATGTGCCTTCCAACTACCAACACCAAGCTTTGAAATAGTAAAATAATTTTTTTCCTTAATCTTTGTTCAGGATTAGAGGTTAATTTCTAGAAGGAGCACCCTGAGGAAGCTCAGTAAAACCAGGAAGAAACCCAAGGACCACTGGCAGAGTTTGTTTTGTTGCACCTTCCAAATAGACCAGAGAGGCTAGTCCTTATTCAAGAGTGGATAAGCAGAAGAATAAATAAATACCACCATTGAGGTCTGAAGAGCTTCTGCAACATGAAAGAATACAAATGTGGCATGGAAGGACCAGGTAAAGAGCCTACTTCTGAAGATTCACTCCAGGAAACAGAAGAAATTTGTTTAGATAGAAAATACTTGTTTTTTTTGAAAAATCTTTAAGAAAATATGGTACAATGAAAAGGAATATGATAAAGGAAGGACTTTAGGTAAACTGAGGGCTGACAGAGCTAAGGCAAAGGTTTAAAGGGTACAGCTACTGAAGAATTAAATTAATATTAAAAACAACAGTTTATTTGCATAAAATTGAATTGTTGGTAAATACTGTTTTGAAAATAGTCATATTTCAGAAGAAGATAAAGAGACCATCAGAATATGATAGAGATAACAAAAAAGTACAATATAGAAATAATTTTTCTAAAAAGATTTTAGAGTAAATGGCATGAAGGTAATACTTAAAAGTGTGAGAGAGGGGTGCCTACGTGGCTCAGTTGGTTAAGTGTATGCCTTCTGACCTGGTCATGATCCCAGGGTCCTGGAATCGAACCCTGCATCCGGCTCCCAGCTGAGGAGGGGCTTCTCGCTCTTCCTCTGCTTCTTGCTCTCTCTGCACCTGCCATTCCCCCTGTTTGCGCGTGCACACTCTCTCTCTGTCAAACAAATAAGTGAAATCTTAGAAAAACAAACTATGAGATAATCATACCTCGCAATCTGAAGAAAGAATTGTTGTGTTGAAGGGACTCTCCCTATCATCAGTGGGGAAATGAAATAGAGACATCTCATACCGAACATCAGATACAACAAATACCCCACGCAATACAAACAATAGATGAATACTCAGAGTTTTGAAAAGAAAAGATTAAAATCTAAAAATCTTATACCCACTAAAGGTATACCTCCTGTATAAAAGCAATGGAAGGACTTTACTTTTAAAGACTCCAGAAGACTAATCCAAAATCCAGCCTAAAAAGTGAATAAAATTGAGAGCTCGCTCCCACATGACATAGTTGATGAAGAGCTAGTGGTGAGCACTATGTGAGAACTGTGTACTTTACCTTAAAAAATATAGCTGCAAAGAGAAAGTACTCACATATTTTTTTTATAAACAGAGTGAAAATGTAAAACTTATAACAGTGTAGCAATAATGAATTGGAACAAACATTCTAGAGTTAATAAAAGCCCAAAACTGGGAGGCAAGCATGTGAGGAAGAGATGAGGCCTTTGCAGAGAGCATTTCTTTCCTGGCATTGATAAATTCAATCATTCAGATGAGTAGATGATGGAACTGTTTTCTTTTGTACTTGTGTTCTCTTTCTTTGGTAAGGATGATAAAGTGATTAACTTTTGCATTTGTCTTCTAGAATGTAGCAGGTTCTAGACAAAGAATAAAATTTCCGCCCTGAAACTTGAAATCAGCTTCTTGAAAAACGTGAATAAAACATAATGTCTGATTACTTTGAAAAGACAAACTTTGTTATCATTACCATTAATTTGCAAGGTATGAAAAATCTAAGTATTTTTGAAGTTCTCTAATTATTCCTCATGTAATTTACTGGAAAGAGATTGATGTTAATCTAGACAACCAGGAGGTAGGAAGAAGGCAGTGAAAGTGGGATTACTGAAGATATAAATTATGTGTATGCCCTTAATAGAAACTTGCCTTTAATCCTGATCTACCATGTTTTTCAGAATCTCAGATAAAACCTTCCCACTTTTCCTGTCTAGTTATGGCATTTAGAGAAGGTTGATGTAAAATAAGAGGGATAAGCTACTGGCATTCCCAGCTTTTGGTCTTTGGACTCTGGCATGTCAGGGTCAGCCAACAGGCCCAGTACAGGGCCTCACAGCAGTTCATGAGGTGATGCCCACTCCAAACCAGGTTTCACTCCTCCATACTTCCCCAAGCACACTTAGCCTGAAACCAAGCTTTAACAATTAGCCTTACGAATATGTCCGGGAGCATCTGTTCCATAGCAGCTGGTCCTATTGCTTTAGGTATTAACCTTTAGGGAAAAACTTTTGCTAACAAGCAACCCTAAGCAGAGATCAGAAGCAAGAGATAATTCACTCTGAGTCACAGGAAGCGGGTAACTGGAGAACACTAACCCTGGCACTCTCTTCTACCCATAGACAATGCTAGAAGGGAAGTGAATTGGGAGAAGGGAGGGAGGGCTACTGTGACTGTGGAGTATCACTTTCAAAATACTGATAGACCTGGATCGATGAAGGAACATGAAGCATAGAGAGGTTAACTTGTCCAGGTTGACAAGGTGAGTGGTGGCACTGGGATTTCAATCCAAGTTTGACAGCAAAGCCTGGCACGTTGCATTATAATCTCCTGCTTCTTGGATTTGCTCAAAGTGGCAATTGAGAAAAGTCAAAGAGATAAATCATTCCTATGCCCTGCTATATGTATATATGTATATAAATTTGACTTAAACATCCTTCAACTTGGAAATTATATGGTTTGTACCTGCATTGAAATTTTAAAATGGGCTATTTGACACATCTAATGCTTAACACTATTCACTCATCAAAACTTGCATTCATCTTCAAGTAAGGGGCAGATTTAGAACTCAGTTATATCAAAGCAGACAGCCAAAGAGGCCATTATTGCCCCAAATTGCAAGGGAATTTCTGAATTCTGTCTTAGGGAACTTTATTGTCTACCACATTGATAAAAGAACTAAATAACCATGAACTTGCTACTTCATTTTGGAGGCTCAGACCACGTGCCATCATCCCTGATTGGCCTCATAGGGCCTGCATGGGATCATTTCATTTCTTACATCTGGTTGAGCACCAAGTCACATCCTTTAAATTCTGTATGTGTACATCTATATTCACATTCACTGTCTTCTCTCTTTTTGGCTGTAGTAATATTCTCCCAATTTTTCTTCCTATAATCACTCTTGCTTTCTCTATAATTCATCTTCAATATTATAGAAGGATAATATTTATAAAGGAAAACATGATTATATCATCCTCATGCTTAACATATATTAAAGTCCTTAAGAAAAAACAAACAGGGGTGCCTGGGTGGCTCAGTGGGTTAAGGCCTCTGCCTTTGGCTCAGGTCGTGGTCCCAGGGTCCTGGGATCGAGCCCCGCGTCAGGCTCTCTGCTTGGCGGGGAGCCTGCTTCCTCCTCTCACTCTGCCTGCCTTTCTGCCTACTTGTGATCTTTGTCTGTCAAATAAATAAAATCTTAAAAAAAAAAAAAAAGAAGAGAAAGAAAAGGAAAAAGGAACAAACAAGCTCTGTAACCCCCTCCTCATTGTCTGGCTAACACTTTCAGATCTCAGATTTCCTATGGGAAACCTTTCCTTTATTCTAGCAGTTAAATCTCTGCTACACATTCCCAGAGCAGGCTGCCTTCTGCACTGGTGGCTTTTAGCACAGTGATTATGACTTGCTCACTGTTTGTCTTCCACACTAGACTTTAGGCTCCAAGAGGCAAGGGACTATTTGGTCTTGTTCACTGACCTGTTTTCAGCCCTTAAGATAATGCATAGTGCTAAATAAATATTTTCTGATTTGCTTGATTCAGTTATAGGTATATTTGCAATTTATACTAATTTGAGAACAGACAGGTGAATGGTATCTACTATAGTCATTGAAAACATCAAGGGAGTCTTATTTTTTAAGAAGAGTGGTCAACACTTATTGTGGGCTAGTAATGCAGTAGGATGTCAGGTGTCATAAAAATCAAGAATGTAAATAATTACCCACTGAGGAACTGTTGAAATCCCATGTTAACTGCACAGTTTTATTCAAGGGACCAACACACTTTCAGCCACTTCAGGAAAAATGTACCTGTGCCAATCATTAAATTAAATGAACTATTTCCAGAGTGTTAAGGCTCTGCATGCCCTCTGACTCCTGCCAGGAATTGATCATTCCAACAGAACTGTTTGTTCTGAAGAGGAGCATGGATTCTCTGATATGTGCTTAGACCGGATGGTGGAGAACAAACAAGCCATCATCCAGGTCATGGCCCCTACTTTTTCCATTTGGGCTGTTGACGTGCCAGTGTTTCAACTACAGGTTTTGTGAATTTATAAATTTCTCTGAGACATGTCATGCCACAGTTCCCTTAGAAAACATGCTGTTGTACTATGAATAAGACATGCATGTCAGAATTCTCACATTTTCCTTGATGTGGAGTGGGAACTGCAAAGAAGCACAGAATGGAATAAACTATACCCTATCTAACTGTTTGTGGTAGTGAGGAGGAACATTGATTCAGAGGATGTAACACAAAGGAGAGTCTGCCCATTAGTTTTGGAGTGGCCCCTTACCTCCCTAACCCTTTGGTAGGTGGCCTTAGTCGTTGCCCGGCAGCCAGTTCATGTAATAAAATGACACGCATCACCTGACCTTGTCTCAAAGCCCAGAGCTGGCTTCTTCCCTCCAGTTAGTTGCAGGCTGAGTGTGGATTCTGGCCAGTCATCCCTTAGTTCCAAAGAGATACTGATTGAATAGGTTTTATGTGCCAGGTACTCTCACAGGTTGTATTGATATGATCCCCTGAACAATCCCAAATTTTGTAAGTTGGTTCTATCTCAGAAATGGGCCTAAGTGATAGGTCCCAGATCACAGAGGGTTTCAGAGAGAGAGAGCCAGGATTGGCACCCAGACCTTGGACTTTGCCAAACCATGACTACCCTGGATGGTATGATCGTCTACCCTGAGTGTGAACCTCTGCTGTCTGACTCTCACAGATCCTTAGAGCAGGTGGCATTCTTAGGGATTGGCTCAGAGGACTGAGAGGATTGATGACAGAGGTGACGATCAGGGAATGGGAGCCCAGGCAAAAAGGAGGACTCTTAGGTGTCTCTCACTGAAGAAGGGAAAGAACTTCCTCCTGGAAGTTCTGGAGCCTCCACGGGGCTCTCATGCTTGCATGACTCTCAGGGACCAGAACCACCCCTTTTCTCTGGCTCTGCTGGCTTTGTTTTTCCCCTGCTCTGACTACAGATCCCTCCTCAAGCACTTCTCAGTGAGTCCCTTTCCCTTTACCAGGCCACTGAAAACAGTCTGAAGAGAACAAGTGGTTGGGCCCAAGCCCTGACTTAGAAGAAGTATGAGAGGGAAAAAATGACTTTCTTCTCCATTATGAGGTTCCTTCCCTAGAACTGGACTCCCCTCAAATTTTGAATTTCATGGGCGTAGGGCTTATGAATAGGGATCGAGAGGATTGATCATCAAAATGCCCATGAGTTTCTAGGCCAGCATGGTGCTTTGTCTTTGTGTTTCCATTCATGCAACATGATGACTATGAAAAAGTTTTGAACTACATCAACAAATAAATACTTACATTAATGTGCTCAAGTTGTAGAATTTTATGACAGATAACTTATATGGACTATCTATGTAAAAGAGAACAGAAAGCAGATGATGATTTTGTTTTGTCCCATTTCCCCTTTTTCCCTTGCAAAGTCCTCTTCTTTCACTCCCTCTGGGCTTATACTCAGTGGTCCCAGAACTGGTGTCACTGTGTTTCTGGTAGAGAGCAAGATCCCAGAATGGCATTGCTGCTGGGGATGTGGTTACATGTATGAATCTGGCATAGAGGTGAAGAGGTAGGGCAAAAGGAGAGTGACTTATACAGATGTAGAAATTGCAGGAAAAAAGAAAAAGAACCTGCAGAAAGAAGGCGAACTCTTGTCTTTTGTTGTTCATCACTTGTTAGTTCATTTTGCCAGCTCTCTTTATTAAAGCTGTTTGTTTTACTTTATCTGTAGTGTAGTCATAGAAAATAAATTCCTTACTCGTGATGGGTAATTAAAAGTATTTCTTGGTTCTTTACTTTTGTGCTAGCCAGAGTGGTAGAAGTGACCCAGAGCTCCCCTGAATGAAAAGGAAGGAATTATAAGTTAGAAATAAACATCCTGACTCTAATTAGACCACTAACCTGAATCCAACCCAGGATCAAGAGTCTTACGAAGTTGTGTTTCAGTTTTATTTTCAAATACCGCTCCTTTGCCAGTTCCTGCGCTCGAGTCTTAGAGAAAAATCATAGAAAGTTAAGTGATTTTATGTTTCTTTGTCATTAAGCAAGTGGCAGTTTGAAATGTATACAAACCCTGCTGGCTACTCCTAACACTTAATTTCCTTTAAAGAACATATGACATACAACAGAATGATTACTTTTAGAGGTCCTCTTTCCATAATATAGTAGTGTTTGCCTGTAGGTGATCAGTATGACTTAGCTAACCTCATTAGACTCTTTTTTGAGACCTGTTCATGCAGGGTAAGAGAACATGATGGATTTAAGGGCACTAAATTGCACAGCTGCAGAGAGTGCCATGTCCTTGGAAGACTCCAGGTCTCTAAAAAATGTATTCAATAAATTTCTTTATAGTTTTGTACAACTTCCTATGAAGGGAGCCCAGATTGTTTATAAGATCCCTTTCCCAAAATTCCTCATTTGGAATATGATCCATTTAAACCATCAACATGATTATCTAGTACTAGAAATTCTTAACACTATTTTTTCCTTGTGTACAGATAGAGGAGATAATTAGTATTAGAGGTTCCTCTTGGTTTCCTAAAAGTCTGACTTATATGATGAGCATTGGCCATCAGTAGAGGAGAAAATATATTCTCTAAGAACTATAGAAACATTTCTACTCTTATAGGAATAATTCCTGGGAGGAAGACTTTGACAAGTAGTCCCCAAATTGGGCATTCTTTTGTGTGTATTTATGCATTTGTTTCTTCTGGAGGACACCATTGTGGATGAGTTCATCTTGCCCACTCAGCCAGAAGGATGACAGCTGGGTCAGTGACCCAGGCAGCCATTCAAAGACCTGAGGGCTGTTTCTCATACATCTTTTAGGCACTAAGAGGAAATACAGTCCATTATAATTACTGTGCCTTCAGAGAGCAAGATAGATACAGTCTGCTTTTGCCTATCCAAATGAAATTTAAACATTTACAAATCACAAAGCCTTGTTAAGTTATGAGTAGGAAGTCACTGCAAAACTGTACCTGAGTAATGAGATAGGTCAGGACATGAATCAGTGAAAATGATACAAATATCTTAGTGCTGAAATTTCAGGTGGAAAGATGTGACATGGATACAACTCTATTGTATAAATATAAGGTCTAGAGCCCTTAACAATATGTTTGGTTAAAAAAAAAAAAATTACATATGCCCAGACTGAAACCTTGTAGGTGCATAATAGTAACAAGTATGTCTTATTCTCTACCTGACAACCCTCAAAAAAAAAAAAAAAAAAAAGCCTGTATGGGCTTATGCTTTAATTCCAACAAAACGTTTCTTATCTAACACGTACTCATTCTTTAAATTTTTCATTGGTCTGATATAAGCCATTAATTGCACTTGATATTCAATACCAAAAATTAAAAGTAGTGTGAACCTAAGAAAGGGAAGGTGCTTATTTCATGAAACCTAAGAGTTCAGTTATGAATTTCAAATCTGCAGAACTAGGTAGCATATGAGGTCTTTTTGTTCTGTTTTGTTTTTAACAGAATATATTCTTTTTTGTGTCTTTTATCTAATGACATCTCAAAGACAGCCGCCATTTGCATGAAAGTATCTGCAATTATCGTCAGATTGCAAAAATGTCCCTCTCTGGGTTTGGCCCAACAAATACAAATGCAGTATGATTACCACATTAGAAAATGCCACATTTTACTTTCTTTTAGTTTGTAATTACTTGAAGGGGTTTGAACAAATAATTTGCTTGTGAAAATAAGGTTTCTTGTGTAGTGTCATTTTGACTGAGAACAGACTGTCTGCCAACTAGAAATACCTAAGCCCCACCCAAGGGTAATCATCACTTTGCAGTTGACACAGTGTTTTACTGGAAAGATGATTATCTACTTCAGGGAACAGCCTTTTTAAAGTGTGGATTGTATATGGCCTCATGAACAGAAGTCCAACCATTTCAACAGCCTGTGATTTAAAAGAACTCAAGTAAGGTTCTTAAATCAAGTGCAACTACCAAAGGCACTAGCTAGCATTTGGCAAACAGGGAGAGAAGAGAAGTGGGCATTTCTAGCTTTGCAAAGACTTGGCTATTCCATTTGGGATGGAAACTTGTAATCAATTTATAATGGGGGAGATTGTTATGGATATAGTTCCCCCCAGCCACACTACAAAACACAGAATCTGGGAGAACAGCTTTTCAAATCTCTTAGAAATAATGAGATTTCCTGGGGATGGTTTCTTTAAAGCAAGGAAAGGGAAACTGGTTAGTATCCTCATGGATTGACTTTGGCGAGCTCAGGGGCCCTCACTTGCCAGGGACCTTCAGCATTGCCTGCCTGTGCAGGCAGTCGCTGACTTCAGTGAGGAAATAAGATAATGCCTACAGCAGGGAAAGAACCAGCTCTTCTTTCTTTCTCCCTTCTTCCTCTGTTTCCAGTCTCTTCTCCTTTCTCTACTTTCTCTGTTGCCAAGAAAAGCATGTGCATGAGGCAAGAATAAAGTAACTCTGTGACCGGAGTGAGAGTGACCATTGTGAGTGTGGATATGTTAGGGAGAAAGAAGTTGTACAATACTAGTGTCCTAGAACCTTGCTATTTCCCCTTCAACCAGAAAGATTCAGAATAAAGCATCTGTTTTAATCCCTAAATAAAGAAGGTAATTGCTGTAATATGCAAAGTACCCAAACCCACCAAGAGGACCCCTTCCACAATGGGTCCCAAGAAGAGCAATCTTGTGAGATGTCAGCATGTAAGTTTGCATCTGTTAACTCTTCTTCTGAGCTTAGTTTAGGGGATGGGACCCTGTGTCTCAATATCAGAAGTTCTGGTCTTCATTCTCCTCCCCCCCACCTCCACCCACCGCCCTTTCAACATATCTTGTGTTATTTTGATTGTGTTTACTTAAGACATCCTAAGTGTTGACAGTGGACTGAGCTCTCTGCAGAGCACCTCTGTCCTTCCCCATCTGATGAGCTCATACGTTTGTTGGATCACAGTTTGAAGACCTGACTTCGTTTTGCCATTATGTGACCTGGAGTACATTTCTTTTGTCTCTATGTGATCAGTTGCTTATGTAGCGTAAAAGAGTTTTTAAGACATTCATCGCCAACTCTTTGATTCCATGAAAATTAAGTAATACTGATTCCTCTCTTTGAAAATTAAATAATTCTACGGGGCTTTATTATGGGAAAGTCCTATCAGAGGCAAATTTGTGAAACTAAGGGGGACACAAAGGATCATGCAAATGGCCTAGAACTCCAAAGGTACTCCATGAGGCAGGAATTGATGCCAGATCTGTGTTTTGTTATCCAGATCACATATTACCCAGTATTCTTGGAATCAAAGTTCCTTAACATCCAAGTTTCTCATGGTGGAATGTCAGGTCTGACAGGTGTGACTGGAAGAGGTCTTACCTGGAATGCCGGAAGACCTACAAAAAGCCAGTTGCCTACTCCGTCTCACTGAAGGGTGCAACCCTGCCTTGCAGTCCTGCTTTACAAGATTATGGTGGAAATCGAAGCTCTTTTGTCTGTAGTGAAATCTGAATCACTGGAGAAAATGTCTTTGTCAAGAGGTGTCTAAGGACTCATCTTGGTGACCAACACTCATCTGTTTTGCAAATCCTGTTCAAACTAGAAGGTTGGGGAAGAGCTTATTACCATATTTCATGTTCTTCTTTTGAGTCAGCAAAAATCTGGGAACATTAGGTGCAGCCTCCTTTCTCTAAGCATTGTTTCAGGGAGATTGCTAATGTGATTATAGTGGTTACCTTTCTATTCCCATATATACACCATGTTGCACCCTGTGTGAAGACCTAAAAACAATCATACTATTAACATTTTATACAGTTGGAGTCATATTTTAAATGCTTTAGAGAATCTCACTGTTTAAGAGAATCTCTTCTGAAAAACTTTTCTCAAGAAAGTACAGGATTCCCTAATTCATCAGTTTTACTATTTTAGATTTCCTTGTGTTGTGTTTTGGTTAAAGGGAATTATAAACACTGCGTAGACTCTACACCTACTCTGAATTTTACTCTGAGGATGACTCCAAGATACACAGTTTCTTATATCAGACTGGAAGCATTTCTTCAGCAAATAATTTATGTGAAAGATTTTCTTGGTCTTTCCTCTTAGGATTTTATTTATTTATTTATTTGACAGGCAGAGATCACAAGTAGGCAAAGAGGCAGGCAGAGAGAGAGAGGTGGAAAGCAGACTTCCCGCTGAGCGGAGAGCCTCATGCAGGGCTTGATCTCAGGTCCCTGGGGTCATGACCTGAGCCAAAGGCAGAGGCTTTAACCTACTGAGCCACCCAGGCGCCCCAGTCTTTCCTTTTAGGAAGAAATAGTAGATATATTGGCAGCTATAGACTATAGTGTAACTACAGAAACTTTGCAAAACTAAGAGAGATGACTCAGTGCAGTATCAGCACAAGGCGGGAGGGGGGGCTCTCGCAATTAGGGATTGGAATGTGGGGCTGTGGCTGAAGGATGAAAGGTTGGTAAAGGAGGAGGGTTGGAAGGATCTTTGTCATGGGGAATCCAGTGAAGAGCAAGGGTGCATCTGGGCTGAAGGTCACAGCAAAACTGGAAACATGTATTTTCCATCCAAAATCGTAACCATCCTCTTTCGTGTTAATGTATATCCATCAGTCAAATGATGTTCTTTCTATTGATGAAAGAATGTTCTTCCAGCCAGCCAGTCTTGTGACCTTTGAGTCATCTTTGAGTCAAAGGTGCATGGAATTGTAGAGCTGGATAAAGTCTTAAAAGATATATAATCCAGGCAAGAACACACAGTTCAAAGGGATTCAGTTTTTCCAAACTCACTTTACAAGCAACAAAGCCAGCCTTAATGCTTAGTTTCCCAAATCCCTACTGAATGTTTCTTCTACTCCTCTACCTGGCTCTTCCCTTTCCTTCATCTGTTCTTCAGCCAGATACCAAATCCTACCGACTCTTCTTTTGGAACTTCTCTTATCTCTGTATCTTTCCTTTGCCATCAACCTAGTCTAGGCTCTGCTTACAGTTACTTCCTAAAAATGCTCCCTGTCTCTGGTCTCTCTGCTCCAGTCCATTGTACTCACCAGAATTATTTTAATCTTCCTCAGACATTAATTCCAACATGTTTCTCAAGAACCCACTTGTTAAAATCTGACGACATGGGATAATAAAAAGTGATTAGATTTTGGGATCAGATAAATTTGGGTTCAAATCGCTGATCTACCCTTAAATTTAGGTGAGTTATTTAACTTCCCTGAAATTCATTTTCCTCATCAGTAAAATAGGAATTATAGGTTTAAATAAAAACCATGAAAAATAGTGGTTATTATAAGAATGGAATGACCTCATGTATATTACAAATAAAAGATATTCAAAAATGTGAATTCCCATCCTAGAATTCACACCTGTCTGCAATGTGACTCCTGCCTACCTTCAGTCTTGACTTCTACTGTCCCACAGGACAAGCTTTTTGCCTTAGCCAGTAGGTGTGGTTCCTGAGCACAGTCTTGTTTGCTGGAGTTATCCCCACTTCCTGAAGATGTTCATCTCCTTTTTTATTGTTTGTACAAATCCTTCTGCTTCATGATAGCCTGTCTCCTTGGCTCTCACTTCTGCTTTCCAGAAAAAAAAGGTGGGGGGTATGGGGTGTTGTGTTCAAACAGAGGTGTAGGAAACCGTCTAAAGTCTTCAGCTCTGAACTCCCAAACAGGCCTCTCTTGTGGCAGGGACCTTTGAACCCATGATCACCTGGAGTGTTCCAGGTCACCCCCTCCAGTGGTGCCCCCATGCTTGTGCCATGCTACGACAGACTCGCATCCTAGCCACTGGTGCTGTGTAGCACTTAGGGCACTGTGGTTGCCCAGGTGACATCCTTTGATCCCCGACATGGTCCTCAGCACTGCTTCCCCATTGTGTCCCTTGCTCACAGTCCTATCTGATGACACTAAATAATCCTGGGTGACTTTGGCCTCTGTGGATGACTCAAGAATACAACATATGCTCCTCAGATCTTCATGCTATCAAGTCTAGGTACATCAATGTATGTATCTAAAGAAAAAGATGGCTCCAGGTGACACAACCCTGAGTAATCTGTAAATGTCTCATCATTCTCTTGCTGAGGCTTTTGGTAACTGTTGTTACACCACTTTTATTAGGCTTGCTTTCCTAGTTTGTCACAAACCCTTCTCCTTCCCTCCCGTGGTTGTAAACTCTAGGGCTGAGCTGGGAGGCTGGGAAGCACTTTCAGGGGCTCTGTTAACCGTCTCATACAAATACCCAGGGTTTCTGAATTCATGGAAGGCAGTTTTCTCCTCCTGCAGGCCACTTCTCAGCCCACCTGGGATGTGTCAGGAAGCTAGGACGTCCCTGGCCACCCGTTCTCCCCTTGTGAGTTACTTAAGCTCGCTATGCTTTCAATAGTAACTCCCAAATTGTGGAGTTCTTGCCCCCACAATCTAGTTCATCTACATAAAGTACTTCACACTACGCATGGATGTGTACGTTGTACCATGAACAAAGATTTCTTCCTGAGGAAGCAAGAAGGGACTAAAATCTAGCCAAATGCCATTCCCTAAGCCTGAGCCTGGATATGGGACTGTGTCTTCCTAGAGGATGAGACAGGACCTTATGTATGTATGTATGTATGTATGTATGTGTTTATAAGCTTAAAAAATATTTTAAAGTATAATTGCCATACAATTTCGTATTAGTTTCAGGTGCACAACATGGTGGCTCCAGTGATGCCGTGCTCATCACTATAAATGTACTTACACACATACAATGTCATTACAATATTACTGTTTTCCCTGTGCTTTTCTGTTCATCTCCATGATTTATTTATTCTGTAACTGAAAGTTCTTACTGCTTAATCCTCCTCCCCTATCTTACCCATCCCCCCACCCCTCTGGCAGTTACCAGCTTGTTTTCATAATATATTTATGAGTCTCTTTCCATTTTTTGTTTATTTGTATGTGTTTTGGTTTTTAGATTCTACATATGAGTGAAATCATGTGGTCTTTGTCTTTCTGTGACTGACTGATTTCACTTAGCACAATATTCTCTACATCATCCATGTTGTTGCAAATGGCAAGATCTCATTCTTTTTGATGGCTAAGTAATATTCCAGTGTGGGTGTCTAGGTCTGTGTGTCTGTACACAGCATATCTATGTCTGTTCAACTATCAATGAATACTTGGATTACTTCCATATCTTAGCGACTCTAAGTGATGGTTCAATGAACATAAGAGTACATATTATCTTTTCAAGTTAGTGTTTTCATTTTCTTTGGAAAATACCCAGTAGGGAATTACTGAGTCATAGACATTTCTATTTTCAATTTATTTGAGCAACCTCCATACTGTTTTCCACAGTGGTTGCATCAATTTACATTCCTACACGCAGTGCAGTAGGGTTCCCTTTTCTCCACACCCTCACCAACAGCTGTCATTTCTTCTGTTTTTGATACTAGTCATTCTGACAGGTGTGAGGTCATATCTCATTGTAGTTTTGATTTGCATTCCCCTGGTGATGAGTGATGTTGAATATCTTTTCATGTGTCTGCTGACCATATACAGATCATCTTTGAAGAAGTGTCTATTCAGGTCCTATGCCCATTGTTTTAGGCAGTTTTTTTTATGTTGAATTATATAAGTTCTTTATATTTTTTTTAATTTTAACATCTTATAAGATATATCATTTGCAAATATCTTCTTCCATTTAGTAGGTTGCCTTTTTGTTTCATTGGTGGTTTCCTTTACTGTGCAAAAGCTTTTATTTTTATATAGTCCCAGTAGTTTATTTTTTATTTTGTTTCCCTTGCCTCAGGAGACATATCCATAAATATGTTTCCAGGGACAAGGTCTAAGAGATTACTGCCTATGTTTTCTTTTAGGAGTTTCATGGTTCCAAGTCTCACATTAGGTCTTTAATCTATTTGCATTTATTTTGGGGGAAGTATCTTTTTAAATCTGTACAAGAGTACCATTGCTTGATAAGCCCTGTGCCCACCACCTGAGAGGCTTTTTCTAAGTTATTTTAAGATTCTGTATAGGCCAGTGCAGGCCATGGGTGGACTTAACACAAGCTCAGTAAATCTTAGTTACTATAACTATTACTGACTCCAAATATTGACCGTCCTAAGAGAATATCTCAGAACAAATTAATGAGATACTAAGTATGAAGGGCTGTAAGTTAATGGAAACATTGAGCATGCAACCAAAGGAAGCCATTGTAATATCATTAAACATTCTCTCGTTGATCTTATTTGTATTGTTCATAAATTCATCAGAAATAATTCCTTGGTATAGTTGACCTTGGGCAAAGCTTAAAAGCAGAAATCTTCCTTTATTTTCACTTCTAAACTTAATATGTCTGACTTAGTTATCCACCACGTTACATAGTATTCTTATAGTGCTCTTTGTAGAGTAACAATCAGACATAGTACGTATTTATTTTAGGCAAGTTTGAGAGGTAGTATGGTGTTTTATTCAGAGACAAACAAGGGGAGGGGGGAGTCCTTTCCTCCTCATTGTCATTGCTATACAATGAAATTCTCAGACATGACATCATCAGTTTCTGGTTTCACAATGAGGAATCTTAGTCTATAGAGCTGATCTGGGGAGAATGAGGAGCATATGCAACCAGTAGCAGGAAAGGTGAGTTTAGCATTTAAAATTTTTAAACTCTAGAGAGCTATTACTTTTTTTAAAAGTATCCAGTTGTAATAAGCTCTCTAGGAACTGTAGAATCTTTTTGTGAGAATAAAGGGGTGCTTCAAGTGGTAGGTTTAAAAAAAAGTAAGGTATTCAGTGTGCTCTAACTTATAATAGATGATTATAATAAAAATATGGAATACTGTATTCCCACACGAGGCTTTGCTTTAGCTTCAAAGAAATTAAGGTATCAAACAGATTTAAAGAAATACCTAAAACTAATTGTTTGTGAACATTTTTAGGTAAATGGTATCACTTTCAGAGTAGCTAAAGAAAAGAGATACAAATATTTGATTTCAAAAAGTGCCATAAGACATTCAGGGTAACATACACTTTCAGAGTCAAGGTTTTGGGGAAACGTTGAGGGACTGACTGCAAAGCTGCAAGTCAGGTACAGATGAAGCATGCATCAAGGGATAGAGACTTCAGGTTTACTGTCCACAGTATGTACGCGACTTAAGAAAGAATATGGACCCCCATTCTATGCGCAGGCCATTTGTGAAGAAAACTCAGGAAAGAAACACTAATATCAAGAGTATAAGTTCCTCCAAGTTATTGAACAACAGATGCCAATACTTTCTGCAAATTCCACAAGGTTTTCTATTTATTGTATCCATAGGAGCATCACAGAAAGGCCACAGGTAGGTCACCTTTGGGAAATATCAGCACCTGTACCAGGAATGAATTTTTCATAAATACAGAGAAGAAAAAGATTATACCAATGATATGTTAGTAATTAAAATATCCACCAGTAAAATATATCCATGTAATTCACAGAGCAATAAAGCATAGCCACAAATTAACATATGAATTAGATGTTCCATCTTACTCACTAAAAAGATGTAATATTTAAGGACTTTTTTTTTCTATGAAATAGGCTTCAGACTTCTTAAACCTGTCAAAGTTGGATGAAAGTGCTGAAGCTATTGCAAGCCCAGCAAGCTGCATACACACCACTGGCAGGATTAAAATTCCACTCTGTCTCTCTGAAGGGCATTTCGTAGTATGTAAACATAGCTGTAACTCTAGTCCAGAAGGTTCATTTCTAGTAATTGGTCCTAAGAAAATATTCAGAACTAACAAAAGCGTGAAATGTACACATAACTGTTGTTCCTTACTGTGTTGTTTATAATGACCAAATATCAAATTAAGTAAAATATCCATCTACAGTGAATGTTAAAAAATAAAATATAGTTTATAATATAATACAATATAATGCAGCCACTAAAACAAATCATGGTTTAAAGACTGTGTGCTATGGGAAGAAGAGAGACTTGTTCACTTCATAATGTGAATCCTTGGCAGGATACAAAGCTGAATGTAGGGGCACCTGGGTGGCTCAGTGGGTTAAGTGTCTGCCTTTGGCCTAGGTCATGATTTCAGCATCCTGGGATCAAGGGCCACACTGGGCTTTCTGCTCAGCAGGGAGCCTGCTTCCCCCTCTGTCTCTGCCTGTCTCTCTGCTTATTTGTGATCTCGGTCTGTGAAATAACTAAATAAAAAAAAATTTTTTTTAAAGCTGAATGTATATTAAGATTTCAAGCAGGTGAGTAGGGATATAATGCTTGTGTCTGTCTCCATATGTACCTCGGAGGTAATGTTAAGAGTTAACAGTGATTAGCTCTGCAGGGTGGAATTAAAATTATTTTTTAATGGAGAAAACATGCAACCATCCTGTATGTCCATTGAAATAGTATGAAATGTTCCTAATTTGGCAGCGAATGTATTTGCTTGACACTTGTGACTATATCAACTGCTTGAGCTGAGGAAATGCAGTCACTGTAGCTCTAAACCACTTGAATGGGTTTGAAGAAACATTGGTGACCTAATAAACAAATAAGGTATGGCGGGAACCAAAGTGGAAAATCAGGGTCCTAGACACAACCTTACAGCATGTCCTCTCTAATGGGACACATGAAGCCATCCTCAACCAAAAAACATTAAAAACTGTGGGAGGCTAACCCTGACTAAAAAGATTTGAATGTCTCACTACAGAGTCAGAAGCAGAAAATGAGGAACCATGTTCTTCTTGACCTCTAGGTGAAAAGGAGAGCCGTTTCTTTTTCCTCATTTGAGCACAACAGAACTCCCCTGTACATCTGCCACGAATACATCTGCTTCAAGCCACAGAAGCTTCAAGCATGTAATGGCTTAAGCAGTGCAAAGGTTTTATTTTCTTTGCAGAACATGTCCAACAGCCCATGGTGGGTCTTGTAGCTCCATGGTCTCAAGTACCTGGGATCCTTCTTCCCTTCCGGTTCAGTCATTTTAGCGGATGGCTCTCACCCTTGTTCTTCTTGCTCAGTGGTTGCAAGATGGCTTTATCCAAGCAGAAAGGGCAAAGGGAGACGGGAGAAGGGCAAGAGTCCATGCCAAAGGAAGCTGCCACCTTCAAGAGCTTTCCCACATAGAGAAATATAAATCCTTATTGGTTAAGGATTACTGGACTTTCTGTTCTGCATTGCTGCTACATGCTTCTCTGATGACGTAGTTGATGTCCAAAAGGGCCTTTCTGAGAATTCTCAACTAAGCCCTCCTGAGAGAGCAGAGTCTAGCAAAGATTATGCAATATCATGTAGTTATTTCAAGGACTGTCCACTTTTTCTTTTTAACCTGGACTCTGCTTGGGGGTTGAACACTGGCTGTTACCCTTACTATTAAATGACTTTGGACAAGTTTTTTGACTTATCTAGAAACTTCCTCATCTATAAAATGGGAAACACAGTACTTCTACCTTACATGGTTTTTATGAGCCTTAAATGAAATTATGAATGTATCACACTCAGCTGGTGTGCTGATTTAAATTATTGATAGCTGATTTATAAACAAATTTTAATAGTTATCCCAGTTCTCTATTCTGTAAGACACACAGTTTTTAAGGAAAAACAGGTATCCTGATATTAAGCACAGAATGAAAAAAATCTATTTTGGTTTTCTATGAAAGAGTATTTTTAATACTTTATATTTGGAAGCTCCATCTTTTAAAATTCTGCCTCCTCCAAACTTTATTCACCTGGAAAATTGATTGTGCCTTTCTCACCTTAAAAATAAATCTTGATGTTCCCATATTTCCATGTATCCATTTCTACCTCATCTTTACCTTTAGCTATATTACTCAACAATAAATTATTTAGTCAACAATATTCATTGATCATCTATTATGTTCAGCAAAGTTTTAAAGGAGCTAAGGGAAAAAAAAAAAAACCTAGAAGCATTTTCATTCTTCTGTGAGAAAGAAACCAGAATTCAGTAGATGACTCTTCTATCAACAGAGGTTGGCAATCTGACAGCTGACATTCTGAGAGTCTGACGATTTTGAGACCAGATATTTTTATAATTTATAAATTTGTGGAATTTTTGAGTGATATACATTGCATACACTATATATTGCATATAACTCATCAGAGATCTGAGGCATTGCCTTATAATTACCATATTACTACAGTAAGATGTATTAATATTCACCCTAAGAAGAATAAGTGCTATAAAAAGACTCACATCAATTGAAGTTAACTGTTGCTACTAAATAATTCAGACCAAGTGAGGTTTTGTCACCAAATGAGTCACAAAAATCTTTTCACTTTTTCAGGATTTTTGAATTTCAGAATTGAAGAAAAGGCATTGTAGACTTGTACGGTAACTTTCTGTGAAATGTCATGCAGTCTAGTTAGACGAGCAAGCCCAAATGGCTTCTCTCTCAATAGCCTTTTGATTATATAAACAAATCAAAACACAGACATGTATGTTCTCAGACCCCTTTCCGAACTGTAGAGAAGAAACCAGAAAGATCTTTAGAGCTATCCAGTATTCTGTCCCGTGACTTCAAATTTCAACTTTGGAAAATCCCAGATACCACAGACTAGAGGGAAAGCCTGTGCTTTTTTAGGAGGAGAATGTGTAAATAAATGTGACAGAGACCCTAGTCTTAGTATTGTAGAAGAAGTCAAAGAAATATTTTTTCTTTCTTATTTATGGTTTTGAGATTGTGGCTTGTTTGAGTAGAGCAGTTGGCTATGTAAGCCTGAAGTTCTTTTACATGAGAGATATGTGTCTATTCTAAGACAGACTTAAGTAAGTAATGCATTTGGGTAAAAATATGTGACATCGGACTTTTTCTGTGAGAGTATCATAAAAGAGGGATAAAGCTTCATTGACCATCTGAGAGGAAAGGGATATGGAATAAAGGAAGAAGGGAGCATTAAGAAAGACCCAGGGGTACCAGTGATGTCTTCATAATCACCTTCAACCAACACAGTTGAAGCAGGATCATCGTGCTTTTGAAGGAGCATTCCTTCCACCCAGCATAGTGAGTTATTAGTAATGTATTTGTCCCCTCACATACTCCCGGAAGTAGTTTTTCTACATTTCTGTAGTTATAGTTTTAATCAGGAAAAATGAGGACCACTGCATAAGTTGCCTCTGAAAGAGATCCAGTTGCACAGATAGAGCGATCCAGTACTCCATCCATTAACTCTTAACTATGTTGACCTTTTCCAAGGTCATGACAAAAATAAATAAATAAAAAGAACAGAATAAGTTCATGACCAGAGAATGTCAGTTCTAGCTAGTGTCTTTCTCAGAATTTCCCAAATAGTACCTCTATAAATAGTCACCCTCTACCCAGCAGATTTGATTTGGAAATTAACAGCTGCCTCAGTGAAGAATTTTAGCCCCACAGGAAAAAAAAGTTTATTAGAGAAGAAGCTGTTAATTGCACTACTGCATTTCCCAAATGTCAGACTTGCTTCTGAACCATAAGAGACTGTTCTTTCTTGTATACAACATGGCCATTCCAAAAGGAGAACATTACATCCTTAAGGTGATTGCAGTGTTGTTTTAAGATACAGTCTCATTATGTAAGTCAGTAGAACTACAAGGCCAGCTCCCTGCTGCAGTGACTTGTCTTCAGTGCTCTCAGAGTAGTAGTGCTAGATTTCTTCTATTAGTGAATCCACACTCGGCACTTTCCTTTTCTTTCCTGCAGTTTTGCCCACCCATGGAAGTGGAGATGGCACACAGGACCTAAATACTTCCTAAGCCATTGCAGGTGTCTGGGCAAGAGGCTGCCTTTCTTTTAGTGGCATAAACTGTGGGAAAGCCATCACCACAAGGTTGCTATTCATTCTCTGTAGAGAATTCAATATTTAAATGTTTCAGTTTTATTGAAAACTTGTCTTTTTACTGAAATATTTTAAGTGCTTTTTAGAAGAGGTTAAATAGACCACTCAGTTTTTGTTTGTGCGAATGATTCTTCTTTCTCTCTGTGCGCCTCAGAGTTTAGGGTTTGCTCCATTGTAAATTGCTGTTCATATCAAATAATAAATGATGAAAAAATAGGAATGGGATACATTAATGCACTCTTTTAATAAATATGTGGCGAGAATCTCTTATGTGGCCGATGCTGTTTTAAACTTCTAGAGTTTTATGTCTGGTAAGAGAGTTAATCCATATTCATAAGTGGCTACAATGTAAAATTTTATGTAAGAAGCTTCAAAAAATAGGAATATAAGGAGGGTTTAGAGAAGTGGCTGGCACAATAATGAAAGCAGTCAAGAAAAACGTAATGTATTTTGTCTCTTGTCAAATTGGAACACTTTCTCTGTTCTCTTCTGTAGTTCCTCTGCATCATAGGGGCTAAAAGGCTAGGAGCAACATTTCCATGAAATCCTTGTTAGTTACATTTTGGGAAAGATTCTGTCATTGAGAGTCTTACACAGAACTTGGAGGCAAAAGAGGCACAAAACCATATTATTGTTCCTTTGACAGCAGTAATCCGATGTGTGAGCTACAGCATAGTTGAGGGCTTTTTGTGACTTTTGGCATTTTCCTACTTGCATGCTCGAGGTAGCTGTGAACATCGATGGCAATTTCCCATAGTTGTTTGAACATTTTGATTCTGTGAATGTCAGCGGCAAACCTAAGAACTAGCAGAGGCTTCCCTGACCTTTGTTTTCCGCAGTCCTTTCAAGCACCTGTATCCTTGTGTTAAATCCTTTCCTACATGCACTTCCTACAGATGGTCCCCAAGCTGACTTCGTGGCAGTGAGGAGGATTGAGTATGGGAGGCCGAGTGGGAGGTAACCAGGATTGTCTCGAGGTCGGTGTGAGCACCAGTTCACCATTTCACCGTCATTGGTATCACCGTCATCATTGCCAGTATTTACAGGGTACTTGCTGTGGACCAGGTACTCTTCTAAGTATGTATTAACTCAATCCTTAAAATGACTAATCTAGCTGATATCATTGTAAAAATGAAGATATTAATGTCAGGAGGGGTTAATTAAACTTGCCTACGGTCATGGAACTACAAAGTGGTGAAACCAGAATTCATCGTGTTTGGAGAGTAAAGGGAACATAGTAAAAAAAAAAAAAAAAAATTAAAGATATGGCTAAAGAAATTAAGCCAAAGCATTGATGGATGGTCTTGAATAGTGTAAGTTACTAATTTTGCTAAAACTTCTTATTTAAAAATATTTATCAACTCACAGGAGGTTGGAAAAAGGCAACAGAGAGGTCTTATGTACCTTTTCCCCATTGTCCCCGAATGATAACATCTTACATAACTATAGTACAATATCAAGCAGGAAATTAACATGAGTATGATACTATAAACTAGGCTACAGATCATATTCTGATATCACCAGTTTTTATATGTGCTTTTGTGTGTGTGATCAAATAAACTACAGTGTTTGAGCTTAAGAACTTCATAATTTTAATAGACCCTAACATATTTTCAAGAAGAAAGAGCTTTGCTTGATATAAACTTAGTGTGAGTGAATAATATAACGTGATCCCTGAGAATGGCCTTAGGCTGTTTACATAGAAATGCAGTGCCCAGACCCTCAGTGGTAAGAGTTCTGTTGTGCTATAAGTTGCTTAGACCCCATCTGGGCACCTGGTGGTTGTGCTCGCCCACCCTAGAAGAGAGAAGACAAACTTGGCCTCCAGAGAGAGGCAAATGGATATTTCAGAGTGATGAAGAAGGGTCTGAAGTCGCTGCCATACAGAGGAGGACGGAGAGAATAGGCACTATTTATCCATGAGCGTAACTGATCTAGGTGAATGTGGTGTCAAGTTGCTCATCGAAGCCCGTGTCTCACTTATACACATGACACTCAGTTAAGCCAAGTACACACTGAAGCAGGAACATTCATAGCTTTCTCATTTGGGAAGATCTCTTGTCAGAAAGACTTCCCTGATTTTTATTAATCCTTTCTTGAATATACAGAGCATTTACCAATTGACCCACATAATTTAGCCTAGTGGTTATCAAAGTGTGATCCAGAATCAGCAGCCTCAGAAATTGCTGGAAATTTGGTTGAAGTACAAATTCTTGAGCCCCATCTCAGATTCACTGTGTCAGGAACTCTGAGGGTAGGACCCAGAAACCTTACTGTAACAAGCCATCCATTGGGTAAGCTAAGGCTCCAGATCTATAGTGTTACCCTTAATACCTGGGGTCTTATTGTACTGAATGCGAATATCTACTCTGCCCAACTACTGCTCTGTGAGGGAAGGTTCTAGGTCTTCTTCTGTATCTCCCCAGTTGTGACCAGAACAAAACTAAGCAGACTAAGATTGATCTAGGGGATTTAGTCTATTTTGTTTGTAGAATTGGGTCTGTTATGATGTATATCTGGAGTTGGCATCTATTCTAGAATGAGAGCTTTCTTTGATTTTCTAGGATTTGATGTAGTTCACTATCAAAGCCAATATTATTAAAATTATGATATCCATCAACAACTGTCAGTGTTGTGGATACATTTTTTTAGTGCCAAAATAAGAGCACAGACTTTGACTTTCCCTTAGTGGTATCCTATCACATAGACTCAGCATCAGCACATACCCTCTGCTGAATAGCTGAGCTAAGGCCATGGCTAAAAGAAAGCTAATATCTCTTTACCATGCATCTCTGTTATCTGGCTTCCATATCAAAGCTCTGGGCAGAGGGTATGGATTGGACCCTTTCATCCCAGGAAAAATATCGGAGCTAAATGCTTCCATCAGAAGGCATTGGTTATTGCCAAGGAGGTATCACATAATCAAGAAGTATGCATTAAATAAACATGGACCCAGCTATTAAAAGATTATTTTAGGGATATCAGAGTGCTTCTGAGATTTGTTCAAGAGAAAATTCTTCTGCCTTCCATCTCTCCCCTGAATCCACTGACTAATGAGCAGTGAGGGTCAGGTACCCAGGATAGGTGATTCTGAGTGTGATTCCAAGTTTCCTGAGGGAACTCCTGGACTTTTTTTTTACTGGCTAAAGGGGCAAGGATAGTGGTTCTCAGCAATTTTGTGTATTTGAGAATCACCTGGTTGAGAGTCTCAACCTTCTGTGTATTTGGGAACACATTTAAGTGTACCTGGGTCTCTCTTTAAAAATTCTGATTTAGTGTATCTGAAGTAAAGCTGGGAAATCTAACTTTTTAACAAGAACTCATAGAGACTAATTTGGAAGGTCTGTGGAACACACCTAAACAGATGACCAGAAAAGTCTCCCTTAGGGTATTTGGCATAGCCTGAGACCCCAGTGAAGCAGAGGTCTGTTCTCTTCCTCCTCCCATTTTTCAGAACTCTATCAGTGGTAATGCATGTGCTGCGTGTGTGTGTGTGTGTATGTGTGTGTGTGTGTGTGTGTGTGTACACATATATATATATATGTATATCACATATATATATATTTGTATAAATACATATGTATTTATGTATCAGAGCACCTGGGTGGCTCAGTTAGTTAAGCGTCTGACTCTTGATCTCGGCTCAGGTCACAGTCTCAGGGTCCTTGGATAGAGCCCCATGTTGAGTCTGCTTGAGGATTCCTCTCTCTCTCCCTCTGCCCCTCTGCTGGCTCAAGCTCTCTCTCTTTCTAGAATGAATAAATAAACCTTTAAAAATAAATAAATGAGTAAATATACATAATTCACATATTATTTGTTCCTTTGACAAATGATATTGTGCAAGGTCCTGTACTAGGCTCTTGGGATACAGGAGAGTATCTTGGGAAACAAGAGTAATAGTTCCACTATTCAGAGAAAGACCCATATTAAGCATACCAACATCAAGGAGATGAGTATTACGGAATACAGTGATCTGAAGAAACATAGAGTAGAACTAACCTAGTAGCCAGAGTTGAGGAGCCAGGGATTAGGAAAGGCTGACACTTAAGGGCACTTAAATAAAGATTTCACCCTGAGTGAGGGTCGTTTGGCGCTATGCAGAAAATCACATCACTGGGGCACCTGGGTGGCTCAGTGGGTTAAGGCCTCTGCCTTCGGCTCGGGTCATGATCCCAGGGTTCTGGGATCGAGCCCCGCATCGGGCTCTCTGCTCGGCAGGGAGCCTGCTTCCTCCTCTCTCTCTGCCTGCCTCTCTGCCTACTTGTGATCTCTGTCTGTCAAATAAATAAATAAAATCTTTAAAAAAAAAAAAAAGAAAGAAAATCACATCACTGTTGGTTTCATCTTTTGGAAATAGCGGCTGAAATAATATATGTTCTTTTCCATCAATTGGCTAAATAAAATACTTTAATTTTATAAAACATAAAACCTTTTTAAAATGTGCATGTAAACTTATATTTGTTAAAGAGTAAAAACTGTGAATAGAAAAATAGCTGGAAATGCATGCTGAAACAAAGTTTTGATATTTGGATTTTGTGATTGCTGGTGATTTCTATTTTGTCTTTGCGTTTGTCTGCATTTTCCAAATCGTCTATATAATAAACTGCTATTACTTTTGTAATAAAAATATTATTAGAAACAAACTAAGGCAGCCTCTACAGTAATAATGAAAAGCACTCATATAATGTAATTTTGGAAAATACATTGAGCCAAAATACATTTATTAAGCATCTCTTATGTTTATACTAAAATTCCTAGAACCACAACCTATAGATCTTCCACTTGTTAGTTGTGTAATGTTGGACAAATTATAGATGTCTGTCCCTCAGTGTATTCTGTAAAGGAGTTCATTTGCATCCATTTGGTTTTTGTGATAATTAAATGAATAATGCATGTTAAATGCTTAGAACAGAACTTGGCACTCAGCAAGCCCTCAATAAATGTTAGCAATTACTGTTGTTACTGTTATTATATAAGGAATTATTATCTTTTCCCCATTTGTGAGTCACTAGACTCTGCTGGAATACGATCAGAGATCAGGAGCTCATTGCTTCCTAAGACGGCCTCTTAGATTATTGAACAGCTCTACTTACTGAAAAGCTCGGCTCCATGGTGAGCCAAAATATGCTTCTCTGGAATTTCCATCCATTGGACACTCTTCTTTCTATTAGAGCACTATAGAAAATGATGCCTTCTCTTCTACCCAGAATCCCTCCATGTATGCGGATTGCTGCCATTCCTTCTCTCAAGCTTCTCTTGTGTTTGGTAGATGGTTCCTCAGATGACATAACAAGGGCAGCTCCATGTGCCTTGCACTTTATAAAGCTCTATCACATACCTTATGTGAGTCTCTCAGTACACAGCGTAATATGACCCCCATCATCATTTTAAGGGCCAGTCAGTTCAGGCTTGGAAAAATCATTGGCTTGTGCATGATCACAGCTAGTAGGTACTAGGACTGGGAATTATACACAGGCTGCCTCTCAAACCCAGATGTCCGAGCTCCTTTCCTCCATACCATGCCCATTTTAAAACACCATATTTAAGTGCAACACTGCAGTTGCACACTGAAGGACTCTCCGGTATCTTCATCTGCATCCTTTTATTACTGTAACTTGAGCTTGAAAGTCTACAACTTCCAACCACAGGGAACTATAATAGAAGGAATCAGTTAAACATGTGAAAGAAAAGTTGAGAAGTCAAACAGGGGGTGCAGAGACCACCAAAGGGATAGCAGGAAACAGGAAGCTGTTACCACCCCTCAGACACTGAAATGACATCCAGGAGCCATGTCCACACAGTGGAAGCTGGGAATTGAGACCCAGCATGGGCTGTCTGTGGGAAGGAGAGTCACAAGATACAGGAAGGGGGGAAGAAGGGGGAGAAATACTCCTGCTCCTCTTCTCTTCCTGCCTCCAGTTCCTAGTCAGAGCCTGGCATCAGATGAACATAACCAGAAGCCAGGGTCCAGGGCAGCCACGGAAATGCTGTTCCTGAATTCCAGAACTGAGGTGGGGAAGAGTGAGGAAGGGTTCTGAGAGCAGCCTAGCTATGGGAGGCACACATCACCCTTCTCATTCACATTGAGCTCATGGACAGGGCAGTCCCAGGTCATTTTTTACATGTACGTAATAGACTAGTTTGTTTTGTTTTGTCTAGCTTTAATTTGGCAAATGGCTTTTTGAATGTAATTACTTAATAATGTCTTTGCTTTCATCTTGCTTCATTTTGTCTTTTGACATTTGGTCAGCCATTTAGATGCTATAAACCTCTCTTGTCTACCTAGCCTTGTGTAATATAGAAATTTAAAAAATGTTTTATATATCTATGTTCAATTTATTATTAAATATTTTGGATAAGGCAAGGCTGAGTCTTGAGATCAATAGCTACAGAGAGGCGAGGCCGGGGCACGTGAGAGACCCACCTCAGGCACAAAATTTAAAGTTGTGCCCAAAAATTCAGTAATCAAGATGAACAATATTTTGATGCAGTCCTTTTAAAAATCAAAATTAATGCAAAATTCCAGGGTAAACAAATACCAAAGTTATATATAAAGACAAAATCCACAGATGATTAATATTTATCAGTTTATCAGTTTCTTGGCCAGCTTCGTATTCTCCTTTTTATGTTCTAACCTAACTCATCCATTTTATCTATTACCAGAGAATAAGGTAAAGCACTTTGTTAAATACCTTTCAAATATTTTGATACATTATGTACTAAAATCTAGTATACTGATCTACAAACAGTATAGAGAAAAAAAAAATCAAAGTCTGATCTGAAGCTTATATTAGCTAGGGGAATATCACTCCCCAAAACCATTTTATAATAAATGTATTCCCAACTCAACATCACTTTGTGTCCCATCCCCAAAGTGTGGCTTCCTGAGAAGAGGGAAAGTGTGGGAGGTAGAAGTGTAAAGAGAGTGGTTTTCATTGCTTGTGGCTAAAATATTTTGCAAACTTGATCAGTGTATGTTCTTGTAAAGATATGGTGCTTCTTCCAAGGCCATGGAAGGGGCCCTTGCAAGTGAGGCTTTATTAATTTCATAGTAAATTCAACTCTACGTTTAGACAAAATTTTTAATAAAGTTTTCTTCATGTCAGATATATCAAGTAGCACCTTAAAATGTGCATTATTACACAGACCTGATTTCTTTCTAGACCAGATCAAAACTTCTGAACAAAATCTCTTCTATATACATAAGTGGACTAGAGCACATGGCTTTGAAAGTGCTCACTAATTTTAAAAGCATAGTCCATTTTGTAAAATGAAAGTTATTTCAAAAATAATTCAGAACAAAGGTGACTGTCAAGTTCCCCAACATAGGTTTTATAAAAAGAAGTCTAAATATAAAGTATATTTTTTAAATAAAATGTCTCATTTACAAAAATGCTGTCCCAATTAGAAAGAAGAGCTAATTAACAGATTTTTTTTTCCCCTAACAAAGACATATATCCTAATGTATTTTAACCAAGAAACCAACCAGCAAAGAGAAAGGTAACTGAGCATTAAGTCTTCCAAAGAGGATCATGTCTAAAAATAAGCCCATCTGTGGATAAGATTAGTGATTGTAAAGAAGTTATTTTAAAATGCTAATATGAATGCTATAAACTCGAATCCCTGTCTTATGTTTAATACTTTAAAATTCCCTTCTGAAAAGAGTGGCATTGTTTTTTAAGTCAGTGGAAAACAGGATGGCCACTTCTTCACAATGAGCCTCATAGGCCGTGCATTAGGATATATAATAGTGTGGTAATAAAATCTGAACAAAATGTTTGATGTGTAAGAAAGGTATTTTCGGTCTTTAATCTTAGAGATGATAAATACCTGTTTTAGAACAAAAGACACAGCCTGACTCAGCTAATCTAAATACATTTCCTTATCACTGGTTAAAACCACCCACAAATAAGAGACAGATCTTCTTTGCTCACATCATAATAACTTCCCAGATCTCCTTAAATTTGTAAAACTGCCAGTTGACTCTAATAAAATACAATCAGCATAATTTCCCATGGCTTGATATTTAAACACTCAATTTGATTATTTAATTGATGCTGATTTCTGAATCTCGGTGTTTAAAAGCCAATTTGAAAAATTAAGTCTTTTTTTTTTTTAAGATTTTATTTATTTATTTGACAGAGAGACACAGTGAGAGAGGGAACACAAGCAGGGGGAGTGGGAGAGGGCGAAGCAGGCTTCCAGTTGAGCAAGAAGCCCAATGTGGGGCTCGATGCAGGGCTCGATGTGGGGCTTGATCCCAGGACCCTGGGATCATAACCCTGAGCCAAAGGCAGACGCTTAACGACTGAGCCACCCAGGTGCCCCCCAAAATTAAGCCTTCATAGTTTAAAAGCATGGATTGCACCTAATATCCACAGTAAAAAATGAAATAATGTAAACCTTTGTTGTTTTATTAATAGTGTGGTGTTATTTTGACAACAGTCTAATTTTTGTCAGTAGCATATAAACAATATTTCCATTGTTATTTATTCTAATAAATGTTACCTATTTTTTTATTTTCTAATAAATGTTACCTGTTCATTGTACAGTTCTTGATTTGGTAGTATTATGTCCATTATGCTATCCTCTTAATTATTTTCAGAAACATAGTCTCAATCTTAACAAGATTAAGTATAAATAAAATTTTATTTCATTCCTTCTTCATGGAACTGTACTTGCCAGCTAGTGAATATCAGTAGTTGTTTTGCAGCTAAACCCTCACTGTAGCAAAAGTTGGAGAAAATATAAAATATACTGAGTTTTGGTATTTGCAAAAACCACCCAGTGGTTTCAGCTGACCCAAATGGAGGGAAAATAGACATTGTACAAATGTATTTGTAACAGCTTGATTCCATGTGGTCTTGTTTGTGCAAAGGAGGTCAAGAAGAGCCCTAACAACCCACTCAGTTCAGCATTCATATTGTGATAATGAACTAGTCCTCGTCTGTAAGATATTCAATTGCTTGTGGATAGAACAAAATTTATATTAGCATATTCATCATTATACTTTGAAATAAGTTTTGGCACTCATTACTCATGAATAAAAGAACGTCAGGGCCATGAAATCCTCTGAGGCAATTTTCATAACACAAGCGTTTATTTTTTCAACCAAAACCTTCCACGACTAAGGCACTTTTTAGAAATTGAACTTAATGCTTCAAAGTGCCTATGTGAAAAAAGGATGAAATTTAATTTTTGAAGGTTGGGATTTTTTTAATTTCATAGATTTCCCCTTGAGAAGATGCAGCCGATGCAATTCAGAATATAAAAAATAGCTCCCTGTTTTATGATGATGGAAGTGTCTAGATTCTCATTCTGACTACAATTCATAGTTCCTCCTCTGTATGGAAAAGAATCAGGTATCAAACCTGACTGGAGTATGAGGTAGTCTCTCGTCTCCTGTGATGCAAATTAGTTTATCAGAAATGTTTGTTTTTAGAAATAAAATAGGGTCCTCTGTGTTGTACTGACTATGCCTCATTATTACTTATTGAGCCCTTTGAATTTCAGAGTATTTCAGTGAATTTTAGTAGTCATTTCTCATTGTTTCCCTTGCAGCTGTATAATTACTGTTGTTTGATAAAGAAAATCATGAACAGAGATACTAAGGTTATGGTTAACATTGTGCCAAAAATAGCCATTTCATTCCACTAGTGCAGCTAATCCAGTCATGGAAGAAAAAATAGCAGCTCGATCATGACATTTGGCACTATTGGAACAATTAAGAAAATAAAAATAAATACATACTTTTATAGAGATATCTTAAATAAATTGACTGTGGTCATCTCAGATAGAAATTTGTTACAAAACTTAGACCCAGCACCTGCCCAACATGTGAATTAATTCATGGAGATGAGAGGATGGGAAGACTACCCCCCAGTCCCACCCCGTGAAGATATAAGCAATTTCCATCACGTGCATACCAGAATACTTCCATAAAAGAGGTATTCCCGTGTTCACTTGAAATTAGTTTATCTCATTTTTCTTTTTCACATTAAGAACTAGATTGCCCCACAGTGTGAATATTTTGAAGAGAAATGATAGCTGATATTTATCGTCTTGGCTGTATGCCAGTCACTATCATGGATTATTTTTGCCTGATCTTTAGAAGGTTCATGGGCCTGTGACTCAGATTTTATGCCTACTTTAGAGGGACTGTGATAAAGGCTCAGAGAGGGACACCTGGATGGCTCAGTCGTTGGGTAGCTGCCTTCCACTTAGGTCATGATCCCAGAGTCCTAGGATTGAGTCCTACATCGGGCTCCCTGCTCAGTGGGGAGTCTGCTTCTCCCTCTGTCCCTCCCCACCGCTCCTGCTCTCATTCTTTCTTTCTCAAAAATAAATAAAATATTTTTTAAAATAAAATAAAAAAATGAAGGCTCACAGAGAGAAGTAAGAAACTTGCCTAAATTCTCACTAGGTTTCATAGAGCTCAGTGATCTGACTTTAGAACCTGCATTCTTTACCGTATTATCAGATGGGAAAGAAAAGTCCCAGCATGATATTCATCACTCAGATTTGTCCTCACTCTTGACCCAGAGACACACAACTTGGTCCCAGGTAGAGAAGGCACTGTGAGCAAAACCTAAAATAGTTGTTTTCACTGAAAACTCACAAGACAGCAGTAATTTGATACTCACAAAATGGGGGTGGGTGGGCCTTCTTCCTCCTTCCACAAGCAGTATACCATGTGCTTTATAAAAGTGGCTTCCACCACTGAAGTTTCAAGCTCCAAGCTGACAACTCTGGAGGGTTTCAGGCCAAGAGTGGGATGTTGCTTCTGATGGGACCAAGGAGCCCATGTTAGGTGGGCCTGGTGCAAGAGAAAGAAGAGCACGGCCACCTTGGAGCGACTAAAGCAGCTAGAAGAAACTAGGAGAATACCAGTGAGAGATTCCCCCAAGACTCCATAATCAGGTGGAGAGGGAATAATATCCATGGAAATTGAAGGTTCTACAATAACAAGTAAGAGCAAGAGCCCAGAACACCCGCATCATTGTTCATCTCACTCCATTTTCACCCGCCTCCCCTCCAAGGCTGGGGAAGTCCAAGAAAGCACAAACTATGAATTTAGTCCCCTGACGGTATCCTTTGTACCCGAGCCATCTGACAAATAGTTTTCAAAACTTTCTTACTCCCCTATTGATGTTTTTGATTTTCACGATTTTACTCTGTGTGGGTTCACAGTGCATTATCAGTAGTATGTCACACTGTGATTATCAAGACCTGAGTTTATCTCTTTAATACAGTATATAATTGTCTCTGGCCAGAAGAGTAAATTGACATTGTAATTATATTCAAAGTTAATACATAGGTTTAGGAAGTAATCCAAAGGAAACATATCAACACAATAGCAGCCACATAGGTGCCAGGACAGAACTGAACAGACATTGTTACCCAAACCTCATCATTGTTTTTTTGTTTGTTTTGTTCTATACTTCTGACATTTTTAGGGGCTGGCATGAGAAATCTTTATTATTTCTTTTTCACAGCTAGGACTATTGCCACTGATTTGTAATAGAGGAAAGTACAAGTATGTTTTGAAGGATTTTATATTTAAGGCCAAAAAGCAAGCAAATTGTGACAGGGGCTATCAAGGAGAATGGTTACAGTATGTACATGCGCACTCACACACACACACACACACACACACACACACACACACGGGTGCATGGTTGTGTCTCTTGGAAGAGGGACAGGCAACTTTATTTGCTCAATTTCAGCAGTTATCAGAGTGACATGCTGGTCATGGCTGGAAGCTGAAACACAAGAATCAAAAAGGAGAGAGTCTTCTGAGTTTCCAGGAATCCTGCCAAGGTCAGGAGGCCTCCCACAGGTACGGCAGTCAGGACCCGGGATTCACCCTGGAAACACAGAGCTCACCCTTGTGTTTCCCTTGAATGAGGATTAGGCAATGAAGACCCCGGCCGCCTTTTCCCTAATGGAGGCATGAACTCTGAGTTCCTCATGGCTTCATATAGATAGGCTAAGTGTATCCTCCTGGAGTACCTCAATAAGGGAAGCTTCTGCTTATCGTGGTTTTGCTTACAATATCCATATGCTTAGTAAGAATACTTCATTTGGGTAGAGCACTTTGCATCCTCCAAAAACATTTCAAACCTATATCCAGGGTTATCCTCACAATACCCATGAGGTAGAGTTAGGGTGACATTAGCCTTGATTTGCAGGTTAGGACACAGACTCAGGGAAAGGCCTGGTTTCTGTCCAGCAGCTGGTGAGTGGCAGAGCCAGCCCTGCTGACTTCAGGTGACTTATGCCAAACCCCCACGCTGCTCCTCTAGCTGTGGCCACACCTCTAAAAAAATGAACCCTCAAACTGCTGGGAAGATGCATCTTTCAGTTTTTCTTATCACAGGGGACCCTGGGGTAGCCTGGCCTCTTTAAAATGTGGGGTGAAGTGAACAGAGTTGAACTTTATTTTATTTGCATCCTTCATCTTAAGGTTCTGTTTACCACCGACTGTGCAGTGACGAACACATTGTTAGCTTCCCTGACAATCAATTTCTCTATCGTTAAAACCACAGAGGTAATATTTACCACCCACTGACATAGCTAGAATTAAGGAATTAATACCCCTAAGCTACTGTGAAAAAGATGATTTCAAAAAGACGTTCTGGAAATAGAAATATACTGAATACACTGAAATGTTGTTTTTGAACTGAAATGATTTCACCGCTGATTCTTACTACACTGAACTCTTCATTATGATGATGATGATGATGATGATGATGATTTCTTTTCCCCTCGACGTGCCTAGGCAATAAATGGAGTTTCCCGTGTTACAGATTCTGCCATTTCCCAGCTACCTGCTGCTGCCTACAATACCATTATCTTGTACTCTCCACCTGAGACTTCATGCCAGTTGGTTTGTAGAAGCTGAGGATGTAAACCTTGCCTACTTTGCTGTCCATAGGTACCATGGGCTCAGAAAAAGAGCCTAAGATGATGAAGCAGGCTTTGCCTCAACCCTGAAGGTGCCACTTTGCTCCATAACCCAGCAGTGACACAGCAGTGTGGCTGGCCCCAATGCCTGGTGCCCCACAGTGACAGTCCTCATTAGTCAGGTTGACTTGCCTCCCACTCAGGGGAACTAGAGGATGTGTAATCTCTCCGAAGAGAGCCTGAGGTATAGCAACCAGACAGCTGAAGTCTTCTTAATTAATGACTCTACTTCAACAGGCCACAGTTACAAGGGATGAAACTATTAAGACAGGGAGACATCTCTGGCTTGCACATTGGATATTGTGTGCTTATTCCTCTGAAGCCATTTTTCTATAAGAAGGACTGACCTTCACACTGGATTGGATTGTCTGAGAAAGAACCTGCACCAGCAGAATGTTTTCCACAAAGGTGCTATTGTCTGTCAGTGTCGACCTTGAAATGACACAAAAGCATTTTTCTCCAAGAACCTGAAATTCGCAAATTAGGATTTTCATGATTGATAATATACGTTATCAACTATTTCACAGGAAGAATTTTTTTTTCTAAATTAGGTAGTGTCACTTAGCTTTCCTATCTTTCTCTTGTTTTCAGAAAGACAATGAATTAATATACTGCTAAATGTCCTCTAAGGAATAAAAACTTATCTTTTTAAGTGCTTCACTTAGTCCTAATAAATAGGGTCCACCTCCAAGAGAACAAACAGAAACAAGTCAATGAAACAGTTCATTTCTCAAAAGCTTCTGTTTATTTGTTTTCTTAAAGATAGAGAATCCGAACTCAAAAGTACTCAAAAATATTCATTCTTCCTTTAGAAAACAACCCACAATAACTTCACTAGGCCAGGAGATTGGAATATAACCAAAGATTGAGAATCTGCCTACTTTATTGACTTAAAATGCTTTCATGTTGACCAGAAACTTTCCCCTACGGACACTAGGTATGTTTTACCATCAGACTGATTCTGTGGCTACAGTGCTAGAGAAATACTAAAAATACGCCTAATACCGTCTCTGAAGAGCTGATAATGCTTCCCTGAAAAAAAGTCACTGGAACCCACAGAGAAATTAAGGCTATCTCTGTGTAACTGCAATAAATTATACATATTTTTTAAATAAGTTACTTTGGTCATTTGGATACTAAACTAAGAGAGCAGAAGAGCGAGAACCAGAGTCTACACCTTATTTGTAAGAATTTGGAGTAGTGTGATGTGACAGGCAATATCTGTATAAAAAAGTCACAGACTTTTAAGTTTTCAGTAGATGTTGATATAGCTCTAATTTTTTTTTTAAAGATTTTATTTTATTTGAGAGAGAGTGTACCAAGGGGCAGAGAGAGATGGAGAGAGAATCCCAAGCAGACTCCCTGCTAAGGCATGTGGAGCTGGACCTGGGGTCTCAAGACCCTGAGATCATGACCTGAACCAGAGCTGAAGCCAAGAGTCAGAAGATTAAACTGAGCCATCCAGGTGCCCCCACCAAACTTCTTTTTAAAGACTGATAAACTCAAATATTTTAAAAAAAATGTTTCTTTTGACTATTAATTCTTTGAAATCTTTAAATATTATTTTTGTTATTATGATTTGTTATTATGACTCCCAGTTTTCCTGTTTTTGTTCTTCTCTCCATTAAAATAAGAAGATAACTTCAGGAAACCGTGACCTGTCACTCTTCACACCATGAACGCTAAAGAGAAAAGCCACTTAGGATCTGGGAAGCCCTAATAATAATTTTAAATTGCTGTGCAGTACATTTCAGTGTAATGTCTACGTCACTAAAGCAAACCAGTTGTTACATACCTGATAGAAAGTGCATTCTCATTTGTAATTCATAGGTGAGCCCATAAAATGTACCAATAAAACTGCAGTTCTAAATGCATCAATAAATTGACAGTGTTACTAAGTTCAAGGTGACATTCTTTTAATGTATTTAGGAACTGAGAAGAACATTATTTTATAACTTCCTTTCCTAGATTAGTATAACATCTTGGTATGTTTAGTTACTCTTGGCCCTTCAGCTAATATTGACCGAAGAAACTAGTGTGGCTATATTTAAACTCTTATCTTCAGAAGAGTTTCATCACACTCCACAGAATATTTTAGGTATTTTTAAATGACTGAGATCTGTTCTTCTTAGAGCACAATTCAAATTATTTTTTTTTCTGTCAAATTATTTTTCCAGTTTTACCCAACTGAATTGAGGGAAATCACTTTTATTTGAAATGACTACTCTGTATTTCTCTTTTGGCCCTGCCTCTTTGAAACCAAGATGAAATCATGTCAGTGTTTAATATAACCATAATCCTCCAAGTTGAAATGACAAGTAATCGATTATGACTCAGAGTCTGTATAAGATTGGTGATTAGAGAAACCATATCCTGCCCAAATAAGTTTATTTCATTTTCATTTACCAGATGGTACCTGTGTCATTAATGTTTTTTATCACCATTGTTAGAGTGATCTTAAAGAGCAGATAAAGAAAAAAAAAGAAAATATATAATGTGTAAAAGGGGCCGAATAAATTTGTGTAGCTTAAATTCATTTTTCTGCTGCTCTGTTGACTGAGGCATAACAATAAGGTGACGATATTGGAAAATCCTAAACTTTCATAGAAGAAAGAATGGAAACCAAAGGTGCAGTAACATGGGAGTGGGTCATGCTGGATGTGTCTTAGCTTCATTCTTGTGGGATCCTAAAGGATATTTTATAGGGTAACCATATACTTCATCTTCTGAATCCAGATGCTTTTGACTTGGATAAGGCATGGCCAAGACTTCGCCAGGTAAACTGACTTGTGCGGTCACCCTTCACACACACACACATCATATCTTTGGCAGTGTACTACTATTCAGTAATTAAGAAACAAATTGGACTATTTCATCAATAGTTCACACAACATGTTCCAAACGATGTAGTGAACACCGAAGGGCCCTCTTCAGTTGAGTTGGAACTATGTAATATGTAATTATATTTCAGGAGAAGTGTAAGAGTTATTCAATTCAGGTTTCCTGATTTTTTTTTGACTGAACTGTTTTTGTGTCACTTGTGAATATATAACCTTTTTCCTGATGATGCCTTTAAGGTAAATTCACTAAAGCTTGCCTTTATATAATGGTCTCAAAATGTAGAGTTTAATTAAAAACCTTGCTCCTTCTGTATGAACCATCGACATGCTTTGTTGGGAATGTTCTCCACAGGAGGCGGCAGAGGGAACAGGAGGCCTTACAGCTCCTCCAGCTCTGCTCTTCAGTATCAGCAACCACCAGCATGCTCTTGTCTAAATCTAGAATGTCTTTTGCAAACCACAGTGGAAGTGGACTAAAATTTATTTCAAAGCATTTCAATTCTATCATCATAAAGATAGAAATATGTAAAAGCCAATCCTATGCCCCTCTTTATTATCTGGAGATGGACTATCTGCCTTGCAAGGTTAAACTAGCTATCTGGCTATCTATCCACTTGATCCCAGGGCCATAAATTTCTCTTTTTAAAAGGAAGAATTTCTTACTGAATAAACACATAAAAAAGGTAGCTAAGGGCTCTGGAACTAGGATGTCAGAGTGGTGTTAAATTCCTTGTTTCCTTACAGATTGTCCCAACAGACTCAAGATCTTTTAAAAGTAAATTTGGGTGATCAAGGACAATTACTACATACATTGACAAACTATGTTCCAGAGGATATTCCTTGTGATCTTAAAGTTAATTCAAAAAACAGTGTACCAGGGCAAGTAAGTTTGGGGGGAAAATTTAAATACTTTTATTATTTTTTTATTTTTTTAATATTTTATTTATTTGAGAGAGAGAGAGCAACAGAGTGCCTGCATGCAAGAGCTGGGGGAGGGGGAGAAGGAGAAACAGATTCCCCACTGAGCAGAGAGCACAGTGCAGTACTCTGTCACAGGGTCCTGGGGCCATGACCTGAGCTGAAGGCAAATTTTAACAGACTGAGTCACCCAGGTGCTCCTGGAAAAATTTTTATATGCTATTACTCTTTTGGAGATTGACAATGTCGATATAGCATATTAGTTCCAGAGAAGTCTTGACTTTAAAAAAACTATTTAATTTATTTAACCTAGTATTTCCCAAAACAATTTGCCAGCGAAGATTTTTTTCAGGGAATATTTTATGATACCAAAAGAACTGTGTGATAGCAAAGAAGTGGCATTCCCTAGAACAAAATTGGGAAATTTGGGGACACCTGGGTGGCTCAGTTGTTAAGCATCTGCCTTCGGCTCAGGTCATGATCCCAGGATTCTGAGATCCAGCCCCGCATTGGGCTCCCTGCTGGGCGGAAAGCCTGCTTCTCCCTCTCCCATTCCCCCTGCTTCTGTTCCCTCTCTTGCTGTGTCTTATCTCTGTCAAATAAATAAATAATTTTTTTTTAAATTGGGAAATTTTTTTGAAGATAGTTGAGAAGGGACTGTAACAAAAAAAAATCAACAGAGGACTTGAAATGTGGGAAACATTACGTGACTTGCCTTCACCTTTGTCAGTCATAAGAAAATAAATTGCTCTTACATTTGGGTATTATCCTTGAAATCAGATAACCAGAGAAATAATATGCACAGGGAAATATTAATAAAGATAATACTAAAATATGGGAGAAAACTTATATTTTCATTTTTCCTCTGTTATTCTGAGTGTTAAGAAATAGCTTTTGTAGGGTACCTGGGTGGCTCAGTCATTAAGAGTCTGCCTTCGGCTCAGGTCATGATCCCTGGATCCTGGGATCAACCCCCATATTGGGCTTCCTGCTTGGCAGGAGGCCTACTTCTTCCTCTTCCACTCCCCCTGCTTGTGTTCCCTCTCTCCCTGTGTCTCTCTCTGTCAAATAAATAAAATCTTAAAAAAAAAAAAAAAAAGAGAACTGCCTTTTGTAGATCAAAAATGGTCAAATATTTTTAATATCATATTCAACATAATAGATTCTAATATAATTTTTTTATTGTATGGCAGATAAAAATAATCACCATGTTATTCATGATAATTCAGCAAGCATTTGGCCCAGTTGTGTCAAGCTTGGTATATCTCATTAAAATCCTAAGTGGTGCCTGCTTTATCATATATTTTTATAATTTGTTTATTTTTGTTTTCATTTTAGCCATAAATGTTTCTTATTTGGAGGACTGATTTTTGTCCTAAGTTTTATTTTATTTTATTTTATGTTATGTTATATCCTGTCATGTCATGTCATATCATGTTAGAGCATGAGACCAGGGGAGGGGCAGAGGGAAAAGCAGACTCCCCACTAAGCAGGGAGCCAGATGTGGGGCTTGATCCCAAGACCCTAGGATGATGACCTAAGCCAAAGGCAGACTCTCAACCAACTGAGCCACCCAGGTGCTCCATAAGTTTTATATTTTAAACAGAAAGTGTAACTTGTATATTTTTTTTGGTGTTAAATAATTTTTCATATATGAAGACTTTGAAAATATATTAATTCACATATTTATGTTCAGGTCATCTTGGTTTTCATTGTTTTTAGGAATGCATGTGTTTCTGAATTACTGTATTAAAGTAAAAAAGATTACTGTTGACTACATTGCTTTAACTTGAGCAGTTGTAAGGCATGTGTGTGTGTGTGTAGTCCTGGGGAAGGGAAAGCCTGAGAGGAACATATCAGATTCCACAAAATTCACAAGTTATTCTGTTTCTTTAATAGTCTGGGCAGGAAAGTGAAATTTGAAGAAAATGTAACTGCTGCAACTCAAAGTATATTATTTAGATAAAACCAAAAAGCCTGGTGCTTTTCTTGGGCCTCTTTCATCACTTGCCCTTCCCTGTGACTAATCTGTATTGAGAACATCCTTTGAAGTTTAATCCTTAGTTTCTCTGCAGCAAAATTGTCAGGCATACCCACAGGGTAATGAGTAGAAACATGGAGATAGGTCATCAGAGAATACGTGAGGTCAAGTCCATGTGTGGCAGGGAGAACTTGCTGCAGCTTCACCATATATGTTGCTTCACCTCTAATGACTGTTCACTAACAATATGCTGAAAGTAATGGACAGATTACCCCTACTGACCCACAAAGTTCAGATATTTCAGAATTAGTAATGTCTATCAGTAAACCTACAAAGGACAGTGGGACTAGATTATGGTCACTGCAACTAAAATTTGCATTTGAACCAACAGTCCAATTAAGTGAGGCATGATCTCTTATTCCTAGTCTACTAAACTTTCCAAATTCCCCTTAATCTCAAATTTCATCATGAATTACGTGTGAGATGACTTTGATCTCCTTATGTTGATCAAGGAGGAATCCATGAAGGAAAGAAGTCCCATATTATGGTGAAGCCCTTAGCTTATAAAGACTGTGGTAGGTCTTCCTTTGGCTGTGTCAGAACTTAGTCCTTCACTTCGCTTTAGCTCTCTTGAACCCTTAACAGCCACCAAAACCAGTAACACTTAAATATCTCAGAAGGCAGGTTTTGGTGAAACACATACTTTTGCCCACATCATCCAAAATATACTTTGTAGAAATGAAGCCAACTTTTGTAATCAGAATTTGAAAATAGGTAAGTCCCCTTTAACTTTCACCTGACAATGAATAGGGCTCATATTCAAATGTCTACAAGAACAAAGAGGTGAAGGAGGTGGGTGAGGACCATAGAGAAGGCTTGCCTCCACTAGTTGCCTCCAGTCAGCTCCAGCTATTTATTGATATGCAGAAATGCAAATCCTGTATTGCCTAATCTTGAAGTTTTTCAAAAGAAGTTGGAAAACTTTGTTTTTATAGCTCCCAATGATTATGTGATAACTCCTTGAAAATGTTTTGAAACCCTCTATACTCCAAACAAAGGTCTCCTCTCTATCAATTTCCAATCTGGGCTCTTAAGTTTTTCTTTAGCCTTTATATAGATTGTACCTTCCCTTTTCATTTCTACTAGCTCTTGGCTCAAATCATGTCCTCAAAAGCATAATTCTAGAATGGAATTCTATGTTTGTATTAGAAGTATTGATCTTCATCCTCAAATACAAATTCCCAGGAAAACAGTTTGCTAATGAGATTTTTTTCTTGAGGTTGACTTTTATATTCAGAAGTGTATGTGTTTGTTTTTTTTTTTAAGGATTTTATTTATTTATTTGACAGAGATCACAAGTAGGCAGAGAGGCAGGCAGAGAGGGAGAGGAGGAAGAAGGCTCCCCGCCAAGCAGAGAGCCCAATGCAGGACTCGATCCCAGGACCCTGGGATCATGACCTGGGCCGAAGGCAGAGGCTTAACCCACTGAGCCACCCAGGTGCCCCAATGTATGTGGTTTTAAAAACACTGAAATTGTATGTATTTAAACTTCTATTTCTTTGCATTTTTAAGTTTAGCTTTAAAAATTGATTCCAGGGGTGCCTGGATCGAACCAGGGGTGCCTGGTCCTGGGATCGAACCCCACATCAGGCTCTCTGCTCAGCAGGGAGCCTGCTTCCCCCACCCCTCTCTGCCTGCCTCTCTGTCTACTTATGATCTCTCTGTGAAGTAAACAAAAAATTAAAAAAAATTTGATCTTATTTTTATGCTTCAATAAAATATTTTAAAGAGACATTAATAAATGATCCAATTTAAAAATTAAATTCCCTTAAGTCTTTTATGTTACAATTATAATATATATGAGTTCCTTTTAAAATATTATATTGCAGTTGTCTGATGTATCATCAAGAATTCCCAAGTATGTAAACATTCTTATAAATTGAACAAAGTGGGGGCACCTGGGTGGCTCAGTGGGTTAAAGCCTCTGCCTTCGGCTCAGGTCATGATCCCGGTGTTCTGCAATCAAGCCCCGCATCAGGCTCTCTGCTTGGCGGGGAGCCTGCTTCCCCATCTCTCTCTGCCTGCCTCTCTGCCTACTTGTGATCTCTCTCTGTCAAATAAATAAAAATAAATTGAACAAAGTAAACTTACAGGTTTGAGATATTTAAGTTCTCACACGTTATGCTAGTAAATATAAATGTCCTAAGATTTCATCTTAAAATTCTAAATCCATATGTTACTAAAATTTCACTTTTTAATTTGGATTATAACACTAACATATTTGTAGTACTAACATATAGTTCTTATGTTAGGCCTACTATGTAGAGATTCTTTTTTTTTTTTTTAAAGATTTTATTAGAGAGAGAGAGAGAGCACAGGCAGACAGAGTGTCAGGCAGAGGCAGAGGGCGAAGCAGGCTCCCTGCCGAGCAAGGGGCCCGAAGTGGGACTCGATCCCAGGACGCTGGGATCATGACCTGAGCCGAAGGCAGCCGCTTAACCAACTGAGCCACCCAGGCGTCCCTATGTAGAGATTCTTTAACAAAAAATATTAATTCCATTATTTTTATTATCTTAAATACCTATGGGGTTAATAGTAAATGTTATAATTAAGAGATATTTCACAACTAAAGAAACTATTATGTCATCTAAACAATGTAAGCTAAGCTAGCTAAACTATTATTTACAACATACAGCTGTACATATACAGCAGGATACTACACTACTACTGGAGATGTTGAGGGAACTTTTCAAATCCTATAAATTACTCAGAACATCGCTCAGAGCCCATATAGTCTATATCCCTATGTTTGAGTCATTACCACTGCTGTGCTGGAGCTAGCCTATGCCAGCTCATGAACTGATGGTTAAAATTTCAGGAATTAGGAATTGTCCAAGCCAACCAGTTATTAAACAGAGCCATTATTAAAATTAAATTATATAAACTCGCTTCTAAATTATATTAAAAACAAAAGCAATGAATACTCAGAATGCATCACTAATTATTTTACTATATTACTTAAAAATATTATCTATTTCTTGAAGTTACGTACATCTACTCTCTCTGTATGGTGGAAATACTTTCTAATGAGGTGCTACTGCGCATCTCCCAACTCCACATTCAGTGACATCACACTGGTAGCTTGAAATCAGCCAAGGTGAAAATACCTATAGCACAGAAACTGGCAGCCACAACACATCAGGGCTCTCCCAACCTCCCAAAGAACTGGTTGTTAACCAGTTCTCAGTAACTGCTAGTTAAGTCGTTATCTAATTCTCTGTCTGCCCTGGCTCTCCCAGACAGCTGTATCCCATGTTATGATTTTGCATTTCCTTAGCTCTTGAAATATTTAAACATCTTCCATGTCATTCTAAGGTTCTTTGAAATTTCACATAATCCTGAATTTAACATTCTTTCTGTTTAGTAGGACTACACAAATCAGGTAATAAATCGATATTCCAGTTAAATTATTTTGGTATGTTTGGTATGATCCTGGCTTTAAAAGGTTATTCTGTTACCATTGATTCCAAAGCAGTACAAAAGACAGGCATTGTTGACTTTATTTCATTTAGGCCTGCTGCCTGGTTTCCTCTAGTACTAATTTGTTATAGGCCTAAAAGATAAAATCTGTTGTAACCCACATGGTCAGGTTAAAATATCTAATAATTCAGTATTTTGTAGCAGAGGTATCTCAGTTAATTTGTTATTTTTATCTTAATTTGGAAGTGAAGTTATTGTACCTCAATCATTAAAATCAATTTCATTTTATATATAACTGTATTATAAAGCTAATCCCAGGGGCAAAATCCATATATCCTTTTCAGTTGAATTCCAAACATTGATGAACCATGATATTAGATTTCAACACTGCATATGGGAGTTAAACTTTTTAATTTGAATTCTCTAACATAACTAAATTGTGGTAATTCAAACAGAGATGCTTTCCATTACTAAAGTTAATAAGGCATAAAGAAGTGCTAGAACAGACCATGAATCTAAGCTTATACAGCCTAGATCCCTTGCAAGTCGAGAAGAAAGAAAATCAAATCTACAGGTTTCTGTTTATAGAAAGAATTTATTTCAAAACTTAGAAATATACTGACTCTGTCATACATGGAATTGCTATAAAATACCAACATTGATTTGTGTACCTTATGAAAAAATATATCTTACTCATTTTTAGTCACCCAATCTTCATTAAATTAAAATCCCTGTAATGTAAAAAAGGACTGATGATGATTCATATCACAGAGACCTAAAGCAAAATGATTCCCGCCCCTCACCCTGTTCTTTTCCTCCTCCAAGCTTCTACTGCCTGTCAACCTCCTGCCTAGAGAACCATAGCTCTTAGCACTTTGGTCACTTTGGGACTGACTGACGAAAAGAGAAGGTACAGATGGGCATGAAATTAATGGAAGGCAAAACGAAGAAGAAAGGTAGGTCATTCTTGGGCTGTTAAAGCTCAGATGCATCCCTGCCCTTTCCCTGCTTTGTTTTACAATATAAGAATGACCCCTGCAACTACATTTCTTGGGCTCCTTTTCCCTCGGCTTCCAGTTCATTTGGTCAGTAGGAGACTGAAGGGCAAAAAGAAGGAAGAATCCAGGATATTTTGTCCCCATTCTTTCTCAGCCAGATTTGTGCGGGAGTCATCTCAAGTCGTGACTACCTCTGTTTCACGATTTCAGACCCCTGGTAGGCAGTAACCGGAACTCTGCTTTCTGCCAGAGAGCCCCAGTTCTGAAGTGCATTATTACCACTCTCCCTCTGGGGTTCTCCCAGCCACAGGAATAGTAGTGGTTTCCTGGACTGCCTCACCCTCCCCCACCCCCACCCCCGCTAGGCTCTTCCTTCCTCTTTATAACCAGTGACTGCCATTAAATTCCTTCTCTTTGGAAGTGCTAAAATGATTTTTGTATTCCTGACTGGACATGACTGACACAGAGAGACCGGAAGGGGGAAAATGAGTCAGGTGTTTCTTCCCTAGGTAACCAGGGTTACTGCTGTTATGGGTGTGGAAGGAGGCAGGGGAAACAGAAGAAGAAA